>NC_084592.1:35159918-35763668 GCF_033807715.1 Cololabis saira
TGCACTGTGGCAAGTCAACATGATGTTACTTTTCTGACGTTTAATCAGCACACTTTTATTTCTGTTTTGTCTTCATTTAGCTGAAGAACATTCTGGCATCTTGTTGTAGAAAAACCTGTTAAATGCTCTTTAATATGTTCTTTCCAACCAGTTGAATATCTGGACTGAAACTGAGTGTCCAAATTTCCAAGATGATCCAGATTTCCGCAGATTAATTTAGCAGTTGCATGTAAATGGGTCAGAACATAGATCAGGCGTCTTGTTAAGGAAGCATCATGATTTTAATTCATGAATGATGAGTCATACTTACGATTCAGAAAAACAGAGCTAATCTTTCAGGGACACATATCAGTCTGCAGACTCTGGTCTCAAGGCTACATTTGCTCCTCACAGTAGTTTTGGTTTAATCAAGTGGCCAAGGTTAAATTTTCCATCACAAATATGACCAATACATTTGATCAGTGTTTTTAATTGGATTATAGTCTCCTGGTGAGATGGTTATATAGATGTGCGTCTCATCTGCATAGTTATGGTAACACATTTTGTTCTTTTTCATAATTTGAGCGAGTGGGAGCATGTCAATGTTAAACCGCAGAGGCCCCAGAACTGAACCTTGAGGAACTCCACATGTTGTTTTTGTTAGCTCCGACTTGTAGTTACCTAAAGACACAAAATAGTTCCTGTCTTTTAGATCCGACTCCAACCAGGCAAGTGCTGTGCCAGAAACTCCCACCTGGTTCTTCAACCGGTCTATCATGATGTTCTGGTCGACCGTGTTGAATGCAGCACTGATATCCTGTCAGACAAAGACTAAAATGTTGCCACTATCGGTGTTGGAGCAGATGTCATTAAGGACCTTTACTAGAGCTGTCTCAGTGCTGTGATGTGGACGGAACCCTGACTGGAACACATCAAAACGGCCATTCAGTGTCAGGAGGTTGTTCAGCTATTGAAAAAAAGCTTTTTTCTATGATTATACTAAGAAAGGGAGGTTTGATCCGGGCCTATAGCTGTTCATGAGTGGTTTAATAATGGCTGTTTTTAGGCACCAAGGACAGAGACCTGAAAGAAGACGCATTTACGTCTAGAAGATCTGAGGACATACAATGTTCAACACTTCAAACACTTCAAAACCCTGTTGGTATCGAGGCACCAGGCGGTGGAATAGCGATCAAATGTGGATGTTTCCTGCAGCAACCGTTGCTTGCAGATGACTCTTATTTACCGTTTCATGGTATGATAGACATTTGGGTTCATCATTTACTTTACTTTTGGAGCATCGTCATTGTGACAACTGTACGCAAAAATTCATTCAAAGCTGAAATGCAGCACAACAAAAACATAAATGATATTCCAGTTTTAAGAGTCCTAAAAGGTCACATCCAACAGTCTAACTGCGAGGTCGACAGATTTCATGGACTGGAATGGAAACATCTGTTTTCGGCTTCTCACCACATTTATTTTCATACTATGCAGACGCTCGTTTTAAACGATGCCATTTTAGAGCAGCAATCTGAAGACTGTCTTCGGATGGAACCAATCCTCCGTCAGCGGACTGATTTTCTGCTTCTCTTATTAGCAGGCGCGCTGACAGGCCACGCATCCATGTCCTGTGGAAGCAGGAGTGTTTTGTGCTGCTGGTTGGGATGCTGGCGCTCACGCTGCCGTTGCCAGGGGACTGCAGACTCCGCAGGCTGATTGTGATTGATGGCTTCCCATTAGCGGGTGCGTTATCGCTCCGGCTGGAGGAACGACTACTGAGTTGTAACACAACACATTACCTGAGCGTGTCTGCAGCCTCCTGCGAGCGCCGCCTCGATGAAATATAGACCCTCTCTCCAAGATCCTCATCCCCTGCTCGGAACTTTATCCCGTCAGCTGTGATTTGCCGAGCATTCCCACTCAATAAACACATCATTAGTATTCATATTAAGCGCAACCGGAGCAGCAGATCTCTGTCCGTCTGTCTGTCTGTCTTTCAGCAGTTGTAGATGTGTCCACTGTAGCATCTCTGGGCCTGATTTCTTCTCTCTCCCAGTGTCAGAATGATTGATTGGGACCAGGACACAGAGTCCTGCATTAGCCCAACAAATGATGTGGCCCTCGCCGGCAGACCTTGGCCGGGAGGGAATCAATATTTCACCATTAAAATCCATCAGATCAGAGTTAGAGCCTCTGCTGTCACGGCGACACCGTGAGGCTGCCGCAACATTAAAGCTGACACCTGAAACACGCCAGTAATCAATATCTAGAGCTTCACAGATCATCTGTGGTCACCCTCCAGCAGTGATGGATGCCTCCAGGGCAGCGATTCAGACTGCAACGCCATGCCACAAGGTTTTACTGCGGCTCAGATGGAGCCGCAGATGGAGCCGCAGACGGAGCGCCACCATTTCCACCTCCATGACATGTGGTCAGTCCCAGCAGTAACGAAGGACTTTCTGGTCCACAGGTGCCCCAATGAAGCTAAGAAGACTGCCGTAGGCCACAGAATGAAGACAGAGGACTGCTAGCCATCTTGCAAAAGCTGACTCCGCTCGCTGGTTCACCCGAACTCGGTCATATGGCCGGTCAACACGCCCACCTCCCACCAATCACTACGAGCTAGCTGTTCTAGCCTAGCCGAGGTCACGCTAACAGCTAGGGTTGCCACCCGTCCCGTAAAATACGGAATTGTCCTTTATTTGAGAAAAAAATGTTGCGTCCCGTATTGAACTAATACGGGACACGATTTGTACCGTATTTTCATTAACTTTTACACCATATTCTAGTTGAATTATTGAAATAAATTAACCTTTACACCATATTCTAGTTGAATTATTGAAATAAGTAACTTTTACACCATATTCTAGTTGAATTATTGAAATAAATTTACTTTTACACCATATTCTGGTTGAATTATTGAAATAAATTAACCTTTATACCATATTCTAGTTGAATTATTGAAACAAATTAACTTTTACACCATATTCTTCACCTGTAGCTATATTATACATCTTGGCTGATGTGGACATACGTAGCATAGGAGGATATTTCAGTTGCTAGTATGGTTGGCTGTCTGTACAGTCATGCAAGTTCAATGCTATTAAAGCACTTTAAACTTTAAATCAAAGCATTTAGTTTTTTCATATAAAATAAACACATTTTTATTCAGTTTAGAAGTTTTGGGGCTTTTTTTTTGGCTCCTGCGCTGCTGAAATCAGGGCATCCCTTATTTCTATTTCTGAAAGGTGGCAACCCTAGTCCCAGTCCACCCCAGAACCATCCAGACCACAACAGAACTGGGGTTCAGTTGACACCACAACCAGACTAGCCAGACTAACCACACCCGTAATTATAATTGATTAGTGCTTTTATATGTTTTATATATTTTAACCTGCAGGTCTGGATCCAGACCCTAGTGGAAGGTAGAGGAACTGGTCATTAACGTTTTAGGTGTTCAGGAGAGCAAGCAAGAGGAATGTTCAGGTGCACAAAGGCGAAATCAAAGGCTGGTCCTACCTACTGGTGTCAGTGGTACATTTGCACTCAGACGGGACTCAGATGAAGCATTACTCGGTTTCTCCAAACAAAGCGGGAGAAACCAGGATCAGAAGTAAAGCAGCACTCTGATTGGTTACTGTGGAAACGAGTGGACGCTCTCAACCTTGCCTCGTGACCCTCATTCTGCTGGAGGAGATAATTGCTTGTCAGGGATAAATAGAGAGATTAATGAACTCATTAGCGGAGGGAAGTTTGGCTTCTCAGAGCGGCGCCCAGCACGATGACACATCACGCCTATTGTTTTAGCAGCTAGTTAGCCTTGAACAATAACAGGAAGCTGCCTCCTACTCTCATGTAAAGTAGAAACGGTATTCTGGTGCTGAAATCCAGCGACGGCCCAAACAAAGGCTCTTTAAAGGCTGATCCTTCATCTTAATTACTACTGTAAGAGCCGGCGCTGGAAGCGGGACAGAAGGCATTCATCTGCATTAGCAGCCGTCGTCAGCAGAGACTGCAGCAGCACCGCTGGAGTTTGTGTTCAGCTCATGTTCCTCAGACATCAAACATCCACTGAAATAAAACACTTAAGACTTTTACAACCCTCACTGCAAGCATGGTTTCAGAAAATATCCAACTTTTCAATTCAGCTTTATTAATATAGCGCCAAATCACAACAAAGTGTCAAGACACTTGAACAACCTGTTCAACCCGTTCCAGATTAGTCCAATTAATACAGAACCAAGTTAGGAAAATAATTACCTCACTAAGGAAACCAAGTGAATCCAAACTCTTAGATCCAGTCCCCATCCTGACCCAGCACCAGGCGACTGTGGACATAAAAGATCCCCTGTAACAAGAAGAAACCTGACAGAACCAGACTCAGGAAGGCTGAACCCTAACCCTAAGAACAACAGATCAGGAACACCTGCTGGGAAGAAGGAAAACGGGTCATTAATAGAGAGGGGGTCGGCTTCCTGAACACAAACTAGCAGCTGGTTCCAGAGGAGAACCTGATACCTGAAGGTTCTACCTCCCATCCTACTGTTAGAGGTCTAAGGGACCTCCCGTAGAGATCTGAAGGATCTCCTGTAGAGATCTGAAGGGTCTCTGTTACTGAACCATGTGTTGTAAAGAGGATGTTCAGGGTTGTTGATGATTTTCTTCATTTTATGAAGTATCCTCCTTCAATCATCCTCAGAGGGTTCAGAGTCCCCAGAACAGAACCAGTATTCTTCATCAGTGTGTTCAGTCTCTTTAAGGCTCTGGTTGTGATGCTGCTCCCCAACAGATGACTGCAGATGTGACTGAACTCTCCACAACAGACTATAGAAGCAATTCAGCATCTCACTGCAAATGCTGAAGGACTTCAACTTCCTCTAGAAGTAAAGTCTGCTCTGTCCTTTCTGATAAACAGCATCAGTGTTGTGCTTCCGGTCCAGTTTGTTGTCCAGGTGAACACGGAGGTGTTTTTACTCTTCCACCACCTCCACCCCTTCTCCCATGATGGAGAAACTATACTAAAAGATGAGATAATTGTTCCCACATCATGCCACAAAACGGCCCACCAGTTCTGTCCTCAGTCTGTTGTCCATCATGTCCTGATGTGGGAAGAGACAACGATGGAGCAGCAGCAAGATCTGTGACTGAGGTGGAGGATGAGACAGTTTTCTCTGGTGGAACTCTTTAACAGAAATGTAGCAGAGACGTGGAGGGAACCACCAGCCGGGGTTGTGTTCAAGAGTGTTGGGCCGCAGACCTCTACTGTGAGAACTCTGCTGTCAGCCCTGAAACTCAGGATATCCACACGTACACGAGAAATGCTGTTTAACATGTTCTGTCTCACCAGGTGAATATCTGGACTGAAACTGAGCGTTTAAATGACCAAGAATAAGACTTGAGAGATGATCCAGATTTCAGCAGATTTAATTAAGCAGTTGCATGTAAATGGGTCAGAACATAGATCAGGTGTCTCGATGCAGAATGATGAAGAACAAAGGAAGCATCATGATTTTAATGCATGAATTATGAATGAATCATCATTCTTACTATTCTGGTGGACAAGGCTTTGTTAGGTCGATGTTAATGTTTTGGGGCAGAGTGCCAGTCTGCTCACTTAGGGCCTGATTTACTAAAGGTTTGCGTGCGTAAAAACGTGTGCAAACTTGACATCACCCGTAAACCAATGTGCGAGCTGATCTACTAACAGCGTGCAAAGAGGACTGCGCCTCTCAAATGAGCAAAATAGCACACGCTGTTCATTTAGTACTTTTGCCCTGATGAATAATCAATATGGGGCGTACCCGCCAGAAATCGCTAAATACTGGGAGGGGAAAATGCAAATAGGTTCATTTACCACACGCAATGAGACCAAGCCTGAAAGTTATTGCGGGGATTTTGATTGCGTCTGTATTTAATACGTTCGAAAGGAAGGTGCTAATCTGCCCAGCATTACGCACCGATGGCTGCTGTTATTGTGGCAAGGAGGCGACATCGCCAAAATCAAAGAATACGCAGAGAGAGAGAGTCTTTATTCTGCTGCATGCTATTTTAAAAATGGTTGCACAGGTTTTATTAAAGGCCACTTTTTCTTTAGTTCTTCGCCTTATATCTTGCCACCTTCTTTTAACCTCATCTGCCGTTCTTTTTGTCTTACCAACTGCATTTATTCTATCGCAGATTTTCTCCCATATTGCGTTTCTTTTGGTAATGTTTAAATTTCTTTGCTGTAGTTCACGAATGTGTTTATTTGTCTCTTCCACTAATATCTCTAACTCCAACTCGTCAAATTTCATTTTGCGCTTGCGACTATCCTGCTTTCCATCCAGACTCTCCATGGCGCAAACCGTAAGACACGCAACACCTCATTTAAATACTGCGGTTTGCACCTGTTATCAATTGCGCAAGCATTCTTAGTTGATCACCCGCAAAACACACAACAGCACGCGCAAACTTTTTCAGTGCAAACGCAATTTAGTACTCTTTATTTAGGATCTTAGTAAATCGGGCCCTTAGTCGGCCAAGGAGACATTATTTCCGCTCAGCTCTGGCCGAGGCTCAATTTCCCATCACATCTCATTTTAGTGATATTCAGGAGTGGAGGTTGATAAATCATTTAAACATGCAGAACCATCGCCATGATGAAACATGCGGCCTGGTCCCTGGGTGGAGAATGCGTGATTATGTCAGGTATGTTGTTGAAGACCAGTCTAGCGGAGGGAAGACAACAGAGACTCCGCCGTCACCGGAGCTGTGACACGGAGCGGGTGGAGGATCCATGCTGGGATCATGTTGGATCGTGTTGCACTAATATGAGCAGCAGTATCCGGTTTGGCGTTATTCCACTAGGGGTCGAGGAGTGCTGAGTAGACACTTTTCTGTAACTACTTTGCAGAGGTTCTAAGTGGGCTGCATCTGACGTCATCACACTGCATGCCACCGATTGGTCGGTGGGTTGGGTGATAAGGAACGACATATCTACTAGGAGCTTCCTCAGTCCATAGCTGCTCACAGCTACCAACGGACTTTTCAGCAGTCCTGAGACGAACTCAAAAAAATTAAAAAGCCTCGCCACTTGAAGCTTCTCTTACTCTCACTATCGGACACATATCAGCACATATACCATCCCCTCCAGGTCCTACATCTTTGGTGTTTTTTCTTCTTCTTCGTTTGTGTCACACACTCAAGTACATCACAGCAGCTTCGCTCCAACCTGCCTACTTCTGCTCCGGGTGCTGGATTGTAGTGGAAAATAAAACCAGGCCGAACTGAGATGAGTAGAGATGAGTAGGTTCTAGTGGAAAAGCGCCATAATGTGGAGGTGCTGCACTCACTAATACCTTCCTACATGAACTGGCGGATGAGAAGTGGACCGTTAGTGATGTTACTGACTGATGTTACTGACATTTACGGGTTTTTACGGTTCTGAAAATGAATGTTATTGTGAGTAATGTAAAAGAAAGGATTTTGTAAGAGTAAAATCAATCATTGATATTGAAGCATTGAAAAAACCAAGTGATCATTTTAAAGTTTGTACTGCTTTAAAAAGGTTTAATAAGAAATAACACGTAAAATTGTTAATTACTTATACATTCTGTATAACTGTATGTGTTCTATTTGTGTATATATTTGTAAAACTGGTATCTGCAGTATTTTATGCACAAGTTGATTTAAGAGCAGATTTTTCTTCGAGCATGTTTGAACAGACGAAGACAAGCGTCGGCTTCAAACGTTGCTGCTTTGTTTCTGTCTATTTCTTATTTTACAGCATGTATTTTATGTTGATCAGAATAATCTGTTAACTACGTTGAATGAAGCACATCCATAGATAAAAGATGCCTAATGAGATAACTCATCTCATCGCTGCCGGAAACAGACGAGTAAACGAGGGTGCAGAGATGTAAAAGAACCACGTAAAACACCAACAAGAACCGCGGGTCTGGATCCAGACCCTCGTGGTCCGTCCAAGAACCGCGGGGTTCTTTACTACGAAGATTGAATCCGACCATCTAGCCACAAGTGACATCTAGAGATAAAGGGAGACAGCAGACAACAACAGTTGATATTTTTATTCCACATGTTCGTCAGTGAACAGAACCACTGACCCATACAGTCCCTCATGTCCACAAAGAGTTTGAGTCTTTAACAAGAAAAACATTCTGTTCTGAGGTGGAAAATAAAAGATTAGAAAACTTGGCAAAGGAGTGAAACATTGAAATGTGGGATTTAGGAAAAACTCGCTGGTGGAAATGTTTTCTTGGACTTAAAAGAACCAGTCTCCGGACTGCACCTTGAATTCCAGGGGACACGTCCAACGGACGCAGAAGAAACATCTGTGGACAGATATCCACCCATTCAAAGAGGGACTATGTGACGTAGCCGGACTTGTATCAATAAGAGACATCCCAGATGGCTGCAGGAGTGCTGGTGGAGCAGGAGTGCTGGTTGAGCAGATGGAGAACGTGGCATCCTTCTGTAGGTCAGAGGTAGGGTTGCCACCTTTCAGAAATAGAAATAAGGGACGCCCTGATTTCAGCAGCGCAGGAGCCAAAAAAAAAGCCCCAAAACTTCTAAACTGAATAAAAATGTGTTTATTTTTTATGAAAAAACTAAATGCTTTGATTTAAAGTTTGAAGTGCTTTAATAGCATTGAACTTGCATGACTGTACAGACAGCCAACCATACTAGCAGCTGAAATATCCTCCTATGCTACGTATATCCATATCAGCCCAGATGTATAATATAGCCTACAGGTGAAGAATATGGTGTAAAAGTTAATTTATTTCAATAATTCAACTAGAATATGGTGTAAAAGTTAATTTATTTCAATAATTCAACTAGAATATGGTGTAAAAGTTAATTTATTTCAATAATTCAACTAGAATATGGTGTAAAAGTTAACTTATTTCAATAATTCAACTAGAATATGGTGTAAAAGTTCATTTATTTCAATAATTCAACTAGAATATGGTGTAAAAGTTAACTTATTTCAATAATTCAACTAGAATATGGTGTAAAAGTTAATTTATTTCAATAATTCAACTAGAATATGGTGTAAAAGTTAACTTATTTCAATAATTCAACTAGAATATGGTGTAAAGGTTCATTTATTTCAATAATTCAACTAGAATATGGTGTAAAAGTTAATGAAAATACGGTACAAATCGTGTCCCGTATTAGTTCAATACGGGACGCAACATTTTTTTCTCAAATAAAGGACAATTCCGTATTTTACGGGACGGGTGGCGACCCTAGTCAGAGGTCAGGAGAGGAGAACCATGGCTCGTCAGCCATCAATGGCTGCAAGGTTGGACTTTGGTACTTTAGAGATCACGCTTACGTTTGACTCAAGAATCCACATCACAGGACTGGAGCACTCCCATGGGGATCTCTAGTCTACACCCCCATTAAGTAGCACCAGGTTCTGTTTTGCAGACCTGCTACATTTTGATCCGGGGAGCAGTTTCTCTGTTAGAGCACCAGGGGCCTCATGTACAAAAACGTGCGTACGCCACTTTCTACGCTCACGGTAGGATGTCAAAAAGTGATTTGAACATGGAAAGTTGCGGTCCTTCACGCACACATCAAGTCTGGCGTACGCACTTTTCTGAGGTTGTGTCTGTTGGCGACACTCACTGGTGATGCAGTGAACCACATGTCTGAACATACAACTAAAGTTAGGATCACAATGATGGAACCTGTCAATCACAATGACAGCCTTGGCTCTGTTAGAGGAACCTGCGGATGCATGATCAGGAGCGAGTCTTCAGACACCTCACCGATCTGCTGGTCCAGGACTAAGACTGGACCATCAGCTGGTTTAGGTACCAAGAGGATCTTCTGGATCTCTGTCCTGAACTGGACCAGCTGCTCCGGTTCAGACCAACATGATCTTTCAGCTGGAGCTGCTAGAGGTCGGACATCTCTGTCACCATGACGACCGTATGGGACGAGTACTGGAGATAAAAGCCAGATCCTAAAACATCCCATAACTGTGTCTGGACAGAAAAACATTAAAATACATTTTGCAGTGAAAAACCGGTTCTGTAAAGTTGTCTCTTAAAATAAAACTAAGATGTCACGGAAAGGTTGGTTGGTACGAAATGATGTTATTCAGCAATGATGAATAAAGTTTTTATTGAATGTTTAGGCAACTTTCAGAGTCTCAGTTGCAGGTGCTGCAGGATCCAGAAAGTGTTACAAGAGTTACAGTCAGCGACTTTGCTCTTTATTTCTGTTATATGTTGTTTACATTGTTCTACGTATGAGAGGTGATCCTGGACATCCACAATGTATAAGACTCGATACACGTGTACATTGGGCTTAATCAGTTAGTATATTATCGCCCGGTTTCACAGACAAGGCTTATATCAAGCCAGGAGTAGGCCTAAGTCAGACTAGTAAAGCTAGGTCATTTAAGTGGCTTGCATGAGCGTGGCTTATATTTGTCTTAGTTAGTCCCAGACTGTGGAGTCCTGGCTTAAACTTAAATGAGAACACCTCATTAGCTTAAGTGGGAGCACAGTCTGTTAGCCTAATGGTGTTCATAAAAACCTGGAACGGAATTGAGGACAGTTTTGCTGGAGGGAATTTTGACACCAAACATGGTTGAAGCTAAAAGAACACGCTCAAAGAACTATACTATGTATGAAAAAAAACTCTACTTAAACAAATTTTGGGAAATCATGCTGTTATTGAAAGTAAAGGGCATAGTGCTGCTGTTGAACATAAGAAGAACAATGCTTGGGCTGCCAGTTGTAGTGAATTCAATGCAAATGAAAATGTAACCACACTTTTGTATCTAACAGTGTTCTTTTCCCAGAGGAAATTATTCTAACCCTGGTGGAAGAGCCAGTGCACAGTGACTGTGCACCCTCCACATCTGGCATGGCATCCCAGAGAAAAGATGCTGCCAAAACCTTCCAGCAGAGACAAAAAAGGATGTCAATGCATGAAAAGTTAACCTTAGAAGTTCATGAGCAGAAAATGAAATATCTGAAAGAAGAGCATGACATGAAAATGAGAATTCTACAGGTCGAATTGGATATGCAATTAGAAGAGAGAGTTGTTTAAAGAAAGATGCATGAGATAGCTATGTAATGTAATGAAATACACTTGACAAGAGTGTGAGTATTGTAGTCACCACAACCTAAATTTTAGGACAGCCTTGGTTGAGTTTCTCATTTAATTTTTCAGCACACTATTGCACTGCAATATTGCACTGCAATGTGAAAGCAGCTCTGAGTGCAAGTCCTCGTTGGACTGGCATGGGCACATCTGAATCATTCTGGTCTTCCATTGGAGGGTCAGGACAATTATACTGCTTCAGGTAGTTGTGCAGCTTCAGGTAGTTGTGCAGCATAGCTGTAGCAATGATCACCTTGCAGCATCTTCTTGGCTCAAAACGAAGTGTATTGCATAAACACTGGAATTGATTTTTCCACACTCCAAACATACGCTTGATCATCCCTCTAGTGCGAATATGAGCTCTGTTATATCTTTGCTGCTCAGTTGTTGTGGGATGGCCAAGGTGTGAATAAATAGGAACTCTGCGCATATGCACTGTCACCAATTAGTATTCCACTATGTTGCCCTCTCTCAAACTGAGCACACAATGAAGAGTTGTGAAAAATCCTTGAGTCATGTGTTGCTCCCTTCAAACGGGCAACAATGTTTGAAAACTCTAAATTGGGAGTGCATACAGCCTGAACATTGATGGAAAACTAGTTCTTACAGTTCCTGTACTCCTCAGCATCAGGAGTTGATGGACACTTGATTTCAACATGACATCCATCAATACAGCCAATCACTCCTGGGAAGTTCCCATATTCGTAGAATCGCACTTTATAGTTGGCTTGCTCAGCAGCATCAGGGAACTTAATGTACAGATTTCTCAGTTCACAAATGGCACTGCAGACATTGTGAACTATTCTACACACTGTTGCTTTGCTGACACCACACAAATCACCAGTTTCCCGATGAAAGGTTCCAGATGCCAAGAATCTCAAAGTGATCAGAACTTGGAGAGAACTGGGTACAGGCCTTCCTCTTTGAGACATGGAGGAAAGTCTAGGTTCAAGCAAAGTAATTATCTCCAGTACATCTTCTTTGTACATACGTTTCGGAAAGTTATTTCATCAAACTGATTCAATGGATTACTCCTATCCACAAGTATTTGTCTGGCTGGCCTCTGTAGCGAATATTGGTCTTCATTTAGATATTCCAAATACTCCATGCTCCCAAAACATCTGTGCTCCCTTTCACAAACAGTACTAAGCTGAAGTTAAACCTGCCTCTTTGCAGGATTAATATAAACTTCAATTTAGTCCTAGAGTAGCTCTAATCCACCATCCTGCAATTGGCTTTGTTTAATCCAGAACAGACTAAATCTATGACTATTTTAAGATATGTCTGTGCAAGTGACTTAAAGTTAAGCCAGCTCAAACAACATTTTAGTCTGAGACTAGGCTTAAGCCTTGTCTGTGAAACCGGGCCTAAACGCGTGATGATAAAGCAGAACGAGGAGCCGTTTTTCGTCCCACCAACTTAAGTTCTGGTATCGGTTCTTAAAATACAAACAAGAAAAAAAAAAGTGTAATGATGCACGTTAAATATTGACATTCACAAACCCTTATAATAAAACCACAACTCTTCACAGAACGCAACACAAACCAAAGGAGTCTCCAGCTCACTGCTGATGTTTTTTTTTTAATTTTCTTTACTTGTTTTTGCAAGTTCCTTGTTAAGCTGGCCGGTTTTTAATTATCCTCATTATCATATTCAAATTGATCTACTTGAGGAGGGAGACAGGGCGGAGAGTTGTGCTCCCGCATGTGCGCTCAATTCCACGTTGATTTTTATGTTCAAAGAAACGTGCGTGGATTTGGATTTGAATTTTTTTTTTTGCGTACACAAGAATCCCATGCACTGATTCACGTTGAATTCCACGCAGTTTGTACATGAGGATCCAGGTCCTTCTAACTTTAGACATAAACGATTACGCGTCATGGAGCGGGTTGGCCCGTTGCTGTGATACGTCATCGCATCCCCCATATTGGATGTGGCAAATTTACCAGTAAACTAATACATTGAAACGATGTGAAAATACAAAAAGTGTTTTAAGTTAATGTCTCTCATTGATCCATTGACGGACAGGTCAGGTTGTGTGTTCAGCACAACCTGGGGCCTGTACTACGAAGCAAGTTCAACATACCCAGGATATCTTTTCCTTATCCAGATTCACTAACCCGGACAATTGCAATCACGCTAAGCGGTCACACGACGGCGGTTATCAACTCGGTATATCAACCCAGGTTTCTCCAATCTGGATATGAGCGCGTGCACATAAAAGGGGCGGTGTTTTCAGCGCATGACCAATCGCAAGCATGGAGAAGTCCGCTGTCAGAGCCGCTTATTTCAGTAGCGAAGAGCAAACAATAATTTTAAGGAAATATGCAAAAAAAAAAAAGCTGGCAAAAGATCGCTGACTGTATAAATGCGTAAGTTCATAGGGATATAAACATCACTGCCCCATCATTAGGGCATAAGTAGATCTGACTATAATTACAGTTGTCTATTCTGTTAAATGCATGTGTTGCTTAGATGTATTCGTATGGCGTGTATGACAATTGTAGCCTCATTCCTTCAGCTGCAACCCCAGCGGAGTGAAACGCACATGGGAGCAAATAAAAAATAAATATAAAAACATAATTCAAAGCGGTAAGTAGGCTCACTTTCATATCTTAAAGGTACAACAAGTACAAGGCTTTAGTGTTTCTATCACTCTCTGTTTTAGGATGATATCAGTATACAAAAGCACAATGAAATAGCATTGACATTACTTGCAGCAAACAGAAAAAAAAATGACAAGAAGAAGATCGGAGGGATCCTCTCACGATCCGCGCACCGAGCTCCACTGGATTCTCTTCGAAAGGGCATGCCATTTTCCAAGAGAGCTGATTGGTCAGTGGGTGGTGCTTTTATACCCGGCGATCTGTATCTCGAACATAACCTGCTCCGGAGCAGGTTAGCTGTTCAGCATAAGTTACCATGGCGATGTACCCCGGTAAGAAGTGAACCACCGTCGTAGTCCTGAAAACCCAGGGTTAAACCTGAAGTTACCTCGCTAACCCCAAATCCCGCTTCGTAGTACAGGCCCCTGAAGAACCTCCACTCCTGAAGAAATCATCATCAGGCGCATCATGACCCCTAGATGTATGCAAGCCCAAATATTGGAAAATAAATCTTGTAATGGAAACAACAGTAATTCGAAAAACCTTTATGCTTCCAGGAGGTTCATTTTCAGAGGATTCAATAATCCACTTATTTGCAAAAGTGTCATGGAAGCGCCTTTTGATTAGTTCCACGACTCTGGTTTCCAGCTGTTTTTAGCCTCATCTAGTTGTGCTGTAACACTAATCATTATATGTCACATAAGGACTTCACCACTCACCGATCACCTGCTGCTCCATCATCTGACAGTTTTCTCAACAGCAGTAGCAGCAATCTCAATAATTTATCCAAGACTAAAGATGTTTTGGTCCATCTTCTTCAAGGTTGAGAAGTTCTTTTTCGTTGTTTTGAAAAGACGTCTTACAAGACTTACGCTTATTCGGAAAAGTGGTGGAAACACTCGCCCTGCAACGCTGCCTTTATCCAACTTTCAGAGATCTGGTTTTTGCGTTTACGTGTCATGGAAACACGACTATTGACTTCAGCAGGAACAGGGCTGATCACGCTGACCATTCATTACTGACGACCAGGTCGAAAGAGTCCACACCTTTAAGCCCCTCAGCGTCTCTGGCGACCTCTCCTGGTCACCACACACACCCGCGGTTAAAGCTGTGAGCCGCAGCTCCCTCCCCTCCCCGGACTCCATCTACAACACTCGCTGTTTAAACAAAGCAATGACCATCGCTAGAGCGGTCACACCCAGGCCACACTGACCTAAAAACAGGTTTTACTCCGGAGTCATTAACCTGCTGAACACCAACCTGCACTAGCCGCTCCTGAACGCCTGTTACCGTTATCTTTCATTATTTTTATCATCAGCTGAGATAATGCACCAGCATCTGAGGTTTGTAATAGTTGAAGTACGTTATGTAGAATGTTTATATTCCGTCTTCATGTGATTCACACTTTAAGGCCAAGCCTCGACTCTCTTTGTACTTATGTATAATGATCTTGGGGTCATTGACACAGGCTGCGGATGTAACAACTGGGTTTTATTGACATTATGAAGAGTAGTCAAGTTTTTGCAGGACTTTTGCAGGAATGTTAACGCAGCTCATAAAATGTAGAGTCCATCAGGGCGTGGGTTTTTTTTTACCACTGTTACACATGCTTGGTTCTTATGTGATATCCATGTTTCAGAACATAACAATCCGGGGAAACTGCTTTACTTGACTCTCACCAAGTGAGTCGTTTCACTGTTTTAACAAAAGTCCTAAATACTGCTCATGTCTTTAAGCCAAAACTGTCATGGAAATGCAGCCATTGCCTGGAGATGTTGGTCAGGTGACCCTGGTCAAACCGTGTTCGGGGACAGACACCCCCACGGTAATGTACCAGAGTGGACGACAACGAAGTACATCCAGAAGGAGGTGTGGTTTGATGGTTCACACCTGCTGAGGTGTGAGCTGAGGAGCAGGTGAGTTCTCCACTGATACATGAAGACAGGGCTCATAGAGCCAAAGTTTCTGATTCCAGGTACATGAAAAAGAAAACACGCCGGAAAGTCTGTGGTCTCCAGTCGCCTCAGCTCCGAGCAGAACGCCAGACCTGCTGGAAGTCTGATCAGGAATCCCATTGATCGGGCCAAAGCAGGACGCTTTCCCGCCGCCTGCCAGCAAGGCCCTCAGTCCTGGTGGGTTTTCTCCAGAAGGAACTTGTGTTCATACTGGAAAAAGAGGAGCAGGACAGTTAGAAGCCGTTACAGGTCCTGCTTGAAGTTCACTTCACAAACATGATCTCAAACACTGAAAACCTTCGTAGACTTCCTATAAATACCACCGTCTTTATCGGTCGGACATTGGTCACAGTCAGGTCTAGAGATGCACCGATCGCAATTTTCTTGATAGATTCCAGTTTTTCAGCAAGACCTAGTCTGCTGGTTCCAGTTTTTCAGTGAGGCCTGTTTATTCACATAGCTGTGTGCGAGGAAACAGACTCCCGAAAACCACTCTTCAGAACATCTCTGGGTGATGGGGAATCGTCTGTGGTTCAGTCACTAAAATACTTCCACATTGACGTGTTACTCCTGCCGAGTGTGTGTGCATCACTTCATGTTGAACGTGCGGTCATACACGCGACAAATTCAGAAAACAGACCCAAACAGAAACAGTTTTTAAATTAAAAAAAAAAGAAAGTGTGACGGGATGAAAATCATCTAATTCCAACCCCGGCCGGTTGATCTTCGAGTCAGTACTCAAATTGTCAATTCAAGCTGAGATAGCAAAATAAACCTAGCTGCCTAGCATACATTTTGCCAAGGCTAGCTGAGCAGTGTTAAAGTAGTAACATGTCCTTATCCACAGAATTTCTGGAGTCTGAGGCATCTGGGATGGATCATCACTAGGGCTGGGCGATATGGCCCAAAAGTCATATCTCGATATTTTCTAGCTAAATGGCGATACTCGATATATATCGATATTTTTTCTGTGACGTAATTGGGGTTTCCCCCAAAGCATTATAGCATAGCATCTCTGTTAGCTTCATTTTTTTATGAGGCAAACCATTAAAAAAAACAGTCAGTTTTAATACAAAGCCTCGTGCCAAATGTCACACAGGTTCCTTTGTTAACAGAGGTCTGCACAATATCAAAATGTATAAAACAAAATAAACTGCCTGCATATATAGAATAAAAATGCTTCTTGAATAAAATAAAACAAATATTCCTTTCCTGCATAACAATTAAATTAAAATACACTGTGCAATTAATACAATGTAGACAGTAACAGGCAGACTTTTCCACTGAGGTTGACAGTTGTGCAAATAACAAAACATTTGTGCAAATCTCAAATAAAACATTCAAGTCAATTTGTCACAAAATAAGCTATATCAAAATCAAAACATTTTTTTTTTTTTGTTATAAATCGATATAAATGATATTGTCTCGTACCATATCGCGTTTGAAGATATATCGATATATATTTAAATCTCGATATATCGCCCAGCCCTAATCATCACCATGGAAACATGGATTGTACAAATTGAAGGGTACCACAAGGCTCTGAATGAGGACCTCTTATTCTTTAATTCTACATGCTAATAAACAGCGCCATCCGGTGTTAATACAAAGTCCAAATGTCAGCATAAAAAGTGCTCTCAGATTGATAGAAACTGGTCTGAAAGAGGTTTAACCTGCACCAGTTTGGGTAAAACAAAAAGACTAACATAATGCCTGTCTCTTACCAATGCAAGCTGCCGTCCTATGTTGCCCATGGTGATCACCCCCGCAAAGAAGATGCAGGGGAGCCACGAGCGGATGTAGAGGAAGTCTGGGGAGGTGTACCTGGAAAGGGAAGAAACAAGACAGATTTGGTCCAGGAGTCGTGGCTGGGCGGTGGGAGAATGTTTTACACAGGTAACATCCAACATATGATTCTGTAGTAAATGTATAAGAGTCCTGATGTACAGGTCGGTTACAACTAGTGGCCCATGCAGGTCCAATAAGCTGTTGAACACGTGAAAAACACTTTCCAGGGGGGGGTACCGGAAACTTTGTT
The DNA here is from genome assembly GCF_033807715.1 of Cololabis saira. NCBI lineage: Eukaryota > Metazoa > Chordata > Actinopteri > Beloniformes > Belonidae > Cololabis > Cololabis saira. The sequence continues at coordinate 35,177,624 of NC_084592.1, forward strand.
CAGGTCCGTGGGATCACAAAAAAAGAAAACTGGGGTTGATATTCTCTGGGATGATATGAATAAACAGTTGTAGAACCCGGCCAAGTCTTTCAACCAGGCTTGGTGTGAAAAACAGTCACTGAGAAATATTCTGATACCAGTGTGGCAAACACTCGCTGGCTCTTCCAAAAAGAAGGGCATCAGACTCTGCATGTATATGTCTGGGTCTGGAGGCCTGTCGGGAACCCGTTGGACCGGGTCTGGAGGACTCTTTAGGCCTCTGGGAGGAGTCTTTAATCATGTTCCACTTCTGAGTCCTGACAGAGAGCAAAAGTCTTGGATTGGGCCGTGGGGTCCGGTGTCGGCTCAGCAGGCCCCACAGTCTGGGTGTGCGGTCAGGTTACGTCCTGCTTGGCAACCACTCTGAACCACACACTGATGGATGGGTGGACAGGACAGACTTGATGCTGCTGGACCCTAGAAATCACTGGTACGGGTTAGGCATGGGGCGATATACGATATTATCGTATATCGCAATAAAAAACGGCCGCGATAACGTTATCGTGGGGTACTGTAATTATCGCCAATTTTTTTTTTTTTGGTCACACAAGGCTACCAGCCAGGTAGAAGCCAGTGTTATTTTTTTCATGTATTTTATTAATATTATTTATTATTATTATTTATTTAATATTTTTTCAGAGAGTAGTACAATCCGTGTGCATTTGACTACTGTGGCACTTTATTTTCACTCAATCTTTGTGTTGGCCATGCAGCTTTTGTTTTGTATACTACAGAGCAGTGCCTTTATTTTATTATTTTTCCAGAGAGCCGTTCTAAGTAGCAGGCAGCCACTGTTAAAGTTTCAGAGAGTAATACAATCAGTGTGCATTTGGCTCTACTTTGTCACTTTATTTCTATTTGGCACTTATTTCTTTCGACTCTCAGGGAAGTATTTTCTTACAAAAAAAGAAAGTTCAAATAAGTACCGGTACTATAGTTTACACTTTGTAATGCATAACATTTACAGTACACTATTTGTTCTCTACCTCAAGTGTCACTGTGTTGAGAATGATTTGAGAATAAATGTTCTGAAGGAACCAGTGGATCCACGGTTAGTGTTTTTCCTTGCATTTTAAGAATTTTATAAGCGACACGCTAATATCGTGATAATATCGTAATCGTGATATTTTTGTCCACTAATATCGTGACATGAAATTTTCATATCGTCCCATGCCTAGTACTGGTACTTTCCCCCAACTACAGGATATAAGTAGGTCTAAGTTTCTGTCTGTCGGTTGAAATGAGGTGATGATTGTCCCAAATCAGCAGGAAGGAACAGAGCGATCTGCACCTTTCAGAATAGTGCAACAGTGGTCCAATGTTACCATCCCTGCTGGAACAACTCACACGTCTGAGCCACAAGTGCCACCATCTTTAATCCTTGTGTAAATAAATTCTGATTCATTTGAATGAGAGAAGTCGTTTGTGGTTATTTTACACATATTTATGACATTTGTTGGTTTAGAGGCCTGTGTTCTTCCTTCTGTTACTCTATAGTGCCGCCCCTGTTAATAACCCTGCAATAACTAAACAAGCACCCCCCTTATTGCACAATGTTAGTAAAACATCGTTATGGTTTTGGACCCTACTGGAAGACTCCGTTGTAGACCAGCAGCTGGGTGGCTAGCGTCGCCAGCAGGGCGATGGTGACCCCCAGGGCGAAGCCGCTGCGGGAACGGTCGAATGTCCACCACAAACCAATAGAGAGAGCCGCCAGAGTCAAGGACAACTGGATGTTGTTGGCAAAGTCCACTTTCTGTCAGAACAGGGTCAAGGATCAACAGCACAAATGAAAAAAGAGGGGAGGGGCGTGTCGAGCCTCCCCGCGAGTTACTCAGTCTCGGAGCCGAGGACGCCATGAAACCCGGGTATGTCCGGAAGCATAAAGGTCCATTGTTTGAACAACTAGATCCAAGGATGACAACCCGGGTCCAGAGTTATTATCGTTCACGAAAACGAACAAAATAACGAAAACTAAAATTGAAAAAACTATTTTATTAACTGAACTAAATAAAAACGAAAATGAAAAGACAAAAACGATAGCTAATTGAAACTATATTGCGTTTTTAGAAAACTAACTAAAACGAACTGAAATTATAGATATAATTTCCTCCGTTTTCGTCCTTGTCAATATAAGCCTCTTGGTATGATCAATTTATTCCGCTCTGGCCGTTTATCTCCAACTGGCAGCTACGGCACCTTAACGTCTCACGGTCTGTGATGTCAAAACTAAAACTAAAACTAAAACTAATAAAAACTAAACTAAAACTAAGCATTTTTGAAAATATAAAAACGAATAAAAACTAGCAAACCCACACTAAAAACGAATTAAAACTAACTGAATTGAATGAGAAAAAGTCAAAATTAAATAAAACTAAACTAAAATGAAAAATTCAAAACTATTATAACCCTGCCGGGTCTTTGCAGGAACCAGAATGCGGACAAAAACGCTCATCCCAATGTTCACCCATCCTGGTTTTGAAACCTACGCCTGTCTTACGGCATCTGAATCCTGCTGATGTTGGACTTTCGTGGATAACGCCTCCCAACTCTCCTCCCCTTCCCTCAACTCGCCTTCAGGCCTAGGTGACAAATAACACGCCTTGCCTTTACATTACCCAACGTCTATCATTAACAGGATCGATCTAACAACGCCTACTGAGTAACTCAGATATGTCAAATGTGGGCTCGCTGCTCGGTCTACTCGTTAAAAGGTCCACGTCTACCCCAGTGCGGTCAGAGTCCCTGGAAAGGTTCTGGCTCCTCCCTCTAATTCAGGGGTCGACAACCCGCGGCTCTAGAGCCGCATGCGGCTCTTGAGTGCCGCCCTAGTGGCTCCCTGGAGCTTTTTCAAAAATGACCTTTTTTTTTCCTTTTTTTCTTTATTTCATTTTTTTCTGTTTTACTTTTTTTTCTCTTTTTTTCCTTTTTTTCTTCTTTTTTCCCTTTTTTTCATTTTTGTTCTTTTTTCCCTTTTTCTTCTTTTTTCTCTTTTTTTCTTCCTTTTGCCTTTCCTTTTTAATCTCGACTTTTTTCTCGAAATTTTTACTTTTATCTCGACAATTTGGCTTTTTTCTCAAGATTGTACTTCAACATTAATCTCGACATTTCGACTTTTTCTCGAAATTTTGACTTTTTTCTCAAAATTTTGACTTTTTTCTCAACATTTTGACTTTTTTTCTCAAAATTTTGACTTTTTTCTCGACATTTCAACTTTTTTCATAACATTTTTTCTCAAAGTGCATAATGAAAAAAAAAATCTTCTTTTTTGCGGCTCCAGACATATTTGTTTTTGGTCCAATATGGCTCTTTCAACATTTTGGGTTTGCGACCCCTGCTCTAATTTATTGAGGATATCTTGTCGTAGTAGAACATGTTTTCTTGATTCTGCTCCAGATGCTACCAGTTATGAAGTTGAGAACATTGCAGACCCCCTAAATGGTTGTGGAGGTCATGACGAGGATCCAGACTGGAAACAGGTAGAAAGGATACAGCGCTGGCGTGGTTGATGCCCACAAACACGGCCACACAGCGCATCACGCTGGACCACTCCCTCTTAAACCGGTGGGGTTCCCCGAGCCGGCGGTCGATGCAGGGGTACAGCAGCCCGATCATTGCTGGGGGGGACAGAGACAAGAAAAAAAACTCTCACATTTGACCTTCAGACACATGGAGTGAGAAATCAGAGCAGGTTTGCTGCTGATGCGTCCTGGCAGTTAAATAAAGAGGGAGCCTGCTGCTCAGATGGAAACTATCAACCTTCTGCAGAGACACCAGAAGGCAGCAGCCCTCCCCAGTGTTGTGGAGGCCCCTGGCGGGGTCCAACAGGTGGCTCCTGGAGGAGGAAAACAGTCTCTGGAGACCAGACAGAGTACTTCAGCATCTGCTCCTTCTACCCAGGAGAGTGTTCTGGGGGCTGAACCTGTCTTACAAGGCTACAAATGTGACGGAACGGTTCCCTGTACACTAGGGATGGGCGGTATGGACTAAAAAATGTATTACGATAATTTCTGGCATTTATCCCGATAACGATAAAAATGACGATAAAAAAAATACCAATTCAACTCCATCTTTGTAACTATAAATCTATCTTGCTCTCAGATCCGCCATGTTTGTCATCAACGGGAATTTATCTTTCTTTCTTTCTTTCTTTCCTTCCCTTCCTTCCTTCCTTCCTCCTGCCCTCTCCTTCCTTCTTCCCTTCCTTGTTTTCTCCCTTCCTTCTCCCCTTTCCTTCCTTCCTTCCTTCCTTCCGCCCTCTCCTTCCTTCCTCCTTTCCTTGTTTTCTCCCTTCCTTCCTTCCTTCCTCTTTCCTTCCTTCCTTCCTTCCTTCCTTCCTTCCTTCCTTCCTTCCTTCCTTCCTTCCTTCCTTCCTTCCTTCCTTCCTTCCTTCCTTCCTTCCTTCCTTCCTTCCTTCCTTCCTTCCTTCCTTCCTTCCTTCCTTCCTTCCTTCCTTCCTTCCTTCCTTCCTTCCTTCCTTCCTTCCTTCCTTCCTTCCTTCCTTCCTTCCTTCCTTCCTTCCTTCCGCTCTCTCCTTCCTTCTTCCCTTCCTCTTTTCTACCTTCCTTCCTTCCAAAAATCAACTTTACACAAAAACATCATCAACAGGAATTTATCGTTTTTACCGTGAGATGACAAATTCTTACCGTAGGGAATTTTTTTGACGGTATATCGTGAACAGTAAAATATCGCCCATTCCTACTGTACACCAACCTAACTCCCCAGCTGTGCAAAGGAGGTGTAAGAAGTGTAACACTTCCTTATACAGCTGCATGTGGTTCTTTATGCTGGGGGGGGCTGTGTGAATTTGCATTTCAGAAAGGGCAGCAAGGAGACACGTCCCTGAAAGAGGCGTTCAGGTGCTCCAGAGGCAGCTTTGAACACTCAAACACCTCTGACACTGTGACCCACCTGAGGCGGTACCGCAGCACGGCGGAACCCACCACGCGGAGGAGAAGATGCTGCTGATGACATCAGGCGGGAAGAGAGTGACGTTCCTCTGAACCTGAAGTAAGTTCAGCACCAGAGCCAGGAAAACACCAACGGAGAACAGCATGGACCCCCGGATCAGGAGGTTGGTGGTTCTAAAAGGACAGAACAGAAACTGGATCAGCAGGTTGGTCGTTCTGGAGTTCAGAAAGGAAACGGTACCGACGGTGGTTCTGGACGGAACCAGCATCATCAAGTCTCATCATGAAGAGGGCAGATCATTGGCTGCCTTCTCCGGTCACCCAAGACATAGCTGGCACCTCTGTAGAGATTATTCCAGCAGACTTTCCCACCCCGACACCACGTCTTTGGCCCTCTTCCCTCAGGGAGGACATACACGTCAATACAATCAAGGATAAAGACTCTTGAACAGTTTTTTCCCCAAAGCAATCCAACCTCTCAACAAACACCGCTAACAGTCTGTCATTGTGAACACTAGGGATGGGCGGTATGGACTAAAAAATGTATCACGATAATTTCCGGCATTTATCCCGATAACGATTAAAAAATACCAATACCTTCCTTCCTTCCTTCCTTCCTTCCTTCCTTCCTTCCCTCCTTCCCTCCTTCCTTCCTTCCTTCCTTCCTTCCTTCCCTCCTGGCTCATTTCCTTCCTTCCTTCCTTTCTTTCAGGCTCATTTCCTTCCTTCCTCCCTTTCTTCCTTCCTTCCTTCCTTCCTCCCTTCCTTCCTTCCTTTTTCCCTTCCTTCCTTCCTTCCTTCCTTCCTTCCTTCCTTCCTTCCTTCCTTCCTTCCTTCCTTCCTTCCTTCCTTCCTTCCTTCCTTCCTTCCTTCCTTCCTTCCTTCCTTCCTTCCTTCCTTCCTTCCTTCCTTCCTTCCTTCCTTCCTTCCTTCCTTCCTTCCTTCCTTCCTTCCTTCCTTCCTTCCTTCCTTCCTTCCTTCCTTCCTTCCTTCCTTCCTTCCTTCCTTCCTTCCTTCCTTCCTTCCTTCCTTCCTTCCTTCCTTCCTTCCTTCCTTCCTTCCTTCCTTCCTTCCTTCCTTCCTTCCTTCCTTCCTTCCTTCCTTCCTTCCTTCCTTCACGTTGTGGATTTAACGCAGAACCATAAATCAGTTTTACACAAAAACTTTATCAAAGGGAATTTATCGTTTTTACCGCAAGATGACAAATTCTTATCGTGGGGAATTTTTGGGACGGTTTATCGTGAACGGTAAAATATCGCACATTCCTAGTGAACACACATTTTTACATATTTATAACTTTTCCAAAATTTCTGTCCAATAATTTTAATTTTTTTTCTAAGGTTCTTATTTATTTTTTCCCATTCATTCATTCATTCCAAAACCCACCTGTTGGTGATGACTGAGATGTAGGGACCCCGAGGACGGCGCTGGGTCCCCTCAGACTCCACCCACTGCCGCTGCTTGCCGCCGCTGCTCATGGCTGTCAGTGTCACAGACATCTGGAAGCCTTCGTCAGGAGAGCAGACAACACCGAGGAATGTCTTCTTCTGACATCACACACCTCAAACACAGGAGAATAGAATAGTAGACTTTATTAATCTCCCAGAGGAGAAATTCAGTCGTGACTCGTGCAGCAGCCAAAACACACACACGCTTTATACAAAAAATGTAAAATAGAAATTACCATAAATAGTTAAATAATAAAAAAGAGCAATATAAAAAGTAGAAAGTAGAAGAAGAAAAAGACTATGTACACGAGAGAAAAAAAGTAGTAAACACAAAATAAACGGATAATATTTACAAGATATTTACAAATATTTCCAAAAGAGACGGGAGGAGAATCAGGTGGAAAGTCCTGGTGACCTCAGGGGGTTAATAAACTTCCTCTCTGGCAAAAGAAAGCTTCAGTACCAAGCGCCAACCTTCTCACTTCCGCACTGACGCATGTGTGGGACTGAGATTGGTCGCAGTTCCTCAACTGGCCGCTAGAGGCTCCAAATATTCAAATGTCTAACTTTAGAGCAGAAATAAACAGTTTTACAGTCTGGTTCAAAAACCTGTTTTGGTCTCAATCGTCTTATTTCACATCCATGACGACTCCGTGTGGTGAATGTTTTTGTACCACACCAGGAGAGTTTATATCAAGCATTACATTTATTTGTAAAATGATCGATTGGCAGGCTTCTCAGCCACACACTAGTCGCTATCAGTTCCTCATCCGTTATCATCATGCTGCTGCCTTTCGCAAAGGAACCACTCGTTGATATTAATCAGTGTCGGATAAAAGCGCCGGTCATTAATGATCACACCGTCAAGTCATGGTAAACGGTTCATCCCGCTGGAAATGTCTGATATTCAGCCGGGTTCAGCTGATATAGCTGGGAGCAAGAATAACTTTGATTGAGATGTGGTGGGCGTGTTTCCACCAGCTTCCAAAGCAACATGGCCGAAGCCTGCAAGAAGAACAATGTGACCGAATGCTGCGTCCATTGTTGTTAACCGTCTCTGTTCAGTACTGAAGGAAAGCAGGTGATCTGTTACCGTATTTTCGCGACCATAAGGCGCAACTTTTTGTTTTTTTGTTTTGCATGTCGGAACCGAGATGCACCTGCCGTGGGGTTGCGGTCCGATCGCCGCATCCCCGGGGCAGATCCGGCTGAAATGCCGGTGCTCTTTCCCCGGGAGCCCCTACTACCAGTCCATGTGGGCTCCTCCGGTCCCGGCCGGTCGGAACCGGTCACTTTCCCCGGTTAAAGCCGCGGTGATGGGCGCTGCTGCAGCCCGACTTCCTGGTTCCCAAAGCGGTCCGATCGACCTGGTTCCTGCCCGCTTTGCGAGCAGAGATTTCTGGGGTACGTCTCAGGTCGGATCAGCTTCACCCTCCGAGATTTGCAGCCAAATCTGTCGGTTAAAAACCCGGTACCGGATCCCCAACATCTGCGTGTGTGTGTTCGCGGCGCGAAACACACAGATTCTCATTTATGTGGCGCTTGCCTGCCACGCTGATGGACAGAAACCTATGGTGATTTTTAAAAGAAAAACTTTGCATAAGACGTTTCCAGCCGGAGTCATTATAAGGACGAATGAAAAGGGGGGGCTGGATGAAGGGATGATGATCAAGTGGCCGAGACAGGTCTGGAAATTCGGACTGGCGCAGCTGAATTAGCGGAGCGGAGCTCCTGTCGGATACAACCCGGTACCGGCTCCCCCACAGCGCGTGTGTGAGCCCGCGTCCCGGGACCGCCGCGGGGGAGCAGACGGGGAGCGGACCCGGTCCAGCGCGGGGGGGAGGAGCGGAGCGGGACCCGGGACCGCCGCGCGGGGAGCAGACGGGGAGCGGACCCGGTCCAGCGCGGGGGGGAGGAGCGGAGCGGGACCCGGGACCGCCGCGGTCCGGATCCGCAGCACAACGGGGTATGAAAAGTGTATTTACTCTTGTGCTTGCCTGCCATGCTGATGGACAGAAACTGCCGGCTATGGTGATTTTTAAAAGAAAAGCGTTGCCTAAACAGACTTTTCCAGCCAGAGTGAAATGAAAAGGGCTGGATGGATGAGGAGATGATCGGGGTGGCTGAGACAGGTTTATGTGCGGCGCCCCGGTGGTTTTTTTTAATTCTTTAATGCAGAAACAGAATATGAACCTTTGAAGGGTTTGATTGATGTGAAAAGTGAAATAAAATATCAAACTAAGTTTTGCTTCCGCTCTATTTTTAGCACGTGTGTGTTTTGCAGCGCGTGTGTGTGCAGCTCCGTCTCCGTAGACGGCGCCTTTTGGGTTGGTGCGCCGTATGTGTGTTTTAAAACCAAAAATGTCACACAAAACTGAGGGTGCGCCTTTCCACACAGTGCGCCGTATGGTCGTGAAAATACGGTACTCCAAAACTGATGATGCACCAAAACATGCGGTTCCTCCGCTGACCGCTAAGGTCCAGATCCACACCTGCGGTTCTTCTACTTAAGGCTGGATTGTGGTTCTGCGTTAAATCAACGCCGAGCGTGCGCCGCAGGTTGCACCGCGTCGAGCACCCCACGGTGCACGCCACGCCGTGCCTGACGCGCACCTCCCAAGAAATGTAACTACGCGTCGAGGCGACGCAGACCAACGCAGACCGAGAGGGCTGTGATTGGTTTTCTTCGTAGCAACGCATTTCCGGTTCGTGAAGCAGTCGTGAACTTTCCGCGCTCTTTTCTCCGCGTGTTTTTTTTTTTGGTTTGGTTTTTTGCACAATTGTTGTCCTTATCTCTTTGATTCACTGTGACCGGAAAAGTCGGATAAACCATTCAGGAAAAGAAGGCACCCCCCTAGCACTCGCGGGGAGTATTACATGCGGCGACATGGAGTGACAGAGAAGTCCGAAGGGTTCACGACGACATCACGGCAGCAGCGCGTGCTCTGCGTTGGTTTAACACAGAACCATTATTCAGGTTTAACTGCTAGAGTCTGGATCCAGACCTGCGGTTCCTCGACTGACCGCTAGGGTCCAGTCCCAGACCTGTGCTTCACTGACCACAAGGATCTGGATCCTCGTGGTGGAGACCTGCAGGTCTGCTTAGGTCAGTAACAGGACTTTGCCCCTTGGTTAGCTTGCCCAGTTACCTACTATGTTGACATAGCTCTGATATTCCAGCCCACTCGGGGCTGGTACATGCTTAAAAAGATTCTTGTTTGTTTTTTTTTAAATCACCTTTTTTATTACTTTTCCTCTACTAATTGTATATATTGTTATTTCTTTCTTTTTTGTTTTAAATTTAAAAATCATGCTTTTTATTTATGTTTTAATCTGTTTTAAAGCACTTTGGATCCCCTTGTTGTTTAATTGTGCTATAAAAGATAAACTTGCCTTACTTCTAATACAGGTTTGAAGACACCACAATAAGACTATTATACTATTAAAGGACGCATGGAATTTCAAGGAAAGAAATTCATTTTTTCAAATGAAAATGTCCCTAAAATGACAGAATAGTGTTAGATATAGTGTTAGATACTGCACAGACAGACTTGTGTGTGTCTTGTACTTCTACACTTCGGTTTGGAGTCACTGAGTCACGTGACTGTAAACTTATTTAATAACTACTGCCACAACAAGGCGAAGAAGAGCAGGGCACGACATTAAAGTCTGTAAAAACCCAGGAGGACCTGGTTTGGCACCGATGAGTCCAGAGACGTCCACCGGACAGCCAACAGTCGCTCTGCTGTCCGTGAAGCATCAACTTCTGTCGAATATCCGACTCAAGTTTGACTAGAAAACCCAACATGCTACATCCTGAGCTAACCACCTGCTGCTCTGCAAACAGACCAGCGGATTCTGAGAAAACTGGGACGCCTTTGTCACAAACCCAGAGGGTCACGTCCTGGACACCTTACCTGGTCTTGGAAAGAACCTTTAATGGACCTACAGCCTGAAAACACGTCAGGAGAACTTAACTGTGCGCCCAGAGAGCCAAAGACAAGGCAGGTTCTGTGTTCAGGTTACTTCCGGCTCACGGCGGACACGTGACCGTGACGTCACCACGTCCGACGTAACCGAATGTTTATGCTTTGTGTAACATATTTTATAATTATAGGAGCAGAAATCGTTCTTAAGTCTATTTAGACTATTATTACTATTATTATTACTATTATTGGCAAGGCAAGGCAAGTTTATTTGTAGAGCACAATTCAACACAAGGTAATTCAAAGTGCTTTATATCAACATTAAAAGCAGCAAGACACAATTAAAACATAAATAACAAATAAAATGAAATAAAATTATAAGAAAAGAGGTAAAATAATAGAAAGCACAAGTTGTTAAAAAGTAAGGGCAGTAGAGTACAGCAGGTACACTTCACATTCTTAAAATGGCAAGAATTACGTTTCTATACGGTCAAAACGTATACAGAATACAGAATTACAAAAGTAATATGTAACAATTCGTACGGTGAATTAAACCAATTTGACAATTCTATGCCACACCCTTTTATGTTAAAAGGGTAGACAAAATAAGCTTTGGCTTCTGTCTACACCTTTTGGTCCTTGATCTACATGAAAAAAAACTTTGTATCGACAAATAACTTTACAATGTGACCAAATAAATATATCAATCAATCAATCAATCAACAATGCCTGTTTCCAGGTCTTATTTCCATAACTTTGCAGGGTTTTCAAAAAGTATTTAATTTAAGAGTACGCTTAAATAACAAATAAAATGAAATAAAATGATGAAAAAAAGAGGTAAAGGGTCTCGATCAAGGTCCTCGTATGAGTAAAGGGATTGCAGGTCTGGGTCCAGGTCCTACGATTAGTAGAGGAACTGCAGGTCTGGATTCAGGTTCTAGGATCAGTGGAAGAACCGTGGATCTGGATCCAGATCCTTGTGGTTGCTGGAGAGACTGCAGGTCTGGACAAGGATGTGTAAAGGAACCGCCAGTTTGGATACAGGATCTAGTGGTTGGCGGAGGGACTGCCGGTCTGGATCTAGGTCCTAGGATTAGTAGAGGGACAGCCGATTTTGGATCCAGATTTTAGGATCAGTATAGGAACTGCAGTTCTGGATCCAGGTCCTAGAATCAACAAAAGAACTGCAGGTCTGGATCAAGGCCCCAGTGGTCAGTAGAGGGACTACAGGTCTGGATCCAGGCTCTTGGATCAGTGGAAGAACCGTGGGTCCATCCAGGTCCTAGTGGTCGGTGGAGGGACTGCGGGTCTGGATCCAGGTCCTAAGATCATTAGAGGCACTGCAGTTCTGGATCCAGGTCCTAGGATTAGTAAAGAGACTGCAGTTCTGGATCCAGGTGCTAGGATTAGTAAAGAGACTGCAGGTCTGGATCCAGGTCCTAGGATTAGTAAAGAGACTGCAGGTCTAGATCCAGGTGCTAGGATTAGTAAAGAGACTGCAGTTCTGGATCCAGGTCCTAGGATTAGTAAAGAGACTGCAGTTCTGGATCCAGGTCCTAGGATTAGTAAAGAGACTGCAGTTCTGGATCCAGGACCTAGGATTAGTAAGAGACTGCAGTTCTGGATCCAGGACCTAGGATTAGTAAGAGACTGCAGTTCTGGATCCAGGATCTAGGATTAGTAAGAGACTTCAGTTCTGGATCCAGGTGCTAGGATTAGTAAAGAGACTGCAGGTCTAGATCCAGGTGCTAGGATCAGTAGAAGACCCGGGTTCTATGATTATCAGAGAGATTGCAGGTGCGGGGGGGGCTCCCCCTCAGACCCTCATCTCCTCCACCTGGTTGCTCTTTATTTTCATTCTGAGGAAAGAAACAAGAAGGAGAGGGGAGGCCGGGCGACGCTCAGCTGCACACTGGATGTAGGTTATGGGGGAGGAGGAGGAGGCGGGGGCTGGCGAGGCTGCCGATTGGCTGGCAGCTTCTCACAGAACAACCTGTCACGGTTAATCAGGCGCCATCTCCTCCGCGCCGAAGGTGAGCCCATCGCTGTTCAGGACGAAGCAGATGATAAATCATTGGTACATAATTAGTGCTCAGCAAGGTTACGACTGACACGTATTTTCATCTTAATTAGGATGGAAATTTGTTCCATTAATTTAATTTGGTGAGCTTGAGCGGCTCCGCGGCTAACTAAGTTAATCCTACACCTGTCAGGGGGGGTGGAGGTGGACTACCGCAGGAGATGGTTCCTTCAGACATCCACATAGACCCAGCAGGAGCCCGCGCTGGTTCCTAATGCTGGTCAGTCCTGGTTTAGGGGGACCACTTGATGGCAAAAACTGCAGTTCCTCTACCAACCCTAGAGTCTGGATTTGGACCCGCTATTCCTCCACCGATCACTAGGGTCTGGATCTGGACCCCCGGTTCCTCTACAGGTCTGGTTTCAGCTCTGGCTGCTCTAGTTTCAGACGTTTCACCTTTTAACTGGTTTGAGATCTGAATAAATGTAAAGTATTAAGTATCATGTAAACCAGAGTACGCCAACCCCAATAGTACCTAATAAAATACCTCATAAAGTATCCAATAAGCAGAGGTGGGCAGAGTACTCGACCCCAGTACTTGAGTAAGAGTACAAATACTACTGGTCAAAATTTACTCCGTTACAAGTAAAAGTAGCTCAGTCAAAATATTACTCGAGTAAGAGTAGAAAAGTACTTGCTTTTAAAGGTACTTAAGTATCCAAAAGTAAATGCTTTTAAATTTACTTTAAGTAAAAGTAAGAGTAAGAGTAAGAGTAAATTTCGGCTATGTCTTCACTTGTTGCGGCTCTGTCTTGACAAACGCAGGCTACTTTGGCGGTATCGTTTTGAGGAGGCTTGACGTATTTCCGTTTACGTACATCCCAGTGGAGAGCGTGCACTGTGATAGGTCTCCTCCTTTGACAAAAACAGCTTGTGTCCAATAGGATTTTAGGGAAGAAGAAAAAAGAGCAGACCTGAAAGTAACGAGTACTTTTCAGCCTTCCTAGAAATTTACTCGAGTAAAAGTAAAAATATTTGTATTTTTGTATTCAAGTAAGTGTAATAAGTACCAAAGAAATCTAATACTCAAGTAAAGTACAAATCCTCTGGATATGTACTTAAGTACAGTACTCAAGTAAATTTACTCCGTTACTGTCCACCACTGCCAATAAGGTACCTCATAAAGTACCTAATAAAATACATAATAACAATAACTTATTACAACATAAGTTATTATTATTATTATTATTAGGGCCCGAGCACTGAGTGCGAAGGCCCTATTGTATCTGTAGGAAATGTTTTTTGTTTTTCTTCCGACGAAATGAGGGCCTTTTTGCCCCCCTAAACGTGCCCCAAAAGTCACCAAATTTTCTGCAATAACTTTTGAATGGTTTGACATAAAGAGCCATGGGTGGTGTCATCGGACATGGTTTTGAGTCCTTGACCATAATTGGTGCAAATTAGCCCCGCCCCTTCTTCTGATTGGTCGATATTTGATAGTTCCTATTTTCTGCCAAATTTTTTGAATGGTTTCACATAAAGAGCCATGGGTGGTGTCATCGAATTTAGTTTTGAGTCCTTGACCTTTATTGGTGAAAATTGCACGCGCGAGGGCCCGTTCATCGCTGCTTGCAGCTTTCATTATTATTTTAATTATTATTATTATTATTATTATTATTATTATTATTATTTCAAAATACTCATAAAGTACCTCATAAAGTCCCCAATAAATTATATAATAAAGTACTCAATAAAATGCCCAATGAAGTACTCAATAAAGTACCTAGTTTTTGGAAACTGAGCAATGGTGGGCCTGTCCCAGCCAGCTGCCGTGTCCAAGTCTAGTTCTCCAGTCTGGTCTCCTTTATCCTGCCTCTCTCACTATTGCTGATGTCGTTCCATTCTGGCATTGTGTTAACACACGTGTGAGTTCTCCACCAGCAAAGCTCCCCAGATGATTAGGAGCACCTGGTTACAACGCTTCCTCCTGACCACAGCTTCTTAAAACCCCCCAGATATGCTTTATTTACTTAGAGCTGTATCATTTAGAGCTTTATTTACTTAGAGCTTTATTTATTTAGTGCTATATTTACTTAGAGCTTTATTTATTTAGTGCTATATTTACTTAGAGCTTTATTTATTTAGTGCTATATTTACTTAGAGCTGTATTTTCCCTCCGAGGCCAGACTCAGACGACCGCCACTCACGACTACCACTGAGTAGTACTCTGCAGTCTTTTGTCCAGATTGTGGTCACAGTTGACGGTCCAGCTCTCTGCTCGGCTGAAAACTCGATGAAGCTGTTGTAATTGCTCTGAAGAAGTGCTTCGATGGACAGGAACGTGGAGGACGACTGATTTTTAGAACTGCAAGCTTTCTAATGGAATCCTCGGCTGCCTCTCGGGACCGCGGGCTGACAGCCATTACCGGGAGCGGTGCAGAGCCCATTACTGCCGCTGCCGGCGAAATGGAGTGTCCATCAGCCAAAATACAGAGACGTCAGGTGCCAAAGAGCGAGCGCTCAGCCGTGTGTGAAGGTTTAACTGGCCGCCGACGCTGCAGAGATCAGACACACCTAGCGGTCAGAGGAGGCGGCGGGCCTGCAGAGCCCTCCCACCATCATCTGCTGTCCTCAAACCAGCAGACAAGAAGGAGCTGCTCCCGGTCCTTCCCACCTTCACGCTCGGACAGGAAGGAGGTGTGAAGGAAGGACCTGCACCAGCTGCACCTCCTTCCTGTCTGAGTGTGAAGAGCAGAAGTGATGGAGCTTTACCGGCGGTGACCTCCAGACCGGAGAACAGTTAACCTTTAACCTGCTAACATCCTCACCGGTCATACCAAATTAGGGTTGCCACCCGTCCCGTAAAATACGGAATTGTCCTTTATTTGAGAAAAAAATGTTGCGTCCTGTATTGAACTAATACGGGACGCGATTTGTCCCGTATTTTCATAAATTTTTACACCATATTCTAGTTAAATTATTGAAATAAATTAACTTTTACACCATATTCTAGTTGAATTATTGAAATAAGTTAACTTTTACACCATATTCTAGTTGAATTATTGAAATAATTTAACTTTTACACCATATTCTAGTTGAATTATTGAAATAAATTAACTTTTACACCATATTCTAGTTGAATTATTGAAATAAATTAACTTTTACACCATATTCTAGTTGAATTATTGAAATAAAATAACTTTTACACCTTATTCTAGTTGAATTATTGAAATAAATTAACTTTTACACCATATTCTTCACCTGTAACTATATTATACATCTTGGCTGATGTGGACATACGTAGCATAGGAGGCTATTTCAGCTGCTATATGGTTGTCTGTCTCTACAGTCATGAAAGTTCAATGCTATTAAAGCACTTTAAACTTTAAATCAAAGCATTTTGTTTTTCATATAAAATAAACACATTTTTATTCAGTTTAGAAGTTTTAGGGCTTTTTTTCTTGGCTCCTGCGCTGCTGAAATCAGGGCGTCCCTTATTTCTATTTCTGAAAGGTGGCAGCCCTATACCAAATACACGTCACCATCACATTAAACTCTCCTGGAAACACAACTTTTAGTTTCTAGCAGCGACTGAGCATGTCATTGTTTACTCTTTAATGAATGTATCTCAGTGGTTCATATTCAGTGGTTGTTTTATGTTGATGTTACCAATTTCTGGATCTCTTTGTCAACTCCTGTAGTTTTAAACTTGCTACACCAATAAACTCAGACTGTATATCAAATGAATCCTCATAAATATCATGAATATTCATTCCCACATAAACAGTCATGTGAATAAAAAATAAAAAGCATGCTGGTGGACTTTATTTTTCATCTTATTATGTAGCACACAAACTCCTGCATGACCTGAAGCATGAGGGTACGCGGATGGTTTGTACCTTTATCATCATCAAACCAGAGGTGTCAAGTAACAAAGTACAAATACTTTGTTACCTTACTTAAGTAGAAATTTTGGTTATCTATACTTCACCGGAGTAATTATTTTTCAGACAACTTTTTACTTTTATTCTTTACATTTTCACCCAATTATCTGTACTTTTTACTCCTTATATTTTAAAAACAGCCTCGTTAATCTATTTCATTTCGGCCTTTAAAAAAAAAACTATCCAGTTAAATTGCTCCATCCGGATAGAGTGAATTTGGTTGTGGTTGTTTCAGATGTTCTTGTCCAGTTTTGTTCTTACATCCGTTCCCTCAGATTCCTGCAACTAAACTTGGATGTACATTCCAATAAAGGTTAGGATAAATGATAACATGCCTCTGAAGTTTGACTTTTTGCACCATTACAATACTTATAGGCAACTAGTCATCATATCTCCTGCTCTCTGAAACACATGTTAATGCTCAATAGTACACATATATGGTTCTTTAATATATTTGCATTATACTAAGATACATTCATTTTCAATGGCTTTTGTCCTTAATGGGTTTTTTCACACTTACATTACTTTTACACTTTAAGTAGTTTTGAAACCAGTACTTTTATACTTTTACTTGAGTAAAAAACTTGAGTTGATACTTCAACTTCTACAGGAGTATTTTTAAAATCTAGTATCTATACTTCTACCTAAGTAATGAATGTGAATACTTTTGACACCTCTGCATCAAACTAACCATCTACTTCAAATACTGTACCCCATGATGCAATGGGCTACTATACCAGACATCTCCGACTGTGGTCACATGTTCAGGTTGCAGCGCTGGACGCACCAATGACATCTGTCCAGAGTTCAGGCTCTCCCAGACGTCTGTGTGGAGGATCCGCAAGATATCACCACTATAATGTCCCGCGGAAGGTTTGTACACCTTCTAGGCCTTTTACAGCCACGCATTTTCAGACCGATTCATCAATGATCCATCACTGATGAATCATTGATGAACCAGTGATGGATCCAGCGTGATTGGCGTTTTCTCTTAACATTAACTTTGAGACAAAGTAAAACTCACACCTTCCAGATCTTCCACCATGACAGATTTTAGTATCTGAGTTTATTGAAAGCTCATCTTTCTGTATTTTTGAGTTTCTGCGGGAACAAAGACACATCTGAAGCTCCTCCAGACAGAAATTTGGGACTTTAAAAGACTAACTTTAGAAAATAAAGGGTTGAAAGGTCGGTGAATTTAGGAGTTAATCGTTTTTGACTTTAGAATACGTACAAACATTTGACTCTGATTTTAAAAAAATTCTGAAATTCTGAGTTTCTTCAAATCACATTTTTTTTTATTTTGCAAAGACAAGTTTTTTTAAGCAAGTTTCTGGATCAGAAGTGACCCACGTCTGAGGCTGAGAACAAGGAACCAGGTCATAGATCAAGACCACATCCTCCTCCTTATCATCATCATAACCATCATCGTAATTATCTTCATCATAACCATCATAATCTTCATCATCGTCTTAACCATCTTCATAAACATCTTCATCATCATCTTAACCATCTCCACAAACATCATCATCATCCTCCTCCTCCTCATCTCTGACACTGAAGCCGATGACAGAAGACCAGATTCTGTAGAACCGGAACCGGCTGGAAGTGATGAGACGACATTTCTCTTAAAAGTTTCTGTAATCAGAATTTCTGACTTTCTTTTCCTGATTCAGACAGAAACTGCCCCTTTTCAAGGATCAGGTTCTGATCCAGGAATTCCCAACACGGGAGTACTGATGGTCAGCCTTTTAGCTTGGAGGCGGGGCCCCCCGCCTTGCTTGCAACCTTGGCCAACTCCTCCTTCGCCATGGGCTCGATGATGGCGCCCAGCCGGGTCAGAACCCTGGGCTTGGTGGCCTTTTTGACGGTGCGCTCCGTGTTCCAGGTGCGGCCCAGCGGCACGCGGACGGCACTCTGGAACTGGGCGGGGCTCTCGAAGGGGAAGGGCAGGGAGCTGACCTGGTGGACGCCGATGGCGCTGTTCCTCTTCTCTGAGATGATGACGCCGGGCAGCTGCTGATCCTTTCTGGGCGGCGGCGGCGGGGGTTTGACCCGGAACCTCCTGCGTTTCCTTTTGGAGGGCTGGAGCCCCCCGCCGCCCCACTCGCCCCAGCCGGGCAGAGTCAGGTCCACCGCCTTGGGTTTGGACGCGTCCTCCTGCTTGCGCTTGTCCTGCAGGAAATCGGAGACGACGTCGTCGCCGGCGAAGGCCTCCCTGATGAGCGTCCTCTGGTCGGCCGGTTCCCCGGACTCGTCGTCGTCTACGACGGCCGGGGCCAGCGGGACGGGGACGGCTTTGGTGTCTTTGGTGAGAACCTCTTTCAGCTCAATGCCCCTCTTCCTCTTCTTGGTCTTGCCAGGGGGCGGGGCCTCAGGGCCAGGGGGCGGGGCCTGTGTGGTGGGCGGGGCCTGGGAGGGCTGCTCATCCAGCTCACTAGCGGGAGCTTCCAGGGGGAGGAGCTCCACGTCCTCCAGAGTACTGATCCTGAAGAGGCTTTCTTGTAGAGGAGGGGCAGTGTCTTTGAGGGGCTCCTTTATGGATACCCCACCCCTCTTGCTCTCTGCCCCAGCAGGCCCCTCCTCCTCCTCCATGCCTTCCTCTTCCTCCTCCATCACAGTTGTTTCAGCCTCCCCGGCCCCACGCAGCTTCCTCCTCCTGTCAAACTCTCGGAGGAGAGCATCGTCCGGCTCCTCCTCACCATCCTCTGGCCCCTCCCCTTCAGCCTCGCTCCCTTCTCCTGCCTTACTTGTCTCCTCCCCCTGCTCTGCCGGGCCCGGCCCCCCCTCACTGGGCTCCTGCGTGAGCCTCCCCCTCATCCAGGGGTTAGAAGAGTCCAGTCCTGATGGTTCTGCATCATTCACAAAGTCGGGCAGGGCCTCGGGCTCGGGCTCCGGCTCCTCGGCGGGCTCCTCCTCCTCCTGCAGGGAGGGCCCCACCTTCTTGGTCAGGTCTCTGTGGACCTCCAGCTGCTCCTGCATGGCCCGCCGGGCCTGCAGGTCGTACTTGGCCACGATGGCCCTGGAGCGGGCCCACTTCCCACTGTTCTGGTGCTTCAGCGACATCCTCTCCTGGATGCGGTTCCGCTCCAGGCCCTGCAGCTCCTCCAGGGCGGCGCCCGGGTCCGTCTGCACCAGCTCCTCAAAGTCCTTCAGGGCCTGCCGCTTCTTGGCCTTGTTCTGGACCCGGTGGAACTTCTTGCTCTTGATGCGGTGCGTGCGGCGGGCGCGGGACTCGTAGTAGGACTGGAGAGCCCGGTTCTTCTGCAGCTCGGCGCGGCGGATCTTGGCCTCCTCCAGACTCATGGCCCGGACCGCGGCCTCCTCGGCGGGGGTCAGGGCCGGGTCGTGGAGGGGCTGCTTGTTGGCGGTCAGCAGGGCGAACACCTCCTGCTCCAGCGGCGTCCGGGCCGTCCAGCCGGACACCAGCCGGTCCACGGGCCGGGGCCCGGCCGGCTCCTGGTTCAGGGGGAACACCAGCTGCTCAGCCCGCTGGTTCTGGACGATGACGCTGCTCCAGCGGCCCACGTGCTCCGCCGCCTTCTGGAAGGCCACGCCCCTCTGGATGCGCCGGCTGTCCTGAGCGCTGAGCGGGCTGAGCAGCGTCCTGTCGCCCTGCTGCAGGTTCTGCAGCTGCCGCCGGCTCTGGGCCGGCACCACGGCGCTGCCCCGCCCCGTCCCGATCAGGTCCGACAGCTGGACCCGGTCCGCCTCGCCCTGCGCCGACACCGTGAACTCGGACACGTGCACGGCCGCCTCGGAGCGCTCCGCCAGGGCGCGCTTCCTGCCGCCCAGCCCGCTGATGGCCTCCAGCAGCCGCCGGCGCCGCCGCGGCTCCTCCTCGTCCTCCCCGTCCTCATCCTCCTCCCGGCCGCTCACCTCCTCCTCTTCATCCTCCTCCTCCATGGCGGCGGAGTCGCCGTCCGGCCGCTTAGAGCTCACCGGGGTTCTGGTCTCTGCTTTCACCATGCTGCTGCTGCTGCTGCTCCCAGTAAACACACGTGTGCCGGAAAACCTCCTGCCGCTGCCGGAAGCAGCTGCCGTAACGCCAGCACAACTGTCGCAAAAAGCATTCCTCTGTCTCTTCACGTAAACGCGTCCGCCATCTTGGTCAGGGAACGACACGGGAAAGTGTTTGTAGTAGTAGTAGTAGTAGAAGTTTATTGCAGACTCGTGGTCCATACAAAAACAAACCAATAACCAGTACTCGAGTTGAGGGGGGTTGAGGGGGGATGGCATCCCCCCTGAAATAAAAACAGTCCAAATCATCCCCCCTGTAAAACTGCCATCCCCCCTTTCCATCCCTTATGTAATTTCATCAATGAATGTGGTTTTACTGTAATTTCAACATTTAGTCATCACCAGAAAAATGTGACAATTTTCACCTGTTTCAAGTAAATTTTCACTTGAAATAAGTAGGAAAATCTGGGACAAGATTTATCTTCTTATTACAAGCAAAAAATATTGTTCCACTGGTAGATTTTTCTACTTATTTCAAGTGAAAATCTACTTGAAACAGGTGAAATTGTTGTTTTTTTCCAGTGATGAGTCTTGTTTTCAGTGTAATGAGATTTTTTTACTAAAATGAGACATTTTAACTAGAAATAAGACAAATATTCTTGTAAAGATTTTGAGTTTTTGCAGTGATCCATTTTACTTATCCTGCGAAAGACAGAGTCATATTGATAAGTTCAGAAAACTGTTTTTTATTGTTGTGTTTTGATGTATTTGATGTAAGCCCAGTGGATATTTAAAGCTTACAGAAGGCTGCATTTAACTGCTGCTATGTCATTCCTGCAGTATTTCTGTAGGTGTTTTGGTCACTGCTATTATTTGTAATATATTATATTATTTGTAATCAGCACAAATTATCTGTCCCCATATGATAAAATACACCATCCCCCCTGATTTTTTTTTTACAACTCGAGTACTGCCAATAACATAGGACAAAATAGGCTACATACAAAACATAAAACCTGTCCAGCAGGGAGAGTTACAAATACAAGCTTTTAAGCCAATGTCTCCTGAGACAAGAGGAGTATCTGACGCAGCTCTTCCCAGGGTCATTTATATTGACAATGCTGCCATTCACAGACTCATCCAAACGGCACATGAAACTGTGCATTACATTTCTAAGAACTGCTTGAAGAGTATTGACTCTTGCAGCCACAAACATCTCACTTGCACTGCACCATCTAGGCCTTTTGAGTAAGATTCTCATAACATCATTATACATTTATAGTTTTTTTTTAATTTTATTTTCATTTTGCATAAATACTCAAGCATGTTTTACGAAAGAATGGCCCAGTTTCATAACTCTAAACAGAAAAACGACAGCTAGATATTTTGTAAAGTTCTATAAATATAAATGTTGCACTTTTCCATTTGTCAAGAACTAGGGTTGCCAACCGTCCCTTGAAAAACGGAATTGTCCTGTATTTATAAACTAAAGTACGCGTCCCGTATTGAGCTGAAAAGGGATGCACTTTGTCCCGTATTACTGTGAGAATCAAAAAATAGTCATAAAATGCCATGTAAAATGGCATTGAGCTGTTGAGTTCATAAATTGTTATTTTTTCTGTTTTACTACAACTGTAGCCTACAGTCATGGCCTTTGAGGCACAAATATGTTTACAAGTTTTCTACAGACTTTCTGCTTGCACTTTTGTTATTGCACTAAAATGTGCACTATTACAGAATGGATGTTCTGCTTGCTTTCTATTGTTTTATATAAATTTATACAATTTTAACTTAAGCAGGACAGGTTTCTGTTTAAGAAAGATACTTATTTTATTCAGTTAATTTTGTTATTTTGTATTAAAGTGAATTGCTGGATAATAATTTGTTTTCCATGTGTTCATGTCATTCAAAAATATGCATCTAATTCAATTCAGGTTCCAGTCAAATAGTTCACTCACAAAAAAAGGAGCTAAAAAAATCCACCATGCCAGGAAGGGTGAAAGCTATCTGGATGGCCGGCCCTGCTGATGAGATGTCCCTTTATTTTTCAGGGAGTTGGCAACCCTATCAAGAACCCACTTTTAACCACACAAATATGAACATAAATGTGCTGTAGGGTAAACATTGTACTAATGGGTTCATATTTCTGAGCTATTAACGTTTCTCAGCAGATTTATACTGAGAGATTTTTTAGGATTCTAATATAAATTATTGTATTCGATTACTTAATAAATCCGCAGAGACTATATTTATTATGCCACAGTTATCAGCTCCCGAACAAATGCTTTTCTAAACATAAATGTAAATCAAAAACAACACACACATTTTTTGACTAGGTTCTTCAAGACAGATTTTACTTGTAATTTAATAGTTTAATACCGAGCGCCCTCTGCTGGACGGCCGTTTATAGGCTGCTGGTCACGGGCTCGTCACGTGACCAGCGGTCATGTGACTCGTCGTTCGTGAGTCCAAGATGGCGACGCCAGCTGCGTCTGTCTTCCAGAGAGTCCGAACTGGGTCCAATATTTGCGCTCAGTACGACCAGCAAGGGAACGTGGTCCAGGTGAGTGTCCAGGGTAGATGCCCTGCAGCCGCCCAAGCCCCCTGCAGCGGCTGGAGCAGACGGGGGGGCTGTTTTACCTGTGTTTTCACTAATGTTTCACTCCTGTTCTGGTGGACAATAGTGTTATTTTTGCAGAGGTGTCAAAAGTATTCACATTCATTACTCAGGTAGAAGTATAGATACTAGAGTTTAAAATACTCCTGTAGAAGTTGAAGTATCAACTCAAGTTTTTTACTCAAGTAAAAGTATAAAAGTACTGGTTTCAAAACTACTTAATACTAAGTATAAAAGTAATGTAAGGGGGAAAAAGCCATTAAGGACAAAAGCCATTGAAAATGAATGCGTCTTAGTATAATGCAAATATATTAAAGAACCATATATGTGTACTATTGAGCATTAACATGTGTTTCAGAGAGCAGAAGATATGATGACTAGTTACCTATAAGTATTGTAATGGTGTAAAAAGTCAAACTTCAGAGGCATGTTATCATTTATCCTAACCTTTATTGGAATGTACATCCAAGTTTAGTTGCAGGAATCTGAGGGAACGGATGTAAGAACAAAACTGGACAAGAACATCTGAAACAACCACAACCTAATTCACTCTATCCGGATGGAGTATTTTAAGAGTAATGAGGCTGTTTTTAAAATGTAAGGAGTAAAAAAGTAAAGATAATTGCGTGAAAATGTAAGGAGTAAAAGTAAAAAGTCTTCTGAAAAATAATTACTCCAGTTAAGTATAAATAACCAGAATTTCTACTTAAGTAAGGTAGCGAAGTATTTGTACTTCGTTACTTGACACCTCTGCATTTTTGGTGTACACAAGTGTCATTTTTGGTGTATAGTTGTCTCCATTTTGGTGTACATTAGTGTCATTTTTGGTGTATACTAGTGTTATTTTTGGTGTATACTGGTGTTAACCGATGTTTCACTGGTGTTCTGGTGGATACTAGTGTTCTTTTGGTGTATACTGGTGTTTTATTGTCTATACTGGGATTTTAATGGTGTACACTGGTTTGTGTCTGACATCCAGGTGGAGAGCCGCGAGGATGAGGAGCAGAGTGTGAAGCTGGCGGAGATCCTGGAGCTGCTGCTGGCGGCGGGATACTTCAGAGCCCGGATCAAAGGACTGTCCGCTTTTGATAAGGTGCATGGAGACGGGATGGGGGACGGGGGTATTTTAACGTTACTCATTACTCATAAGTAGCGGTTTCAGTTGACGTTCCCAAGATCTGTATGAAAATATACACCTTTTATCTCCTTGCTTCCTTTTCTCATTTCCTCATGTCCTTGGTTCCTTGTGTTCTTGTCACCTCATTTCTTTTGTCCTCACCATCCCATCTTCTTGACTTCTTATCTCTTTATTCTGTTCCCCCCCCCTCCTTGTCCCCTCCTCTCCTCATCTCCTCTGCAGGTGGTGGGTGGTATGACCTGGTGCATCACCACGTGTAACTTTGACATCGACGTAGATCTTCTCTTCCAGGAAAACTCTACAATCGGTCAGAAAATGTGAGTGAAGCGATGCCAGTGGATCATTCTGGTAAACGCTTCTGTGGCATCACAGGAAGTCATGTGACTCAGTCTTCTGGTTGTGGCTGATAACAGTTTAGTTTCAGATGTTTCCTGTTTTCTTCAGAGCGCTGACAGAGAAGATTGTTTCTGTCCTTCCAAAGATGAAGTGTCCCCACCGTCTGGAGCCTCACCAGATCCAAGGCCTAGATTTTATCCACATCTTTCCTGTAATTCAGGTGAGAGACTTGCAAAAGTGATAGAACTTAAAAGGTTTGCGTAGGTACTTGCTAGTCACCATCTTTATAAACTGATGTTTGTATTAATTAATACCAGGTGACTCTGAGTATGTGGAGTTAAAGATGCAAGGATCCTGAAACGGAGCCTTGTGGTACTCCTTAGTTACTAAAATCAATGTTTCCATGGCGATGGCCCATCCCAGGTGCCTCTGAGTCCAGATATGTCGATCCCTGAATGGTTAAGTGACAGTATGAACTTTAGCAGGAGAAATCATCTTTGAGGAACATTGTTTTTACAGAATTTCCCCTACATTTGTTAATAACTGTATGACGTTCATGGTTTCCTGTCAGTGGCTGGTGAAGCGAGCCATCGAGACGAGGGAGGAGATGGGCGATTACGTAAGGTCCTACTCAATTTCTCAGTTCCAGAAGAACCACAGTCTCCCAGAGGTAACCATAACATCAACATCCTCCAAACCTCTCAACCAAAATTGCTTTAAGTGATTCAGACGTTTGGCACCTCCATCCAGGATGAAGAGTTCCTCCAGAGGAAAGACAAGGCAGTGAAGGCGGTTTTAGACGTGTTGGTGAGCAAATCAAATCAAACTATATTTATACATCACTTTTCGTGCACCAAAATCCAGGACAACGTGCTTAACAGCCTTTTCCCCACCAACCCTAATCCCTATCAATAATAAAACCTGATCAAAGATGAAAAGAAATAACGACATGGAGAACTTTGCTGGGCAGAGAAGAACCAGTCAGGGGCGTGGTCTGGCACCCTCTCCGTGGGTACTTTTATTAATAACATAAATGTTAAGAACGCCGGAATAAAAGTTCAGAGTCGAGAATTACGATGTAAAGTGATGTCCTTCACTTGATCAGATGTCTTTAAAGACATTGCGTGTCATTTTAACCAATGTTCCCCTCTTTTAACCTTGGCACCGATGACTCAAACTTCGGATCTGTCCTGGTTGAGTTGCAGGAAGTTTTCTGTCATGATTTATTTTATTTTTTTAACCTTTATTTCACCAGGAAACGAAACTCATTGAGATTAAAAATCTCTTTTACAAGAGGGTCCTGGCCAAGACAGGCAGCAACACAGTAACATGATTCCGACATATGACACGACACATAACAAAACAAAACACTTTAACACCTAAATACAACTAAAACGTCATCAATTGGCCGCGTGTCATCAGCATAGCTGTGAAAGGGAATACTATGTCTCCTAATGACATCCCCAAGTGGAAGCATATATACATTAAAAAGAATCGGGCCTACAATTGAGCCTTGGGGAACACCACATTTAATGTTACGGATCCCTGAGTAGCATGTATCCGTACTTACCAGAAACCTTCTCTGAGTGAGGTAGGACATGAACCGAGAACAGTTCCAGGTAGTACCTTAGATCATTGAGGATCTTTAATACGGCTGTCTCTGTACTGTCGTTCATCCTAGAACCTAGAGATTGAAATCTCTCACAAACATTATTTTAGTTTTTTTTTTTTTTTAAATCATTCAACTGAATAAAAGCACGTTTCTCTAAAAGTTGGATCCTGGTCTGTAGTTATTTAAAACATCAAGATTCAGAGGGGTCTCGCCACAGCAGTCTTAAAAGCAGTAGATGCCCATCTGAAGAGAACAATTACAACATAAAACTCCCTCTCAAAGGATTCATAAAGAGTTATTAAAGGCAAAGTGGGACCTGGATCTGGAGGGCAGGTGGACTCGGAGAAGACTAGCAAGCATCTGAGCATCAACCAGGACAAAACTGCCCAGTGGTTCCTCAGGCTCCTGAAGCGCTCTGCAGATTCTTCACAAAAGCGGTCTCTAGTAAAAGGTCCGTGTTAGGGTTAACTAACTCTGTGTGTTGATTAAATCAGGGTTGATGAGCTTGTCAACAGTAGAAAAGGTTAAGGGACGTTTTTATTTTCAGTGATTGGTTTCGTGAGCTGTCCTTGATAGAACTCGATCATTCAAGTTCTCGCTCAGCTTTCCTGCAGATTCCTTTTGAGCTGTCTAACTTCATCGGGTCCACGAGTGTTTACCTATTTAGTCAGTATGGGACTACAGAGTCCAGCTCCACAGTTCACACGGACGTCTCCCGTCGCACCACACTGGTCCGATACAGCCGAGTCTGCACCGGAGGACACTGGGCCAGTGGATCTACCGCGGCTTGTGGCCAGATGCGTTTCCTCATCGTCCTTGTTACACTGACAAACCAATCGGATCAGCAGAGACCAGTCATGTGATGTTTTGCAGGAGGTGTACAAACCTCAGAGGAAGTACAGGAGGCAGAAGGAAGCCGGAGACCTGCTGGATGAGGAGTCCAGGGTCCACTCCACCCTGCTGGAGTTTGGCAGGTGAGGTTTCCTTCAGGTGTGTCCGTTACCTCTTCAGAATAACTCCAACAAGTTCTGGTGCTGGACTGGTTCAGAACCACTCCAGACTCATTCCCTTTGGTAAGATTCTGAGAACTAGTTTGGTTTCTTCTCTAAATGTACGACTTTGTCATAAAACTACACATTTGTTTCTGAAGGTTCTTGTTTTTATTCTCATCGATACATGTTTTAGTTATGAGAACTAAGTTGGGCAGCTCTTAGGGTTGAGTCGGATCTATAACGATATCTGCCAGCGGTGGAATTCCCTCAGCCCTCCGAGGTCGTGCATCAGTTTGCAGGTTCTGTGGCGACCTCTATGGATGACATGTTACAATTCGTTTGTTAAATTTGGTCATGCCATCACAAGATGGAGATCACTTTGGCTATGGCCACAAGTTAGATTTTTCAGTTTTTTACTTTTGGTTGAAACTTTTTTTTTTTTTCTTCTTTAAAAAAGAAAAAAAAATACTTTTTTTCTCAAAATGATAACTTGGCTATAAGACATAGCCCCGCCCTGGTCCTCACGTCTTAGCCGCGCCCTGATCCTTGCATCTCAGCCCCTTCCTGATCACGTGTCCATGTACTACTTCCTCTGAAATGTCCTTCCATCTCCACCTGCAGACCGTGTCATTTCCCGATGTAAGTACTTCACCTGTGTGGAGTTTCCTTCACTTCTGTGTCTTGTGGTTGAACGCTCACATGTTTGAGGCATGACGGTTAAGAAGCGTGTCTGTGTGGTCCATCAGAGCTGGAGCCCCGCCCTCCGCTGTGCCCTTGCTGTGTTAACGTAGCATGCCGTTTTATTACCCGTGTTTCCTTTGACTAACGTTGTTGCTTCTTCCCCCCCAGACGTTATGGATTCAGTAAGCAGTCCAAACAAGAGCAGGTAGGTGTTGATCTGTGAGCTCTTTAGTTTTCCTTTTTAATCCTATTTGTGTGAAACAAGCCCGGATCATCATCCCTCCACCACCGTGCTTGACTTTACTTTACTTTACTTTATTTATTTCTCAGGACAATGCACATTGATGAACATGCATATGTAAATGTGCCAGATTGTAGCACAAGGCTAGTTTCCATCTGTAGTCCAATATAGGCAGGTAAGGTGTTAAAAGCAGAGAAGATAAAAATGCAATAAGAAAAAGAAAACAGAAACAAAGACAAGTACAATTAGTAAAGACAAGTACAATTAGTAAAGACAAGTACAATTAGTAAAATGAGAATGATAAAAAAAAGTTAGTAGGTAGGAGCAGGCCCAAGCACACATTAGGTGTGTGTACACATTTGTTGACCTCTGAGCCATATTTTTATCTGGTTTTTAAAAGTTGTTAAAGAGGGGCATTCCCTTATGTGTACAGGTATAGAATTCCATAACGCACTACCCTTTATGGATAGTGCGTTATGGCTAAAAGCAGTTTTTCTGAACGGAACCTCTACGTCTCTGTTGGACACTGCTAGAGTGACCCGCGACTGTCGGTATTTAAAAAAATCCTGGAGGCAAGGTGGTGCCAGGCCATGTAGGGTTTTACACATTAGACAACTGTATGAGAATTTGCAGAAGTTGTCGAAGCTTAATAGATTGTATTTGTCCAAGATGTTGCAATGATGGTATGAGATAGGTTTTTTATCTAGGATTTTGAGTGCTTTTTTATATAAAACCTCCACTGACCTGAGTGTGGTAGGCCCCACCATGGTCCAGGTTGTAATGCAGTAGTTTAAATGTGAGAAAATCATAGCATGTAAAAATGTTAGGGCAGCAGTGTTTGACATGACACATCTAATGTGCTTAAAATTATAAAGATTGAACTTTATTTTTTTAGTGATCATTTTTATATGTTTTTTAAAAGAGAAATTTGAGTCTAGAACAACACCTAAGTATTTAAAGTCTGTTACCACTTCTACCTTTTCAGTGCCTAAGCTGACCCCGGGTAGAGAACGCATAGGGGAGACAGTGGGTGTGAGGTGTTTCTGTGTTTGGACATTAAGAGCACACAGCTCCACTTTGGCCTCATCTGTCCAGGACATTGTTCCCGGAGCAGAACACCTCAACCCCCCCCCTCAGATGTGGTTTTGGAGGGATGGTGCCCCGGGCTTCTTCTGGCATGCTCAGTGAGGCCTGCAGGCTGAGATGTAGTTCCTGGGTTTGACTTTGACGGTCTGATCTTGGGGTGAATGTGCTGCTCTGCTGAAAAATCTTGTTTGGAAACGGTCTGAATTAAAAACAGACGTCTGTCTTCCTGTCTCCAGGTGGATGGGGACAAGACTCCGCTGGCGCCCCCTGGCATGGCAGAAGTGCAACAGGAAGAAGACCTCCAGGCAGCTGAGGAGGTGAGCCCTTCAAAATAAGAGATGATGATTCATAGGTCCCCACAGTTTGTGTTTATCTTGAAAAACAAGTTTTTGTTGTTTTTAAATTCAATTGGAACCGACAGGTTATGAGAATTCACAAATGTCAAGGTCTTGCATGGGCTCCAAAAGCACTTAGGATTAATTTGCCTTGACCATTAACCAGAATTCGAAAAGTCAAAGACTTTTATGAGATAGTTATTCAAGCTGGGAGGAGAGGGACTCATGTTTGAGGAGGAGTCCTGTCTTCAGCAGTAGGGACAAAAGGACGTCACAACTTCCTCCTCCCTTTAGCATGTAACCGTAGACAAAACATGAGGAGCATTACGTCACAGCCTCTTTTTCTCTGTCGGGCCCAGTCATGTTGCTCGGGAAACAGACAGAAACGCGGCCGCCCTTTGTCAATCAAAGTTCGCTTTAGCTGCTTCAGCTGAACCGAACCAAAATGCCTGCAAATCTGCTGTCAAACGGTTATGCAAAAAAACATGTTGACTTGGCATTTAGCCAACACTGAATCAATACAAATGGGATGTGGCGTTGCGCCACTGTAGAATGATGATTATGGAGGAGGAAGTGATAACTGCTAGACATTGGCTGAGCCGACTGTCATTTGGTCAGATTAGACTAACCCAGATCCGAATCAAAACCCTGATGACCAACATGGACGCGATGGAGGAGGAGGTTGGTCTGCTAAATGACAGTAATAGTAGTAGTAAACTTACTGCTTTTTTTTTTAAACATGTTTCTTTATTGGGTAATCCATGTAAATTATATTACACAATAAACATTTCTTTTAAAGGGTTCGACAGAATACCCCGTTTTATATTTTACCATACACAATCAAAAAAATAAATAAAAAAATAAAATAAAATAACTAAATAAAATAAAAAATAAATAAGGACACAAAACTTAACATAACAAACACCCCAAAGCACACACACTGCAAAATACGTAATTATAAACAGGTCCCAAAGTAAGTACCGATTACCAATCAAACTCTGACTGAAGACAATAATAATAGGAAAAATAAAGTAATAAACTAAAATACAGGACACGCAAAACAGCAGCAACAAAAAAATTAAAAAAATTAAAATAAATTAAAAAAAGAAAATAAGATAAATAAATAAAAATTAAAATAAACTGACATAAGAGGAACCCTAAAAAAAATGAGACATGGTTAGCAATATCATACTTCCCTGTAATTAAGTTAAATCAGATTAAATTAATCTTCCAAGGATGCCAAAGAATAGAATAAGAATAGGAAACTTACTGCTTTTACATAAACTGCTGACATGGTACAAAAACTGCTAAAGGTCACATTGTAACGTTAGCTTTAGCATAGATCTACAATAACTTCTTTGTTGATTTGTGTCCAGATGCGAATCAAAACCCTGATGACCAACATGGACGCGATGGCAGAGGAGGAGGTTGGTCTGAGTCTCTAGTTCCAAACATCTGCAGCAGAGTGATGGTTCTTTGAGCGGTGGAGTCTGTTGACAAGAGGCTGTCTTTGTCTGTCTTTGTCTTTGTCAGTATTTTACGTTTAGGAAAAGTTTAATTGATATTTATTTTCTTGATGTCTCTGGTCCCATGTGGATGGATTCAGTCCACGTTTCAGGCTAAACCGCTAAAAGTTCCTTTTTATTCCCGTGAATTTTCATGGAAAGTTTGGACTGAAGGTTTCTGGAACAGCCCCAGAAGAAGGAAGTGAAATGCCAGTGTGATGGAGGTGTGTTTGGTTTGTTCAGGGGAAGCTGACCGCCAGCGCTGTTGGTCAGATCGTTGGACTGCAGTCGGATGAGATCAAACAGATTGCCTCCGAGTACGCCGAGAAGGTGAGGACCGCTCCTCTGGGTTTATCCTGACTGAACGGTTCTGTGTTGTTCACCGTCTCCGTGATGTTCCTGCAGCAGTCCGAGCTGTCGTCAGAGGAGCGATCAGAACGGTTTGGACCGCTGCAGCAGCACCGCCGGGCCGTCGCCTCGCTCAGCAAACAGATCCAGGAGAAGAGCAGGCAGCTGGAGGAGGTCAGTGAGGTCGCTGGGTAGAGGGGGGGAGTATTTCCTCACTTCTGAATCCAGCTGTCAGGTGTTCAGAGGGAGTTTAGAACCTGTGAGTAGGGCTGTTCGATTTTGCCCAAAAATAAAATCTCGATTTTTTTTTTCTCTCAAAATCCGATTTTCGATTACGATTTACGATTACGATTATTTTGTGAATTGACAAAAGGCAAAGAAATAATTTCAAATATGCTGTTTTTTTATTGAACATTTGCCCCATTGGGCTTTAAGTGCAAACTTTACTCTTATTAAACCAAAAATGAATGAATAAAGTGCAAAACTCTGTAAAATAAGTTGAAAAAAAGTTTTAAAAAATATAATAAAATATAAAGTTTTATCTCTGGAAAAAAAAATCAGCAAATCAGCACTTGCAAACATACAGTAAGTTATATTTCCAATTAAATAAAACAAGACATTTTCTAATTAAACTAAACTGGGTCTTTGCATGCTAAATAATAATGCAACCCATGAAGGAGGTAGAGGTGTGTAATGTCAGTCATTACATTTGCTATTCACATTTGCAAGTTTTTTGCAAGGAACACGAGCCGGTCTACCGCATCTGGCTTGAGGGATGCCCGGTGGCGTGTTACAACGCCCCCTCCTACACTAAAGAGCCTCTCCGATGGGGCACTTGTCGCAGGTATTGAGAGGTATTTCCATCAATCATTAATATGGTATCAATCATTAATATGTGTGCAGACAAGGTAAAAAAAAAAAAAAAAAAAAAGTGAAAAATCGATTTTACGATTTTCACGTTTTAACATCGTTCTAATTACATAATCGCGATTACGATTTAAAATCGATTAATCGAACAGCCCTACCTGTGAGTAGGTAGGAAGTACGATCAGACGGCAGCTGGACTCTCAGAAATGATGGCGTTTGTTTGCGTCGACAGCTGAAGGTCAAACATGCAGAGGTGAAGGACGGCTGCGATGAGGCCAAAAGGAAGCTCAGCGAGGTTCGTAACTAACTCCTCAAACACGATGGTGGGCGAAGATCCACACGACTCCACTAAGATGTTCCACGTTTCTGCAGGCTGCAGCGCGTTCGGAGGAGCTGCAGAAGGAGTTTTCTTCTCTGGAGGATGTGGAGGAGCAGGCCGACGACAGGTCAGTCCTCTCCTCATCACCCATTATTAAGAGGTTTCACACACTCGCCTAGAACCGTAGGGATCCTCATAGATCTTAGAAAATAAACAAATATAACTACCGTATTTTCTGGACTATAAGCCGCTACTTTTTTCATAGGTTTTGAACCGTGCGGCTTATACAAAGGTGCAGCTATTCTGTGGATTTTTCTTCCACCGCTCGGGGCGCTCTAACCGGAATCAGAATCAAAACTAAGACAAAATAAATGCAAAGAAGAATACGTTACTTCTTCTTTAGCAGATAGAAGTAGGTAGAAGCAGATTTCAAACAGATCAGTAGATAAATAAATACCGGTTATTTTCACTTGGTTCTGTCCCGTTTTAATCAGCAAAGTTGCTGCCGTGTTAAGACACTGTTAGTAAAGGTTCTATTTAGGTACAAACATGTACATCATTTACAGTTCAAAATGGTTCTGTACATGTAGTAAATATCTAATCTAACAACATAAATATCTGCGACTTGCATATCTTTTTTTTTTTTTTTTTTTTAAATAGAGCGGATGCGTCTTTTATGCAGGTGCGGCTTATAGCTCAGAAAATACGGTATATACTCTGACTGTGTCAGTATTCATGTAACAGAAAGGCCCCTACAAGAAATAGTATTTGGGCAATCCTGAGTATCCCCTTGTTGCTTCCGGAGGATTTAAGAGCTGCAGCACCATTGAGATGTAGAGACCTCTAGAAAAGCAGATGTTTCAGATGATGGCAGGCATGCAGCATGTCACCTGTGATGTAAGAGGAAGTGTTTCTCCAGCAGCTTGCTGCAGAAGCTCAGGGCTCTGGTGACCATGAACGAGAACCTGAAGCAGCAGGAGCAGGACTTCCGGACGCACTGTCGAGTGAGCATATTCACCAGCATCTCTGCCAGGATTCACCCATGACGGTAGGAAGGTTTTCCTGAACTCTGCGTTCCGTGTTTCCAGGAGGAGATGGCCCGTCTGCAGCTGGACATCGAGGAGTTGAAGTCTGCATCGGGACAGGACACGGAGGAGCAGCAGGAGAGGGGTCAGCTGATCGACCGGCAGTACGACGCCGACAGAGAGAAGCTGCAGAAGATCCGTTTGCTCATGGTAACTCCAGGCAGCACCAGGTTTAATGGAACTGCAGCGATGCGGCGGGAATGGGACGGCAACACGTCATCTCGATATTTCTGTAGACGGAAGGTTGCCGGAAGTGAACAAAACCCCTCTGTGATTTCCCTTAGAAACTACAGCAGTCAACATCTGCAGTGGGTCAAAACACTTGCATGTTGCATCAGCGCTGAACATCAGTTCTCGTCTCAGCTCCACTGGAATGTTTTGATCCACTTCAAATTATGACGTGCATAGTTTTGAAGCCCTCCGGAGTTGTTCTGGTGAACGGTCCTCAGACTCGGCTGGTGCAGTTCAAAGTCTACTTTTAGTCCACATGTAGACCAGAACAGTCCAAATCCCTGGATGACTTCTAGCTCCGCCCATTCTCTCAGCACGCTAAAGGAGTAATGGAAAGAAGCGAATGCAGCAAAAATTTAAGTCATAACTTTGTTGTGTAACAGAATTTAGTTTTAAAACAATTTATTGAAACATGATGTGAATAAATGTATAGTGTACTTGGTGTTTGGGGCTCAGGTCAGCATCATCTTAGAGGAGCTGACTCCATCCTTCCCTGGTTCATCCACAGATGTGCACGGTCTTGGTCCATGTTCATCAGAAGAGACTCTGCTAGGACGTGCTGTTAAATGATACTCACTTGGTACACGGCTGAATATCACAGAATGTGCCCAGTTGGTTGGAACATGCCCACTTTAAGCTGGAGTAGTTTGCTTCTCAGGTAGTTTAGCTCCTGCTAACCTATTATGATAACTGTGATTAACTTAAACTCATTCTGATCCGATCTCTCCACCGGTCCTGCTTTCAGAAGGAGCCAGGAGGCTTGGAGGATACGCTAGCTTATACGCTTACACGAACGGTTCTAAAAACTGGAGGTTATCTCCTAGCTAGGTGGATGAATGGTGGTTGTCCCCTTCACCACATACTTTGTGGGTAGTGTGTATTTGGTACTTGAAACAGCCAGGATGTGCTAGCTAGTTTCTAGGGACTCCACGGGTACTGGTTTCAGGTTTAAGTCTTGGTTTCAGGTTGGAGTCCTGGATTCAGGCTCTAGCCCTCTTCCATAAACATGTCGATTCACCGGAGAAATAAATAAATGACCGTCTATTTAGTCGATGCTGGTTAATACAGACAGTTCTCGCTTTGCTAAGCGCGGTACAATGACTATTACGGATGCAGAAGTGATAACAGCTAGTCATTGGTTGATCCAATTGTCAATCAATCCTATTAGAAATAAAAATATTTATAGTAACTCTCCTTGCGTGCTACAAAAACATTCACCCCTCAGTCGTCATGGATGAGAAATCAAACGATTGAGACCAAAACGTTTTTTGTTCCAAAGATGTTTATTTCTGCTGTAAAGTTGGACGTTTTAACCTGGAGGTCAGTGGAGATGGACCCGCTTTAGCGGCCTCTAGCGGCCAGTCGAAGAACTGAAACCAACCTTCCACGTGAGACTCAACCTGGAAGTTAGATGGTTGGCTGACATGGCTTACTTGTGATAACTGAAATAAAGTTTTCCCGTCTGTTTCCGGCTCTTTCTGCCCATTTGACTGTTTGTGTTAAGAAGGTTCCGCTATGATCCAGCTGGTCATAAATGGTGGATATTTATAAAATTTGCATAAAGAGAACGGCATCAGAGGTGTCATTTTTCCATCCAATGGCAGCCGAGTCAAGAAAGAACGGTTTTTGGGTTAACTGGTTTTCGTTGTCCTCAAGGCTCGGCGAAACCGCGAGATCGCAATCCTGCAGAGGAAGATCGACGAGGTGCCGAGTCGGGCCGAACTGACCCAGTACCAGAAGAGGTTCATCGAGCTCTACAGTCAAGGTGGGTGTAGAGTTCTCTGCTGCTGGTCCACCACGACCAGGACCCATCTTTGTTTGAAAGATCAGCAGGACTCTGAACCTGCTCTGGTTTTGGTTCCAGTTTCCGCGACACACAAAGAGACCAAGCAGTTCTTCACTCTCTACAACACGCTGGATGATAAGAAGGTCTACTTGGAGAAGGAGGCAAGTAACCCCACTAATCGTTCAGCAGCCACCTCATCCTGTACACGGGGCCACTACCAGGGTGGACCGGCTTCAAACTCTAGAAGGGCCTTAATTCTCGACGACACAGTCAATCAGATTCTGGAACACTCCTCCAGAGGTCTCGACGTGGCCAGCAACAAGACTCTGGTAGGCTGTGGTGTTAAATGATACTTGGTTGGTACTTAAGGCCTAAATTGACCAAGTATAATATCCACCACGACCAACTACCACCAACCTGAACACTTAAAGGAGCTTGAGGCCGGATTGTGGCAAGATTTATGAAAAAAATCCATATACATTTTAAGTTTTCTAGTAATAATGTCAGATGAAGCGTTCCAAACCCAAAAGAATGAGCCCTCTAGTGTATCTCTCCTTTGCCTTGAACAGGCTGCAAAATGTGCTGCAATCGGTCCCGAATTTCCCGCGCTGTCCTGCGGATGTGACGTCATTGACGCTGAATGCACATTCTCTCCGTTCTCCCGTGCCGGCTTCGCTGTTGACTGCAGTACCCCCGACGGCCGTCGTGGCGAAGGGTGGCGCTAATGAGTCTCATTTCTTAAAAGGAGCCTCAAGCTGGATCCGAGCTTTGCGTTGTCAATGCCAGATTCTGACCCCGTCATGCGAGTGTAGCAGTAAATCTCCAGAGATGGTTGTGATTAAGTTCCCAGTGGAAATGCCAACTATCATGATGCGTTCAAGGCCTGTAGATGTGACACCATGACGCGTCCCAGTCACCGAGCTGTGAGGTCACGGTTGTTACCAGAAAGGGTCATGATGGATGTTTTTTCTGTTGGCATACTTTTGCACTTTTTGGCCAGCTTTGTAGGTTCTGGTGAGAATCAGGTCCAGCACCTTACAACCTATGTGACTTGGAGGACAGGGTGTCTGGGTGGAGATTCACGTCAGCTGGGACGAGTAGCGGAAGATGGAAGACAGCAGTGTCTCTTACTCATCCAGCCAGTGGTCCTGGTGGACTTTGTCTTTGACTTATTGTCAATTGTGATGTCAAATGACCAACAAATCACACATCAGAACAGGGCACCAGGATAAATGATATCAGAATAGAGGACATCAGGGTACAGGACAGGATTGAAGAAAGAGTAAATGCAGGTGAGTAAGAGACAGAATAGAGGGACACCTGTCCACACCTGCAGTCACGGAGCTAATACAGCTTTAAATGCTAACGTGATAGCATCAAATGCCACCTTGGTTGTACGTGTAATAACACCAGTGTGTTGGGTTTTAGCCAGTTATATGCCACTATAGTAATGTGACTAGTGCCATGGTTACTAGCTAGCATGCTAAATGCTAAAACACTAGCATTAAATGCTAATAGAAAACCCCGAGTCATGTTTGAAGGATTTTTTCTGTTTCATTTGGAGGATCATAATGTTGTAGCTCGTTCTCGGTCAGAACAAAACGTGACTTTGAGAACTTTAATTATGATGGCGTCCTGCCGTGCGGCGCTGGACAGGTAAAGCAAACCAGGTGGCGGTGACTCTAAATCATGTCAGATACGTTTATACTGTGACAGGTTCTGATACATAAAATGACCAGTGACATGTGGTCTCCTGCAGGTGAATCTGCTCAACTCCATCCACGACAACTTCCAACAGTAAGTACAAACCAGCTTGCGGAAGAAAACGTGGTGCGTCAGCAGCGTCCTGTCTCTTAACGGTCTCTCCTCTGTTGTCCAGAGCCATGTCGTCCACAGCAGCCAAGGAGCAGTTCCTGCGTCAGCTGGAGCAGATCGTGGAGGGAATCAAGCAGAGTCGCATTAAGGTACAAGCTCTGATCGGTCTTTTGGCTCCTGAGGCCACCGGGTACAAGACATGATTCATAAGGTCATCACACATGGTCGACTTTGACGTGCTTCATGTTGGATAACCCGACAAGAACGGTGCAGCGACCAATCAGTCTTTACTTCTGCAGTGATTTTCCCAGATAAAATCAGTGCGTTACAATAAATGCATGTAAACTAAAATGAAGAGTTAAAACACAGAGGCTCAGATGGAAATGACAACAATAAAAGATGTGACGACACAACATCCAACTATTAAAGACAAGCTGCCCTGTCAACTAGAAACTTGTTTAGATTAAAAATGTCGACACTATTGGCCAGACGCAGAACAGGAGGCGGAGCTTTCCACCGTCAAGGGGCAATGAATCGGAGAGCGTGATCTCTAGTTTTAAAATATGTTTGTGGAACGGATAAAAGATTCTGATCTGAGGACCAAAGTGAATGAGCGGAGGAATAAGGGCTTGAACGATCACAACTGTATTTCGCTATCTTGGTGGGGGAAAGCTCTAAAAGCCAGGACTAAAACTTTAACATCAGTGCGTGGTTTGACTGGCAGCCAGAGCAGAGAGGATGAAGGGAAGATCATGTACGAGCAGCAGTTAAATGTCTGGCTGCTGCATCCTGCACATCTGCAGGCCGTTTAAGGAGCGCTGGTTGAAACAAGTAAAAAGAGAGTTGGAATAATCAAGTCTAGAAGAGATAAAAGAAAGTAAAATCATCTCAATATGAATGCAACTTTGGTTATTAGTAGAAACTAACAGAATAATCACCATGTTGACCAAAGAAAAACCTGTAAATGTTTATTATCTTGCTTATTGATTTTTATGCTTATAATTGACCGAAATAAAGATTAATTAACTAACTAAAAGAATTGATAAAGTATGTTTGACATTAAAAGTTGAAAGGATTTTTGCAGTGATGTTAGCCTTGATGGGAGGTTACATTCCTCTAACTAGTCTTTTAAAGGACTGAGTCTAACCACAGCTAGTTAGGACTAGCTAGCTTCGTTAGCAGACCCACATTTCCAAAAACAATTAAAAATCAGCTCCGTCTACACAGAAATGTTGCAACGCTAAACTTAAACATTCTTTGGAACTGCTTCATGCATTCTGGGATATGGTAAGATAAGATTGTCCTTTTATCGATCACCAAATTGGGAAATTCAGGTGTTTCAGTCGTACAAGCCAAAAGAAGAATCACTCAGTAAAAAAACAAGATTGATTTGACAAAAGAAATACAAGGTGTATGTGTGGTATAGGGTGTGCAACTATTACACAGATAAGGGCAGTGTCAGAATAAAGTGACTTACGGTTCTGTGTAAAGTGAATAGCAGACAGAAATGTGTGTCGATACCTAAATAACTTGCTGTTCCAGGTCTGCACACTGAAGTGGGCGGAGTTAAAACCCATTCAGGGAAATCAGCTGCCCTTTGAGTGATCCAGAAACGAAACAGAGCCTCCAACTGCTCCATGTGGCTGTAGACGACCTCACACTGCACCACCAGCATGAGCTGGTTGTGGCTGGTGCTCAAATGTGACCTAGAAATGTCCGTTTTATACTCCATTTAAGTTTTAAAATTCGAAATAAAGAACACAAGAGTTTAAAGGAACTGATTGAACTGCTATCAATGAAGACAGCTATAGAGCCCCGGGGGCTGCAGGAGTACGATACATCAGTGCAGCCTGTAGACATCCTTCACCCAGAACTCTGCACAGATGTTTGTTTTGTTCCTGTTTGGTTTCGTAGATGGAGAGGAAAAAGCAGGAGAACAAAATGAGGAGAGACCAGCTGAACGACGAGTACCTGGAGCTGCTGGACAAGCAGAGGCTCTACTTCAAAACTGTCAAAGACTTTAAAGAGGTAACAAGAAACATTACTGCACTGAAAAACATGGAGACTTTGACTTTAGATATTTTTCTATTCATTTTCACATGAAAAGTGTTCCGTTAGTCTTCTACAAAACCGATGAAACGTAAATCCCCTGGGGCCTCATTTATAAAAGAGTGCGTAGGATCCATACTAAAAGTGCACGTGCGCCAAAAAAA
Organism: Cololabis saira; assembly: GCF_033807715.1. NCBI lineage: Eukaryota > Metazoa > Chordata > Actinopteri > Beloniformes > Belonidae > Cololabis > Cololabis saira. Next base: position 35,217,078 of record NC_084592.1, read on the forward strand.
ATCCGTATTTATAAAACCGTGTGCACGCACATCTGCACGCAATGTTCGCTTTATAAATCACAATCCAGCTGGAAGGTTGCGCACGTGAATTTGCCTCATATCCCGCCCTCTACACGCCCACTTTTTTACCAAGAATGGTCAAAGCAAAGCACCTGATGACTGTATTTGCATATAAATGAGCATGTGCAGCAGCTGCCTGCAGCTGTTTCTGCTGTGCGTCGGGATGAATGAGACATATGTCGAGCCGGTGTTCTGCTGAGGTGTCCTACCTCGGCGAGGTGTCCTACCTTGACAGCAAATACTACCGTACCATCCCTGTTTCTTTTATCTCAGTTTCTTTTTTTTCAAAGTCTTTTTCATGCAAATGGATGATTTAACAGCAGGAAGTCAGAATGTGCTTCCACATAGATCTATGTGTACGACGCTTCGGCGGAAGGAAAAAACCCGTCAAATCAAGCTTCCACATAGGCATCAACATTTATCTATGTGGAAGCGTGATCTGACGGGTTTTTTTCTTCCGCCGAAGCGTTGTACACATAGATCTCTGTGGAAGCACATCCTGACTTCCTGCTGTTAAATCGTCTATTTGCATGAAAAAGCCTTTGAAAAAAAAGAAACTGAGATAAAAGAAACGGGGATTGTACGGTAGTATTTTCCTCGGCAGAGAAGTATATCATTTCATCCTACGGGTAGGACGATTCACAGAGGTAGGACACCTGCTTGGGTGTACGTGGATCTATAAGTCTGATATGTAATGACATTTAAAGTATGACATGAATCTGGCTTCATTTCACCACCTCACCGCCTGCGTCGCCAGTTCCCCATATCTTCAAAATGTTCGTGCACTAGGGTCAGGGTTGGAGTAAAGATACGCACATTTTTCCGTTGGTTTTTTTTTTTTAGATCCCAACCTTTGCGTAGAAGGTGGCTTGCGCATCTTTCAAGCCCTGTTTTGTGCGCAAGCGAGCTTTATAAATGAGGCCCCTGGTTATTAACACCAGATTGGGTATTATCTTGTGCTATTAGAGGAGCAGAAGTCGAAAGAACTCGAGTGAAACTGATGTGAAAGGTGAAGAATGGCTTGTTTCTGCTCATCTAAGATTCTTCTTTGTGTTTTCCAGGAGTGTCGCAGGAACGAGATGCTGCTGTCCAAGCTGAGAGCAAAAGGAGCTTCCTAAGTGGTCCGTCCAGATGGAAGTGACACAAGCTGCATGTCCCCATGTTCAGTTGTTAATGAATAAACGTACCCATGAGCCAAATCCAGGTTTCGAGTCTTCACTGTGGCAGACAGACTTTCGGAGGAGGAATAAAAGTCTGCTCTGAAAGCAGTCTGATGGTTCCTGTACAGAAATATCCAACTCTCTCAAAGTCCAGATTTCCTGCAAATCTGAAGGGTTTCTATTCTGAACTGTTTATAAAACTGTAAAATGCTGCTAGACGGCGTCCAGCTACATCAAAGTAGTTACCGTCTTAACTAGTCAGTTAGCATTAAGGCTACGTCTTGGTCATTAGTAAGAGCTAGGCCGGTCAGCCTCTACGGCCGTTAAAGCTACTAGTTAGTCCTGTGCATGTTGGTCCTTCCAGGAACTTTAGTGATGGACGTCCAGAACTTCAGTTGGCAGGTTCGGTTCTACTTATACAACAGCTAAAACGCATCTGCGGCAAGTCGTCTGAAGGTAGCCCGTCATGTGAGGTCTGACCAGAGGTGTCAAAAGTATTCACATTCATTACTGAGGTAGAAGTATAGATACTAGAGTTTAAAAATACTCCTGTTGAAGTTGAAGTATCAACTCAAGTTTTTTACTCAAAAGTATAAAAGTACTGGTTTCAAAACTACTTAAAGTATAAAAGTAAAAGTAATGTAAAGGGGAAAAAAGCCATTAAGGACAAAAGCCATTGTAAATGAATGCAAATATATTAAAGAACCATATATGTGTACTATTGAGCATTAACATGTGTTTCAGAGAGCAGGAGATATGATGACTAGTTGCCTATAAGTATTGTAATGGTGCAAAAAGTTGAACTTCAGAGGCATGTTATCATTTATCCTAACCTTTATTGGAATGTACATCCAAGTTTAGTTGCAGGAATCTGAGGGAACGGATGTAAGAACAAAACTGGACAAGAACATCTGAAACAACCACAACCAAATTCACTCTATCCGGATGGAGCAATTTAACTGGATAGTTTTTTTTAAAGGCCGAAATGAAATAGAGTAACGAGGCTGTTTTTAAAATGTAAGGAGTAAAAAGTACAGATAATTGTGTGAAAATGTAAGGAGTAAAAGTAAAAAGTTGTCTGAAAAATAATTACTCCAGTGAAGTATAGTCAGATAACCAAAATTTCTACTTAAGGTAACGAAGTATTTGTACTTCGTTACTTGACACCTCTGGGTCTGACCGGTTCTGACCTGAACATGTTTAAAATCGGGTTCCTTCCCTTTTTTCCGCATCTCCACCAACGTCTCCACAAAACTGATAAGCAGTAGGTGAAGATGGATAAACATTTCCATGAGATGCACTTTCTACTCACAGCTGCAGTCTTTACAGAAACCCCTCTGCTGACTTTAAAACCACCTTTATCTCCAAACCGACCTCGGCAGAGCCGCAGAACCAAATTAAAGTTTTTAAAGCTTTTGTTAGGCACCTGCTGAAAAAGCAGGTTTATGTGAATCAGTCAAATCTATGAAACACACCACCTCTAGCGTGTAAATGTTAAATCAGAGTAAATTGAATCTGACTAAATCTTCCACTTCTAGAGATCGTGTCTTTTTGGATCCATGTTTCAAACCTGAACTCCAGAACTTTCTAGACGAGCTGAGGCTCCACCTTAGGAACATCTGGTCGGAGAAAAAGTTAACTGGAGTTCTGAAGGTTTTCTTACAATAAAGTTTTTACAAAGTGTTCCAACTTTCTATGTTGATAAAGACCACCCAATGCTTCGTCTCCCCCGACCTGCAGCCCACCTCATCCGGACCAGAGAGGTCAGAGAAACCGCAGGTCTGGACCTGAACCGGGTCAGTTTGTAGCTGCTCAGCAGCAGAATCGGTGACTTACGCGTGAACCTGCTTTAAGAAACCGGACCGACCTGTGGGTCCTGAAGTGTTGAAGTTAAACTTGAAATTTAAAAACGAAACCGATTTCAGGTCTGGAAGGAAATTAAAACATTTTATATAAAAATGTGCCAGAAAATAAATACGCTGAACTTAAAACAAAACATAATTCTTAAGGTAATAACTCAAATTGTCTTTAAACGTTGGTTAATTTGTGACTTGTAGACCACATTAAAATGGCTTTATTCTTTATTACAAATGTCAGCTTTCAAAACTGCCTGGACACTTTAAGTTAGGAAATAAAGATAAATGTCGACATCTTTTATTCATAAAAACGAACTGATTAGCTTCAACATCGTCACGTGTCTTCAGTCTTTCACGTTCCAACGCCTCAGCCGACGCCACCACAGTAATACTTCCCCCCGCCCACAGCCTTGTACCCATGGTAACAGCACACACTATTTTGAACATTGTCCAAAGTCCATTTGTGATCCTGAAGTTTGTATTTCTGCTTTGACCATCAAAGTCCAAATCCAACTCAGGACCATCACTGCTCCTCCTCGTCTTCATCGCTGCCCGAGACATCGTCATCCTCCTCTTCTTCATCTTCCTCCTCTTCATCCTCGTCCTTCACCGGCAGCTTGAGGACGATCTCGTCGTCTGCGTCATCGTCCGCGACCGTGGACTTCCTCCTCTGTAGGAAGGACGGCGTGCAGGCCGGTGTGGTGTCCTGCAGGAGGAACAAGTTGTTAGTCTGGTTGCACTTAACCCCCTGCTGTCAGTCTGGACCAGGACCAGGACCAAAGGTGTCAAGTAACAAAGTACAAATACTTTGTTACCTTACTTAAGTAGACATTTAGGTTATCTATACTTCACTGGAGTAATTATTTTTCAGACAACTTTTTACTTTTACTCCTTACATTTTCACACAATTATCTTTACTTTTTACTCCTTACATTTTAAAAACAGCCTTGTTACTCTATTTTATTTCGGCCTTTAAAAAAAAAACTATCCAGTTAAATTGCTCCATCCGGATAGAGTGAATTTGGTTGTGGTTGTTTCAGATGTTCTTGTCCAGTTTTGTTCTTACATCCGTTCCCTCAGATTCCTGCAACTAAACTTGGATGTACATTCCAATAAAGGTTAGGATAAATGATAACATGCCTCTGAAGTTTGACTTTTTGCACCATTACAATACTTATAGGCAACTAGTCATCATATCTCCTGCTCTCTGAAACACATGTTAATGCTCAATAGTACACATATATGGTTCTTTAATATATTTGCATTATACTAAGATGCATTCATTTTAAATGGCTTTTGTCCTTAATGGCTTTTTCCCCCTTACATTACTTTTATACTTTAAGTAGTTTTGAAACCAGTACTTTTACTTGAGTAAAAAACTTGAGTTGATACTTCAACTTCTACAGGAGTATTTTTAAACTCTAGTATCTATACTTCTACCTGAGTAATGAATGTGAATACATTTGACACCTCTGACCAGCATCAGGCCCCTCTGAACCCGGTCCGGGAACACAGGCGTGTCTAGAACAAGGACACGGTTCACTTACGTCGCTGCAGGACGATGCATTTAAGCCTTCGGACTTCTTCTTCTGAGGAACCTGGGCCGCCTGGAACCAGAAGAAGAGCGTATCATTCTCTCTGAACAATAAATAATCTTTATGTTCAAAGTAAATCGGTCCGATTGGAAGTGAACTAAAGCTAGCGGTCTGAACTCTCCTCCCATGTCCCGTTGATGCAGCAGTCTACGATCTAACGGACGCTACAGTCGCAGCCGTGAGCTGCACCACCGGCATGCTACATCACCACGACGACGCCAGCGCTACGTCAGGAGCATGGACGTGCTCAAGCTAACGCCACCTGCTCACGCAGCTGAAACAAACGCACCCTGAAAGAGCTCAAGAGTCGTCAGGGAAGAGACCGACGATCTGCGCCACCTCGTCACATTCGTACTCCACGAAGGCGTAGCCCTTACTGCCCCCCGTCTGCAACAGAACCAGACAGACGTGACGCTGCAGCTGCACACAGACCGACCCAAGCGCCCGTTTCCTCCCAGCATTTGTTGGTACGTGGGTTTTATCGCCGTGCCGACGGGTCGAGCAGGTGATAAGCTTAACGTACCGAGTTTATGTGGGCTCAGTTGTCTGGCCTCAGACCACCAACACGCCTGAGGCCATTTTCAGTCTGAGCCACGCGGTCTAAAGGGTGAAAAACAAAACAACCCCAAAAAGGTGCAAAAGAAAATACTGAATTTTGGCTGAAAAACTGGGAAAATATAGAAACCTGGAGACAAACCAACTTTGCCGGTTGTCGACGTTTAAGCGGCGTTGCATGTTTGGAACTGAGCAGTGTTTCCGTGAACATTTAACCGATTGTTGTGTGAGACAACATGTTAGCGATCCTGTGGTAGCCGGCGCCACCCGGTCGTTACCAAGCAACGAGAGTCTGTTGCACCACAAACTCAGCCAACGTTAACGTGTTTGTTGAACCGTTAGTTAAAAGGTCATTGCATCTAAACACATTCAAACATTCTGAGACGCAAATTAAGAACTGAAGTAGCTTTTGTAAGAAAAAAAATAACGTTATCACCTCGACGTTTAACGTTGTGGCTCTCACCGATCACACACTGGTAAAGTATCTGAGCAACGGCACACGCGGACCGCGACGCCGCTCCTTCATGAGCGTTCACACCACTGATACCGGTTCCCAAACAGGAAGCACTTACGAATCCGGGGAAGTCGTAGTCGATGCCTCGCGCCGCCAGCCGCTTCCGCAGCTTCGACTCCTTGCGCAGCAGTTTCTCTGTCATCTTGGCGATCTGCTCTTCCGAGTGTTTCTTGTTGTAGCGCGCCACCGCGGGAAGCGAGGGTTTCTTGAACTCCCTTTGAGAGCCCACGAACAGCTTCTCGTGCACCTTCTCTGGAGGAACCACATGACCTGGAGAACATCAAGACAAGAACGTGAAACCAGGGTCACCACTTGCGTCTCTAAATGCTGTTGTAGATTCAGGAACGTATTGTTCTGATGAACCCAGACCACACAACCTTAAAAACCCTCTCAAAAACCAGCACCCGTCCTACCAGGACCAGTTTAGGGTTTCTGATCTAACAAACAGTTTCTCAGCAGCGAGCAGGTGTGTGAATAAATCTGGTATCTAAATAAATAAAGTACATGTGAGATCCAGCAGAAAAACAAAAGAACGACCTTGATCGGCAAGTCTTTAGACATCCAATCAGTTTTCTCCCAACCTGTTTGGTCAACTTCAGTAAAATGTTTCCTATAAATAAGTTGGGGGGTGTCTGGTACTCACATTTGATGATCCTCTCCCCCATCAGGTAGTTGTTCATGGTCTCTGCGACGATCTGCGCCACCTCGTCACATTCGTACTCCACGAAGGCGTAGCCCTTACTGCCCCCCGTCTGCAACAGAACCAGACAGACGTGACGCTGCAGCTGCACACAGACCGACCCAAGCGCCCGTTTCCTCCCAGCATTTGTTGGTACGTGGGTTTTATCGCCGTGCCGACGGGTCGAGCCGGTGATAAGCTTAACGTACCGAGTTTATGTGGGCTCAGTTGTCTGGCCTCAGACCACCAACACGTCTGAGGCCATTTTCAGTCTGAGCCACGCGGTCGTGTTCAGGTGTGCGTAGGGCTGGGCGATATATCGAGATTTTAATATATATCGATATATTTTCAAACACGATATGGTACGAGACAATATCGTTTATATCGATATAGCTTTTTTTTTTGATTTGGATATAGCTTATTTTGTGACAAATTGACTTGAATGTTTTGAGATTTGCACAAATGTTTTGTTATTTGCACAACTGTCCTCAGTGGAAAAGTCTGCTTGTTACTGTCTACATTGTATTAATTGCACAGTGTATTTTAATTTAATTGTTATGCAGGAAAGGGATATTTGTTTTGTTTTATTCAAGAAGCATTTTTATTCTATATATGCAGGCAGTTTATTTTTATTTCATTTGTTTTATACATTTTGATATTGTGCAGACCTCTGTTAATAAAGGAACCTGTGTGACATTTGGCACGAGGCTTTGTATTAAAACTGACTGTTTTTTTAAGGGTTTGTCTCAGAAAAAAATGAAGCTAACAGAGATGCTATGCTATAATGCTTTGGGGGAAACCCCAATTATGGCACAGAAAAAATATCGATATATATATATCGAGTATCGCCATTCAGCTAGAAAATATTGAGATATGACTTTTGGTCCATATCGCCCAGCCCTTGGTGTGCGGGTCGTGTTCAGGTGTGCGGGTCGTTACCTTCTTGCTCCTGGAGAGCCGGAGCCTCAGAACCGTCCCAAACTGCTGGAAATAGGACTCCAGCTGCGGCTCGAACAGGCCCAGGGGGAGGTGTCCCACGTAGACCACGCCCGGGACCAGCTTGTTGTCCTGGAACAGGAGAAAACATTGGTCCAAGTCTGTTTAGTGTTCACACAACACCAAGAGGGAAAGACACCAGCGAATGTCTTTAGAGACACATTCAGGAGGTCTGAGAGAGCTAACCCACTTTGTTTTAATGAGCCGGGTCTGCCCGTGGATCCAGACCCTCACCTGGACACCCCCACTAAACTCCTGCTCACTTCATAGAGGGAGCAGATCTTTGGGGATTGTGGTTCAGATGGTTTTAGTCATTTCAGAGATCACGATTCAAGTTTTAATGACACTTAAAACAAACTTTAACTTTATAATCGCGGGTCAACACCTGGTTGTCCTGGTTCCTGCTGGTATGAAGGGTGGACTGTACCCAGAGCCGGCCCAAGGCATAAGCAAACCAAGCGGCTGCTTAGAGCCCCGTGACCACTAGGGGGCCCCCAAGAGTTAAAAAATTAAATAAATGTAAAAAAAAAAAAAATGTTTTTATGTGTGAGTGATGATTCATACATCATCAACGGTACGTTATTGTACAAAAACACAATTAATATTATTACATAAACAGTATTATGTTAACAGACTAGAGTAGACTACTCCACTTCAAATTGTTGTTGCACATTGCTGTTGCCGTTTATTTAAAACCAAAAATAAAGTAGATAACGTGTTTACAGTAAATGGTTTATGAATGATCCATTTGATTATTTTGTTTCTTTTATTAGGCCTACACTAGATGTCACTTTAAATATTAAGTGTAAATCAACCCCAGGCCGCTCTTGCAGCTGAATTTGCTCCATTTCAGATTAAAACCCATAGATGGTAAAAACCTGCCAGGCTGACAATAGGATGATGGAAACAACTCTGCTGCAACTGTGCAGCTCTTTGACCTTTGACCTGTTGCTTCTCTGTGTGGCCAGTAGGGGCAGCTGCAGATTTGTCTGCAAATTAATCTGTTGTAGCTTCCATGCTCTTAATCCCTCTGGATTACAATCTAACTACAACAAAACGTTCTTACATCTAGTTTTACTAGTGTATTTGTAATGACAGGGAAGAACATGTTCCTGGGTGTGAATGATGAATAACCAGTATTATTGGCAGTAATACACGGCCCCAAAATCGCATTTTGCTTCGGGCCCCATGGAGGCTTGTGCCGGCCCTGGCGGTACCAGAACCCTCCGGCTACAGCAACGTGGACGTTTAACTGTTCACTTCTCATTAAACATTAATGTTTGTTCAATATTAAATGGACTTAGTTCTTGTGAGGTGCTATTGATCATCTACCATCAGATGAACACTGGTCCAGAATGCAAGTGCACACGCGGATTGATCGCTGTTCTTCAGATAATCAATAGGAGCGTGCTAATCTCACCTGTTTCCTGTTCTTCTTGGCCTCCTTCACCTTCCTCCTGAAGTCCTGCTGCTCCGCCGGGTTCAGCGCCAGCAGCTCCTCCGCCGGAGCGGAGCCGGACTCTTTCACCGTGTCCGTCATTTGTGTGGAGGATCGAGCCAGAACCAGAACATGGACCGAGACAGAGGAGGACACGCGTCTGAGCTCCGTGTGCTGCACGAGGCTCTGGCCCCGCCCACGGGGCCCGGGACAGCTTCCTGCCGGCGGAGCCGCCACAGCGCCGCCTGCCGGCGGAGCCCTGCGGGGGGACCTAATACATCCATGGGGGGGACTCGGGGATTTATGCCATAGACGATTTATGCTGCGTTCCATTTACCTCGGAAGTCGGAACTGGGAATGCCGTCAGAGCCGAGTTTTTTTTTTGTTTTTTTTTAGAAACTTTATTGAAAGTTCAGACGTTACAATTAGTGAAAACACATTCAGGTGTTCCCAAGGCAGGTAGTAGTAATGTACATGTCCATTTACAACAGTAATAATAAACAACAATTAAACAAATGTAGTACATATAATGGCATGACGTTATTAATAGAAAAGACTACAACAGCTGAGTGAATTGAGCATGAAGAATAATACAGCATTAGAAATCCAGAAAGAGTAACAAGGGAACATAAAACTGACCCTAATGTGACATATTTTAAAATTCTTTAACATAAAGTGCAACAGACTGAATAAAATAAATAATAAACAGACATAATGAAATAAAAGGAACTTTTATAAATAAGTAATTAAATTAGTAAAGTAATATAGAATCTGTAGCGGGTCCCGGCTGGGCCGCTAGCAGATAGATAATCCTCGAACCGGAGTACTGGAAACACACAAATAAAATGAGTGACACCGGACCACCTCTGCTCATTCTCCAGTCCAACGGATTATGAGCTTCCCGTCCTCGCCGCGCTGTTAAGAGTCCCAGTGGCGCGGGCCGGGGCTGGTGCTGCCACCCTGTGTCCGTTTCTGGTACTAAAAGTTCTTGTGTGTTTCCTTCTTGTTGCCATTTTAGCAGGATGAAATAATAAAATAAAAAGATACAAAAACCAAAGATAGCAATAAACCAAAACGTGACTTCAGCAGAGATAAAACAATAATAACGACAATAATAATAATTCTACAAAAACACTTTTGTGAGTATCACATCCACCCCGACAAACAAAAATGGCTCCCGACATTTGCTACTACCCAAAAAAAAAAATTCTCTTTGCCCCTTTAATACACTTGTGTGGTAAGTGGAATGTAGTATGTGTAGGGCATGTACATGTGTGGCGTGTAAGGAGCAGGTGAGATGAACTGTCTGGGCATGTGGGCCATGAAAGGCAGGGAGAATGGGGCAATCTGTGGAGAGACAGAGTCTACATGGGTTTGTATGGAAGGCTGGCCCAGTGACTCATAAGTGAAAGTTGGTCTTGGCCTCCTCTCCCTGACTGACCTCCTCACCTCCCTGTGTCCATCTTCTGCAGGCAGAGTCCCTACAGGGGGAGAGCTCGATCTTTCCACCTGTGTGTGGTCAGCATGGTCATTTTGTTCATCCTCTTCAAGCTGAGGCTGAGTCTGCCATTTATCATCCACAAACTCCACTTCTCTTTCTTTCACAGGGAAGGTTTGTTTGTGCTCACTTTCAGGTAGGTTTGTCACATCCGGTAAGTATGTATCCATTGATTTCCACAGGGTCTGAACAGGAACTGCAGGGGGGAATGTTTTTGACACTGACCTTTGCCCTCCTGCGGCTGTTGGTCTGTCACGTCCAGATTGATCACTTTCCATCCTGACAACAGGTGTTCTCAACCAGTAATCTCCCGTCTGCTCATCCTCTTCATCTGTGTCTGACATCACGTCGTTTTCAGTAGGGCCTGCCCTCTGTTCTGGTTGTTTTCGTCTCTGAGGAGGTGTTACAGCTGGAACAGCTGACAGTGCTGGGCTCTCGACAGGTAAGTCATTGACTAAAAGTAGCAGATTTCTGTGCATGGTTCTGTGTCTTGCACTTGGGTCTCCCTCAGGATGGATGACATATACTGGGTTGTCGGAGATTTGCTCCTTCACCAGGTAAATCCTCTTCTCCCAGTACGAGCGAAGTTTACCGGGTCCACCGCGCTCACCCATGTTCCGAACCAGTACTCGATCTCCTGGTTTGAGGACCACTCCCTGCGCCTTTTGATCATAGTAGGATTTGTTCTTTGCACTTGACGATAAGCTGGCTTTGTTTGCGATCTTGTACGCTTCTTTCATCCTCTTTGACCATTTCTCCACATAACCTCTGTGTGTCACTGAACCATTGTTCTCCAGCAGTCCAAACAGGAGATCCACAGGGAGACGGGGATGTTGTCCATACAGCAGGTAATGAGGTGAGTACCCGGTGGACTCGTGACGAGTGCAGTTATATGCATGTATCATCTGTGGTAAATGCTCCTTCCATCTCTCCTTTTCCCTGTCTGTAAGTGTCCGTAACATTTGTAACAATGTGCGGTTGAACCGCTCAGCAGGGTTACATTGAGGGTGATATGGGGACGTTCGTGAGTGTCCGACCCCTGACAGCCGTCCAAGGGTGCGGAAAAGGTTGTTCTCGAACTCACGTCCCTGGTCGTGGTGGAGGCGGTTTGGATATCCGAGACGAGGTATGTAGTCGTTGTATATTCGTTCAGCTGCAGTTTGTCCTGATTTGTTTTTGGTAGGGTAAGCTTGAGCAAATCTGGTAAAGTGGTCGATTACTACCAGAATGTACTCAAAGCCACCTTTGCTCTTTTCCAGGTGTAGATAGTCTATACAAACAAGATCAAGAGGGGAAGAGGAAGTCAGACCCCCCATCGGTGCACGGACATGTGTGGTGGGTTTCTTTTGTTTTATGCAGCTGCATTTTCTTGTGACATAGTCCTCAATACATTTCTTCATGTATGGCCAGTAGAAACGTTCTCTGGCGAGGTGGAGCACACGTTCTGTCCCCACATGACCCATGTTGTCATGGAGATGTTTCAGCGCAACTGACCGGTATTTGACAGGTAGTACCAGCTGTCTTCTTTCTGATGTGCGGCGGTACAGGACTCCGTTCTCCAAATGCAGTTGACTCCACTCATGAAGGAGCTTGCGAGTGAGCCCACCCACCGACCTCTTGACCTCCTTGGTGAGAACACTGTTGGTTTCTTTCAGCCTTATTATTTCCCCTATCTCAGGGTCCTCCCGTTGGGCTTTTGCCAGTTCTTCAAGGCTTATTTCAGGCAAAAGTGGATGAAGCTGTGGCCTTACATCAGCAGAGGAGGTGTAGAGCGCAGCGACCCATGCCACATCCTTCCTCTGAGCTGCTCTGCCTCCTTCCCAGGTTGCATGCAGAACGTCCTGTGACAGCTCCTCAGTGCATGTTGTGACATAGCTGTCAATATCGAGTGGGATGCGTGAGAGTGTATCAGCGTCGATATTGTTTTTTCCAGGTCTGTATTTAATGATGAAGCGGAACTCTGACAATTCTCCAACCCAGCGATGTCCCACTGCATTGAGTTTTGCGGTGCTCATGACGTAGGTGAGTGGGTTATTATCAGTGTAGATGGTGAAGTGGGGAGCGTAGAAAAGGTAGTCTCTGAATTTCTCACACACTGCCCACTTCAGAGCAAGGAACTCAAGTTTTCCGCTGTGGAGCCTGTAGTTCCTTTCTGCTGGTGTCAGAGTTCTCGATCCATATCCGATTACTCGCAGTTTTTCACCTTGCTGCTGATAGAGAATGGCGCCGAGCCCCTTCTCCGATGCATCGGTGTGCAGGACGAATGGTTCCTCGAAGTTGGGGTACGCGAGTACTGGGGGGTTGGTCAGCATGCTGATTAGCCTTTCCAGGGTGCTTTGGTGGTCAGCTTTCCACTCGATGGGCGTCTTGGATGGGAGTTGGGGACCTTTGGACTTGTTGTGACGTGGGAGGGGTTGGGGCATGGATGACTTAACTTGGAGCAGCTCATACAGCGGTTTTGCTATCTTGGCAAAATCCTGTACGTAGGAGCGATAATAGCTCAGAAAACCCAGGACCTGGCGGAGCTCACCGATAGTTTTGGGCGGTTTGTCCTTTAAAGCTAGCACTGCGTAGATGTCTTTGGGGTCAACTCGAACTCCCTCGGCCGATACCAAACGTCCAACATAGCGGACCTCCTTCTGGAACATCTCGCACTTCTCTGCCCGAAGCTTCACCCCATGTTGCTGCAGTGCTTGGAGAACCTTTCGAATCACCTCCACGTGGTCACTGAAGGATCTGGAGTAGCACAGTAGGTCATCCAGGTACGGAATGCAGCACTCGTCTCTCAAGGAGCCCAACATCTCCTCCATACTCCTCTGAAAAGCTGCTGGCGCATTTGACAGTCCGAATGGGATTCGTGTCCATTCGTAAAGCCCCCAGGGTGTGATGAAGGCGGTGAGATGGCGGGACCCCTCTGCCACAAACCCCTGGTGGTAAGCTTTACCTTGGTCAAGAATGCTGAAGACCGAATATCCGCCAAGTGTGTCCGTCAAATCTTGTATTCTTGGCAGTGGGTGCCTGTCAGGTACAGTCTTTTGATTTAGGAGACGATAGTCTATACAGAGGCGCAAAGAGCCGTCCTTTTTCCTCACACACACAACTGGGGCAGAATAGGCAGATTTAGATTTCACTATCCATCCCTTGACAATGAGATCTTGAATGTATTCCTTTACCTCTTTGAACAGTGGTTTAGGGATAGATGTGTACGCTCTCTGCACCGGGACATCGTCTTTGAGGTTGATCACCATCTGCAGATTTGGAATGCAGCCGATGTCGTCTCCATCCCTGGCAAAGACGTTTGACTCCTCATACAGCATCCTCCTAGCAGCCTCCCGCTGCTCTTCCTCCAGGTGGTCGAGGTTCACAGGCGGGTACCACAGGGGTGAGTCTGAGCTGTGGACATGAGAGGTGGTAACATCACATTTTACTGCAGGCTGTGATTTGTCAGGGATATCTGCCTCCACAACATTTTCCACATGTTGCAGGATCCCGAGCGCTGTTTTACGTGGCACTGTGATGTCATGATTTGTGTTGTTGCCAATAGGAATGGTGACATAGGGTCTGGCTGGATTTTGAATTTGCAACAAACCTGGTCCTATGTCCCACTGTTCAGATGACAGACTGTCCTCATCCGCTTCAAACAACACCAATGGGGTAGAGGTGTCCATGTGTGGCGGGACCCTACACTTCACCCACGACACTTGACCAGCTGGGAGTACAATGTCTCTGGCCCCTGTTCTCAGGCGTCCCTGCTGCATGACTGGCTTTGACGTGTGGACAAAGTTGACGAGAGCTTCAGCTGTTTCGTTGGTGACAGATATAGCATTTCTAAGTAGGCTAGCTAGTACTGGTATTAGCTCCTCTGATTGGCCACATATTAACACTTCTAAAACATTAAAGCCAATTAATGGTCTGTCCATGGGGTGGCTGCTGATGAGAAATGGGACACTAAGGGACAGGTTGGGATCCAAATTCCCTGGCAAGTTAACTGTGATAGGAACCCACCCGTCATATGGAATGAGGCCCCCATTTGCTGCCATGACTCTCAGTTCCTCCTGTCCTAAAATCTCTGAAATTGGGCGAGTGTTGAGGTCAGGTAAGTATTCATCTTTCCAAGCACGGCTGACTATACTAACTTGTGACCCGGAGTCTAGCAGTGAGGTCACTGGCAAGCCATTTAGATAGCTCTGAACTAGGGCCCTTTTTCCAATGAGGGTAGCAACAGCGTTGGCTTTAGCTACACGGGGTAGTTGAGGAGGGGGCTGTGCTACCTGTGTGCAGTGACCCTGTGCGTTTGTCATTACTGAGGTCTGGGGCAAAAAGGGGGGTGTTCTTTTGGCCTCACCTGCTGGTTGGGACTTACTTCCAGACTCGGTCACTAGATGTCCCCCTCCAGTGGCCGGTTGAAGTTTTCCTGCTTCCTTGGTCGTTTCAGGCAGCCTGCTGCACGGTGTCCTTCATCTCCACATATGAAACAATGTTTACAATCATGTCTGCCTTGTTCCACACAGCTTGGACAACCATATGCTTTCCCACGTTTAGCTTGTGTTCTATTTTGACTGTACCGATTTTCATAATATTTTGGCTGTTGTTCACTTTGTTTTTGCATGGACATGACGAGTTTGGTGAGCTCCTCTACTTTAGACGTGAGATCTCTCATGGGATCTGATTTAAATTGGTTTGCTTTGGACTCACCACTCGCTGACTTTGAGGTTGGTTTCTTTACCTCATCAGGTTCAAGCTGCGCGCTGTGTGTATTTGTTACAGTCTGTCGGCGGGAAGAGCCAAGTCTTTTCATCCGCTCGTTTTCTTCACTGGTGATTTTCATCACATGGCGCAGGATCATCTCGTCTGTGACACCGCTGCTTGACAACAAAGGTTTGAGTTCTCTGCGTATGTCAGTGTGTTTGTGTCCAAAGCCTTGGTATACTGTGTGCAGAAAAACATCTTGTACAGTAGCAGCAGAGTATTTAATGTCTGTGTCAGTCAGCTTTGATGTGAATAGGATGCGTTGTTTTAAACCAATTACTCGGTAGAGGAATTGTTGTGGTGTCTCGTTTTCTTCTTGTTTCGTACACATCAACTCTTGGAATAACTCTGTGCTGTTTTTTTCTCTTAGGTGAGTTTGGAGAAACCCCTTGAGTTCAGCCACTGTTATGTCGTCTTTATTTATCAACATCTCCTTGAATATGCCTGGTCTTATGATTTTGAGAACACCACGCACAATCTCTGAATCAGAAAATCCTTCCCTGATTCCATCCTCCATTTGTTTGCACAAATTATTGTAGCTGATGTCAGAGTTTTGATCACCAACCTGACCGCCTTGAACTTTGAACTCTCTCCTGGGTAGGTAGCTGAGTTCCCTCAGAGACACCATCCCCTCGCGAGTTGACTGAGAGGCAGGTTCAGCCAGTGGATTGCTGCTCGGTTGCCTGGGTAGGACAGGGGGCGGGAGCAGATGTGTCTGTGGCGGTGCAGCATGTGCTGGTATACACTGTATGAGTTTCTTGCTCAGCTCTTCATAGCCAGCTAGTACTTTAAGCAAATTAGTGTTTGCTGTGTCAGGTGCAATATCACTAGGTGATGCAGTACTGACTGAAATTGGTGTGTGGTGAATCTGAACGTGAGCGTCTGTGGTGATTTTCTGGGGTGTTTGGTTAATGACAGAACCATCAGACAAATCAACAAAATCAACAGACTGTTCACCATTTTCTTCAGCATTTTCCTCAGTATCATTTACTACCTTTAGCAAAGGCCTATCATCATCACGACTTTTTACTATTTCATCAATAGTATCTTTCAACATTAGCAACTGGACCATCCCCTGGTCTTCTGTTTCAAGTAACTCCTTGCTATAGATGAACGAGTGAATGCAGTCGTAATACACCTCCTGATCTCCTTCCACAAGCTCTGTCTGGTCCACTTTCAACGTTGAATCCACTGCGCTGGCGACCCGAAGAAGCTCTTCAACTGACAAAGTGAGTAAGCTCTTCCTGATGCTCCACACCAGGCTTTTCCTCCCACTGTGCGACATGATGGCTCCTCGTTCCCCTCACGGCTGGCAACACCGTCTGATGATGGCACCTTCGGCTCTGGATCACGGACCTCCACTCCTCCACGGCTGCAGTCCCCACGGCTGGATAGGCTGTTGGCTGGTGGCTGGGTGCTGTGGCCCTCACACCCAGTTGCTGGTCAGCGTTGTCATCACCACTTGGCTTCCGGTCCAGTAGAATGGCACCGAAGTAATCCCGGACGAGCCCCCAAGAATCTGTAGCGGGTCCCGGCTGGGCCGCTAGCAGATAGATAATCCTCGAACCGGAGTACTGGAAACACACAAATAAAATGAGTGACACCGGACCACCTCTGCTCATTCTCCAGTCCAACGGATTATGAGCTTCCCGTCCTCGCCGCGC
Organism: Cololabis saira; assembly: GCF_033807715.1. Lineage (NCBI taxonomy): Eukaryota > Metazoa > Chordata > Actinopteri > Beloniformes > Belonidae > Cololabis > Cololabis saira. The sequence goes on from NC_084592.1 coordinate 35,233,842, forward strand.
TGTTAAGAGTCCCAGTGGCGCGGGCCGGGGCTGGTGCTGCCACCCTGTGTCCGTTTCTGGTACTAAAAGTTCTTGTGTGTTTCCTTCTTGTTGCCATTTTAGCAGGATGAAATAATAAAATAAAAAGATACAAAAACCAAAGATAGCAATAAACCAAAACGTGACTTCAGCAGAGATAAAACAATAATAACGACAATAATAATAATTCTACAAAAACACTTTTGTGAGTATCACACTAGTAAGGAAAAAAAGCAGCTTTTATAAGGGGGAATTCAGACTGATTTTATTCAATTCAGTAGGGAAAATTCTTTAAAGGGAACCCTGCATATTAAGACATGTAGTCCCTAATTAGCCACAATTGTTCTCTTATACTAAAATATGTTGTTAGAAACACATAAAATAATCTAATTGCTTTAAAAATCTACAATGTTTATTACATATTTTGACCTGCGGGAGGCGCCATGTTTTACCTGCGCAATGTATTCTGGGGGCGATGACGTACGACGGTGGCTCTGGGAAGATAAGCCCCATTAGTTTAACTGGGACAGGTATCTAAAACATAGTTGAGCAGCTCTCTCCCGGCCGTGGAGGCTGACGAGGGAGCCCATAAGACGTCTCGGTTCAGGCCAACTGGATCAAAGTTCTGTGATGCACGGGAGATCTGCAAAAATGATCAATGTTGTGCGCATCTTACCAGTGCATTAGGCTCCTGCGTAGACGGCGTAGCCTACGGCGTAGACGGCGTAGGCTACGCCGTAGCCTGCGTAGGCTACGCCGTAGCCTGCGTAGCCGGGGCTCTACAGCCCGCAGCGCTCCGCCACCCGCTCTCCGCTCTGCGCTCTCCGCTCTCGCTGCAGCCGCCGGGATGGAGACGCCGGTGGGCAATATGCACGTTTGAGTGGGCATAGCCCCCCCCTCTCCCCCCTAAAACCGGCCTCGGTGCTGGGTGATGACAGACCCGACGCTGAGGGGACTGGCCCGGGACTTTGACGAAACGGGAGGCGCAGACTTCGCTTCAAATAGGCAAGAACATCTTTATTTAATTTAATGACGCCAGATCTGGCTGGGGTTTTTATTGTAGCATCGGTTATCTGCTAGTTGAAACGTGTGGTCTGTTAGTCTATCTGAGTTTTATGGTGTTTTTATAGTTCATGCTGTATGGGGCTGCACTTTTTTTTTTATTTTATTTTACTTTTTTGTAGGTGCGCCGTCACCTTAATGTTCAGCTGTGTTTTCATCTGTGTTTCTGGTGCGCCTGTTATATTGCAAAAGATAACGTGACACGTAACTCAAGTCGGAGTTGACGTGACTCCATTTATTTCAAACCCAATAACATGAATGAATGAAAAACCCACTGACCGCCTTAAACCGGAACGGGCAGTGTCGTAAAACCGAAACAGTTCTTAAAGTGACAGAACCTGTTTAGTGTGTGTCTGTGAACCACCAGACATAACATTTCCCCCCCCTTCACACAACCTAGGTGTGATACTCAGTCTCAAAGTCCCCCAGGTGTCTAGGCCTGGTGCGAGCCCGAGCTGGGCGCCCCTCGGGTGCAGCAGCAATGTCCGGTGGCCGCTCTTCGACTGCGGCCTGTGCTTGGACAGCTGGGGCGGCTGCCACATCAAGCCGTGTAGCCGGTGGGGCTGTAACGGCCGGTACACCCAGTCCGGACCCAAGTGGGACCTGCACCTTACGCAGGCGGTTAGCATGCCAGCGAGTGCCATCGGCTAACCTGAATGAAGCTGGGCCAAGCCGTTTGGTAACTTGGACGGGGTCTGACCAGAACGACTGGAGCTTGTCGCCACGATGAGGTCGTCGGATCCTGACCCAATCCGAGACAGCGATGGCAGGTGGTCTAACCCGTCGGGTCCTGTCGAAGCGGTCCTTCATCTGGCGTTGACGGGTAGTGACTGCGGCTTGAACCGGGTGAACTGGAACCTCAGCCAGTGTGGGGCGGAGCCTATCCAGTGGCAGCTGGAGCTCCCGTCCCAGCATGAGGGAGGCTGGGGAAACTCCTGTGGTGGCGTGTCGAGTGGCCCGATAGTGCAGCAGCGTCTGTAGGAGACTGGTGGTGAGTGTGCACCCTTGTGCCAAATGAGCCCTGATCCCGTTTTTCAACGTTTGATTTAAACGTTCCACCCCCCCGTTCGCCGCCGGGTTGTAGAACGCCGTGCGGATGTGGCGAATCCCTTTCCCCGCCAGGTATGAGGACAGTTCATGGGAGACCATTTGAGGTCCATTGTCAGTCGTGATCCTCCTGGGCAAACCCCAACGCGCGAACAGAGACTCCAGAATGTCGATGAGCACCTTGGCCGTGACGGAGCCCGCGGGTGCCACCTCCGGCCACTTGGAGTGGAGGTCGTAAACCACGACGAGGAACCTCTGGTGATGTGGCACCCCATGCAGCTCACCACAGATGTCAAGCTGCAGGTGCTCCCAGGGCTGTGATGGCCAGTCCAACGGCTGCATGGGCGGGGGCGGGGCCGGGGCCCTGGTCTTGCCGCTAAGAAGGCAAGCAGTGCAGTCCCTGACCAGGGCCTCTATTTCCCTGTCGATGCCTGGCCACCACACGACATCACGGCACCTCTGTTTGAGCCTGACTATGCCCAGGTGACCCTCGTGCGCCATTGCAAGGACACGCGCCCGGAGGTCACCAGGGACCACAGTGCAGAGCCCACGGGCGACACAGGTGTCGTTCCAGCATGACAACTCCTCCCTGACCCTGTGATAGGGAAGCAGCTCGTCGGGTACCCTCCCAGGCCAGCCTTCCCTGACGTAGGTCGAGAGTGTGGACAGGATGGGGTCGTCCGCGGAGGCGTCCCGAAGCTCCTGCAGCGACACTGTCTCGTGGAGGGGTGAGTGGAGGAGCTGGATGAGGTCCTGTTCGGCCTGGTCCCGTTCGGGGGCCAAAGGTTGGGCTGTGGGCGGGCTAGGGATTGCACGTGACAGCAGGTCAGCCACCACGTTGTCGCGGCCTGGTGTGAACTGCAGGCGAAAGTTGTACTGCTGCAGTCGGTCAGCCCAACGATGGAGGCGGAGCGGTTTGTGGCCAGTGCCTGACGTTGCCAGGAGGGTAGTGAGGGCCTGGTGGTCAGTCCTCAGTGTGAATGTACGCCCGTAAAGGTACATATGCCAGCGCTCACAAGCCCAGAGGCACGCTAAGGCCTCCCGCTCCCCCACCGAGTACCTCTGTTCTGTGGGACTGAGAGCCCGCGAGGCGAAGGCAATCGGTCTCTCGACGCCCCCCTGCAGCTGGGACATCACAGCGCCGATGGCGAGGGCGGAGGCGTCGCACGTGACGAAGGTGGGGCTGACCAGGTCGAAGTGGGCCAGGACCGGTGCAGAGGTGAGCTGGGACTTCAGTAGGCGCACGGCGTCGGAACATGCCGGTGTCCAGACCCAGGGCTCGTCCTGCTTCAGCAGTTTACGCAGTGGCGCAGTCGTGGCAGAGTACTGTGGCAGGAAACGGAGGTAATACGCCGTCATGCCCAGGAAAGAGGCTACCTGAGCGGCTGAGGTCGGCTCCGGGACACGGTGGATGGCCTCTGTGTTGGAGTGGAGTGGGTACGTGCCACCCGCTGAGAGGCGGAACCCGACAAAGTCAATGGCTGGGGCGGTGAAGACACACTTCTCGCCATTGAGTGTGAGGTGATGTTTGGCCATTGCACTGAACACCCTGTGCAGGCGCTCATCGTGTTCCTCGACCGTGGCCCCGTGAACCACAATGTCATCCAGGTAGACGGCCACCCCCGGTATACCTGCGAAAACGGAGGCCATAATCTTCTGGAAGCAGCTGGGGGCGGAGCTTAGCCCAAACGCCATGCGTTTGTAGCGGAACACCCCTCTGTGGGTGATGAAAGCGGTGAGGTTGCGGCTCTCAGGGTGTAATGGCACCTGGAGGTAACCCTGGCGGAGGTCCAGTTTAGAAAAAACGATGGACCCGTGGAACTGGGCGGTGAGCTCCTCTGTGGTTGGCAGGGGGTATTTGTCGGGGATGATGGCCTTGTTCACCGCTCGAAGGTCCACGCAGAGTCGCAGCCCCCCAGACTTCTTCCTGGCCACCACCAAGTTGGAGATCCAGGGTGACGCGTTCACCTGCTCGATGATGTCGTCATCCAGCATACCTTGAAGCTGAGCAGAGATGTCATCACGGAGGGCCAGGGGAGAACGACGGAGGGGCTGTATGACAGGCGTCACAGTCGGGTCCAACAGGGGCTGGTGGGCGAAACCCACGAGGCAACCCACCCCGCTGAACAGCGCAGGCCACTGTTGCTGCCAGGGGATGACAACGGCGTTAATCTCCGAGCCGGTGGTGTCCAGCAGGGTGAAACCGAGGCTGGTGAAGAGGTCGAGGCCCAGGAGGTTGGCCCCGTGGCGTGCAACATTAAACCTAAAGACTGGCAGTGTCTTATCCCCGTATTTTACGGGCAGCTGAAGGGAACCCACGATGTCAATTTGGGAGTTGGCGTAACCACGCAGGGTGGTGGTGGCCGGTCCAAGTGGCTCGCAGGGGAAAAACTGTGTGACAGTCGCCAGGTTCAGGAGAGACACTGTGGCCCCTGTGTCCAGGAGGAGGGGCAGAGTGACATCTCCAACCATTAACGAGCACGTTTTGAACGGTGCTCGTGCTGAGCTCACGTTGTGGATGACTGTGGTGTTAGTGGGTGGCTGAGAGGCTCGAGCTGGGGCAGACCTGCAGACTTTGTGGAAGTGGTTTAATTTCCCGCAGTTGGAGCAGGTTTTACCACGGGCAGGGCAGTTCTGGGCTCTGGAGTTGTGTGCAGAAGAGCCACAGTTACCACACTGCTGATGGTACTGATCGCGGGGCCGAGCGGCCAGCAGGATGTTCTCCTCCCCGCTGTCAGTGCTCACATGAAGGAGGGGCGTGTGTGAGGTGAGCGCGCCCGCTGCCTGTGTCTGTGAGGGCTGGGGAGTAGAGAAGCTGGCCGCGCACTCCAGCGCAGATTCAACCTGAACCGCGAGGTTTATTGCTGCTGATAAAGTCAGATCATCATTTTCCAGCAGCAGTCTTTCTCTGATTTTGTTGCAGCTTGTGTGCAAAATCAGTTGGTCTCTGACCATTTCGTCCCGCAGTCCTCCAAACTTGCAGGAATCAGCCAAACCCCGCAAGTCCGCCACGTACTGAGCCACTGTTTCTCCCGGCCTTTGATGTCGCCGCCGGAACAGGACCCGGCGCAGCAGAGCGCTCTGTGGAGCCGCGAAATGTCCTTTCAGTAACTCCACGGCCAGGGTGTATGACGGTGCGTCGCCGAGTGTTCCGAACACCCGCTGTCCCTCAGTTCCCAAACAGTGCAGCAGCAGTGCACGTTTCCTCCCGACGGACACGTCCGTCAAGCCGGCAGCCAGGATGTAGGCCTACGTCTCGAACGCGGAGATCCAGCGGTGCCACGGGACCGGTGGTTCGCCCGGGAGGGCCAGGAACGGAGCGGGTGGTGGTAGGGAACAAGCTTCAGCCATCTCTCGTCGCCAATGTTATATTGCAAAAGATAACGTGACACGTAACTCAAGTCGGAGTTGACGTGACTCCATTTATTTCAAACCCAATAACATGAATGAATGAAAAACCCACTGACCGCCTTAAACCGGAACGGGCAGTGTCGTAAAACCGAAACAGTTCTTAAAGTGACAGAACCTGTTTAGTGTGTGTCTGTGAACCACCAGACATAACAGCGCCGTCACCTGTTTAGCTGTGTTTTCATCTGTTTCTGGGTGTCAGAACAGTGGACGGGGGTTAGCAGGTGCCACCGTGTGACGTACTACCCAGAACGTAAAAAACAATGGCGACCTACATGTTAAATTATATTTTCAAATTTTATAAAAACGAAGACATCAACAAGGTTTTTTATATCACATTGTTATAATTGATACCAACATTTATCTTTTAAGACCTACATGTCTTAATATGCAGGGTTCCCTTAATGGCGCTTTTGCATTAGTCTCACTTCTCCCCGGTTCTACCCGCTATGGCCCCGTTTTGCGCTTTCGCACTAGGGCTGAGACGTGTAGAGCCGCTCCAAGTCGGTACTTTTTTCTGTAACCATTGGCGCTTTTGCATTAGTCTCACTTCTCCCCGATTCTACCCGCTATGGCCCCATTTTGCGCTTTCGCACTAGGGCTGAGACGTGTAGAGCCGCTCCAAGTCGGTACTTTTTTCTGTAACCATTTCAGCCAGGTTCTTTGCGGGCTGAGAAGGGACTATTTCTGACGTCACCACCCTCCTCGCCACCGATTGGTCGGGGGGCGGGGCCGTCACCACCCTCCACGCCTCTGATTGGTCGGAGGGCGGGGCCGGCAGACGTTTGAATCAGGAAGCGGGAGTCAGAGCGAGCCGACTCGCGGCTCGCAGCGATTTTATTATAAAGCGCAAAACGTCTGTTTGGTGATCCAACTCTGAGGTGCAGATGTTCATAAACCTGGTGGCTGTCGAGAAAAAAATTAAAAAAGCGATGTAGACGGGCTGTTTTACTCTCAGCCGCTCCGGCTCCAGCTGATTTCTGATCAGCGCTGACGTGAACAAAGGTGTTGCGCAATCGAGTACGTCACAGCAGCTTCACCCAAACCTGCCCGCTTCTCCCCTGGCAATGCGAAAACACACAGTGGAACCGTGTAAAGCCGCGCCGAGCCGAGTCGGGCCAAGTAAGTCCTAGTGCAAAAGCGAGATCATATAAGTTTCGTGCCGAGTTATCAGCGTTCCAGTTACCAAGTGTAAAAACAAGATGGCCACGTCCACGAAAGCTGTTATAGCTGCCTACATTACAACATAGCCAACATAATAGTCCTGTTTTCAACCCAGAATTCACTCTTCTCTTCATAGAGGGTAGTCATCATCAGACACATGGCTCATATCTGACTTCACATAACATTTGCTTTATTTTTTAGCAAAATGTTAATTTCAAGTTAACATCTCTGATGTTTGGGATGAAGTCGTCCTCCCTTCCTTGGCTTGCCTCTTTCATTGTTCACGTATCCGTGGCCCTGACACCAAACGTTGCTTCGGGGCCGTGGAATGGGATTCTCTGCACCAGAAGTGGGATGGTAGGAGTTTTTATGACCAAAACTAGACAGAAGTGCTACGAATTATTACAGGAGCTCTCTTCTAATTCCTGTTTACAGCCGGGGCAGCCATGTTGGAATGTTAACTCGGGGGTGGTGAAGATTCTCCCACTTTCCGAGTAGGCGTGGGAGGGGCGTTCTAGTTGAAAATTCCGACTCGGAACTCAGAAATTCCGACTTCTGAGGACAAATGGAACGCGGCATTAGAAGACAGAGATTCTGAAGAGAGAAAAGGAATAAGTCAAACTCAAAGACTCGAAGATTCAGAGAAAAGTGACTAAGGAAAAGACAGAAGGCTAAAGGAGCCAGAAAGATAACAAAAACTCTCCAACTTTTTTTTTCTCACTGCCTAAACTACTTGGGAAGCCTCTTTCTGTCCCCAGGGGTGGTCAATGTCCATGGGGGTCAAGTAGTCTCTTCAACCAATCATGAGCTGTTGAGATGGTGGTGTTAACATCCATTGTCTACTACTCCTCTTATTTCTTTAGATAAAATAAAAATAAAAGAAAGGAAAAGAACCATATAGATTTCAGCTTACTAACGTGATGGATTGATTTCTATATTTGGACTCTTTATATACATAACTTCTTTATGGTTTTTATGAATCATGTTGCTCATAGATACACATTAGACAATTGTTTGCATTGGTTTTATTTCTTAATCGAGGAACTGATATAATTTTGTAAAGCATGAAGATAAGTGCAGAAAGTTTTAATGAAATCAATATGGTGGTGGCATGGAGACATGAAACTGTAATTTAAAAAAGGAAAATAAAACATCACCTTGAAAGTGTTCTTAAACGAAGTTAATTCATTCCAATCTTAGGATTTAGCTCAGAGATGGGGACTGTTTGAGAGGAAGTCAACAGTTCTGGTTCTTTTCAAAGTCAGATTTTATGACTTTAGACTCATCTATTCTCTTCTGTACCAGGCTCTGATAGGTTCCCAAATATTTTTCTGGCTCTGTTTCTTGATAAGACGTGTATTTCTGTGGTGGTGAATGTGCCATTTTCTATCCTCCCCAAGTGCGACTTATTCAGGAAGGGTCAGTGTAGATAGTAATAGTAGTTAGTAGTACTTAGTGACTTTTAAGGTCAAAAATGCATTTTATTCGTTTTTCATATGGATTTCAATTACATATACAACCCCTAAGATATACAGATTATGTAAATAGTGATAAAACTAGGGTTGCCAATCGTCCTGTATTTATAAACTAAAGTACGCGTCCCGAATGGAGCTGAAAAGGGACACACTTTGTCCCGTATTACTGTGAGAGTGAAAAAATAGTTATAAAATGCCAATGGAAAGTGGCATTGAGCTGTCTATTCATAAGTTGTTTTTTTCTGTTTTACTACAACTGTAGCCTACAGTCATGGCCTTTGAGGCACAAATAAGTTTACAAGTTTTCTACAGACTTTCTGTTTGCACTTTTGTTATTGCACTAAAAATGTGCACTATTACAGAATTAATGTTCTGATTTCTTTCTATTGTTTTATATTAATGTATACGATCTTAAGTTAAGCAGGACAGGTTTCTGTTTAAGGAAGATACTTATTTTATTAAATTCATTTTGTTATTTTGTATTAAAGTGAATTGCTGGATAATAATTTGTTTTCCATGTGTTCATGGCATTCAAAAATATGCATCTAATTCAATTCAGGTTCCAGTCAAATAGTTAAAAAATCATTTCACTCGCAAAAAAAGGGGCTAAAAAAATTCACCACGCCAGGAAGGGTGAAGGTGATCGTGTCGGCCGGCCTGCCCTTATTTATTTTTCAGGGAGTTGGCAACCCTAGATAAAACGATTGAGATTTAGGATAAGTGGTTTAATGAGATGTAAGATTTGTACCTAGACTATTCTTTGTTGTGTATATTTTCTCTTTATTTGCTGGTTTTATATATTTATTTATTTTTTGTTGGTTTGTTTTGCCTTCCTATTGTTATAACTTTAACTGTATAATTTTTTATATGTATATAAAAATAGCTGAGCATATCTACTGTTTTTGTTTATCTTCATTCTTTAATAAAGTTGTGAAAAAAACATAAATGTACATAACCAGGTGTTTTTAACAGACATCTGCAGTCGGTTCCGTCAAACAGCGAACTGTCCGTTTTTCTACGTCTAGGCTGCTAAAATATTGATAGATAATGAAACAACTAACCAATCTTGTCGAGGTTAAAGCCTGATTTATGATTCCGCGTTAAATCGACGCAGAGTCTACGGCGTAGATACGGCGCGTGTCGCCGCGTACCCTACGCCGTAACTTTGCGTTGGTGTAACGCGGAACCATAAATCATCCTTAAGGGTCGGTGGTTAGTGGGTCGTGTCACCTCCAGACCACCAGGGGGCGCTGCTGCGCAGCCGCTCGTTTTGAGAAGCAGGCGAGCATGTGCGCATGCGCACTTTCAAGGTGACGCTGTGCTGTTCAGGTGCTGCTCGAAAACTTTATTTACTTTCTCATTAAATTAATATTAAACTAAAAACTCTCCGAGACACGTAGAAGCAGGTGGATGTAGTGCTGTTGTTGAATATTCCGGTGTGTGTTCGTCATGTTTGTCCTTCTGGCCCCGTAAAGGACTCTCCATTTAAACGACATTTAAACTTCCTATCTTCAGGTAAATACGTCTTGTTAGATGTTAGATGTTGTTGTTCAGAAACGACCCATCTACAATGAAGACTTCAAGGTTTAATATTTGAAATCAGAGCACGAATGCTGTCAGTAATAGTTTGTGATTGTAACCGCGCATGTTTTGTTCCAGACGCTCCTGTGGACTCAGCCTGCAGGATGACGTGTGTAAGTCTGTCACCTCTGCTCACCTTTACATAGTTTAAACCATGCACTTGACATTTTATACTCCATTCACAGACCAGTAATGTAGACATAAAATAATCCACTCAATAGCTGTCGAAATAAAACAAGAGTATCCACTTCTTTTTGTTTCTTCAAATAAATACACTTGAGTTACCCCATGCTGGCTATTCTACTACTACTACTACTACTATTACTACTACTACTACTATTACTACTACTACTACTGTCATTTGGCAGACGCTTTTATCAAAAGCGACTTAGATCTGACGGAACACAAGCAAGAAATCACATATTCTACTTGTTTGTTTGTTTGTTTGTACGCACCTAGTGGCCTTCAGTGTGACCTGCAGCCTAATTTAGAGCATTGTTTATCTGGATTTGGATCAGACTATCCAATCCTACTTTGATTTGAACAACTGGGATAAAACTGAGATGGATTACATGATCTGGATAAGAAAAAAGGTATTTCAAAATCCAGGTAGTTTTTATCCAGATGACACCTTTTGAACAACCCCCCACCCCCCCGATTGTCAATTTTTCAGTCACCACCAGTGTCACTGCAGTCTTCACACATTTATGACGTCATCACTTTCGGTTTTTGTGCAGAAATATAAGTTAAATAAACATGTGGAGAATACTAAGTACCCTCTTTATGCTTTCAGAAGATTTAAAAGTGAAGTTGCTGCTGATCATCATTGATGAGATGATCATCATTGTGTTTGCAGACTTCCATTAAAGCAGATGGTTTGTGTTGAGCCTCCAGGTGTGTTAACAAAATGCTAAGAGGGAAAGATATCAACAGTGGTCTTACACATCAATCTGGACAGAGTTATGAAACAATTTCTGAACTTTTTGAAGTTCAGTGTTCTTCAGTGAGAATTCAGAGGTTATTCAGAGGTGGTAAATATTGCAGAGATTGTCAGTCTTCCAGGAACAGATGTCCCACTAGTTCACCTCCAGGTCAGACTGTGCAGTGTTCAGATCAACAAAAAACCAATGGGCCAGCGCCACAGCTAAAGAGAAGCAGACACATATTTGGGCAGGAACAGCTCCCAGCCACAGTGGAGCCCGGGGGTGGAGGGCGATGGTCCTGGCCGGTAGAGACGTGTTGCAAACAGACACCAGCTGTTGTCCAACTGTCCTGAGTTGTTTCACTTTCAGGTACTGCGCAGTGGAAACCGGTTAGTTAGTTACCTGCCAGGGATCCACGTGTTGGTGCTCCGGGTGACTGGAACCAGAGCCTTTTCTGCTGCTGCATCTCTGGCTTTTGATGAGTCCAGGATGGCGTCCACGCCCCCCCACACAGGTACGTCCCTGAACCCCCGTCCTGGGAGGGAGACTGTTGATGATGGTTCAGAGAATTATAGGAAGATATGATGAAGAATCTTATGAAGACAGAAATGCAGAAGATGAAGGGTATTTATGACGCTGATCAGATGCTGGTTTCTGTCTGAATCTGGCTCAGACCAGACCGGCAGTTTCTGATCAGCATCTGGACAGGTTTGTCTTCTCTATGTCCTACACAAACTGCTGAGTCGTAGGAAACTTCTGCCCAGAATGAGCCATTCAGGAACCATAATATCACTTCTCTAACATGCTGTTCTGTTTCAGGACTGCAAACTGCGAGGCCTGATGAGATGAGGGCTTTTGGTGTCTTGGATCAGAGCGTTCAGCTGCCTGGGTTTGAAGATCAGAAGATCTGGTTAAGGAGGACTCCCCAGTCCTACAGAACATCATCTGACCTGAAGGAGTTCCAGTTCTCCGAAGAGTTCTGTGTAAGTCTGTCACCAGTGGTGTTTCTGCTGCAGGTGTTTCCCCTGCAGGTGTCTCCACTGCAGATTAGGGGTACAATGATTAGTCAGCATTGCGGATAATAAAAATAGAAATTAAATTATCAATTATTGTCAGCAAAAATAGATTTCAACAGAGGCATCTTCTCCCTTCTTATCTCTGCGGAGAGTTGCACATGTGCAGTAGAGTCCGGTGCAGGGTAAACAATATGGCAGCAAAGCTAATTAAAAAAAATATTTTTTAAGCATCCATCTTTCTTGTCTTTCATTTTTTAATCTTTTTTTTCATCTTTTAAACAACCTCATCCAAAATGTAACAGCTGAGAGCTGAATAAGAGCCATTTAATAATTATGAGATTCATAATCTCATCACACCTCACCCCCCCAGTTACTGTTGCTAACTCACTTCCCAGTTCTAGTCAGAACCGGGGAGATGTGGTCGCCGTTCTAACTTCTAGTTAGACCTCGTGCTGCAGCATTTTGGGCCAGGTGAGAGTTTTTAACTGTTTGTACAACAAGAAATCAACACATTACAACAATCTAACATTGAGGAAACACCAACATGGTTTTGTTTTCCGGCATCATCTTGAGTGACAGTGTTTTGTAATTTCTGTATCTTAAGCACATTAAAGAAAGATGACTTTATGACCTGTTTAAATGAGAGTTAAAAGACAAGTTTGGATCAAACGCGACACCAAGATTCCTAACAGTAGAGCTAGAGCTGAAGGAAATGTGACTTTATTTAAGTGTAGAGCTCAGGAGTGCCACCCGGAGGTGCTTAGACACAATTACAATAACTTCAGTTTCACCTCGTCCAGGCCTCCACATCTTTAAGTGTTCCTCCAATGGATGTTTGAGTAAGTTCATGTGGTCACAAGGACAAATACAGTGGAATATCATCTGCATAACAGTGGAAATTAATTACATGTTTCCTAAACATGAACAATTGCAGTTTCTACTCAGAAAATGAAGGACCGTCATAATCCAACATTACCCAGTAAAGCTGAAATAAACACAATTTAAGACAATTCAAAGTGCTTTACATAAAAAGACTTTTAAAAATGCATTAAAACATAAGAGTTTAAAAGCAGAAATGAAAGACAGACAGACATAATTTAAAATAATTAAACAAATGAGATGCAAGAAATAAAAATTGTGGGAGGTTACTGAAATGCAGCAGTAAATAAAAAGGCTTTCAACCTTGATTTAAAACAACTAAGAGGTTCAGCAGCCTTTGTGCATCTCAGACCTTCTCTCAGACCGAGCAGAAGAAAACAAACTTACCAGCATGGTCCCACACAAACAGATTCAGATAGGCCACTCCCACTTCTTTAAATAAACTTCCTCTCACTAACGACTGTCTGGTTGGACTTTTCAGGGTAAAGAGGATCCAGCATCTTCTCATGTCAACCGTTCTTGTGAACCGTTCTTCAACAGTTTAAGTGTGGAGTGTGTTGTGCAGTCGTGCCCTGAGCTGTTACAGAAAGGTAGGCAACCCCTTCCTCTGAAGTCTTTAGTTTCTGTTTCATGGATTTTGAATGATCACAATGTTTAGTGTTATATGTTCTCCTGGAAGTCACATCCACACCGCATCTAAAGGGTTCTGTCTGGGAAAAAAAGGAGGTTTTCCTTAATGTGGTGACGTCGTCCTGTACTTTTTTTTTTTTAGTAGAGTCAGCCAGTTTGTCATCCTGAGATGACCCGAGCTGGAGGGTCTGGACCAGAAAACAAGTCTACTCGCAGAGATAGAAGCTAATGAACTTGAGGCAGTCCAGCTGACGTCTTCTGGTTGGTCTTAACCCTTCCAGACTAATCAAGAACCCTTCCAGACCAACAGATAGCCCTTGCAGACCAACCCAGAACTGGTCTCAGTGGTCACTTAGTAATTAACAGCACAACAAGATATCATCTTTAAAATAGAATGATTATGAGGATCTACAGTGACAACTAGCTTTAATCATCGCCAGCTGTCAATCAAAATACTGTAACCCTAATTAAACATAGTGTAAATAAGTGGATTTATATAATTTTACCTAATGCAGTTCATAAATTCCAGAACTGTTGGTCTGGATCCAGACCGTAGTGGTCGGTAGAGGAACCGCTGGTCTGGATCAGATCAGAGTATTTTCCAACCATTTCTGGGAGTGTTTTTCAAAATATTTGGTTGATTTTGTGTGTGTGTTAAGATAAATCTATAATAGGACTTGGTGATATTGAATTTCTTCTGAAGATCCCAGCAGGACTGTGAGCATCAGGCTCAGGTGGTAGAGCCAGTTTGCCTCAGGGCAGCTGCGGCCACACATGTAGTTTACCATCAACAAGTATGAATGAGGAGTGAATGATTAATATACCTTGGGTTCATAAATGCGGGAGATATTTTATTATCATTATTATTATTATTGTTCAGGGTTTAACTAATATTGTCTCCAAACTGTGTGATTCTGCTGCCTTTTAACCTGTCAGCGCTGAAGTGGCAGGACTGAGTCTCTTGTCCATGTTTCCAGATTTCCAGTCCATGTTTCCCGACGCTCCGTCCTCTGGTATGATGGTTGTCACGGTGACCCAGCGGACCCAGAACGACATGACGTCCTGGAGCGCTGAGGTGGAACAGGAGAGAGAGGCACTGCTGGACAAGGTGAAGGTCCTTCTGAGATAAGATTGATGGGGAACAAACAAACTTGGTTAAACTCCCACCCAGCAGTTGTGAACTATTAACTAGCACCATCACTGTGTTCCTTTGGACGGGTTTGGTTTGTCTTTACAAGGCTTTTATACTGTCCCTGCACCCGGGGACCAATACAACTGAAGCCAGGACTAGTAGAATTAAAACCAGGACTAGTATAACTGAAACCAGGACTAGTATAACTGAAACCAGGACTAGGAGAACTGAAACCAGGACTAGTAGAAGTAAAACCAGGACTAGGAGAACTGAAACAAGGACTAGTAAAAGTAAAAACAGGACTAGAAGAACTGAAACTAGGACTAATAGAGCTTAAACCGGGACTAGTAGAATTAAAAACAAGGACCAGTAGAAGTAAAACCAGGACTAGCAGAACTTAAACTAGGACTTGTGGAAATGGAACCAGTTTTTTTCTAATTCTCGCTGGGAGCCTTGCTAGTAACCTACTGTAGTAACTTAAACTAAGTTACATTCAGCATATCTGAGTTGGGACAAAAGCTGAGCCTCGTTGCTTTAATCAGAGCATCTCCACCCGGTCCAGGTCTTCAGGGGTCCAAGGAGGACGTCCAGCTTCTTATATAGTCGGGTTTTAGGGTAGCCCTGATGTCAATGATCCTTTTCCAACATAAGAACGACCCTTCGTCCTCATGCTTTATGTAATGAACATCAATGTCTGATGAGAAAATGGGCACAAACACACCAACGTGGAGAAGATGAGACACCTTTGTATGCCGGTTGTTTCTGTGCAGTTTGTTCACGGAGCAGAGGAGATATGCCAGAGCCTGCAGAGAGAGGGATTCTGGGCAGACTTCATCGATCCGTCCTCCGGTCTGGCGGTAAGATGCAGCTCTGTCACGCTCTAAAGTTCACACCAGCAAAACGGGACGTGTCACTCAGTTTAGACAAAAATCACCACTCCTACTGAACATGATGATGATGATGAGGATGAGGATGATGATGAGGATGAGGTGATTGATGATGATGATGATGATGATGATGATGATGATGATGATGAGGTGATTGATGATGATGATGATGATGAGGATGAGGTGATTGATGATGATGATGAGGATGAGGTGATTGATGATGATGATGATGATGAGGATGAGGTGATTGATGATGATGATGATGAGGATGAGGTGATTGATGATGATGATGATGATGATGAGGATGAGGTGATTGATGATGATGATGATGAGCATGAGGTGATTGATGATGATGATGATGAGGATGAGGTGATTGATGATGATGATGATGAGGATGAGGTGATTGTGATTATGATGATGGTGATGATGGTGATGGTGAGGTGATTGATGAGGATGATGGTGATGATGGTGATGATGATGATGTGGTGATTGTGATTGTGGATGATGATGATGATGGTGATGATGGTGATGGTGAGGTGATTGATGATGATGATGATGATGATGATGGTGATGGTGGGCGGTGTGTTTCTTCGTCAGTTCTTCGGCACGTACACCAACAACACGCTGTTTGAGACGGACGAGCGCTACCGGCAGCTGGGCTTCAGCATCGAGGACCTGGGCTGCTGCAGAGTGATCCGCCACCCGTTATGGGGGTGTCACGTGTTCGTGGGGGCGATATTCACCAACGCTCCGTCCTCCACGCTTAACGAGAAGCTGCAGGGAGACTGAACCTGGTTCAGGATGCTGGACTGGTCCTCTTCACTCATCTTGGTTTGAAACATCTCTTTAACCTCGTTTTACTTGTGATGTTATGAAGAAAAGTCACGTTAGTTAATTAATGAAAAATAAAAATCAATAAAACAGTTTGGTGGGAAATAAGAACGTACATGGGTGATATTTGTGACGTGCCGGTGGATGGGGTCACCCAGGTGGTCCTCTCTGGTATCCCTGGAAACCACTAGCAGGACCACCCACCTTCTTCTCACACCTCCAGTACAAGTCCAGGTCACCTGCAGATGTACTCAGATTACTCTGCAGGGACCAGAGACTGAGGACAGAACCTGTGGACCGTTTGAGTGCATGTGTAGGACCAGTCCTCTCATCTGGAGTGAGAGCAGAACTGTAGAGGTGGTTCTGGTCCTTCAGTCCCATGTGCAGGTCCGCGCTGGTGGAAGCACGTCACAGCAAGAACCTCCTCTGTCTTCAAGAGGCTCTCGGAAACAAACCTTTTCTGTCTTCATCTTCTCTCCTTCAGCTGATTCTGGATGTCGTCTGCTCCACTTTATCACCTGTTTCATTCAGAAATTTGGATAAAAGTTTGGATAAAAGCAGTGAGGGAAGCTGGATCTGCTCCAGGGCCTCGAGGGTTCAAACATCATAAAGATGTTATCCAGTTGTCATAATAAAAGAAAGAACTCATCCATTGTCACGACTTCAGAGAAAATAAAACTTAAACATTTGCTTAGGTTTCATTTTCTCTGAAGCCCTGCCCTCCTCTTCCTGCATCATTACACTGAAGTTGGTTTCAGATTGGATCCCCTATTTTGTTGAAAACAGAGAACTGAGGCACTCATGAGGGTAAGGTTAATAAAATGCCTTTATTATTGCATGGCTAGTCTCTTAAAAGCGTGTCTACGCGTTTCAGCCAAAATGGCCTTTGTCAGGACAAAAGAGAAAGGCTGGATCCCCTATTTGTTTCCTATTGTCAGCAGCTTTAAACCCCATTTTTTCAGCTCCTTTTTTTGTGAGTGAAACGATTTTTTAACTATTTGCCTCGAACCTGAATTGAATTATATGCATAATGCCATGAACACATGGAAAACAAATTATTATCCAGCAATTCACTTTATTACAAAATAACAAAATTAACTGAATAAAATAAGTATCTGTCTTAAACAGAAACATGTCCTGCTTAACTTAAAATCGTTTAAATTAATATAAAACCATAGAAAGAAAGCAGAACATCCATTCTGTAATAGTGCACATTTGTAGTGCAATAACAAAAGTGCGAACAGAAAGTCTGTAGAAAACTTGTAAACATATTGGTGCCTCAAAGGCCATGACTGTAGACTACAGTTGTAGTAAAACAGAAAACAATAACTTATGAACTCAACAGCTTAATGCCATTTTCCATTGGCATTAAATTACTATTTTTACTCTCACAGTAATACGGGACAAAGTGCGTCCGTTTTCAGCTCAAGGAGCAATTCCGTTTTTCAAGGGACGGTTGGCAACTATTCCAGACCCAGGTCTGACCAGACCAGCAGACTCAGATGTGGTCATAACAAGCACCCTCGGGTGTTATGAAAGCAGGTGTGTGTGTGTGTGTGTGTGTGTGTCAAGTGTTTGGAAATTGGTAAAAAAAAAAGAAAAAAACCTCGAACCTGAGGCTGACTTCAGTTCGGATCAGTTCCTTCCTGTTTGATTCCAAAGAAACGATCCTCATTCCAGCCCCGCTCTCCGGTCCGGCCGGGACAGCTGAGTTGGGAAGACTGGACATTTACAGATAACTGTTGAGTTCAGGAAGACACCGAGTCCGTGATGGAGACGGGATCCGCCTCACAGGTACCAGAAAAGCAGGTTTGTCTGCTTGCTGAACCACGTCTTACTGGACTGAAAGCAGCGCTTGTGCAGACTCAGGACCATGTTGTGTTTATAATCGATAATTTTGATCCCGGACTAAACTAGAGTCAAACAGAACAAGGAAGTGTTTTTGTTGTTTTAGTTCTCTTCAAACCGGATCGAGACTATTTATTTAAGCTTCACACGTCTAACCTTGAAATAGATGATTGTTCTTAAAGCAGGTTGTTTTATTATCATCATCACATACTGAAATTTATGGATCTGGTTAAATACACAACAGCGCAAATAATGTCCAAAGCAAGGAATAATGTACTACCAAAAAATATCAGAGGAATGTTCACAGAGAGAGATAATCTAAGGGGAGAACTAAATTTTATGAAACATTACGAACAACAATGAAAAGCATGTGCATATCGAACTGTGGAGTGACTGTGGAACAGTTTGGAGCAGGAAATGAAACAAAGTACTAACATAAATCTGTTACAAGAGGTACAAGAGATACAAAAAAATATTTATAAACAGGTATATATAAGAGGAAAAGAGGAAATGGGATAACGAGGAGTGTGATAAACAAATAAAATAGGGAAAAATGGTATATTATACTTGCTTAAGATATGTTTAGATATTTATGTGGATATTTATGTAGTATGTTGAGAGGCATAGTTATAGTTATGTAATATATGTTATATATTTATGTAGCACATATATATTTATAGAGATATTTATGTAGTTTATATAGTGTAAATTTATATAGATTTATATAATATTTGTATTTTCTATATATTGGATAATTATGTAGTAATAGGCATGTTTACGTAGTATTTATATAGATTATATTTATATGGATATTGTGTATATATAATAATAGCAATAATGTAAATTAATAGTTATAAAGGGGTAGGAGCTAGGAAATAGTGTATACTTCTTCCTATTCCTTTTTTGAACCTATGTGCATATGAAGATGTTACTGTTTATTTTTATATACATGTTCGAAATAAATTCATTCATTCATTCATTCATTCATTCATCTCATGTTGCTGTTCTGGAACTTTGAATAGATCAGAAACACATCATTTGTCTCAGCTGAAACTGAGGGTTGTTCCTTTGACTCGCTGCCTTCATCATTTCATCTTCAGTACCTGTCCCTTTTTCTGAACCTGATGCCTTCTCCTCTTCATCCCTCCCATCATTGTCTTCTTACTCACTTTGTTGCTGCTATCTGTTCCTCCCTCAGTGCTCCTCCACATCTAAACCTCCTGAATTATTCTCTCCTTCATTTCTATCCTCTTCCTCTGCTTGCTCCTCCTGGTTGCTCCTCCCTTCATTGCTAAAATAAATTGTAATGTTTCTGTTTTCAAATCTTGTCTTACAGGAGATGAAGACTTGAGGCTGAAATTCAGACCCTACCTGGCAACAAAGGAGTTCTGTTTTCTGATTGGCTAACAGGTTGGTAACTCAAGACAGCTGCTCTAAACTGTGAGCCTCAGGGCACCGCAGGTCTGCCTTTGATAATAGAAGTAATTATAATGCATAGTATTACATTATCATTACTTTACTATAATACTACAATATAATAGAGAATAATAGACAGCAATGGTATAACAATATACTTGAATAACTATATAAGAGTAGATATGCTATATATACACTGGTTCATATATTTACCTCCAATTATATACATAAAAATTACTATAAATCTCTATATATCGACATATCTACATATAACTATAAATCAATATATATTAATAGAGATATAGATACACAAATACTGTACGTATAATACAAGTCAATATGGATTATGGTTGTCCATCGAGTCCGATGATGACGTCCACTTACGTCCTTAGCGGTGAGTTCGTTGGTGGCTAAAGAGCCCTATCCTGGAACCACAGATTTGATTGCAGGTAGGGCATGTGTAGGTTGTAGTTGTGGTGGTGTTACTGGCAGTCAAGGGTATGTTTCTCCTGAGTCTCCGTTGTTGCCTCCTGGCAGTCCTGTCCTCCTCCAGCCTGTGTGTACCTTCATGGCAGCGCTGCCGCCACAGGTCGCAGTCAGAGCAGCGTCTCAAGATCCTCAGGCCTGATCTTACTCTTCCTCAGTGAGGTCTCAATATATCCATATACATACCTGCATATAACATATCTATATCCATAATAGACATCTATATATCTACATATGTATAAATGTACATATCTACATGTTTATTTGCATCTGTATTTTGAATAGAATGTTTCTTTGTATCTTTTTTTAAATTGTGATATGTTTTGACCTTGTTTTAGCTCCATGCTCAGGCTGTTCCACAGTTTCACTCCGCAGGTCGACATACAGAAGCTCTTCAGTGTTGTGTGTCTGTTGAGAACTTTAAAATTAAACTGACCCCTGAGGTTGTAGCCTCCCTCTCTTCCAAAAAATATCCCCTGTATATGTCCTGGTAATTAATTATTCTTTGCTTTGAACATTAGTTGTGCTGTATTGAAACTGACAAGATCCAGACATTTTAGTGATTTGGATTGTAGAAATAATTGATTAGTTTGATCCAGGTAACCTGCATTGTGTATAATTAGGGCCCGAGCACCTTCAGTGCGAAGGCCCTATTGTATCTGTAGGAATTTTTTTTTTTTTTTTCTTTTTTCTTTTTTCTTTCTTCTGACGAAAGGAGGGCCTTTTTGCCCCCCTAAACGTGCCCAAAAAGTCACCAAATTTTGCATGCAAGTCAGGCCTGGCGAAAAATTTGATATTTAATGGTTTACATTAATGGGCGTGGCAAAATGGCTCAACAGCGCCCCCTAGAAAACTTTGTGCCTCAAGCCCCACAATACGGTTTGACGTACATGCACGAAAATCGCTACACACCTGTATCATGTCGCAAATGAAAGAAAAGTCTCTTGGCGACATGGCCGAAACCGAACAGGAAGTCAGCCATTTTGAATGAATCGTGTCACTTTGGCGCAATTCATGCCATTCCTTCGGCAGTTAATACGGCCCGAACCGTAACGTGCACCCAAGTGTGTTATACATCAAAATGTGCGTCTTCATCCTGCGACAACACGCATTACTCTTCTCTTTCAAAAGCGTTACCGTGGCGACGCTAGACGCCAAAAAGCGCGCCCACCCTTCATCTGGTTGGTTCAGACAGAAAAAACTTTGCGCCTCAAGCCCCACAATACGTTTTGACGTACACGAAAATCGGTACACACCTGTATCATGTCGCAACTTAAAGAAAAGTCTCTTGGCGCCATGGCCGAAACCGAACAGGAAGTCGGCCATTTTGAATTAATCGTGTAATTTTGGCACAATTTATGCCATTCCTTCCGTAGTTATTGCGGCCCGAACCGTATCGTGAACCCAGATGTGTTATACATCAAAATGTGCGTCTACATCCTGCGACTACGCGCATTACTTTTCTCTTTCAAAAGCGTTACCGTGGCGACGCTAGACGGCAAAAAGCGCGCCCCCCCTTCATCTGATTGGTCCATATTTGATAGTTCTCCAAAAGTCACCAAATTTTGCATGCAAGGCAGGCCTGGTGATAAATTTGATATTTCATGGTTTGCATTAATGGGCGTGGCCTAACGGCTCAACAGCGCCCCCTAGAATACTTTTCTCTGCCATAACTTTTGAATGGTTTGACATAGGAAGTCGTGGGTGGTGTCATGGGATTCTGTAATGAGTCCTTAAGCTTCGTTGGCCTTAATTAGCCCCGCCCCTTCTTCTGATTGGTTGTCCCGATTTTCTGCTATAACTTTGGAATGGTTTGACATAGAGAGTCGTGGGTGGTGTCATCAGATTCTGTATGGAGTCCTTGACCTTCATTTGCCTTAATTAGCCCCGCCCCTTCTTCTGATTGGTTGTCCCTTTTTTCTGCTATAACTTTTCAATGGTTTGACATAGGAAATCGTGGGTGGTGTCATTTCTGATATGCTTATGGGGGGCGGTGGCCGTGAGTGCGAGGGCCCGTTCATCGCTGCTTGCAGCTTTAATTGGTTTTTACAATTTAAAGAAACTTGTATTGGACATGGGGCCTAAGAAAACTTTGCGTTGCCTGAGGGCAACGCTGTGCGGTAGAGGGATAACTTTTGAATGGTTTGACATAGAGAGTCGTGGGTGGTGTCATCAGATTCTGTATGGAGTCCTTGACCTTCATTGGCCTGAATTAGCCCCGCCCATTCTTCTGATTGGTTGTCCCTTTTTTCTGCTATAACTTTTTTTTTTTTTTTCACAAGTCTTTTTATTGATCATTTAGACATATATTTGTTCATACATTCCAGGCTTTTCTGCTATAACTTTTGAATGGTTTAGCATAGGAAGTCGTGGGTGGTGTCATTTCTGATATGGTTATGGGGGGCGGTGGCCGTGAGTAATTAGAATCAGGTGTGTTGATGCAGGGAAACAATTAAAACATGCAGGACACCAGCCTTCGAGGACCGACTTTGGACACCCCTGGTCTAGAGGTACTAGATGCTTTGAATGAACTAGATGTTCAAGAAGACCTAGAGCACAGGTGTCAAAGTGAATCCCAGAAGGGCCGATGTCCTGCATGTTTTAGATGTTTCACTGCTTTAACACACCTGATTCTAATTAATCATCATCACCAGCTTGTCATCAAAGTCTGGATAGTTCTGTTGATGACACAGTCACTTGTATCATGGTGCAATGAAGCAGGGACACATCTAAAACACCGGCCCTCGAGGACTGGAGTCCGACACCCCTGACCTAGAGGCTCTAGAGCAGTGGTTCTCAACTGGTGGGTTGCGACCCAAAAGTGGGTCGCAGACCCGTTTTCAGTGGGTCTTGGGCCTTTGCCTTGGGAAGGAAATGATGGCGATAATGCCCTGTAATGCAAGTTGACACCCGCCAGTTCACACACTAGAAAAAGACCTGCAAAGCCTGCAAAAAATGAAGCGTTCCAAACCCAAAAGAATGAGCCCTCTAGTGTATCTCTCCGTTGCCTTGAACAGGCTGTGTGCTGCAAAATGTGCTGCAATTCCGGACCGGAATTTCCTGCGCTGGGCTGTGGATGTGACGTCACATGACGCTGCATGTGCGTTCTCCCCGTTCTCCCGTGCCGGCTTCGCTGTTGGCTGCAGTACCCCCGGCGGCCGTTGTGACGAAGGGTGGCGCTAGAGAGTCTCATTTCTTAAAAGGAGCCTCATGCTCCTTTAATTTAATTCCCCTTTTATGATTATAATTCAGTAGTACAGTATGTTTAAGTAGTTTAAATTTTGCAAATTATTTAATTGAAGTATAAATAAATAGTATTTAAATTATGAGTCAACTAGAAGAGACTCTAATCACAGTAACAGATTTGCAAAGTCATGCGGTGCGTCTGAAATGCCATACTAAACAGTATATACTAAAAAGTATACTTAAGTTCGGCACACTTTTGAGTAAATATCAGTAGTATGCATTAATTCGGACGTACTATTAAGAGCGCACGCGTCACTTCCTGCCGTTGGGAGGAAGTGACGTGTCACAGCAACAGTAGCCGCAGTAGCAGTGCTCCGCTCCGCTATTTCCCATTTATTCTGTCCGAAACAAGATGACATTATATACAGGGCTGCACATAAGTGGGCCGCCAGAGCGCATGCGCCGTCAAAATCCACAGTGCGCTGTCAATCTTGTGCTACAAAGCGCTTTTGCGTACCAACAGCTGGGGCTCATATTATTGGTTGTGGCCAGACCAGAATACTAATATTAAAAAATCTATTGCGAGAGCTTTTCCGCAGAACTGCCACTCAAAGTTGGTACTGGCCAATCACAGCGCGTCCTTACTCCCCCTACATGCTTGTTGCGGCGGTGGGTTGGGCAGGAAGAGAGGTAAGGATCTATCATCACAAACAGCTTTACTGAACAAACCCCAACACGTCTCGTCAAAATGTCCAAGAAGCAAGCGCCATTAAGTAATTATTTTGGCGTTCCACCACCACCAACTACAAAGAGACGCCAAACTGAACCACTACCCGAATCGAACAGAAAACGTGTGTTCGCCGAGAAGTGGCTGCATGATGTTACGCGGCGACGCGTACCGTACGTTCGCGTTCTCGCGTATTCTACCCCGTAAGCCCTGCGTTGGTGCAACGCAGAACCATAAATCAGCCAGCGTCCGTCACTGCATGCAGTTACCTGCACCAGCAAGACGCTGCTCTCTGATTATGGCTCAAAGTTTATGAAAACCCCAAATAAAAAATAAATTAGAGAATATTTTATGAAATCAATAAACAATTCCATCATCAAAATTATAACAAATAAAGGTTCAACATATCTTGCTTTGCATGTAATAAGACTAGGTAATATATTAGTTTCACCTTTTAAGTTGAATTATTGAAATAGATTAACTTTTACACCATATTCTAGTTGAATTATTGAAATAAATTAACTTTTACACCATATTCTAGTTGAATTATTGAAATAAGTTAACTTTTACACCAAATTCTAGTTGAATTATTGAAATAAGTTAACTTTTACACCAAATTCTAGTTGAATTATTGAAATAAGTTAACTTTTACACCAAATTTTAGTTGAATTATTTGAAATAAGTTAACTTTTACACCATATTCTAGTTGAATTATCTAAATAAGTTAACTTTTACACCATATTCTTCACCTGAAGCAATATTCTACACCTTGGCTGATGTGGACATACAGAACATAGGAGGCTATTTCAGCTGCTATATGGTTGGCTGTCTGTACAGTCATGCAAGTTCAATGCTATTAAAGAACACGTTTTTTCATATAAAATAAACACATTTTTATGCAGTTTAGAAGTTTTGGGGCTTTTTTTTGGCTCCTGCGCTGCTGAAATCGGGGCGTCCTTTATTTCTATTTCTGAAAGTTGGCAACCCTAGGTGCAAAATATGCTGTGAGCATCCCAATGTGGCCGATAAAAATTGTAACTTTTATACTGACTCTACAGACTAACACACACCATAATTTGTTAATTCATCTTTATAAGTTAATAAATATCGTTTTGCCTATAACTTATTCCTGCATCCCTCTTTTATCGATCCGGCGAGACGGGTCACCGTGTTTTTGGAGCCCCAAGTCACATATCCAGGGGCTCCTCTGAGCACCAGACCAAAATAATTATGTGCAGCCCTGATTATATAATATTATTATATACGAATATTATAATATTAATCGTATATAATAATATTATTATACCTAATATTATACTTATGACATATATGTATAACTTAGCAACCAAACACCGCTGCATTGCATTGTGGGAAGTTTCTGCTTAGCTAGTGTCCATCAATCTACACTAATACATTTCTCCAGAATGAGTATGGATAGCGCATACTATTGAGTACGTAGCCTACTAATGTTTCGGACACACTAAAAAAACTCACATACTCATTTTGCATACTCATTAGGGTGGAAGTATGCGATTTCGGATGCAGCCATGCTAAAGTTAGCTTGTTCTCAGGAATAGAAATTAACTTCTTAGCTAGCTGTTACTATTGAACAATAGAACAATCTTACTGAAGTAACTTCGTAAAGAAAAATAATGAATGCATTTGTTTTAATCCTGAGGGAGAGTGAGACGTTCCAGCGAGGCTGACAATGTTGTAAAAATATGAACAATAGAAGAGAGGACAAACCTTTGCTCTACCTGAGCTGGTGGCGATTCCACTGTGTCATGTGAATGGTAAATGGCTTACACTTATATAGCGCTTTCCAGCTGTACTCCTACAGCCCCAAAGCGCTTTACACTGCAAACATTCACCCACACACGCACAGATTCACACACCGGTCGTCGGTGGAGCTGCCATAGACAACGGCGCTGGCCTGACAACCGGGAGCAACCGGGGGATTCAGTGTCTTGCCCAAGGACACTTTGGTGGACACAGGCGGAACTAGGGTTTGAACCACTGACCTTCAGGTTCATGGGCGAACGCTCTACCAACTGAGCCACCTTCCCCATGTGACCCACTGTTTTCTTCTTCTACCACTAAAAAAGGTTACAACAGGGTTGCATGCATGTTGTGGGACACAGATTCCTGTCATAATAATTAATATTCAAAATATTATGTTTATTAAAACAAATGTTTCTACGAAGAAAAAGAAACATTAACAGAATAATACAAAGGAAAGGACATTTTAATTGTATTTTAACCGTTTTACTTTATGGCGCTTTTCCACTAGTACTTACTCAGCCCGACTCGGCTCGTCACGCCTCTACCCGCCTCTACCCGCCTCTACCCGCCTCTACCCGTTTTGTCCCCGTTTGTTTTTCCACAGCCAGGGGAGAAGCGGGCAGGTTGGGGTGAAGCTGCTGTGACGTACTCGATTGCGCAACCGCTTTGTTCGTGTCGGCGCTGATCAGAAATCAGCTGGAGCCGCGAGCGGCTGAGAGTAAAACAGCCCGTCTACATCCCTTTTTAATTCTCTCCTCAGCCACCAGGTTTATGAACATCTGCACCTCAGTGTTGGATCACCAAACAGACGTTTGCGCTGTATAATAAAATCGCCGCGAGCCGCGAATCGCTCTCTCGCGCTGACTCCCGCTTCCTGATTCAAACGTCTGACGGCCCCGCCCCCCGACCAATCAGTGGCGCGGAGGGTGGTGACTTCAGAAATAGTCCCGGCTCAGCCCGGTTAGAACCTCGGCAGAATGGTTACAGAAAAATTATCGGCTTGGCATGGCTCGGCCCGCCTTGGCCCGTAGTGGAAAAGCGCAAGACGGGGGCGTGGCGGGTAGAAGCGAACTGAGGTGGTACTAGTGGAAAAGGGCCATTAGATTCAGTCTGGTGATGAAGGGGATGGGATGAGAGAAAAATTGCATTTCTGGGGGTACTTTAGACAAATTTGGTGCTAAAAAAAATATTTTCAAACAATAATGTGTCAGTAGAAGTACAATTTACTCAACAACCATATGCTTTAATATTTTGTACATGGAATATTTTAAATTTCTTGGCTGGGTAATTTCCTCCAGTTTTGGAATGACCTGTCCAGCGGCTCCAACGTCTGGTTGGTTCCACTCTCCCTCATTCATCAGTCTGAAAAAGGAAAAGGAACCGCAGGTCTGAATCCAGACCCTATCGGTTGGTGGATGAAACGCAGGTCCGGATCCGGACCCTAGGCATCGGTAGAAGTTGGGTTGTTGGCATATGTAGTGACATGCTCACACCTGATTACTTTTATCCATGTCATGGTTCCATTCTTCGTCTGTCGTTTTTCTCTCGCCAGAGTGTTCATCGGCATATTTTGAAGCTGCAACCGGGATCTTAGAACCCAGTTACTGGCTGGAAGACTTGAACCTGTCCAGCGTTCAGGCCAACCTGTCGGACTGCTGGGCTTCAGACCTGGGGGACTCCTCTACTCAGAGTGGGTAAACTATCTTTATTTCTGGAACCATGCTGGTTTTGGTGTAGTCAAGGATAAGAGTTCATCCAGTTCCTTGATTCACGCTTGTTTGATCCTGATTTTGATCTTCGTCTTGTTTCTGTGTAGCATCGACTGCGTCTGTGAAGGAGAAGTCTTTACGGATGAGCTGAAGGTGAGACTGAAACCTGCCTCCATCTTCAGGAGTCTGTCTGCTCCCACTGATCACTGCTTCTGAATGGTTCTTGTAGTATCGCTGATCAATACCCGTGAAGAAGGAGGTGGTGCTGTCATGGCAGATCAGGGAGCATCTAAAGTAAGTACCGTATTTTCGCGACCATAAGGCGCAACTTTTTTTTTTTTTTTTTTTTTTAAATGTGCCGGGCGCCTTAAGAAACGGTGCGCCGTGTCTATTACCTGAATTACGGTAATGTAAGGCCGGCCATGAGAACGGTAAAGGGAGAAGGGGGCGGGTGAAGCTGAATGAGACCATCCACTGAGCTGTTTAATGCGAAACAGAAGATGAAAACTTTTAAGGATTTGCTTGATGTGTAAAGTGAAATAAAATACAATCAAACTAAGTTTTGCTCCCGCTCTATTTAAATAAGCACACTTGTTCTGCAGCGCGCGTGTGTTTTGCATGTCGGAACCGGTGACTTTCCCCGGTTAAAGCAGCGGCTGGAGCAGCGCGGTGATGGGCGCTGCTGCAACCCGACTTCCTGGTTCCCCAAGCGGTCCAATCGACCTGGTTCCCGGCCGCTTTGCGAGCAGAGATTTCTGGGGTCTGTCTCAGGTCTGATCAGCTTCACCCTCCGAAATTTGCAGCCAAATCTGTCGGTTACAAACCCGGTACCGGACCCCGACATGCGCGGGTGTGTATTCGCGGCGACACACACAGATTCTCATTTATGTAGTGCTTGACTGGCGCAGCTGATGGACAGAAACCTATGGTGATTTTTAAAAGAAAAACTTTGCATAAGACGTTTCCAGCCGGAGTCATTATAAGGACGAATGGAAAGGGGGGGCTGGATGAAGGGATGATGATGATCAGGTGGCTGAGACAGGTCTGGAAATTCGGACTGGAGCTCCTGTCGGATACAAACCCCGGTACCGGCTCCCCGACAGCGCGTGTGTGAGCGGGTCCAGCGCGGGGGAGCAGACGGGGAGCGGACCCGGGACCAGCGCGGAGCGGGACCCGGGACGCGGGACGCGGGACCCGGGACCCGGGACCGCCGCGGTCGGGATCCGCAGCACAACGCAGCACAACGGGGTATGAAACGTTTATTTTCTTACCTTTATTTATTCAGGGGTCTGTCCCAGGTCGGATCAACTTCACCCTGCGAGATTTTCAGGCAAATCTGTCGGTTTGATCTCCGGTAGCCTAACCAAGATGCAGAGGATGCGCTCAGGAGCCGCCAGGCTCCCGCCGCGGGTTTGCCGGGCCAGGGCGCACCATCCCCGGGGCAGATCCGGCCGAAATGCCGCTGGTCTTTCCCCGGGAGCCCCTGCTCCCATACAGGTTTGTGGCTTCGGTCCCAGCCGGTCCGAACAGGTCACATTCCCGGTTAAAGCCGCTGTGACGCGCGCTGCTCCACCCCGCTGGGGAGAGACGGGCTCTGCGCGGTGGAGGATCCGCAAAACGGGGTATGAAAAGTTTATTTACTGTTGTGCAGAAAGTGACTGACACCGAGGAAATTCGGACTGGCGCAGCTGAATTAGCGGAGCTCTTTAATGCAGAAACAGAGGTTTTGCTCCCGCTCTATTTTTTAAATAAGCGCTTGTGTGCTTGTGTGTGCGTTCTGCATGTGTGTGCGTTCTGCAGCGGGTGTGTGTGTTTTCCGGCCGGCGTGTTTTGCGGCACGCGTGTGTGCAGCTCTGCTCTGTAGACTGCGCCTTTTGGGTCGGTGCGCCATATGTATGTTTTAAATCTAAAAATGACACACAAAAATGAGGGTGCGCCTTTCCACACGGTGCGCCGAATGGTCGCGAAAATACGGTAATTACAGAAACAACTTTATTGTGTTTTTGCACAAATAAAAACTAGAACTAAAGTCATGTGGCAGGTAGGCACACAGGAAGAAAAAAGGAAGGGTCATTGAGGGTTCCTTCAGCGGCGCAGACTCAGGTGTTTGCTGTCTGACCTCAGAAGACTCTCATGGTCTGGGAGGAGTTCTGATCCAGTCTTTCCAGCGTGTAACGTTTTGTTTACAGGTTTGAACCCAATGGGCCGAAAGGACAGCTGGAGGTCCAAACACAGCTTCAAGCTTTTTTAACCCTGGCTATTAAGACATGTAGTCCCTAATTAGCCACAATTGTTCTCTTATACTAAAATATGTTGTTAGAAACACATAAAATAATCTAATTGCTTTAAAAATCTACTATGTTTATCACATATTTTGACCTGCGGGAGGCGCCATGTTTTACCTGCGCAATGCATTCTGGGGGCGATGACGTAGAGCGGTGGCTCTGGGAAGATAAGCCGCGTTAGTTTAACTGGGACAGGTATCCAAAACATAGATGAGCAGCACTCTCCCGGCCGTGGAGGCTGACGAGGGAGCCCATAAGACGTCTCGGTTCAGGCAAACTGGATCAAAGTTCTGTGATGCACGGGAGATCTGCAAAAATGATCAATGTCGTGCGCATCTTACCAGTGCATTAGGCTCCTGCGTAGACGGCGTAGCCTACGCCGTAGACGGCGTAGCCGGGGCTTTAGAGCCCGCAGCGCACCGCCACCCGCTCTCCGCTCGCCGCCGCCGCCGGGATGGAGACGCCGGTGGGCAATATGCACGTTTGGGTGGGCATAGCCCACCCCTGCCCCCCCCTAAAACCGGCTTCGGTGCTGGGTGATGACAGCCCAGAGGCTGAGGGGACTGGCCCGGGACTTTGACGAAACGGGAGGCGCAGACTTCGCTTCAAATAGGCAAGAACATCTTTATTTTATTTAATGACGCCAGATCTGGCTGGGGTTTTTATTGTAGCATCGGCTATCTGCTAGTTGAAACGTGTGGTCTGTTAGTCTATCTGAGTTTTATGGTGTTTTTGTAGTTCATGCTGTATGGTGCGGCACTTTTTTTTTTTTTTTTTTACTTTTTTGTAGGTGCGCCGTCACCTTAAAGGGATTGTGACATGAAAAACAAATTTTTCTTGATTTTTTGTGTTTTGTTGGGTGTCTTGACATCAATTACACCCAAAAAACAACAAACTTTTAACATTCAGTGTATTGTGTGCTTTCTGGGATTTTCCGCATAACTGTGCAAAAACGGCTCATCTGGTTTGGTGGCGGGCCGTTACGTAACGGCCCGCTAAATCACCGCCCCCTCCACCCAGCTCCCTGCCTCCGCTCCTCTCCAGCGCACCATAAAGGCTGATTTATGGTTCCGCGTTACACCGACGCAGAACCTACGGCGTAGGGTTACGCTGCGACGCGCACCATACGCTGAACCCTACGCCGAAGGCTCTGCGTCGATTTAACGCGGAACCATAAATGAGGCTTAACATGGAGCTGTTTAGAGCGTCTTTTGTTCTAATCACCGGAGGAAAACTGCTAAGAAGACCCGCGGCCACTGACTGGACTTAAGATAAGGGGACAGTGCTGCTTGCATGCCTTTATTTTTATGATTGTTTGCTGTGGTTCTCCCTGCTGCTCTTCCGTGCATGCTTCGCCTGTCGCTCCGACGCCGCTGTGAGCGTATGGCTGGGCTGGAGGAGGTTTGGAGGAGGAGCGGAGCAATGATTGACAGGAAAGGGGGGAAAGGAAGCATTTTTCACGGCGCAAAAAAACACTGTAATAAAAAGCCAGGAAAAGAGTACTAAGAGTGAAGTTTTTCTTGTTACACTCTTTTAGACACATTTGAGGGATGTTGGCCAAGACTTTTAATAGTGTTAAAAGCATGTTAAAAATGATGTCACAATACCTTTAATGTTTAGCTGTGTTTTGATCTGTGTTTCTGGTGCGCCGTCACCTGTTTAGCTGTGTTTTCATCTGTTTTCTGGGTGTCAAAACAGTGGACGGGGGTTAGCAGGAGCCACCGTCTGACGTCACTACCCATAATGCATTGCGGTGTAAACAACAATGGCGACCTACGAATTAAATTATATTTTCAAATTTTATAAAAACGAAGACATCAAAAAGGTTTTTTATATCACATTGTTATAATTGATACCAACATTTATCTTTTAAGACCTACATGTCTTAATAGCCAGGGTTCCTTTTAACAGATGTTCTATGTGGGGGGAGAACAATGTTTTGAAATAATAATAAATGTTATCTTCTTCAAATGTAGGACCTAATGAGCTGATGAAAATCAGTCTGAAGCTCATCAAGAGCCTGGTTAACAGCTGCAACAGACTAAATTACTGTGTCATCAGCAAATACTGTAGACGGAACTTGAAATCGTGCAAATTTCTTCCCAAGTCATTCAAAAATGATTACAATCAGATGATTTTTATTATGTTTTTACACACGCACACAAATTACGATTAAAAGAGGGGTTTGCAACTATTCATTTAATCTGGAAATGTGGGAAACTAAAAGCACTTTTTTGTGTTTCGTGTCAGGATCTTCTTCCACCAGACATCTCTGCCCGGAGCAGAGAGGAACAGATACAATGGGCTCGCAAGTTGCTCTCAGCGGAGGGTGAAGACATTCCCGACAATCCGCCAAAACAAGGCAGACAGCCTGGAATACCATTCAGACCGTATCCATTCGGTAGATACCATGACACGTTTAGATACATAGAAGGCAGTATTCTTAGTGTGACAGAGTCAGGTGCCTTGGACTTGATTGAACCCTGCCATGAGTACAAAGCTTTCACCAATACCTCTGATGAAACTAAGTTTGATAAGTTCACTAAAGAAGTCATTCGCTTTGGAGCTGCCTGCATGAATAGCCGCACCAATGGCACCATACACTTCGGAATAGCTGACGAGCCACATGGTCAGGTGTTGGGAGTGGTTGTCAAGGACAGAGAGGCCTTTACACGTCAACTTAAAACAGCCATCGATGGTTACTTTGAGCACAAACACAAAGACGCTGCTCAGATTTGCATCAAACCTCCTCGATTTGTTGAGGTTCTCAACAAAAACACAACATCATCTGACAGATGTGTGATTGAAGTGGACATCGCTTCCGAGTATATGAGCTGTAAGGACAACATCTTTCACACTTATAACACAAAAAAAGGCAAGAAAAAAGGAAATGAGCTTGGATCACAGCCCTCGAAGCATTTCTACATCAGAGAGGGCGGTAGCACCAGGGATCTTTTGGCACCAACTACATCAGCCAAACCTGGGGTGGAGTTTGGAAAATTTGTTGACGGCATAGCTCAGCTATCAGAGCGCCGCAAACAGGCAGAGGAAAAACACTTGAGGGGGATAAAGAGCAGTACTCAAGGTTCTAGGCTGAGCCAAATGATAACTGGTGGCGCTTCTTGTTTAGACAAGTCACACTTTGAATGCTACGTGGTAGTGACCAACAAATCCCACCCGAGTCATCTCGAGTGTCTTGAATTTTTCATAGAGCTCAACCCAACAGCTGTTTTGGATTTTGATCCAGAATCAGCCAAACATGGGTTACAGCATTACTGCGACCAGAAGATGGCAGTGATCCCACATTCACCAGGAATGTACAAAATCACAGAGGGAATTGAGGACATCGCAAACAAGTTGAGATTAACTCGAAACACCAGTTGGGTTTTCTGCAATGGAGGTTTTGATCGGGAGGCACCCTCCGACACTGACCAGTGGCTGAAGGACAAGGGAGGCTCCGTTCGCAATGTGATTTCCTTCCTGTGTCGGAAAGATGTTCTTCCAAACAAGAGGTTCCTTGTGATTTTCGTACTTTTGTCGACAGTTAGGGAAAGGATGGACCCCCTTGTTGAGACTTTCAGTATATTTTTGCAGGAACTCAGGGGAACAGGCCAAATCCTCTGTATCTGTGACAGTGAAGAAGCATTCACCTCTTGGAGGGATCTAATAGAAGCTCGGTGTGCAATCAACATCTCTAGCAGATGCATCTATGAACTCAGTTTTGCAGAGGTCAACGGCACAATCCTCAGTCTTTGGTCAAAGCACA
Organism: Cololabis saira; assembly: GCF_033807715.1. Taxonomy (NCBI): domain Eukaryota; kingdom Metazoa; phylum Chordata; class Actinopteri; order Beloniformes; family Belonidae; genus Cololabis; species Cololabis saira. The sequence goes on from NC_084592.1 coordinate 35,267,100, forward strand.
GGAGAACAGCCCGTTTTTTACCCTGTGGTGGGGGAAGTAGTGTGCTGCTTGAGAAGAAACTGGAGAGTAGCCTGGACACCTTAGATGTCCTCAGTGTTAACCAATGCAATGGAGAGAATGAGGACAGAATTGCCATCGAGGAGAACTTCTACAAAGGAGGGAAAGTGTCCTGGTGGAATTTCTATTTCTCAGAGCAGCCTGGGTCGGTATCTTTCATCAAACGAGACAAGTTTGACTACATCACGAACACACTCATACAAGACTTGTGCTCCCTCAGAAAAGCCTGTGTGTTGCTCAACCTCTTTCATGTACCTGGATGTGGTGGAACAACCTTGTCCATGCATGTATTATGGGCTCTCCGGGAGCGTTTCCGCTGTGCTGTCCTCAGGAACCACAGTTCAGTCTTTGCTGAAGTAGCTGATCAGGTGGTCAAGCTTTTAATGTGTAAACATGAGGAGCAGAAGCCAAGGATCCCCGTGTTACTGATGATTGATGACTTTGATGACATGGAAAAAGTTTTATACTTGCAGCAGCTCATTGAAAAAGAATGTTCCAAGAAGGACATTCAGTCCAAATCTCCACAGGTGATTCTCCTGAACTGCATGAGGTCCGAGTTCTCCGAGTCGACTGAACCAACTTCAGATACCATTTTTATTGGGAACGATCTTTCTGAGAAGGAACAGAAGAGGTTTGAGGAAAAACTCAAAGAAATAGAGCAAACACACAAAAACGCAGAAACCTTCTATGGTTTCATGATCATGAAGAAGAACTTCAAAAAAGAGTACATTCAAGGTATTGTCCGCAAAACTCTCAAGAGCTTTGACTGGAGCAAGAAGCATGCACAGCTCTTGGCTGTTTTGGCTCTGTTGGATGTGTACTGCAAGGGTTCGGCTCTCTCCATCTCCTTGTGTGAAGACTTTCTTGACCTTCAACCGAAGCCTGTTTGTGGAAACATCAAAGTTGAAGATGCATTTGGTAAATTTTCCAACTTCATCACCCGCTGCACAGTTGAAGGTAAAGTCGTTTTCAACGCTGTGAAAATGATCCACTCAAGTATCTCAAAAGAGTGTTTGCATGAACTTACGACAACAGGTGTAAGTTCAAAAGCAGAAATCACCAACCTCCTGCTGACCACAAGCCAGTTTTATGAGAGCATACAAGGCAAAGACAATCTCCTGCAAGATGTTCGCCACATTTTGGTGAAGAGATATTATTCATCAGAAGACGAATGTCAGTTCTCTCCTCTCATTCAAGACATTGCAAGTGCATCACCTGGAATGGAGGAGCTGGTGCTACAAAACGCATCTAAAAGGTTTCAGAAAGACGCCATTGTGTCTCAGCTGCTGGCCAGGTACTACTACCTGAAAAAGAAGGATTTCTCTGAAGCAAAATCTTGGGCAAAGCAAGCAAGAGATCTCTCCAAGGACAGCTCTTATATTGCAGACACATCAGCACAAGTGCTGAAGCACGAACTGAGGATTTACATTCCCAGCAACAGGGAAGAGCCCGTCAGACCCAAAGACCTGGGCAATTTCCTCACAGTGGCCCAGTCTGCCATGGAAGGGTTTCAGGAAACACAGAGACTCGCAAAGAAGGAGTCAGCATATAGGTCAAAGGTTAAGGGAGACCAATGCCCTATCAACACATCAGGGTGTCTGGGAGAAGTCCACGTTGGAGTACTCATCATTGACATGCTCAAGAAGATTCCTGTTTTTTCTCCAGACGGCGTCCGCCATGACTTAATGAGCCAGGTTCTCTCTGGAGACATTAAAATTCAGGAAGTGGAAGAGAATGATCCACGGATCAGCAAAAACAAAACCTACTACCACATTCTCAAAGAGTTTGAAGATCTACTGTCCAACCTCAAGTACAGGATGAAGATGAACATTGACTTCCTTGACAATCTCCACGTGAATCTGAGCTCCAGATTTGGCATGAAAGACAGACGTGAGGAAGTGGCCCAAAATGAGCTTTTTAGATGTCTCATTGAATATGCAAAGGTTTTCTGCAAAACAGATTCTGCGTCTATTTTAAAGAATAAAATGATGAGTGCCGGGATGAAACTCTTGCAGATGAGACAGTTCCTTGAAAGTAGAAAAGCAGACACCTTCTCTGGCATTCTGAGTCACCTCTCCACAAACACCTCGGCTGAAGAAATGGAGCAGATCGTCACTAGGTATAAATATATTTTTCGTCCTGAACACAACCCAACTGTGAGGGAGAGAATCAACTTCATCTATGCCAATGTTGTGTTGAGTTGCATCAAACTGAACTTCAACGTCCTTCTGTCACACCAAGATCTGCTCAGTATCCTTTCACAAGTTCTTGGGGAACAGGTTCAACAAAATGACAGTTTGTCACTGTTCTTCATTGCTGTTGTACTATTGTGGCCACACCCACATGGTTCAGTATATAAAGGTCTGGCAAAGTACATCTCACAGATGAAGGCCTCTTATCACGAAGTGATGAAGGACGTGTGGAATGGCAAGAGTCCCAAAGTCCATTTCCTCTTGGGGAAGAAGCTCGGCTACCAGCGGCTGGTGGATATCGGTGAAATCAAAAGGTGCACTAAGGCTGACCAGGAACAAATCACTTCCATGTGGGGAAATGGCAGAATATGGGAAGAGGAAGAAGTGAAGGAACGTCTCCTCAGGGTCACAGGCGAAGTGAACAATAACAGAATTCTGGCCTGTACCCAACATCTGAGGCTTGAAGTGGCCCCAATGTACAAAAGCCAGATTAGTGGAGTTGCTGAGGGCTCAAAAGTCTCATTCTTCTTGGGTTTCACAATGAAACACCCACTTGCACTTGACATTGAACTTTTATCACAAAAACTGTGATACATTGAACATGCAGTACACCAAACCCTATAAACACCATCTCCACTTATATGAAACTCCAACAATAAGCACACCAAACCCACCACTTTAACCACTAGGCCACCACTCCCCAGACGTGTCAGGTTCAGGAACTAATTTATACCTAATTTGTAAGGAGCATTAAAAGGCATTTCTAACGTTCTGATTGGATAACACCTGAAGCAACATGGATTCATGAACTACCGTAGATTTTATTGGCTGTGAAGGTTCCACAGAGGTATCAATCATCCAGATCCATCGTCATTCCTGAGATAAGTCCTACAGCTCAGCAACTGTTCCACATGGAGGCGCTAGAACATCCTGAAGAGCTCACTGCTACAAATTAACCCAAAACTGTTCTAGTTGGGGTTAATTCATGCATTTAGGGACATTTAAATCAAATAAAGCTCATGATTTAGTGTGATGAACTCCAGAGTGAGAGGTCTAAAGGAGGGTCTTCAAACCCACATTTATACTTCCAAACATGGTTCCGCCCTCAGTCAGCCTTGTGATGAAATTATAAGTCAAGAAAATGTAAGGCCTTTTAAATATATTTTTATTCAATATTTGTTGTTGCTGTAAGTCACTGTAAATATTTTTGACAAAATCATGAAAAGTTTACGGGTCCTTAATAACATGTGATTTACGTCTATTTCTTCACGTATATGAAATACTGATTTTAACTTTTAACTGATTTTAACTGGGTGGACTGGTCCGTGTTTTTGATGAGTTATTTTTTCGTTCATGAATGTTTGTCAAGATTAAAATTCTTTATTTCACCTATAATCTTTATATTTCACAACACTTGTATGTTTTTCTTTTAACTTTTATATTTCATTAAAGAACAATTTGAAAATCATGTTTTTCAAGGAGAGCTCCATGCGCATGTCTGCGACAGAGAGGTTGGCAAATGTTCTTGCCAAGTGGATGTAAATGGCTAGCACTGTATCTGTTCAAATCTGTTAAAAAATAAATAAATGACTTTATAGAGCCACTGATGTTTCTTCTTTGATTTTAACACATAGGGCAAAGCACTTCTGTGTGAAGCGTATCTATGTTAAGTGTTGTAGCGTCAGAAAAACTAAGTGTTGTATACTAAATTGTTTGTCTTTTTTTAAATAATTGAGTGTAATAAAAATATATCTTTTTATATTTTAGATCTACTCTGTTGTCATGAGTGCAATGAACCTGTTTCCTTAACTAATTTCCTAGGGGTGAAATTCCCCCAGGTGGCGTTGTGTAACACAAAAAAAAAAGTATAATATGTATATTTGACTGCATGACTCAATATTGGTATACTTAAATATGTAAGAGCAGTCAAACATATTATGTATATGTCATTTATATATATCAACACTGCCCTCCCCCTGACATTTCATTATTCTCACAGGACTACATGCATCCTCAACAGACTACACCCCCCCTCTTCTTTTTTTCTGTCCTTTTCTGATTACAAATACCTGGCTGTCTTATATCTCTTCTTTCGAGCACAACGCATTATACATTTATTCACATACACTGCAACACACCACACACTCCAAACTGCACCCATCACTGTCTTTTCTCCTCTTCCCTACTTTTTCACGCTCCACATTTGGTAATATTAGTCCTCTTCGGCAGAATTTCTCTCCTTTCTCATTCATTCATGGTGACACTGTCACTAAAAATAACATTGGTAAACATCATTAAACATCTTAAAAAACATTTTTTACTAACAATCCGACAAATGCATTCAGTGGTGTAGTCTAATTTTTTGTAGTGGGTATACTGTCCATACTCATCCGTCCCACCCGTCCAACATCTCATAAGCACCATCACCAGCTTGTGTCCAGAGGTGAATAATCCAGGTGCCATAGAGTTAAAACCCCACCATGTTTCTGGATCAGCCTGTACATTTAGAACAGTTGTTTTCACTAACGACCATCTACCTGCAGAGGAGCTGCTTTAGTGATTGGTTGGAACAACTGCTGGACTGGATTTTTATTTTATGGCACCTGGATTATCCACCCCTGCTTGTGTCTGATGCTGCCTCCTAACATGTTCACGTAACTAGTCTTTAAGAATGCTCTCAAGCTTTATACTGTAGCCTGGGCATTAGTGAATGGGATTCAGATTCAAAACTTTTTTATTCATGTAATGACAAATCTCTGAATAAACATCTCCATTTGGGGATTAATAAAGTCATACTTATTCTTATGTTAATTTATTGTATGCAATAAAATACTTAACAGTCAATGAATGAACAATAATTATTTAGGCTCATCAGTAGTAGTAACAATGGAAATATTTTAAATGTACAAGAAAAACACCTTAAATCGGCTTCAAACCAGACAAAACCAAATATTTTACAAATAAACTTCACCTCAATAAATTAAGGTTCAAAAAGATAAAATATCCATATTTTTTCACGCTCTGAAGCAGACAAAACAGCTGATCCGGCACTCTGCTGGTGGACAGCAAGCTGAAAAGAACGTAACTACGGTACATAAAGACACTGAAACACGGTGAAGAAAACCGGACTTTAAAGTTAAAGGGCTATTGATGAATGAGATCACTTTTGAACTCTTAAATACACTCTCTGGAGCTTTTTATTTTGGCTGGAAATGTATCTGTGTTGCTCTGATGGGTAATGCATTCTGTGTTCTGGATAAAGTTTAAATATAACCTTTATACTCTATATTTACCCTTTTTTTTTACCTAGAATTAACTGTACTTACTACATTATTACTTACAGTATCTGTGGTTTTTGTTTGAAGGTTTTTCCTTCCAGTGTGGACACCTCACAGCAACTACAACACTTGACAGGAACGCTTTGTAGACACTTTGACGCTGTTTTCGCTTGTAGACACTTTGACGCTGTTTTCGCTTAATCTCTTCATCATTCGCTTCTCTCTGTGCCGCAAATCTCTGATGTTTCGGAAGTCACGCGCTCTCGCGTCCTGCTGAGGGAAATCTCCGGTCTATTCCGAGCTGTTCTGTATCGTTAAAACACACAACAACCAATACCATGAAGCAGACCAGATCAATATCACGGTGGAAGAAATAACAGACTTGGTAGCTTTCATCGGCCAGTACTACCACGGACATACGATGGATTCAGACGCCGACAACCCACAACACGGCCTCAACAACCCAAATAAACGAAAGAAAACAGACTCATCTACCGATACGGATGACGTGGAACAATGGACATTGAAGTCAGCATTCCCGCCAGCATCAACAAAAAGTTAGACCTCTTCATTCCACTACACGAAGAAATAAAAGACTTGCGCTCCAGTCTAGAGTTTGTGAAAGTGGCAGGTTGAATGCTGCTCCACCTTCACTCTCAATCAGTCTCACCTGGGACTGATTGCGCAGCGGTGCCACCTGTTAACTAGTCATGCTTTCGCTGGTGCGCTCAGTGTTGCCTGACATTCATTGGCTGAAGGTTCTGTCTGGCGTTCTTGTTGTTGTTGGCACAAAACAGGACTTGTAAGGTAGGCATGAGTGCAACTATATGGGAGTAATTTTATAGCGCTGCCGTTTGACAGCTGCCACATCACGTTACAACGGTGACGGCCGTGTTGTTTGTGGGTGCATCTTTGTGGAGGTTCTGAAAAGTGTGGGGTCTGCTCTCTGCCCTCACTGCGAGACAGTGACTGTGTTTTGGGCTGTGTTGAACCTCTCGTCGCTCAGGTAAGCCTGCTTTTCTCGTTTTTTATTAATACCTTTGGGCTAGTTTTCTTCAGCCTTATATCAAAGTGGTCCTCCTCTTTGTTCTGCTGTAGTTGTCGGGGCCACAGTTTGTCCCTCCTCTCTTCCTCCTGCACTCTGTGTGAGGCTGGTGACCTGAGCCGCCAGCTGGGCATCGGCTTTCCTCGGCCTCCAGCCCCGGTGCAGTCGCTCCATCTTTTGCAGCTGCTGATATTGATTGTACCGACACTGATTAAAGTGCACACAGCAATTCTGCCGTGTGCCTCCTCAGCTTGGAGTTCTTCATCCCACCACAATTTCTATTTTGATTAACTGGTTTATTCATTCTGGTTAATTATTTTTCTTTTGCTTATTTAGTTTAATATTCAGCTGCTGGGGTAAGTTACCGGTCTAACTACTATTCCTGGTTCCTCCCACAGTTTGAGTTTTGGGGTTAAGTTTGTTTTGTTCCATTATCCTTTTTTGTTACTTTTTACGGATACGGATTCATAACTTTGTCTTTCCTTTTTAGGACAGGAGCTGGCGAGGTGTGCGGCAGGCTTCCCCGGTGGTGTCTCCCCTCTCACTCCCTTTAATTCGGCGTGACACGTGGTGGTTTGGTTTGAGTTTTCGCCCCTCCTTTGGTTTTTGGTTGTCTGTCCGCCAAACAAAGCCTTTGCCCTGTTCATGCCTATTTATTTTTGCCGCAATTAGTATACATTTATTATTTTGGCACTCAGGTTGTGTACTTTTGTTATTCCTCTATTCTTTTAAACATAGTAATTTTAAACAATAAATCTTTGCTGTGTCTGGAAGTCCGTCTCCTGTCCTCCCTCTGTGTAATGAATCTGTGTGACCTCCTATTATTCAGGGTACTGGTCAGTGTATTTCCTGGGGTGCAATTCTCCAGGTGGCATTGTTGTGAAATCCCCCCCCCCCCATCCCCCATAGCATAGAGCAGGGGTTTTCAATTCCGGTCCTCGGGCCTCCCTGCCCTGCATGTTTTAGATGTTTCCCTTCATCATCACACCTGATTCTAATTAATGGTCCTAATTAGCTTGTTATCAAGGCCTGCACAATTCTGTTGATGACACAGCCACTTGTATCACGGTGTGTTGAAGCAGGGAAACATCTAAAACATGCAGGGCAGGGAGGCCCGAGGACCGGAATTGAAAACCCCTGGCATAGAGGTATCTCTTTTAAATGTTTATGAACCCAATGAAGATGAGTCAGGCTTAATCAGAACTGTTTGATACAATATTACAGTACAACACTGGCCTATTATTGATGGGAGGAGACTTTAATTGTGTGATGTCACAGTTAATGGATCGACAACCAAAATCCCACTTGTCTAAAATGAGCAGAATGCTTAAACATTTATCCACAGTCAGGTCTTGTGGATGTATGGAGGAGCACACTTCCAAGAAGTAGAGTTTACTTTCTATTCAAGAAGGCTGACGTCCTATTCAAGGATTGGTTATTTTTTCACACATATGAGTGACTTTTATAGGATAGTAGATATTGAGATACTACCTATTACAATCTCAGACCATGCACCAAACGCGCTTAAGTTATCTCCAAGCAATGGAGGCTTAATGCATCTCTTTTGAATAATAAAGAATTTGTCTCTTTTATCACAGCAGAGTTTAAGAAATATTTAAATACCAATATCTCGCCTGAAATATCACCACTGATATTGTGGGACTGTGCTAAAGCCTTATATCAGGCAGAATTATTTCATTCTCATGCGCCAGGAAAAAACAAGAGTCCAAACAGAGAGAGCTGGAGTATAAAATAAAAGACCTTGAATAAAATCGGCTTCAATCAGTATCTTGAATAATTTCGATGCAGCTCGTAGAGAACTTAATAGTTTACTCTACAACAAGATTGAGGGAACGCTGACATTTACCAATCAGCAATACTATGAATAGGGCAAGTAGATTATTAGCATTTAGTTTAAGTAAACAGCAAGTATCTAACACGGTGCAGGAGATAAAACTACAGGACACCTTTGTTACAAAGCCTGATAAAATAGCAGAATCCTTTGCAGAGTTGTATATATGTGTATATACGAATACAGACACTTGTTCAGAGGTAACGAAACTAGCATAATTTCTGAACCACCTGAAATTGCCTGAACTGAGCAGCAGCAGAAGAGTTAGATAGGCCAATTAAAGGCTGGGAGATCAAGCAGGTGATTTCATCTCTCAAAAACAATAAAAGCCTAGGTCCAGATGGATATATTAATGAATTTTACAAAACATTCAAAGATTTGTTGTCACCACTGTTACTAAAGGCATATCGGTACGCACTAGAATCAAAAATTATGGCACCATCCTGGAATGAGGCAACTATAGTGGTAATACATAAGGAGGGTAGAGATCCCACTGAATGTCAGTCCTACAGACCAATATCACTGCTGAATGAGGAACTGCATATATTAACAGCAGTCCTGGCCAGGCAGGTTAGTCAGATAATTACTCAAATAATCCGTCCTGACCAGACTGGATTCATCACTGGGCGATATTACGGAGATAATGCACGTCGGTTACTAAACATAATATCTCGTCAAGAGGACAGGAAATTAGAATCAGTAATCATATCCTTAGAGGCTTTGACCGTGTATCATGGCAGTATTTATTCCAAACATTAAAGCAATTTAGATTTGTCCCTAACTTTATAACTTGGATACAAACGTTGTACTCGTCACCACAGGCTGCTGTCAGAGAGATTCACACTGGAACATGAATACACACAAGGCTGTTCTTTTTCGTCTTTACTGTTTGGTATTAGTTTTGAGCCCCTGGCCCAACTAATCACAGACGATAATGATATAAAAGGAAAACAAAACTCTCTACAAATAAAGCAGATGTGGGAGGCAGAAAAATGAATGTGGTTATATCACAGGAAGCCTGTGAGGAGGTGTGTAGTGAGACACACCTGGTCACAAGTTCAAATACATGTATGGAGTTCAAGTGGAAAATAATTGTTAGATTTTTCACGACTCCAGAAAAAGTGTCTAAAATGAGCCAAATTCCAGCTCTTGCTGGAGGAATTGTGGAGTACATATTAACCATCATACCCATATATTCTGATCATGTCCCAAAAGACATTATGGGGAGAGGTATTTGATGCTCTTGAGGAGGTTTTTCAACAGGATATTCCCTACTGTGGCTCTACTAGGAATGATGCCTAAACGATTGAATGGGAGGTCCGAAAAATATCTTTTAAATGTATTACTTACAACAGGACTGAAGTGTATAACTATTAGATTGTTGAAACCAACCCCCCCTTCATATAATATATGGATCCAGAAGGTTTGGCACCTCTATCAGATGGAGCACATTACATATCTATTAAGGCTCCAAAAGTCCATCTTTACTAAACCGTGGAGTCCTGTAGTCTCTTTATTAACACAACAAGACTGGATAGCCCCCCTCCTTTACCACCTCTTTTACCAACTCATACAGTGCCTCACGATGTTATCAGTCCTGCTGGTTTCCTGATTACTTATTTGTATGTGTGCTGGCATCTATTAATGTTTGAATGTACTAATTTGGGAGTAGATTTTTGTTTTGTTTTTGTTTTTCTCATTTGCTTGTAACTTTAATTTGGATATACGGTAATTGTCATCTACAGCTGGATAGATAAAAGTGTATATACTGAATGTTGTTGCTGAAAATCCAATAAAAAATAAGTTAAGAATAAAAATGTAAATAAAAACAACAATAACCTCAGAGCATGTGACTGTTTCAAACCATTTTATTTGTGACTGGACCAGACATCTACATCCACGTTACAGGTCAAAGGTTTGGATGAGGGAGAAGAATCTGAAAACTTCCCAGATGAGAAGCAGATCAAGGAAACAGAGCCTGTAAAGGTCCGTCCTGGTTGAGACGGCTGCCGGCCGGACTCACAGGCGGGCGGGGTCCTCACCGAACAACGCCTGCAGGCGCTTCCCTCCGGAGGCGTACCTGATGCTCTCAATCTCACCGCCACTGTTGCTGGGTTTCTGGAAGTGGATTTCCAGGTGGTCCTGGAGGTCCTCCTCGTCCTCCACGTCCTTGATGTCATCCAGGAGGACAGTTCTCTTTGTGGAGCAACAGAACGTCTGGAATCAAGAAAAGGAAAGAGGTTTGATGGAACTGAAGAACCTCAAACACTGTTATCTGTCTGTGGTGCCAACAGTTAAACACTTTACTCTTTTTGGAATGGGGCGTCCAAGTCTTCTCAATTTCAATACAACTTTATAAATAAAGCGTCTATCACAACACAAGTTGTCTCCAGGATGTTTCCCAGAGACCAGAACATGACCCCGGATCAATTATTACATAAACAACGACAGGTGAAACTCCACTTTAAGAGGGAAAAAACCTGGATCAGGACCTGGATCATAAGGGGAGACAGTCCTATGACTACTGACTTTAACACACTAGAGTTTACACTCACTAGAGGCTTTACTAAACACTATCATTTGAGGTTTCCTTTTAAAGGTGGAGGTGGTGTCAGCCTCCTTAACCCAAACTGGAAGCTGGTTCCATAGTAACGGTTCCTGATAGCAGAAGACCCGTCCTCCAGATTTACATTTTGATACTCTCGGAACTACAAGTAAACCTGCATTCTGAGAACGGAGAGAGCTCTATTAGGAACATACTATCAGGTCTCGGAAAAACCAAGAGTTTGGACATTTAGGACTTTATACACCAGTAACAGAACTTTGAATTGGATTCTGAGTTTTACGGGGAGCCAATGGAGCGAAGCTAACACTGGAGAGACGTGGTCTCTCTTGTTGATTCCTGTCAGCACTCGTGCTGTTGCATTTTGGATCAGCTGGAGCCTATTCAGCAAATTACTTGGACATCCTTCTAATAATACGTTACAGTAATCTAGTCTAGAAGATACAAACGCCTGAATTATATTTTTTGCATCACTCTGGGAGAGGATGTTCCTAATCTTTGTGATATTACGGAGATGGAAAAACGCTGTTTTACAAACCTTATTAATATGCTGTTTAAACCCCAAATCCTGATCAAAATAACTCCAAGGTTTCTCACAGTTGTACTGGAGCCCATCGCAATACCATCTTACCCCTTCCTAAATAATAACCTCTATTTTATTGGAATTTAGAAGTAAAAAATTAGCGGACATCCAGCTATTGATGTCCCTACGGCATTCCTGTAGTTTAGCAAACAGTTCTGTTTCATCTTCATAGACAAATAGAGCTGCGTATCATCAGCATAACAATGAAAATGTATGCCGTGATTCTGGATTATACTTCCCAAGGGCTGCATGTATAAACTGAACAAGATTAGCCCTAGCACTGAACCCTGCGGAACACCATAACAGACCTTCATCTGTTCTGAAGAAACATAATGTAGATGAACAAACTGGAATCTGTCAGATAGATATGATTTAAACCAACCTAGAGCTGTCCCTTTAATCCCAACAACATGTTCTAACCTGTGCAGTAAAATGCTGATCTACAGAGTCAAAAGCAGCACTGAGGTCCAGTAGAACCAGTATGGAAACTAATCCCTTATCTGAGGCCATAAGGAGGTCATTCGTGACTCGAACCAGTGCTGTCTCTGTGCTATGATGCATTCTGAACCCTGACTGAAAAACCTCAAACAGATCATTTATATTCCAATGGTCACATGACATGACATGGCAACTACCTTTTCCAGAATTTTAGAAACAAATGGAAAGTTGGAAATTTTTAAGTAAAGATTTAATTACTGCAACTTTGAAAACCTGTGGCACATATCCTCAGTGATGTCATCAGGTCTGCCAATCATATGGCTGTTACAGACGACTGAGGTCGGCTCAGGGAGGTCTACAGGATCAAAACAGTCTAGAGTCAAGTCAGAGGCTAAGGAAGTCGCTAAAGCTGAAGAAATGACCACAGCCTGGTGGATTTCCTTTATAATTCTGATTTTACTGTTAAAACTCTTTAAAAAAAATCAACGAAGTATGTTCAGTGAGGTAAAGAAGTACAAATGAGGAACAGCTAATGGTTTGAAGATGTCACTGACAAAAGAGGCTCCATGGCGTGGAGTGCCTCAGGGCTTGATTCTCGGGCCGCTGCCGGTCAAACTTTCAGGTCAGGTCACACAGACAAAACCCTGATTTACTTTTTAATAGATCATTCTCTGGTTGCTTTTATGTTTTGTCGTGAAACTGTGATGGAACTTGGAAATACGAAAGAAACCCTTCAGTGATGCACCCGTTCTCTTTCTCCTGTTTTTGAACCAGCACCTGTTTTTTTTAGGTTTTGATCTCAGAGTTCAGACTATAATCTGGACTGAGTCCACACGTGATCTGGTTCAGTTCTGCAGCCTACCTGGAACTTCTGCAGCTTGTATTCAAATGACGGTCCAACCTTCACATCAGTGTTGTTCTTCAGATGTACGTTGTAACGTCCAATCAGGGCCAGTCTCTCTGCAACTACACACACATGAACACACACCATTACCCATGATGCCTCTGTGAGGGTTCATGTACATCTGATCTCTTCCTGTTTGTCAGAATCCAGCATTTGGTTCTTTCGGAAGTCCTAAAAGGAACCAGGGGCCGGATTCACAAAACATTCTTAAGAAAAAAAATATTCTTAAGTGTCATTTTTTTCTTAAGTTCAGTCTTAAGAAGAAAAAAGAGAAGAAGTCATATTCTCCAAAAAAGTTCTTAAGTATTTTCTCAACTTTCTTCTTAAGAAAAAACATCTAATAAATGGTATTCTTGAAATAAAAGTTCTCAAATTTGTTCTTGACTTTTTTCTTAACTTTAAGACAACCTTGACCTGTTTTAAAACTCTAATATCACCTTTTTCAACACATTTGCACAAACAAAGACCTGCAATATTGTGGAGCGATGCATCGGTGTAGTGAAGTCTCGCTTCAGGTGCATCGACTGAATATAATGAAATGGATAATAATAATAGTAATATAATGAAATGAATAATATATATAATTTTGTATACCAAGTATGTAGAGGTGCACTAAATAAAAACCCAAACATATGTAGCTTAATAAAATAAAATTAAATTCAATAGACTGATATGTTCATTTTAATACATTTATTAAAATTGTGATGGCTCTGATGAACAGACAGAGCAGCTACTGCTGTGTGAACGGTCTGCTGTTCTTAAGTTCTTAAGTAGGAAAAATAAGAAATTCGTAAGAAATGACATTTCTTAAGACGGTTCTTAAGAAAATATTGAGGAATTGCACTTAAGAACTTTCTTATGAACTTCTTAATTTTAGATCTTAAGACATTTCTTAAGATCGTTCTTAAGAACATATTGGTTTTTAAGTCGTTTTTAAGAGACTGGGGAGGCCGTTTGGGGGAGGGGTTAAAACCTCTGAGATTAAGCTACTTTTGTTGCTTCTTTGAATTGTAGTTCGGTGTTCAGTGATCTGTGGGGTTCCTGCAAGGACGGTGGTTCTTATGGTCTGTGACGTTAACGTTGATCATCTCCAGGATCTCCAGGCTGTCGAGGACACCGCTGCTCTCTGGGATGGTCGTGGCCCTAGAAAGGTCTGCTAACGGGGCTGAACAGGTGTATAAACGTGTCTATGTGTGGGACGGGGGGGTGTAGCAGCAGCCACATCTTCTGGACTTTCAGGAGGCAGGTGTATGCTGTCCATGGGTCTGGGTCGGGGGTCACAGAGGCAAAAGCTTTTCCCTCTTTGTTCCAGTCGTCCTTCTAGACCAGGGGTATTCAACTAGATTAGGCAGGGGGCCACATCTGCAAAAGGACTGTATGGAGAGGGCCACACTGCGTGGGCGCACAAAGCGCGCAGGCGGAAAATTTGGGGGTTTTCAAAATGTATTTTGCACTCAAAGACGAAGATTTATGTAAATATATAATACATTTGTGCACAGGAATGAGCAGGAGAATATATCTGTCTAGTTTACATATGAATTAGGTATTAATTGTCTCCAGATTTAGTCATTGTGAATGTTAAATATAATATTCAGATAAAGAAATATTATTTAAAATGCAAGTTCATTTTGAAACGATGCATTGTGCAAACTTAATGAAGTTGATATTGACCTACTTTTAATAAAACCCGCCATAATGACAAAGCACCACTTTCCACCAAGATGTCCTTATTTGAATATTATATTAAGCATTGAGCAAAAGCATTTCAGTCCATAGTAGCCAGTTTGATGTTATAAATAAGCCACCAAAATATTAACCATAATCTCCGTTATTTATGACACATCTGTGCATTATATCAGCAAAACAAAACAATTGCATGAAATTATAGGAGGCTTAGAAGTCCATCTGAAATGCAAAGTCCTCATTTAGAGATTCAAATGAAAAACATTTCAGGCCAATCCTAGAAGCCTAATGATGTAAACAAGTCCTCGTTACAACGGAGGTTAATAACAAATTATGTGAGAAACATTATCACTGTGCAACACTGGCAAAAAATCGGAAGTAAAAAACATCTCCAACAGAGATTAACATGTACAAACAATGTCCAATGAATCATTAACCAACTGAAAAGGCTACCAAGCATCTCAAACTTTTATTAATTAACAAAATGCGATATGTAAACCATGTTAGTTTTGCTTACTTCGTCACTTCCGGCCACCGACGTTAAATGCAACGATATATAAAATGATTTAATATATATTAATAACATTAATAACTAGGTATGTCCCGATACTTTTTTGGCCAATACCGATGTTTTGAAAATGCCTCGATCGGGCCCGATCGATCGGCCGACAACACTACTTTCCCCCCCTTTTTTGAAATATGACCAGGGTCCACATTAAAGCTTGAATATCCCTGTTCTAGACTGTTTGATGGGAATCTGTCTGGGAGAATCGGGAGTGTTTTAGTAAAAGGGAAGTCATACCCCCAGGGTGCAGAAACGTGATCTTTCCGGTTCCTGAGTCTTCGTCATACTCCACCACCTCCACCTCTCCTCCTCCTCTGCTGGGTTTGGAAAAGCTCAGCTCCAGACGGTCCCTGGTCCTCTCCTTTGACATGGAAGCAGGGATGTCGGATACGTTCAGCTCCTCCCTGGAGACGTCAAGGTGTACCTGAATGATCAGAAAACATTATTATTATTATCAGAGACGAACACTTCTTTGACCGGGTCGTACCAGAACCTGGATTCCTTTATTTTCCATCATTCTGATGTAGATCTGCTGCCGTGTTTGGGTGGGACCACCACACCTCCACCACCGTGCTTGAGGTGGTTCTGCTGGTTTCATCCAAACACGGTTCTGGACATTATCTCATGTTTTCCAGAGGACATGGTTCCAGCTGGTTTGTTCAGATGTAGGTTTGTGGACCAACTAAGATCGCCAGACTCCAGTGGTGTGTACTGTAGCTGCTGTGCTTGTGTCATGATCCTACCTCAAACTTCACGGCAGGATCCAACGTGATCGGTCTTGGTTTCACCTCCACAGAGGTGTCTTCACAGGAGACGACGCACTTGGAGTTCTTCAAGATCTGGCAGGCCACTGGAAGATCAGGAGAGGACACAAACATGAGCTAGACTCCATATACACATACGCGTCGTTCCGGATCCAGACCTGCAGTTCCTCTGAGGAGAGTGAAATGAAAATGAGAGGGAAAGAATGGAAGAGATGACGAGAGGGAAGATGATGGGCTAGAAAGGATGAGGGAAGATGAGGTGAAGACAGCTTTGAAGAGAACGAAGACTGGACAGTAGGGCTGTAATAATCTTGGTCAACTCAAATTTAGACACAGCTACAAGAGAAGCCTCAGGTGGAGGAGTTCAAGTATCTCGGGATCTTGTTCACGAGTGAGGGAACAATGGAGCGTGAGATTGACAGGCGGATCGGTGCAGCGTCCGCAGTTATGCGGTCGATGTACTGGACCGTCGTGGTAAAGAGGGAGCTGAGTCGAAAGGCGAAGCTCTCGATTTACCGGTCAATCTACGCCCCTACCCTCACCTATGGTCATGAACTTTGGGTAGTGACCGAAAGGACAAGATCGCGGATACAAGCGGCCGAGATGAGTTTCCTCCGCAGGGTGGCTGGACGCTCCCTTAGAGATAGGGTGAGGAGTTCGGTCACCCGGGAGGAGCTCGGAGTCGAGCCGCTACTCCTCCACATTGAGAGGAGTCAGCTGAGGTGGCTTGGGCATCTGTACCGGATGCCTCCTGGACGCCTCCCTAGGGAGGTGTTCCAGGCATGTCCCACCGGGAGGAGACCCCGGGGAAGACCCAGGACACGCTGGAGAGACTATGTCTCTCGGCTGGCCTGGGAACGCCTCGGACTCCCCCCGGAAGAGCTGGAGGAGGTGTCTGGGGTGAGGGAAGTCTGGGCATCCCTGCTGGGGCTGCTGCCCCCGCGACCCGGTAACGGATAAGCGGGAGAAGATGAGTGATGAGTGAGTACAAGAGAAGATCTGGCAGAGCGGAAAGTGGACGAGGATGGACAGGACTAGGGACGAGGACGTCAGAGGGACAGCTCAGGGTGGCTGTTTTGGAGAGAATTACAGAGGTCAAATTAAAGGGATTGTGACATGAAAAACACATTTTTCTTGATTTTTTGTGTTTTGTTGGGTGTCTTGACATCAATTACACCCAAAAAACAACAAACTTTTAACATTCAGTGTATTGTGTGCTTTCTGGGATTTTCCGCATAACTATGCAAAAACGGCGCATGTGGTTTGGTGGCGGATCGTTACGTAACGATCCGCTAAATCACCGCCCCCTCCGCCCAGCTCCCTGTCTCCTCTCCTCTCCAGCGCACCATAAAGGCTGATTTATGGTTCCACGTTACACCGACGCAGAGCCTACGGCGTAAGGTTACGCGGCGACGCGCACCATACGCTGAACCCTACGGCGTAGGCTCTGCGTCGATTTAACGCGGAACCATAAATGAGGCTTAACAAGGAGCTGTTTAGAGCCTCTTTTGTTCTAATCACCGGAGGAAAACTGCTAAGAAGACCCGCGGCCACTGACTGGACTTAAGATAAGGGGACAGTGCTGCTTGCATGCCTTTATTTTTATGATTGTTTGCTGTGGTTCGCCCTCCTGCTTTTCCGTGCATGCTTCGCCTGTCGCTCTCGGCTTAACTCTCCGACGCCGCTGTGAGCGTATGGCTGGAGGAGGAGGAGGTTTGGAGGAGGAGCGGAGCAATGATTGACAGGAAAGGGGGAAAGGAAGCATTTTTCACGGCGCAAAAAAACACTGTAATAAAAAGCCAGGAAAAGAGTACTAGAGTGAAGTTTTTCTTGTTACACTCTTTTAGACACATTTGAGGGATGTTGGCCAAGACTTTTAATAGTGTTAAAAGCATGTTAAAAATGATGTCACAATACCTTTAAGATGATTTGGACGTGGGCAGAGAAAGGAAAATGATGACATGGGTGCAGGGATGCTGGTGACGGAGCTGCCGAGCAGTCGGCTAAGAGGAGAGTTACGGCTTTTACAACAAATATTTACCGTATGCTCCGGAGGAGCCTTCACCGTGATAAACACCCAATCAGAAGTCTTCTGCTACCTAATCAACTACCCCGCCCCCTTAACGATTTCATGGGCCGGCTCTCGCTGTGGTGTCACAGCTTGTTTGGCCGATGTTCAAATGGCACAAGTTGAAAACTGGTCTGAACGTAACTCTGGATGGAAGCAACGCCCCGAGCGGGACGCGCCCTACCCACAATTCAGTTCTGCAAATTCATAGTGACCGGACAGCGACGCTCAGGATGCGTTCAGTGTAGGGGTGTGCAAACAAGGGTACCTCACGATTCGATTCGATTTCGATTATTGGAGCTTCGATTCTTCGATTATAACGATTGTCGATTCGATTCGATTATTGGAGCTTCGATTCTTCGATTATTGTGATTTTTAATGCTTTTTTCCATACAAGATTGATTTTGTCTTCATCTGTGGCTACATTTGTAAATAAATAGCCAATCAATTAACTCAGTTCCTCTAACAACACTCATTAAGTAAATAACAAGGTTTTTTGAACATTTGACATGTATTTTTCAAAGACACAAAATAATGTATTTTATGACTATGTAAACATTTGCTCTTTGACTTACTTAACTTTGGCCAGGGAAAGCTGCACTTGCATGAGAGCGCCCTCTATTGGCGGAAAACACTGAAAACGGTCAAGCCCTGGATTTAATGAGTTCATTAATTCAAGTAAACAAGATATGTACTTAGTGTAAACATATCTGCCATATTTCAAGTGAACAATAAGAAATGTGCATTCTTGAAAATGAAATGATTCCGCAGCTTATTCAGTCTGGAATCTGGATAGGATAACTTAAAAAAAAAAAAAAACATTTTTTTTTTTTTTTTTATTTTAATTTTTTTAACTGGACCATAATCGATTACAAATCGTCACGTGACGCATCGCGATGCATCGACACATCGATGAATTGCACCCACCTCTAGTTCAGTGCGTACCAGCGAGCGCAGGTAAATGTACAAACCTTTGTGATGCCACCTAAACAGCAAGTATAGATAAACTTGAGTTCCTGTCGTCTTACGTACCTTTCTCCTCCTCGAAGGAGACGAGCGCCTGTCCTCCCTTCAGAAGCAGCACCGCTCTCTGGCTGATGGTGAACACTCCTCTAATGAGCTGACCGGACCCGGCTCCCACTTCCTCCTCCTCATGCGGATGAAGAAACTTCACCTCCGTGTCTGGAATCTGGGCAGAAATCTGCAGAAGGAATACAGGTTAGCGTTGTACCCTTAAATTGGGCTGACAATTTAAATTCACATAGTAAAAACCTAAACAACCCTATAATCCGACCAAGAGCTCCTGACCATTCAGCAGATCAAGACTGAGTTCCGAGGACATATCTCAGGAATAGCTGGATGGATCTGGATGACTGACAGCTCTGTGGGCTTCATGGCTAACAGAAACAGTCTGAGATCAAACAAAATTCTCATTTGTGTCAGATTCTTGTGACTCCGGGAATCTGGAGGAGGTTTCACTGGAATCTGGTTTCTGATGGTCAAACACCAAAGATGAGGCTGAATTCTGAGTTGGACTGCAGTTCAGTGGGTTTTTGTGTCAGAGTGGTCATCCTTACATCCTTACAATCTGCGGAGTCTTAGCTTCAAACCGCTAACAACCCGTATTGGAAGCGCTGGTCGCTAGTGACGTTTCACATCATTTCACATTTTTGTGTTTTTATGATGGGTCACTTAACCGCATGGAAGTGATGATACCGAAATAGTCTTTGTAGGATTACGGCTGAGCTTAATTTGCTGTATTTGTTTACAGTAATCCCTCTTTTTTCGCGGGGGTTACGTTCCTAAAAGAACCCGTGATAAGTGAAATCTGTGAAGTAGCAACCTTTATGACGTTGTTCAGTTCTCAGCTCGGGCTTGGGACTTCTTGCAGCTTGTTCAAGATTCAAGATTCAAGATTCTTTATCGTCATTGCCCTCCTCCTCCTTCACCAGCTCTTCATCGGTCACCTCTGTAACCTCACCATGCGCTCGCTGTTTTGTTGTTTCTGTGGCAGTACGACTGCAGGGTTGCTGATTCCACTTACAAGCAACTTTGGGCTCGTTATCAGGAATCACGTGTAGTTGTGTGTTTGGGTGTTTCTCAGATCTGTGGCAAATATGTCGGTATCCGTCTCCTCTCGTCTTCTGTGTTGGATCTTTACGCACCGCCTCTACCGACTGACTCCGAATGAAACCAGAGTTCAGGAGCAACGCCTGGCGGATCATTAGGTGGAGGCGTTTAAATCTTGCACTGAACTGTCTCTGCTGTAGTGCAGTTATAAAGACCAGAACAGGGGGCCCGAGGACGGGTCTGACCCGCTGAATCCCTTAATTTAAATGAGTCAAATCAGCGCAGTGTCGTCGGCGGGGAGGCGGGACGTAGATCTGGTGACACATTAACACCACAGGAATAGGGATGTTAATAATTAATCGATTTTCGATTAATTGCCGTTATGAAATTACCCGATTAAAATTAACGATTACAATTAATCTATTTATTTATTTATTTATTTTTTTTTTTTCGTTTAATTTCACCAGCTGGTATTACGCCCGGACCACATTTAATGCGACACAAGGCGGTGCGTCGCGCACATAAAGTTAGAAAGAGACGGCGGATATGTTTGGTTTTAGTAACATCATGCTCAGGCAATGAGTCTGCAATGGCCCAGACGGGAGACACATGTAGCTCAGTGCTTAACTTTTATTTTTAATCCACTCTGTATTCTTCTGGTTGTTCTCCGATATGCTCCCCTAAAGCCTGAATTATGGTTCCGCCTTAAATCGACGCAGAGCTGCCGCCGTAGCCTACGGCGTAGGCTCTGCGTTGTTGTAACGCGGAACCATAAATCAGCCTTCACCCGGTACATACATAGGTTTCTCTAAACATCTGTCCCCGCTACAGTTTTAACTAAAAGAAAATGTGCTCCAATACAGCAAGTCTCATAATTTTATTTTGAACACTGCCAAAACTCTAACTTAAAACGTAACTAGAACTTAAAATTTGCTTGACACAAATGACACTATTATGGCTGCTGCTACTACTAATAGCCTTGAAGTGCACTTTATATTATATTCCTTGGGGTACAAAAATGTCTTTTTGTTACTTTTGTATCAAATAAATATTTGATTAAGGAATACATTAAAATGTCCTTTGTATTTTATATAAGCAAAAAAAATTATGTTTGTATCTCAGATGGGGGAAAAACGCCGCTTATCAACTAATCGATGATCGATCGATAAGGTTATCAACTGTCAATTAATGAAATAATCGATAATTTGCATCCCTACACAGGAACCGACCCGACTCTAGCATTGAAAATGTTTAGCGAAACACCCCACTGGTACCAGTGGGTTGGTTCCAGCCCGCTGTAGGCTGGTTCCGGGCTGGCACCAGGTCCCACCTTGAACTTCTGCTTCAGTGTGACCGCCTCAGCTCTCCTGTCGTCCAGCTCCTGCTGACATCTCCTCAGTTTGTCCATCAGACCCTGCTTGCCTTTAGAACACGTTGTGATTTCATCCTGTGTGAAAGAAAAAAGAGAGCAAGTGTTAGATTTTCTGTTTTCAGCCCCGGGACGAGTCGGAGCTCGTGTCCTCAGGTTACCTGGACAAGGGTCAGGCTCTGATTGAGCTCTTTCAGGTAACTCTGTTGCTTGTCGGCGTGACTCAACATCTCCTGCTTGGCCTTGGTCTTCCTTTGTTCTGCCTCCATCTTTTCCAGAAACAGCCCGGCTTTCACATCGTCTGCCTTGTCCACTTTCGCCTCAATGAAGGAAGAGTTGAAAACAAGGCGTTTACGTCCACAGCAACATAACAAGCCCACATCCTGACCCCTCCACTGCCGTGTTCGGTGATGCTTCTCAGGTTTGTTTGGGAGTACTCCTGAAACGGTTTTATAACACTTTCAGGCTGAAGTCCAGCATTTTCACTGCACACTCGGGTATGCTGGTTTTAAATCACACATAACAAATCTGGTTGTTACGTCCGACTGCATGCTAAACTGTGATAAACAGATTAGTTCTGCTGTCAGAACGAGCTTCTCCACCTCCGTCTCTTGGCCAAAGTAAAGACACAGACCTCAGCCTTTTTAAGTCAAACCTGATGACCCACTTTTTTAGTCGAGCTTTTAACTGGAACTAGCACATCCTTTCCTCAGGTCATCTAATACACTTGCTTGTATTGGTTTTATGTTTTTTGTTGTTTTTAATTATCCATTTTTTTGTAGGCTATTTGTTATAGGACTTTCACATATAGCACCTTTTGACTCTTGTAAAGGGCTATATCAATAAACTTGATTTGATCTCCAGGAGCAACTCCTGTTGGGATCTGTTTGTTTTGTTTTCCATCCATTCTAAAATGGGGGCTTTTATTTTAGAGAACCTGATGTATTTTATTTTGGAAATACCTGTATGTTTAAAACTATTGATGCGGTCCTGCTTTATTTTGTCCACAGGATTTTATGTCCTCTTTTGGAGTCGTTTTGGTCAGATCATGTCTGGCGTGCGCTGCTGACGCAGGACATTTTCGTCAGGCAGACAGGTTTTTTTTGGTTTTAAAGGGTTAAATACTGGAATGATGCTGGGCCTTCTCCCCGCGGAGCTTCACTCTGGAACCCGCTGTCAGGCAGAAAACCACAAACATCCCGCTCTCGTCTTCCTGACGGCTACAAACTTGGTTAGAAAATGTTATTACCTAAACATTTTCAGCTGCTTCCCACTTTTTACTTTCATTTTCTTTTTCTGAACCCAAAACAAAAAACGTTAATCTATTTAAGTATAAGAGCAGAGTTTGAAGCATTATTTTAGAATGTTGCAAGTTTACCTGACGGGGAACCACAAAGAACTGGACACGGCCCCTGTGATGTCACACACAGGTGCTCTTGAAGCACAGATGGTAAAATAAAACAATAGACAAATTATTGGGTCGAGCGATCCATTGGTTTCTGAAGAGTAGTGTTGAGGCTGACGGGGACACGCCCATGTATATCAATCAAAGTTAACTCTGTTCCAAGCTCCTTCAGGTGAACCAGCCCAAACATCTGCAGGGCTGCCATCAGACGGCTGCGGCAAAATAAACCGTTTAACATGTTGACTCAATGGTGAAATCAAAATTACAACTGCGTTTAGTCGACAGTAAATATGGTTTAGTCGAGACAGTACATATGTTTATTTCTGCTGTAATTAAATTAAATAAAATTACTTTATTTGTTGAACAGGGACCGTACACATTAATGAACACATGTGTAAAAATGCATGGTTGTAGCCAGAGGCTAATTTCCACCACTCGCCCCCGCGGCAAATCAATGCCAGACACAGAACTGGACACCAGCAGACATACGAGACATCAAGGCCATCCATATCAACAAAACACAACATTAAAAAACACAACTGAGTTAGATAAAAAACATTAAGCAATAAAACATGTTACCATTGATAAACCAGCAATTAAGTGACCATATAAGTTAAAGTGCTAGGTCTTTAAGTGCTAGAGTTTGCAAAGTGCTGATGCATATTGCACATTGCCCTATTGTAAAGTTGGACATTTTAACCTGGAGGTCAGAGGAGATGGTATAAGGCTGGAGTCAGCCTCTAGTGGCCAGAGGAGGAACTGCAACAAATCTTACTTCTTGCATTTGGCGCTTTTGCATTAGTCTCACTTCTCCCCGGTTCTACCCGCTATGGCCCCATTTTGCGCTTTCGCACTAGGGCTGAGACGGGTAAAGCCGCTCCAAGTCGATACTTTTTTCTGTAACCATTTCAGCCAGGTTCTTTGCGGGCTGAGCAGGGACTATTTCTGACGTCACCACCTCCTCGCCACCGATTGGTCGGGGGGCGGGGCCGGCAGACGTTTGAATCAGGAAGCGGGAGTCAGAGTGAGGCGACTCGCGGCTCGCAGCGGTTTTATTATAAAGCGCAAAACGTCTGTTTGGTGATCCAACTCTGAGGTGCAGATGTTCATAAACCTGGTGGCTGAGGAGAAAAAATTTAAAAAGGGATGTAGACGGGCTGTTTTACTCTCAGCCGCTCGCGGCTCCAGCTGATTTCTCATCAGCGCGACATGAACAAAGCGGTTGCGCAATCGAGTACGTCACAGCAGCTTCACCCAAACCTGCCCGCTTCTCCCCTGGCAATGCGGAAACACACGGGTGGAACCGTGCCGAGCGGAGCCGGGCTGAACCGATACTAGTGCAAAAGTGGCAATTGTGTCCTATGTGAAACTAAGACGCGCTGCAGTTCCTCCACTGGCCGCTAGAGGCTGCCAAAGTCGAGTTCATCTTAAGGACTGGCTCTCTCAGTCCTTAAGATGACTAACTAGGTTAAAATGTCCAACTTTACCGCAGAAATAAACATCTTTAGTCAGGTTCAATAAACTGTTTTGTTCTCAATCGTTTGATTTCGCATCCATGACAACTCTGAAGGGGTGAATGTTTTTGAACAAAACCAGGAGAGTTTATATAAAGTCTTACATTTATTTCTAATATGATTGATTGACAGTTGGCTCAGCCAATGGTTAGCCGTTATCAGCTCTGCATCCGTAATCGTCATGCTACCGCGCTTCATAGATACATAAGCAAACACTCGTTGGTTAAAAGATACCTGATAAACAACCATCTCAGTGCCTTAAGACTGATTACAAACAAACACGGTAAACAACTCCTTAATGCCCCTGGTTCTCTCTCTTTCCCATATTTTATTATTATAATTGTATTTATTTATTTATCTTTAGTTGTTTTTTACTTTTGACCCACCATTTGTTTATGTCCTTGCTTTACATATTATCTGTTACATTTACTGTTGCACTCTTACAGTGATGCAGAATGTGCTGTGTGCCTTATAAATCTACAGGCTGTTTTATATGTTTTTATATGCCCCAAGGATTTGTAAAATATTCAATTCAATAAAAACGTGACGGTCGTTTTAGATTTTACCGTCGGGTCGACATGTAAACATGTAAACGGTTTATTCTGCTGTAAAAGTCTGACGGCAGCTGTGCAGATGTTTCGGCTGATGTTTCGCACCAAGAACACTGTCGTGCCAAAAAGTGATTGCCTGCCAGAATCTGATTTCTAGCCGCGGGAGCGCGCACAGCCCTAGCGCTAAAACGTCAGATTTTCAGATTATGAAGCTCAAGAATGAAATCAAGTCATATTTAGGCAGAAACAACTTTTCATTAACTGTGTTTGGCCTTCAATCAATTTTTGGCAGGTGAAAATGCCTATTTTGTGTTGTAATGGTCCTTTAAAAGAGTTAAAAGCAATCCTGTGAGCTCTAGTGTTTATATTATGAAGCTCAAGAATGAGATCAAATCATATTTAGGTAAAAAACAACCTTTCATTAACTGTATTTGGCCTTCAATCAATTTTGGCAGGTAAAAAGACCCATTTTCCGGGGAGAAATCAGATTCTGGCAGGCAATCACTTTTTGGCACACCTGTCTTCAGAAAACAATGGGTCACGTAACCAAGTGCCATCTGATTGGCTCTCGTCTTGACGTCTCCCTCAGTGACATCACACGGGGCGTGGCCAGTTTAAGTCTACTTTCTGTATCGACAATGATTTAATATTTATTATTAGAGTGATTAAATTAAATTCAATTTAAAAGATTATTTTAAAAAGCTGACATTTTACTTTAAATGTACAAATGGAGACAGCTCGTTTCAGTTCTCCACTAACAGGATATGTTGAGTTTGGATTAGATCTGTTTGTTGATGTGGTGAATCTGTTACCTTTAGAGACGCCAGTTCTCTCTTTGCTGCTTCCAAACTGTCCTGCAGACCATCCACCTGAAGGAGACACCACATAATCCGTCACTAATACCCCTTCAGTCTTATAATAATGTAAAACAATAATAATTATGATTTAATAACACCCCTTCACCCTTCAGTCTTATAATAATGTAAAACAATAATAATTATGAATTAATAACACCCCTTCAGTCTTATAATAATATAAAACAATAATAATTATGATTTAATAACACCCCTGAAGTCTTCTAATACTGTAAAACAATGATATGATCGTCTTACCGCCCCGTTTACCAGGCTCATGGCTGCTGACGAAGGAAACGAAACTCAGTAAAATGAAGAAAAACCACCAGAAAGTAGTTGAAGACACCTTAAAACCCGTAAACGAACCTGCCCGGTGTACAACCTGGATTACTGATCCTGTCAAAGGGGACAAAAGACACACAACGCACTTCTGTTCACTGGAACACGAAGCTCGATGTCGACCGAAAACAGAAACTAAAGTGAAAGTAAAGGACGGACGGAACCGTCAGTAGGGGGGGGGGGGGGGGGGGGGGGGGGGTCGGGCAGAACCGTCCTGACAGGTCCGAGCCGACCAAAAACACGAGAATCATCTTTTATTTATCTATTTTATCAAAGCAGGTTTGGGGCTCATTGCAACATTATGACCACAGAAGCGAGGAAAAACAAATAAATAAATAAATACATAAATAAATCAACATCCGCTGGTACAGTAAGACAGAACAGTACTGAAGATGCAGAGCTCTGTGCCGCGTATCTCTGTACAAATCAACGCACAATTGCGACCAGGGATCAGGGGATTACTTTTCACAAGATTCTCCATTGACGAGACACAGTTTGGCATCGACAACCACTTTTCCATCTTGTTGTCATTGGGTGTGTCAGTGTTTCTAAAAATAAGCCTACACCACATTGCCAAACTCACCTCTCTTGACCTGCAGAAAGGAAGCAAATAAGTCCTCTTTCAGGGCTATTAACATATGTGTAAATATAAAAAAAATAGGTTTGTGAGATATATATATATATATATATATATATATATATATATATATATATATATATATATATATGGATATATGTTTCTTATTGTTTCTTCATATTATTAAAATAGCTGAGCTTAACACATTCTGCTTCTGCTTCTCTACCATATAGTCGTGTTTTTACATGTATGTGTGTGTGTGTGTGTGTGTGTATATATATATATATGTGTGTGTGTGTGTGTGTGTGTGTGTATATATATATATATGTGTGTGTGTGTGTGTGTGTGTGTATATATATATATGTGTGTGTGTGTGTGTGTGTGTGTGTGTGTGTGTGTGTGTGTGTGTGTGTGTGTGTGTGTGTGTGTGTGTGTGTGTGTGTGTGTGTGTGTGTGTGTGTGTGTGTGTGTGTGCCTTGCAAAATAGCCTACCTATCATACTCACATGCCAGAATATTCTTTTACTGTTAATGAATATTAAAATACGTTGAATCATGTGTCCGGTATCATGTCTAGATGTATGACGTTTGCAGAAAAAAACCCCATGAAAATCAGTTTTGTATTCTGCGAGTTATGACTGATCAATGACTCGATGACGCGTATATGTGTATATGTCTCTGGCAAACTCGACCACGAAAGGCCGGTGTTCTGCCAATCCTTGCTACCTGCCGAGAAATGCTACTTTGTGGTTCTGCGCATGCGCACAGTCGATTTTCAAAGTTTGATTGCCACGCCAATCATTTCTTGCACCATGTAAAATTGATAATATGGGATGTTGAGTATTTGATCCTTCAAAATACACTACCCATGACATGAATTGCATTACACTTTGTGAACATTATACGATAAAGAGGAAAAAAAAAACCAATTCTATCGCTTTAACATCGTCATTGGCCTTTATTTAACCAGGCAGGTCATTAAGAACATTCTTATTTACAATGACGGCCTGGCAAGAGACAAGGACTACTTGGGGGGAAAGGAAGTGGTTTAGGGAGTAAAACACAGTAAAATTGTAGCTCTGCAAAGGTAGAAAACCATTAGGGAGCATTTTTTGTCAAAGCAGCAGAAATTGTCAGAGCACCGGATATCGCTCGGAGACGTGCTCGTGCCCGCGCCGCGCTGCGAGGACGTGCTCGTGCCCGGCAGGTCGGAAGTAAAGGTGACGTCCTCCTGTTGATCAGCGCCGTCAGCAGACACAAACAGAGATGCTGTGGTTCCACGGCTCCATCCCCGACGCCATCAACGCGGCCAAGCAGCGCAGCCTGGTCTTCGTGGTTGTCATCGCAGGTAAAGCAGAACCGTGACTGTGTCCGTCCTCGCTGCTCCGGGGAGCTGCTAGCAGCTAGCGGCTACCGCTGTCATGTTAGACCAGCTCTATAGAACCAGCTTCATGTTTCAGCTCCAGTAGAACCAGCTGACATGTTAGACCAGTCCAGCTCTAGAACCAGCGGTCAGGACAGAACGGGGACCAGCGGGTCCAGGGGAACAGCAGCGTTAGCGGCAGGTGAGGGGTTTGTGTGAGTGTTGGCCGAGACACGGAGTCTACCTGATCACCTGAGACAGGTGGTTGGAGTCATAAACCTCCTTATATTAACCTGAAACCAGGTCTGCCAGAGACCCAGCTGCTAGCCAGCAGAGGTGGATAATCCTGGTGCCATAAAGTAAAAATACAGTCCAGCAGTTGTTCCAACCAGCTCTTAACCAGCTCTTAACCAGCTCCTAACCAGCTCCTAACCAGCTCTTAACCAGCTCTTAACCAGCTCTTAACCAGCTCTTAACCAGCTCTAAACCAGCTCCTAACCAGCTCCTAACCAGCTCCTAACCAGCTCTTAACCAGCTCTTAACCAGCTCTAAACCAGCTCCTAACCAGCTCCAAACCAGCTCCTAACCAGCTCCTAACCAGCTCCTAACCAGCTCCTAACCAGCTCTTAACCAGCTCTAAACCAGCTCTTAACCAGCTCTTAACCA
Source organism: Cololabis saira (assembly GCF_033807715.1). Classification (NCBI taxonomy): domain Eukaryota; kingdom Metazoa; phylum Chordata; class Actinopteri; order Beloniformes; family Belonidae; genus Cololabis; species Cololabis saira. The sequence goes on from NC_084592.1 coordinate 35,295,799, forward strand.
GCTCTTAACCAGCTCTAACCCAGCTCTTAACCAGCTCTTAACCAGCTCCTAACCAGCTCCTAACCAGCTCCTAACCAGCTCCTAACCAGCTCTTAACCAGCTCCTAACCAGCTCTTAACCAGCTCTTAACCAGCTCTTAACCAGCTCTTAACCAGCTCCTAGCCAGCTCTTAACCAGCTCCAAACCAGCTCCTAACCAGCTCTTAAACAGCTCTAAACCAGCTCCTAACCAGCTCTTAACCAGCTCCTAACCAGCTCCTAACCAGCTCTTAAACAGCTCTAAACCAGCTCCTAACCAGCTCCTAACCAGCTCTTAACCAGCTCTTAACCAGCTCCTAACCAGCTCTTAACCAGCTCCAAACCAGCTCCTAACCAGCTCTTAAACAGCTCTAAACCAGCTCCTAAACAGCTCCTAACCAGCTCTTAACCAGCTCTTAACCAGCTCCTAACCAGATCTAAACCAGCTCCTAACCAGATCTTAACCATCACTAAACCAGCTCCAAACCAGCTCCTAACCAGCTCTAAACTAGATCCAAACCAACTCCTAACCAGATCCAAACCAGCTCTTAACCAGCTCCTAACCAGCTCTAAACCAGCTCCTAAACAGCTCTTAACCAGCTCTAAACCAGCTCTTAACCAGCTCTTAACCAGCTCTTAACCAGCTCCTAAACAGCTCTAAACCAGCTCTTAACCAGCTCCAAACTAGATCTTAACCAGCTCCAAACCAGCTCTTAACCAGCTCTTAACCAGCTCCTAACCAGCTCCTAACCAGACCCGCTGGGACCCTCAGCCAGCTAGCTCCAGCCAGGCTAGCCAGCTTTGTCCAGACCAGTGTCAGGTCTCGGAGACCCCGTGTTAGCAGAGGCTCTTGGTGGGGCTTCCTGAGTACCCTTGGACTAATAAAATAATCTGGTCCATGGAGTTGGTGTATATGTCAAAGAGAAGGAGTCCAAGTTCTGAGCCCTGGGGCACCCCTGTGGAGAGGTGATGTAATTAAGCAGTTTTCCCCCGACATGACACTAGAACGCCCGCTAAGGTAGGAACAGAACCAAGAATGGACTGATCCCGAGACATCCAGGTCTGAGAGTATAGATGGCAGTATCTTGTGATTACCTGTATCGAAGGATGAAGGACTGACCCGCTGCTCTCGCTGTCGAGTGTTTGTCAGACAACAGATACGTTTCAGTGGCATGGACCTTTGTGAAACCAGGCTGGTTTATATCAAGGTAATTTTGTGGGAGGAAGTTCATGACAATGTTTAGAAACGGCTAGTTCCATAACCTTGGAGAGGAAGGGAAGCAGGGAGACCGACAGATGGTTCTCAACCAGACCAGGGTTGAGTGAAGGGGATTTTTAACCCGTAAAAAAGGAAGCAAAGCAGCCAACTGAGAGATTAGAGACAGGTGAAGGTGGATGACGGTTCAGCAGCGGGTTGAAAACAGATGGCTTTTGAGTTTCTGTGGTACCGGTGACCTCGTCAACGTAATAAGCCGTCTTCGCTTTAGTGATGGTAGAAAAGAAAGAACGAGGCGAGGAGAGACTGAGCGTATTTGAGATCAGCAACAAAAGAGATGTGCATTTTAAAAATGGACACCAATGGAATCATTTTTATGTGTGTGTGTGTGTGTTTGTATTTTTTTTTATATATATATATATATATATATATATATATATATATATATATATATATATATATATATATATATATATATATAATAGCAGTGGCGAGTATTGCGCTGTGAGGAACCCAGTAACTGGGGACACAGCAGAAGGACACTTGCCTACATTTACAGGAAAAACTGAAGAATGAAAATTAAATCATTTATATTGTAATTTTAGCTTTAGCATGCTTGGGTTCCTGATGTAACATTCGCTTTAGATGCTAAAAGTTAAGTGTCAACAACAACTTCACATGCTAATGCTCATGATTTAAGATTAGCATGTTAAACGTCAGCAGTAGCTTTACACCGTTTACAACATTTAAAGTGTTATGTGAGCTTTAGAACGCAAACGTTCATGATGTGACACTAGCTTTAGGATGCTACAACTCATATAGCCTTAGTTTTAGCATCCTTACACTCAAGAGGTAACATAACTGTAGCATACTAAAACTCAGATTATTTCTAAAGCCAGTCTGAATCCAGGATTTGCAGTAGCACCAAGTGGGCCTCCTTAAACTGCTACATCAACATGTTAACACACCTTCAACAGCTTGTTGCACAAATGTGTGGATAACCACGTCTCTGGTTGCTGTTGTTTCTCCTCCCACAGGTGAAGATGACCAGTCCAGACAGCTGATGTCCAGCTGGGAGGACGCTAGCGTGTCCGAGGCTGCTCAGAGCTGCTGCGTGGCCATCAGAGTCGACGCCAAGAGGTACTGAGGCTGCGTTTGAGAGCAGCCGTCTCAAGTTACTACTACACACCTGACACTATGTACCACATTAAAATCTCTTTTTAATTTTGTTGGCAGGGCTTTTATTGTGGAAGAAACCATGCAAATATACATTTTCAGACTGACCATAAATCTTAACGAATACATTATTTAAAAAAACAGCACTGTGGGATGATGATATAGTCGAGTACAACAAAAAATATATATGTAAATGCCTTGCAAACAGAACTGAGAGTTTCTAACAAGCTTTTGATGCTGTTCAAAGACTGCTGACAGTTACTCAGCCAGCTGGTCTGTAAACCACTAGGGGTGGGTATTGGGAAGGACCTCACGATACGATACGCATCACGATACTTGAGCCACGATACGATACACATTGCGATATCCCGATTATGCGATATCCCGATTATTATATTCTACATAGTTCACCGAAAAATTTAAAAATGCATTACACATCTTAAAATCCAAGTTGTATATGTTTTATTATAACTATACAAGCTAAAGTTACAACATATTTGTATATGTTTTTCATATTATTTACATCATATGAAATTAACATTAAATTTAGTATGAGGTTGCTTTAATTATGTGGCAAATGATAATAAACACAAGAAAGATGGTACTAAAACCAAGGACAGGCACAGTGATCAGTCAGTATAGATATAAATCCATAAATAAATAAACCTCTGTCCATTATTTTTCATTTTTTAAGGACAGGCAATTGTGTTATATAAAAAATAAATTATAAAACGTGAAATAAAACCTGAGCTCAGTGCAGGGCCCTCCCAGGGTTGGTAGAGAGTGGCAATGCCCAGGACTGTCACTTAGGTAGGAGCACTGGGTGATATAATGGGGAAAAAAAAAAAAAAAAAAATCAATATTCAAATTTTGAATATCGATATTGAATCGGCTGGAAAAGTATCGCGATATATTGCCATATCGATATTTTTGCCCACCCCTATAAACCACATTTCATCAACTAAACTCTGTAACCTGTAAATATTCAGATCAGCGATTGATTGTTGGGCTCCATGTTAACATAGTCAGTGTCTCTGTTTCTTCTCCACAGCGATGCCTGCGTGCAGTTCTCTCAGATCTGTATCCTTCTGTTGGTTAACATCTGTTTGGACCTCCCGTTAAAGATTAGTTATCAGAAGAGGGGTTAGAGCAGGGGTGTCCAGTGTCGGTCCTCGAGGGCCAGTGTCCTGCATGTTTTAGATGTCTCCTTGCGTCAACACGCCTGATTCTAATTACCGGTAACAGTCATCACCAGCTTGCCATCAAGGTCTGGACAGCTCTGTTGGAGCTACTTTTATCACGGTGTGCTGAAGCAGGGAAACATCTAAAACCTGCAGGACACCGGCCCTCGACGACCGACTTTGGACACCCCTGGGTTAGTCTTATTGAACATGTTTACAAAGTGTGTGTCTCCACGACCTCTATCCTTAACTCCTCGCCTGAAGATCCGGTGGTGTGCATCCCCTCCAGTTTCTTCATCGGAGACAATGGGATTCCTCTGGAAGTCATCGCTGGCAGCGTGTCGCCTGAAGAACTGATGAGGAGAATCACCAAAGTCCATCAGGTATGAATCTGTCCTCTACATGGACACCACATGATGTCATGCCGGAGTTAGACAGTCCTCTGGTTTAGGTAGAGTAGTGAAGTCCACATTTGAGCACGCTACGGACCAGGATAGTTGATGTCTGTTCTGCTGAGCACCATTTAATTCCTTAGTGTCATGAGAGAATAATAGCATGTGCTAATTCAGTTCTTACTACTGGATTCCCTTTACTTCCCTTTGCAGCGTCACATGCAGGGTTTACAACTGACTGCGTGTATGTGTGGGTTCCTATAAGAAACCCACAAAGCTGTTGAATCAATTAATTAAATAAAAGATGAAACTTGTTCATTAATCATCTCTGCAGTAAACTGCTGATCTACAGTGTCAAAAGCTGCACAGAGGTCCAGTAGAACCAGTATGGAAACTAATCCCTTATCTGAGGCCATAAGAACACACAAATGGTCACATAACTCACTTGCAACTATGTTTCCAGAATTTTAGAAACAAAAGGAAGGTTGAAAATTGGTTTATAATGAGCTAAAATGTCTGGGTCAAGAGAAGGTTTTTTAAGTAAAGGTTTAATTACTATAACTTTGAAAACCTGTGGTACATATCCTAAGTTTAGGGATAAGTTGATCTGGTCCAGTATTGTTATGCCAATAAGAGAAAAAACATTGAGTAGTGGAGTCGGGATGGGGTCTAACAAACACGTGGTTGCTCTATTGACGACTGAGGTCGGCTCAGTGAGCTCTACAGGATCAAAACAGTCTAGAGTCAAGTCGGAGCCAAAGGAAGTCGCTAAAGCTGAATAAATGCCCACACCCTCTACCGGGTGGGCCTGGTTGATTTCCTCTCTAATTCTAATGATTTTACTGTTAAAGAAACTCATCAGGAGGATTCTTGCTCTCTTTCCGACTCCCAAAACTTTAAAGCCATCAGGAATAGCAGGTATGTAGAGGTGCAGGTGTTGTTAAATCATTTCCTCTTTGGTCCAAACCACACGGCCCCTGTTTCCTGAAAACATCTGAAATCCTGATTGTGAATCAGTGTCATCTGCTTATAAACTGTCATTTATATTAATGAACAGCAGACGAGTGTTAGTGAGGACTTCTCAGCCGGTGATGATGTTTACACACTTCAGGTCAACATGTCGCCATGGTCACATTTATTGTCTTTCAGGAGGTACCAACTCATCTGTCCAGATAGGGCTAGGCGATATGGACTAAAAGTCATATCTCGATATTTTCTAGCTGAATGGCGATACTCGATATATATCGATATTTTTTCTGTGCCATAATTGGGGTTTCCCCCAAAGCATTATAGCATAGCATCTCTGTTAGCTTCATTTTTTCTGAGGCAAACCCTTAAAAAAACCTTCAGTTTTAATACAAAGCCTCGTGCCAAATGTCACACAGGTTCCTTTATTAACAGAGGTCTGCACAATATCAAAATGTATAAAACAAATGAAATAAAAATAAACTGCCTGCATATATAGAATAAAAATGCTTCTTGAATAAAATAAAACAAATATCCCTTTCCTGCATAACAATTAAATTAAAATACACTGTGCAATTAATACAATGTAGACAGTAACAGGCAGACTTTTCCACTGAGGTTGACAGTTGTGCAAATAACAAAACATTTGTGCAAATCTCATTCAAGTCAATTTGTCACAAAATAAGCTATATCAAAATCAGAAAAAAAAATATATATATATATTTTTTTTAATCGATATAAACGATATTCTCTCGTACCATATCGCATTTGAAAATATATCGATATATATTAAAATCACGATATATCGCCCAGCCCATGTCCAGATTGGGAAACGTGTTCTTTTAAACAACGATTCAAAAGCCATGTCTGATTTTCATTAGTCAATAAATTATTATTTTTGTGACATTATTTCAGTGACAATAGTTTTTTTTACTTTCATTAATGGACAGTACCAACAAATTTTCAATTAAATTTATGATAAAACCTGACGTCTTGGGTTCATGCCGTCTGTGAAGACACAAAAATCAACAGCTGTTATGTTTTAATTTGTGGCAGATGCACGTTCAGGAAGCTGGAAGTGGTTTGTTGTTAAAGCTGGAGTCCAGCTCAGCGGACGGCTCGTCCAAAGAACCCACCACTGCTCCAGAAGTGCCTGTTGGGTCAGCACCCACAGAACCAGAACAAGGTTAGTGGACCTTTACCACTCAGTCATTTCACCTGCAGGTTCACCACTCTTAGCTAAGGTTTCAGTGGTGTCTTTTCATTTAATATGAAACCAGAAACCATCAAATGTTGTGTTAATATGAAACAACTTTGTGCATGCTTTTATTGTGAAAGGGGCACATTTTTATTAGAATTGCTTCACTAACCTTTCAGAGTCCCATCAATCTAAAACATGTTGAGACAAACCGCTGTAGTTTCAAACAAACTTGTTTTTGTGTTTGGTCGGGCCTGTGTCCCCACCATTGAGGAGAGACATGTTTGGGTCTTGGCAGGGGACTTCTGTTGCCCCGTGTGTTGTTACATTTGCTCCGAAAACTGCTTCCCTTCATGGTGTTTTGATCCCTGACACGGGTCCAGTCTCCTGACCATCTAATAATGGAACTAGAGTTTTCCTGGAACCTGGAATTTTCCTTTAAGTGGGTCCAAGCCAAAAGGATTGACAGAACGCAGTGGTCCCAGTAGTGAACCCTAGTGGCTTCCACAAAGAAGTGGAGCCTCCAAAATGGCCCCTAAAACACCACTAAACCACTCTTGAACCATGTCTTTAACCCACTCACAATATTCCAGGCCAGAAATCAGAATATTGTGATCTACATTATGAAATCCAACTGTTAGAAGCTCAAAAATAAGTCGGTAGAGTCGGAGATGAAAGGCTTTAAAAATGCGTGTCTAACGATTGTTGTCCTCTATTTTGTGATCCTGTTGATTGTAGCGACCCGCTCAGATCCAACGGACGACTGCAGCGTTCCCAGCACGAGGCGTTCAACAGAGGACACGTGGTCAGACAATGCTGCTGCTAGTCCTGAGAGCGAGGAAGACCTGGACGCCAAGGTGGAGCGGTAGGAGGACTTTAGATTTGCGTTGAATGTTAGTTTGTTCAAAAGACACCATCTCCCTGGAGGTCGCTGTACACCACTGGAGAACTGAACACTGACTGGCCGCATCATTTAAACCAGGGGCGTCCAAAGTCGGTCCTCGAGGGCCGGTGTCCTGCATGTTTTTGATGTGTCCCTTTTTTTTTTTTTTATCAAACCGTGATACAAGGAGCTTGGTCATCAACAAAACTATCCAGACTTTGATGACGAGGTGGCGACGACCTTTAATTAGAATCAGGTGTGTTGATGCAGGGAAACAACTAAAACATGTAGGACTGCGGCCCTCGAGGACTGACTTTGGACACCCCTGATTTAAACAGAATGTTACTCTGTAGTCTGGCTGGGCCGGGCTCTAGGAGAGGGGTTTGGGATTAAACTGCTGCAGCTCTGCGGCTACTGGACTTACACACTGGACTTAAGTCATTCTGGGATGCGGTAACACCTTTTTCCCTTTATGACCTTTTACAACTTGTCAGTTCTTTCTGCATACACTTCAGTGGCCACCGGAGGCTCCACTGGTCAGAATGAACATCCAGAGTAAGAACTACAACATCCTCCCTTCACTGATACCCCTTTTCCACCAAACCGGTTCCAGAGCTGGTTCTGGGCCGGTGCTGGTTCACAACTCGTTAAACTTGCGAACCAGCTGAGAACCAATTTGTTTTTCCATAGCCTGGGTGTTACGGGGAGCCACGTCATTACGTCACTGCAAACGTCAGTTGCGTCTCTGCGTTTGCATTGGCGTGAAAGTTGAAGCAACAACAACGTATTTGCTCTAATACGGACTTGGTCCGCGTAGCAACGTCCGTGAACCATATTGCAAGACGGGCTGTCTCCTCCACAGACCACTGCTGCTTTGCTGCATCCATATTAATTTGTCGCTTATTTGAAAATGGCGCGCTCTTGCTAATGCCATTGGTCTTAACCCCCCCCCCCAAGCATAAGTAAGGGGTTCTTTCTTCTAGCCCAGCAAAGAGTTGGTGCTACCTTGGAACTGCTTTTTCTGGCCCAGAGCCCGTTCTTTGTCAGTGGGAACAGAAAGCCCGGATCCAAGCACTGGCCCAGAACCAGCCCTGGAACCGGTTTGGTGGAAAAGGGGTATTATAGACGTGTGAATACAGCGTCCCTGTGTAGAACTGATATTTCACCTGTCTGTGTTGGGAGTTTTGAGCAAATTTATGACCTTATAAGGTTTGCCTTGCTAAGTTCTTTCTTTATGTAGCCTCAGTTTTATGAAGTTGTATACATACTTACAAATTCCCCTTTTTTTCTTTCTTTCTTTTTTTTATAATTTGAAAACAATCAAAGGGTTTTCTCACAAATTGCCATCTCAATTTATATGGAGGTAGATTTGTGTCTTAATTATTCAATCAAAAAAAAGATTGCTTCAATCAACAAATATATTTTCAATTAAAAAAAAAATTCACTTCAATCAATAAAAATGATTTCAATCAAAGAAAAAAAGTGTTTGAATGCAAAAAAATATTTAAGACTAAAAAAAATGCATTTGAACACTGTTTTTCTTTGATTGGAAATGTTTTCTTTGATAGAAGTTAAGTTTTTTTTGTTTGAAGCAACTTTTTTGATTGAAGTAGTGTTTTTTTGTGTTTGGGCCATATTATGGGTAGGACATTTGTGTCTATCATTTAATCAAAAAAGAAGTTGCTTCAAAAAGGAAAAAAATATTTTCAATGAAAAAAAATCACTTCAATAAAAAAAACTTTTTCAATTAAAGAAAAAAAGTGTGTGAATGCAAAAAAATATTTGAGACTCAAAATATTGCATTTGAACACTTTTTGGAATGAAAATATTGTTTTCGATTTGAAGTGTTTTTTTTTTTATGTGTCATTTTGACACAAACATCCCGCAGTGGGCGGATGCTTCCCCATTGGTCAGACCAGGGTCAGGCATGTTTGAGTCACAAGTGTCTACACCAACCACGTCTTTCTGACAAGCAAGTTATGGTCGCCAGCAAGATCTGCGTGAAGCTGCCCCGCCACCCCACGCAAAACTCAGTGACATATTCTCAATTGTTTGTGCTGGTTTGTGCAGAAAGACATTTCCTTTGCGCTGCTTTAGTTTTTAACATATCATGGGTTTATTATTATTATTCACCACCTTTGGTCATGAACTTTGGGTAATGATCGAAAGGACAAGATCGCGGATACAAGCGGCCGAGATGAGTTTCCTCCGCAGGGTGGCCGGCTGGACTCTCTCTCTCTGTGCGTGTGTGTGTGTGTAAAATATAATTTGGACTATTTTTATATTTTTCTAACAGATTAACCAAGAAACTGGAAGACAGACGTGAGCAGAAGAAGAAAGGTGAAGAAGAGGTGAGAAAAACAAATCTCAATGTTCTCATCGTGTTTTACACGTAGATACTAGAAGGTGTTGGCTAAATATACTAAAAACACAAGTCATACAGGTAGTTTTACCAAAATGACAGTTAATCCTGGCCTATGTACACTAATGTATGTACACATACACTCATGTTGTACACTGATGTTCCCTTTTTGTACATTCCTGTCCAGGTAAGTGCTCTGTTCTGCTGGTTTTGTCTTCGTGACATGCTGTTGAGTTAACTTCTAATAAAGGAGAGTATTATTTGTAATGTTTAAAAAAAAACAACAACAATAAATCCTTTTTGGAAATGTTTCCTTGATTAATGAATTTGTTTTTTGTGCATGTGGACACATGGATTTGATTAAAGCCACCATATGTAGCACTACAGCCTCTGACCACATGGAGGCAGCATGTCATAGTAATGGTTTCAGTCCCAGGACACAGAACTCCTTCACAGACCGTCTTCATTCTTGAATGCAATGCTGTCAGCGGCTGATTTATCAAAACATCGGGTCTTTCTGCCCTCATGTGGTCAGATGTTGTTCTTCCACAGAGTGACTTTAACTTCTTCTTGAAGTAACTATAGTAACCAGGAGAATTTACTCCCTGTAGGGTGAAACCAAGAAAGAAGTTGAGCGGCGGAGGTTGGGGAGGGACATGCAGGACTTCAAGAGAAAACAGGAGGACGATAAAACCAAGCGACTCCTAGAGGAGAGGAACAGGGAGAAGGCGGAGGAGAAGGCTGCCAGAGAGCGGGTCAGGCAGCAGATCGCCATGGTAACATCCACTGATACGACACAATAAACCCTCACATTTATGTTTAAACTGTCAGACTCCTTTTTAAACTACAATAAAAACCATCAGCAAGGGGTGTCCACGTCCTGTTCAGAACAACCCCAGACCATCATGGTTCTGGTTCCTCCAACAGTCACTGCTTCACCTGCCTTGCACAGACCTCTGTCATGGATGGTTCTGGTCCAACTCCATGTTTTATCCATCTGTCCTCAGGACCGAGCTGACAGGGCGGCCCGCTACGCCAAGACCCAAGAAGAGGAGAAGGCTGCCAGACAGGCGCTTCTGCAGGCCCAGCAGGCTGAGCAGGCTGAGCAGGAGGCCCGGAGGGAGGAGATGGTCAGACAGAGGAGGTCAGTGGGCCGTGCTGCTCATCTACCAGACACTAAAGCTGCTTTCACATAGAGGGCGCACGGCGGCAGCCGCCGCCGGCTTTCCCATTCATTGTGTATGTGCTGCCGCCGCAGCAAGGGCGCAGGGTCTGCCGCCGAGGTCGGCAGCGTGCAACAGGGCGCACGCCGCTGAGTTTGCGCGGCGGCATAGGGCGCAAGTGGGCGCACGCCGCCGGGTTGCCGCGGCAGCAATGGCGCAAGACGGCGCAAAGCGGCTTTCACCTAGAACGCGTCGCCGCGCACACCGCCGGGGTGGGCGCAGACTCGGCGCAGAGCAGGGCGCGCCTGCGCGCATCGCGTACATATTTGTTGCAAGTTGCTTGGCGACCGAAAAAAAGTTTCATAACCATATATTGAGAAATGATTCAATTGATCCTGATATGTGGCATGGAAATGCTATATTTTATTTTAAATTAACATTTTATTGTTAAAAGAGCAAAAGAATATCACATTTCTACCACTTTTAAACACACCAGGTATGTCCAAATTCTGGGAGATTTCTCTCCACTTTTGTCCCTTTTTATTGATGTCCCGATAGGTCTGCAGTCTCATCCCACAGCTCCTCACACAGACTCACAGCCAAGATCATTCTTTCTTCCATCTTGATCGTCTCTGATCTACAAGCTGCAAGTTTTTTTTCTCCCTCCAGCACCTTCTCTCCTATTGGACACCGGCAAGATGCCGTCACAGGGCGCACGGTGAAATTAAAAAAAATTCAATTTGCAGGGGCAGCTTGCGCCGTCTTGCGCACTTGCTGCCGCAGCAACCCGGCGGCGTGGGCCCTGTTGCGTGCCGCCGACCTCGGCACAAAGCCCTGCATCCTTGCGGTGCGGCAGCACATACACAATGAATGGGAAAGCCGACGACAGCTGCCGTTGGTGCCGTTGGTGACACAGTCATCTGTATCAGGGTTCACTGGAGCAGGGAAACGTCAAAAACATGCAGGACAGCAGCTCTCGAAGACCAGGAATGAGGACCACTGTTGTAGAACAGAGACGATCAAGATGGAAGAAAGAATGATCTTGGTTATGATCTATAGAACTATATGGTTATGAAAAGACCACGTGTCAATACTTTTGCAAACTGAAGCACATGTCCACTCAGTATAAAAATCTAGATGACTGACATGAGATAAAAAACAACAACATATTTCAGAAAGGTTTTTTAATAAAATATGATTCAGCCTGAAGTAGACCTGGTCATCATGGAGCTGTAGCTTCCGAACCAGCCTGTATTCCCCCAAATCCTGTTTTCTCATGAGGATTTCATGGACCCTCCTTGCTGCTGCTGCTCGTCTCATCCTCCTCAGAAGAACTAAAGCCAGGGCTTTTCTTTGAAACAGGGACAGATGCATTTTGCAAACCGAGCTGTAGCTACTGTAAGTCCAAACGAGTGGGAAAACGGCGCCAGACCGGGAAAAACTTTTTTTCGGTCACCAAACAACTTGCAACGAATATGCGCGTTGCTCTGCGCCGACTCTGCGCCCACCCCGGCGGTGTGTCGCATTCTATGTGAAAGTAGCTTAAGAGGTGGCTCCACCCAAATCACTGATCCAAAGATGGACAAAACCAATAATAATAATTACTCCGTTTTTTTTTTTTTTTTTTTTTTTTTTTTTTTCTGTTTTGGGTTTACTATTTTCTCTTGTACATTGCTCATTTTTCTACATTTTATATTGCTCTTTTTTTAATTATTTAGTTTTTTATTGGTTATTTTTATTTTTTTAGGATATACTTTTTTATACATTGTCATACTTTGTGTTTTGCTGCTGCACAATTGAATGGGAGATCAATAAAGTATTCTACTTGTGTAACAGCAAACTCAACAAATATCACCTTGAAGCACACGGATACAGTTCAGCTCACTGCAAATAAGTCCCTATAATAAAAATATCCATAAAGATAATTGCTGAGGCAACAGACACTGCATCAAAGCTTTTCCAGGATCCCTTAACTTCAAACAAACGAAACAAGAGCTGCTAGACCGGAACTCCCCGTACAAAGTCTGCTGAAGCATTCAGAGTGTGTGTGTGTGTGTGTGTGTGTGTGTGTGTGTGTATATAAAGGCTTTAATTGAGGGTTTTCCTGATTTTTCTGTCTGTGTGTAGTACGGTTGCGAGGATACAGTTCCGGCTCCCAGATGGTTCTTCCTTCACCAACCAGTTTCCGTCTCAGAACAGACTGCAGGAGGCCTGGAACTTCGCCGCTACGGTTGGTCGAACATAAACTCAACACAACGGTATCTGATTTCAGGGAACTTAGTCTGGTATGATGCTGATGTTGAAGCAAGTTTTATTATACTTGATGACTGAGTTTTATATAAACTCTATTAACATCAGATTTCTAAAACTGGCACCGTTCCTTGAAACACTGGATCAATATACTTTAGTATTTTTTTTTTAGGCTGATGTTAGAAATTCTGAGATCTCTCAGACGTTTACCATTATGACAGAAAAGTCCTTGACGGGAGGTTGCTTTGCTAAGTGCGGTAGCATGACGGACGAGGAAGTGAGGACGGCTGGTGATTGGCTGAGCCGATTGTCATATAGGTAATAGGCTATATATGCTCTCATGGATGTAAAAACAGAGTGTAAAGATGTTTATTTCTGCTGTAAAGTCTGACATCTTAACCTGGAGGTCGATGGAGATGGACTCGCTTTTGCAGCCTCTAGTGGCCAGCCGTGGAACTGCAACACGTCTTAGTTCCTGGAAGCTTAGATGAAAAGGATCTTTGTAAACGTTTTGTGCTAATTCTTTTTGTCAGACAGGAATTTTTAGGTTGCCTAAAAGTTCTTGTCTTGCAAAAAGAACTAGCAAATTAAATGGTAAAGCCATGGACAAAATGAACTTTATTAAATCGTTTTGTGCTGCTGTTTCAGGAAGTGGGGAATCGCTACGGTAACTTCTCTCTAGCCACCATGTTTCCACGGCGAGAGTTCACCAGTGAGGACCTGAACAAGACCCTGCTGGAGCTGGAACTGGCCCCTAGTGCGTCCATCGTACTGCTCCCAGTAAGTCCAACAGAACCAGTCCAGAGGCCCAGTTCTGGAAAAGATGTTAGTTTGAAAAACAAAAGCGAAGCCTGTTCTCATAAAACAGTGGTTCCTAAACTTTCTCTGGTAGCCCCCACGTCCTCTGGTTTGGTAAAATGAATACAGACAAATGAAAGTAAACTGCAATAAATGACAGGTTGCAACAACACAAACTACAACCTCTTTTAACCAACAAACAAGTGTACCTGTTTTTATTAATTGTGTTCTTTGCTGCAACCCCTGACTTTGGGAACCACTGCAATAAAAGATCATGAACAGAATTCTGAAACGTCTACAGAGATGACGGCCCTCGGGCTTTTAGCTGTTCCCAAACAGCTGTGTGAACATCTGTGTGGTCTGGATCTGTCAACAGTCTGGGAGAGCCGCCAACACAGTGGTCCAGTCTTCTGGTCGAGGTTTATGGGCCGCTCTGGGGACGATCCTCTACCCTCTGCTTGCTGTCTGGAGATTTCTCAGCTCCTTCCTGTTTGCAACCCCGAGTCCCTCTGCAGCAGCAACCAGAACCTCCACCTCCCAGACCAACCCCACCAGCTCCAGATCATCCTCCGACAGAGCTAACAGGTGAGGAAAACACCATCCTCCAACTGAGGTGCAGAGGAGTTTTTAAAGATAGACATTAATTTGTAGCTTCAGAAAGATAAAATGTGAGAAAAGCTCAAAGTCTGAAATTGTAAACCTTTTGTCTAAGTTGTGAGTATTTACTAAAAGCTGTACCGGACTGATGTGCTGTTGGGTTCTAGCGGACCACAGCAGGTCCAGGTTCCAAGTCTTTTCCTGCCGTATCAGTCCACATTTCCTATCTGCTTTGCTCACTGCCAAGGCTACTAGACCTACAACAAATAAAAACAAAAACATACAGGTGTACGATGTTATAAACTAGCAACAAAAAAGTTTTAGAAGTTTAAAAATCTGAGAAGGGAAGCCCAGACCTCCTTTCTCCCCGGTAGAGGTGGGTGCAATTCATCGATGTGTCGATGCATAGCGATGCGTCACGTGACTATTCGGAATTGATTTTTTAATTTTTTTTTAAGTTATCCTATCCAGATTCCAGACTGAATAAGCTGCTGAATCATTTCATTTTCAAGAATGCACATTTCTTATTGTTCACTTGAAATATGGCAGATATGTTTACACTAAATAAATTTGATGGAAGTACATATCTAGTTTACTTGAATTAATGAACTCATTAAATCCAGGGCTTGACCGTTTTCAGTGTTTTCCGCCAATAGAGGGCGCTCTCATGCAAGTGCAGCTTTCCCTGGTCAAAGTCAAAGAGCAAATGTTTACATAGTCATAAAATAAATTATTTTGTGTCTTTGAAAAATACATGTCAAATGTTCAAAAAGCCTTGTTATTTACTTAATGAGTGTTGTTAGAGGAACTGAGTTAATTGATTGGCTATTTATTTACAAATGTAGCCACAGATCAAGACAAAATCAATCTTGTATGGAAAAAAGCATTAAAAATCACAATAATCGAAGAATCGTGGCACCAATAATCGAATCGACAATCGTTATAATCGAAGAATCGAAGCTCCAATAATCGAAATCTAATCGTGAGGTACCCTTGTTTGCACACCCCTACTCCCCGGCCACTTTGTCCTGCTCATCTGGGGGGGATCCCAAGACGTCCCCAGGCCAGCTGACACAGTCCCTCCAGCGTGTCCTGGGTCTGGACCGGGGCCGGGGTCACCAGGCAGACCTTCACCTCCAGTACCCCTGAATAGATCTTACCAGGGACCCCTAGTGCCCTGCCACCAAGGAGCTTTTCAACCACCTCGGGGACCTCAGCCCCAGAGCTGAGAGAACACACCTCCAAGTTCACAGACTCCCCTTCCTCATAGGAAGGTCGTCTTGACGTCATCACCTGACGGAGCCGCCATATTGGAAGCTAACTTAGCTGCTCTTCGGACCACTGCGCACTGTGTACGGACGTGCTCCCTCTTCGTTTTGTCTTAGCTTACTTGCAATCATTACTTTCCATTATTCTGTAAACCATGGTAACCCGTTGCTGTGTTGTGGGGTGAAAAAGCTGCACACATAACAGACGTGGGGAAAATATCGCTAATGGTTTGACTTTTCACCGCTTTCCTGCTCGGAGGCAGAACCAAACAAACACTCACACAGACCGGGGTCGGATCAAAACACGGGTTTTATTCCCCACTTCGCCAGCTAAACGCAGTTGCTGGCCAGCTCTCTGTGGTGCGATTAACCCCAATCTTCAGATAAAACTAGTTTGTTAAGGAAAAAATATTAACTCTATTTGTAGCTGCAGAGGAAAAAAATAATCTCACGAGGAAAAAAAAATATTGCTCACGCCTCGGAGCCTCTTCCGCATATTATAGCAGTCAAAAAAAAAGAAAATAAATAAGTAAGAGTAATACAAAACATGTACTGTATGATGTACTATTATACTAATTTATTGAAACACATGGCGAGTCAAACATTTACCAAAGCAGCTGCCAAACACTCCTAAACAAGCCGGAGACGTGGGTTGTGCAGAACTGCGGCAGTAAATCCTTAGAGCTCCGACGAGGAGCTCCACTTTTTAGTAGGGATTTCATATGGATCCAAACCGTTAATAATCATTATTTTCTCCATATACCGGTCCCTGGCTTCCTTGTTTAAGGTATCCCGGTAAATTCCAGTTCCTTTCTGGCATTTTAACATCTTTTTTTTGCGTTCCATCTGTTCACTTCGTGCTACTACACTGCTGTTTGTTTACACCATAGACATATATAAAGGCTAGATGACTTGCCCGCGCTGCTGCGACGTCGTCACACGGCGGCCATCTTGCCACAGGAGAGCTCGCTCACTCATAACATTGTGTTTAATGGTGCATGTACTGCAAAACAACCTTAACTTGCTCAATTCTCAACAGATTTTCAAACAGTTTGGTTTGTTATGAACGTCAGAGATGTAGTTATGACACTGCATACTTGTGAATAATTATGAACATTGAAAAACATACTTTTAAATGAAAATAACCAGAAACAGATAGCCATGACATGGTATTTATATTAAATCAATATTTCTATAGTATTCTTAGTAATATTTATATTTAAATTATAACATATATACATATATTATTACCTTATAACATGTTTATATATTATTACATTATGATGTATTTATATCATGACATTATAACATGTGTGTACACATGTTATAATGTCATGATATAAATACATCATAATGTAATAATATATAAACATGTTCTAATGTCATATACATACATGTTATAATGTTTTTTATATATATATATATATATATATATATATACACACACACACGTTATATGGTAATAATATATATGTATATATGTTATAATGTAAATATAAATATTACTAAGAATACTATAGAAATATTGGTTTAATGTAAATACCATGTCATAGCTATCTGTTTCTGGTTATTTTCATATAAAAGTACGTTTTTCAATGTTTATAGTTATTCACAAGTATGCAGTGTCATAACTACATCTCTGACGTTCATAGAAAACCAAACTGTTTGAAAATCTGTTGAGAATTGAGCAAGTTAAGGTTGACATTAAACACAATGTTATGAGTGAGCGAGTCTCCTGTGGCAAGATGGCCGCCGTGTGACGACGTCGCGCTGCATTGGCAGCAGCGCGGACGAGTCATCTAGCCTTTATATATGTCTATGGTTTACACTCTCAACGCTGCCAAAATGGCTGCCGCGTCCCAGAATGCACCTTGGCGACCAAGCCCTATTCCCTCCACTGACTCACAATGTCCCAAGTTGAGGTCAGCAGTGCTCCATCCACACCACACAGTCTTGGACCGCTTACCTCTCCTGAGCTGCCGGATGGTGCAGCAGATTCTCTTCAAATCCGTTCAAAAGTCATTCTCCTTGGCCTCTCCAATCTCCTCCCATGCCCATATTTTTCAGATGTTCGGAGCTCCCGGTTCACACACGCAGAACCCTGCTGGTTAACTCGTTCTTGCTTCTTTTTTGTTCTTCTCAGAGAAACTTCGGAGAAGAAGCCGAAGGAATTCAAGAAAGATGGAAACATCTGCAGACTTCGGACCCAGGAGGACAGCGAGGACGACAACAACACGTGGAATGGGAACTCCACCCAGCAGATGTAGCTTCAGCGTTCCTCCCGGTTCCAGGCCTGCAGCCCGTTAGCATGGCTTGCTCATTAATAATCATCAGAAGCTCCTTCCATCTTGAAGACGAGTGTTTTTTTTGTCTTGATTCTGTCTCCTACAGCAGTCCCAGATGTGAGCAGGTAGAAAAAGCTCCGACCAGCGTAGTTGATCTTCAGACACACAGGTTTAATCTGGTCGTCAGGATCTGATTGGTTGAGACTCCAAACCCCTTTAGAATTAACTTGGATAACTTATTTAAGCCTGGCTTTGACGTTGCTTCATTCTGACCCCCATTGACTCGCTGTGATTAAAACTCAACACTAGGGGGATGTTTTTGTTTTAATGTTCAGAGTTTATGTTTTAATGGTGGCGGATCATGAGCGGCAGGATGGCGGCGAACGCTGCTCAACACTGTAGTTCTTCTAATTCAACTGGAAACAATAAAGCGTCTTGTTTTTCAGAAACTCCTGAGTCCTTGTGGCTCTGTTTCATCAAGTCTGAGTCTTCGTCTGGTGTTTCACCAAAGTACGTCACATATTTACAATAAAACGTCTACTTTACATCTTCTAATGTGAAAATCATTGCATTCTGTCATTAAACAAACAACGATGGGTGCTGTCCAACATCAACGCTCCAGCAGGGTCGGTACTACGTTACCACAACGTGGGCCCAGGTGGATACTGGACTCCTCCTTGCTTGGGGATGAACATCCAGTGGAAGTTCTTCCTGTCGCGATACTGGTTCACCAGAACAAAGAGGTCTCTGTCAGATCCAGCAGGGGAACAGGATGCTTTTAAAGCCGTTTTTGGAGGTCGACTCATTCAACACTGTTCATATCTGAAACGTCTCCAAGACCTGGAAGTAGATGCTCAAAAACCCATAGACATATATACATAGACGCCGCATTGACTGCCTGAGAACGTTCGGCTTGGATCGGTCTCGCTTTGACTCCAGTGCGTTCACTTCTATGGAGGAAGGAGGTGTAGTGTGACTACCTGCAGAACGTATTTTAGCATGAAAGCCTGCATTTATAACGTACATCAAGCATCCTGTATCATAACTACCGTATTTTCGCGACCATATGGCGCACTGTGTGGAAAGGCGCACCCTCAGTTTTGTGTGTCATTTTTGGTTTTAAAACACACATACGGCGCACCGACCCAAAAGGCGCCGTCTACGGAGACGGAGCTGCACACACACGCGTTGCAAAACACACGCGCTAAAAATACAGCAGAAGCAAAACTTAGTTTGATATTTTATTTCACTTTTCACATCAATCAAACCCTTCAAAGGTTCATATTCTGTTTCTGCATTAAAGAATTAAAAAAAACCACCGGGTTGCTGCACAAGCCTGTCTCAGCCACTGATCATCTCCTCATCCATCCAGCCCTTTTCATTTCACTCTGGCTGGAAAAGTCTCTTAGGGAACGCTTTTCTTTTAAAAATCCCGACCGCGGCGGTCCCGGGTCCCGCTCCCCGTTTGCTCCCTCGCGCTGGACCGGGTCCCGGGTCCCGGTCCGCCCCCCCCCCCCCCGCGCTGGACCGGGTCCCGGGTCCCGGTCCGCCCCCCCCCCGCGCTGGTCCCGCGGCGGTCCCGGGTCCCGCGTCCCGGGACCCTCGCGCTGGACCCGCTCACACACACGCGCTGTCGGGGAGCCGGTACCGGGGTTTGTATCCGACAGGAGCTCAGTTAATTCAGCTGCGCCAGTCCGAATTTCCAGACCTGTCTCAGCTTCTTGATCATCATCATCCCTTCATCCAGCCCCCTCTTTTCATTCACCCTTATAATGACTCCGGCTGGAAACGTCTTATGCAAAGTTTTTCTTTTAAAAATCACCATAAGTTTCTGTCCATCAGCTGCGCCAGTCCAGCACCACATAGGCTACATGAGAATCTGTGTGTCGCGCCGCGAATACACACCCGCGCATGTCGGGATCCGGTACCGGGTTTGTAACCGACAGATTTGGCTGCAAATCTCGGAGAGTGAAGCTGATCTGACCTGAGACAGACCCCAGAAATCTCTGCTCTTAAAGCGGCCGGGAACCAGGTCATCGGACCCGCTTGGGGAACCAGGAAGTCGGCTGCAGCAGCGCGCATCACCGCGCTGCTCCAGCCGCTGCTTTAACCGGGGAAAACACACGCGCGCTGCAGAACACTCACACACAAGTGTGCTTATTTAAATAGAGCGGAGCAAAACTTAGTTTGATTGTATTTTATTTCACTTTACACATCAAGCAAATCCTTAAAAGTCTTCATCATCTGTTTCGCATTAAACAGCTCAGTGGAGTCTCATTCAGCTTCACCCGCCCCCTTCTCTTTTTACCTTCTCATGGTGGCCGACCTGACATTACCGTAATTCAGGTAATAGACACGGCGCACCGTTTCTTAAGGCGCCCGGCACATTTAAAAAAAAAAAAAAAAAAAAAAAGTTGCGCCTTATGGTCGCGAAAATACGGTACATGTCTGCCGTTTGTAACAAAGCAAACCGCATGAAAATCGGTTGAAAATTAAGTGAGTTATAGTTATTTTACTTATGCATACACCTCCTAGAAGCGAACGCACTGGAGTCAAAGCGAGACCGATCCAAGATGGCGGCCACACCCGACGTCGGCCCCAATAGGAAGCGTCAGTCAATGCGGCGTCAATGTATATATGTCTATGCGAAAACCTGTGCTCAACCAGTCTGATCACTACATTCTCCTCCATCTAGAGTGGAATATAACTCGGAGAGAACAGGTAGGTGTCCTGAGAGGCCAAAAGCAGCAACATACTGAGTCACTGCAGGATGATGGAGGTGAACGTATCTCCTTGCCCCAAAATTGCTCAGTATGTAAGGATGGCTTGGAAAAAGTTTTTCTCCCAAATATCAGCAGGCTATAAAAAGATTGGGACCCACAACACTGGCAGTTATCACCCTGTACCGTTGACGCTGATGCTAAGCTGCTCTCCAAGATTCTGGCATGGAGACCAGAGGGGTATTCCAGGAAGCAGGTTCAACAAACTGAGTTTAAACCTCAACTCCGAGTTGACTTAACCTGAGATAGGAAACTCAGAGTTTTCGGTTCCAGAACAGCGGATATGAGTTATTTCAATCAACAAGTTTGTTAACCTTGAGTTAAGCGCGTGCGTGAAGAAAATCAAAAGCCATCATCAGTAGAGCCCTGATTCAACGATTCACCATGGCGACCGGCGACAACAAAAGATCCACATACTTTTTCTTTTTTTTTTAAACTTTATTTAACATTTCAATTTACAAAATCCCTTTGAGGAAACATTAGTTTGCATCTGAAGATCCACATACTTCACGCCACTGGAGTTAGAAGTGTTAATACGTGCGTATGGCGAGTATGAGAGCATATTTCAGAAAAAAATTCAGCTGCAGCAAAGGAGAGAATTGGCGTGGGAGAAAGTTGCTGCAGTCAATGTCTAAGTTTGAATGCAGTATTCATTTAACATTTAAGCACACTGTCTTTTAATATTACAGATGAAAACAGTGGTGGAATGGTATTGAATGAAATGTTATTGTCATTTAGATCAGGAGCTGCCGCCACACCTCGGCTTCAGGGGAAAATGTAAATGTTTTTTTTATTATTTTATACATTTATGGAATTACTCTGTGTCTATTTGTATTGATTTATCCTATTACTTAATACATATAACATAACTACAAATGCATATCAGAACAACATGATGGATTTCACTATGTATTATCTTTCCCAACACTTGTACCCCCCCATATCTTGAAATGTGATGTCCCAGCGTCCCTGAAGACGGTGGTCGCTATCAATCTCGTTTTTAGCTCTGCAGTGTTACTAACTTACAAAAATGAAAAGGAAGCAGACAACCACGCAATTTAAAAAAAAAATGCCCAAACATCAAACTACAAGTTGATATTCCAACCATTTATATGCAGTAGGTCATATTTGGGGCTTTATCAGGATCATCTCAGCCTGGTTTTAGCTCAGAAGAGCTTGCAGGTACAAGGGAATCTGTAGTAGATGATTGTGTTATTAAAATAGAATAGAGGTGCAACGATTAATCGACTAATCAATGACTAATTTACTATTGAATTAATCGCCAACTATTTCGAAATTCAACTAATCGTTTTGATAGATGTCTTTATTGTCGCTAAACAAGTTCAGCGAAATTGACATTGCAGCTCTCTTTTCTCTAGTTTGCAAAGAAAACAAAGCAAAGATTAACTACAGAAACAATACAATAAATACAACAAATACAATAAAATACTTTAAAACACAATATAATAGGTTACAATTAAATACTTTAAAATCAGGAGGTGTCTATATGTGAGGTGGGAAGCAGTACAAACAGTCTGCGGTAGAAGAGGGTGTCTTCTTGGGCTTTGGGGAATAGTGGTCAACAAGTTATAACCGTTTTATAGATCAAAATCTGAATACATTGTTTATTTGTATTTACTTTTAGTATCAGTAGCAGCTAAATATCAGTAGCAAAGTTAAGCTGAGTCGACTTTATCATTTTCTGTTAAATCAGTAAATTGAAATAAAATTACAGATAAAATTAGTTATGTTGTTGAGTCCTGTTGTGGTTGTTGCATTTAACCTTTTGATGAGTGGGGGACAGAAAAGCACTGGACTGGTTTCTTATAGTTTTATGTTAATGGAGTTTAAATATAAATATCATATGTAATAATGAGCTCTTGGTGATAACGTAAAGTTATCACCAACATATGTGTGTGCATGGATTCATGGTTGTGTGCAGCACCTGCTCAAGTGTGAGCATATGTGTGCAGTCAACGAACAACAGCAGGAGTGGCAGACCTCTTTCATCTTTAGCAAGGTTAAATTTTGATTAATTTTTTTAAATCATTATATGAGGATTTGCTGTTTACAATCAGTTGATGGAACATTTGTGGGGCCCAGAATGTGTCAATGGCCATAACTCAGCCAGAAATATGCCCAAATTTGGTGCATATGTTTGAAGTCCAACTCTGAACATGTCTGTCGTGTACAGGACTGTCTCAGAAAATTAGAATATTGTGATATTGTGACTCTTTACACTGCTGACTTCTCCTACAACTCACCAACCTGTCACCTACAAAAGTTCTCTGACGACTCTGCTATCGTCGTCCTCATCACAGATGAAGATGATAGCGAGTACAGAGAACTGTCCCAGGACTTTGTGGACTGGTGCCTGCAGAATCACCTCCAGATCAACGCGGGGAAAACCAAAGAACTGGTGGTGGATTTCCGCAGGTGTAATAAATCCCCCCCGACACCAGTCATCTCAATGAAAGGACATTGAGATGGTGACATCTTATAAGTACCTGGGTGTTCACCTCAACAATAAACTGGACTCGACTACTAATTCCTCTGCACTCCACAAAAAAGGCCAGAGCAGACACTATCTGCTCAGGAGGCTGAGGGCTTTTGGTGTGCAGGAAACACACTGAAAACATTTTATGACACTGTGGTGGCATCAGCCATTTTTTATGGAGTGGTCACAGCTGCAGACAGAAGGAGGCTGGACAAAATGATCGAAAGGGCAGGCTTTGTCGTGGGCTGCTCTCTGGACACAGTGCAGGTGGTGGGAGAGAGGACGATGATGGCTAAGCTGTCATCCATGATGGAGAAGGACTCCCACCCCATGAAGGACACCTTCAGAGCGCTGGAGAGCTCTTTCAGCGGCAGGCTAAATATACATACTAGAATATAATGTGCAATATCATTCACTGCAACGTGCAATTATGTAAATATCCGTCTGTAAATATCCATCTGTTATTTTTTTAATATACCAGTATTTCTTATTATTTATTTTTCTTATTATTATTATTATTGTATATACCAGTTTACTGTTTATAGTGTGTTATTATTACTGTGTTATTACTATTTCTATTGATGCCTCTTGTTTTGCACTATCCCCTTTGCTGCTGTAAACTGCAAATTTCCCCTCTGTGGGACTAATAAAGGATTATCTTATCTTATCTCTTATCTTATCTTATTTTCTGTAATGCAATTACAAAAAAAAAATGTCATACATTCTGGATTCATTACAAATCAACTGAAATATTGCAAGCCTTTTATTATTTTAATATTGCTGATCATGGCTTATAGCTTAAGAAAACATCCTATCTCAAATATCCTATCTCAAAAAATTAGAATATTCTGGCAATCTTAATCTTAAACTGTAAGCCATAATCAGCAATATTAAAATAATAAAAGGCTTGCAATATTTCAGTTGATTTGTAATGAATCCAGAATGTATGACATGCTTGTTTTTTTAATTGCATTACAGAAAATAAAGAACTTTATCACAATATTCTAATTTTCTGAGACAGTCCTGTAATGAAGAGCAATTTAGATCACAGCATTTTTAATAACCTGTATCCAACTTACCCTTTTTAAGTAAGATTTTAGAAAAGCTGGTTTTCAACCAAGTAAATTATTTTTTAATAAGATTTTTAGAGACAGCCCTTTTAAAGATTTTAAATGACATCAGGTGCAATTTAGATAACTGCAAACTGCCAGTCTTGGTTCTGCTGGATCTTAGTGCCGCCTTCGATACAGTAGACCATCACATTTTATTAAACAGACTGAAGCACCTGGTGGGCCTCTCTGGTACTGTTTTTAACTGGTTCCGCTCCTATCTCACAGATCGATCTTTCTTTGTAAGTTTGGATACATGTTCCTCCAGAATGCATTAAATTAAGTGTGGGGTCCCCCAAGGGTCAATTTTAGGTCCACTTCTTTTTAACCTTTACATGCTTCCCTTGGGGGACGTCATCAGGAGACACGGCACACGGTACATCGCCGTGTCTCCTGATGACACAGGGCCACTTGATGCCCTTTTTAACTGTATTTTAGATATTAAGTCATGGATGGCAGATAATTTCCTACAGCTCAACCAGGACAAAACAGAGGTTTTAGTTATTGGTCCTGAAGGCCAGAGAGAGAAACTTTTACCAAAACTACAAGATTTTAAACCTTCGCAATGTGTAAAGAACCTGGGTGTTATTTTTGACTCTGAGCTCACTTTTATTCCACACATAAAGAATATTACGAAGATAGGTTTTTACCATCTTAAGAACATAGCCAGAGTCCGCCCGTTTCTCTCTCAGGCCAGCACGGAGGTGCTGATGCATGCTTTTATCTCATGTCGTTTAGATTATTGTAATGCCCTGCTCTCTGGTCTTCCTAAAAAGAGTATTAAGAACCTACAATTATTACAGAACTCAGCTGCTCGCGTGCTGACGAGGACCAGAGGGCGGGAGCACATTACACCTGTTTTAAAATCGCTGCATTGGCTCCCCGTCCGCTTCAGGATTGATTTTACGGTTCTTTTACTGGTTTTTAGGTGTCTTAACGGTCTTGGGCCATCTTATTTATCTGACCTGCTTTTACCATATCAACCCTCACGGACCCTGAGGTCCTCTGGCACCGGCCTTTTAACCATTCCCCGAACCGGGACCAAAACCCACGGTGAGGCTGCATTCAGCCATTATGGCCCTTATTTATGGAACAGCCTGCCAGAGAACCTCAGGGCCGCAGAGAACGTTGATATTTTTAAAAGGAGGCTCAAGACACACCTTTTTAGTTTGGCTTTTATCTGATCTCATTTACCTAGTCTTTTCATCTATTTATTGTGTTTATTTATTTAGTTTTGTATAGATTTCTCTAAAATTTTATACTTTTAGGCATTTCTTACTTTCTTTTAATCTTTTAGTTTTTAGCTCCAGTGTTTCCTCAGGGGGGTCGTCCACACTGGGAGGTGTGTCTGCTCTGCCCATGGGGGTGTCGTCATGGGGGTCCCTCAGGCCTGGGTAGCTGGGGGAGGGACTCCACCTTCTGTGTGGGGTCTGCCCCGGTCTGTCCGGGTTGGGGGGGTCTCTGTGGCGATGCTCCTTGTGGTCATGGTCGGTGATGCCTCTCAGTGTGGACGCCCACCCATAGGTAGTGTTTTCCTCACCTGGATCGTTAGTGCTAAGCCATGTCACCAGTCCACTTACTGTGTGTGTGTGTGTGTGTGTGTGTGTGTGTGTGTGTGTGTGTGTGTGTGTGTGTGTGTGTTTTATTCTTCTTGTAAAGCACCATGTGTTGCATTCCTAATGTATGAATGGTGCTATATAAATAAATACAGTTTGAGTTTAAGTTAATATTTAAGACAACTTGCAGCACCAACTGTTGTCAACATGCTTTGTATTCATTTTTGTCCTAGAGACCTCCGATTTTCAATATGTGTAATCAGATTTGACACCCCCCTAAGAGATCCATATGCACATATTTCTTTCATGCTCACAGCACCACCTTGTTGTGAAAGGAAGAATGTACAGTAATTATTGCATGTGCCTACTTCTGAGAATGATCAGACATGTAAAACGTTTGACAAAATAGTGCGGCAGCTAAGCTCATATATGGAAGGTATTGTGCATTTTATGATAGAAGCATGAAACTTTGTACACAGTTTCTAGACACCATGAAGTTTCTTTTCTGAAGTGGAAGCACTTCAGGAGGGACATCTGGAACTTATCAGAGGAACACATTTAGGATGGTCATATATCCGTTTTTTAAAAGATTGTTCTGTGCAGTTCTAAGGCCTTGCACCAGATATTGGCTTGATATGCTGCCCGCTTAATGTGCTGGACAAGTGCAGCCTTTGTTGGTGGCATGTTCTCCAGAGTTCTGGATTTGTGCGTGAAGAGCTGTTGTCTTGCTTCATTCACCTGTGAATGAATGAGAATGCCATTGTCAAGCATATAGGATGTCATTGTAAGCGACTGCTATTTTTAAAACATAATAATGCATAATAATATAAGTTATTACCTCTGTGGTTTCACTTGTCCTGTCATACATCAGTACAACAAAACGCTCCAGCTGTGAATTGACCTCCTCACTCACATCTGCTTGCATCTGCAGGATTTCATTGAAAGCCTTGGTCACTTCAGGGAAAGCCTTCCAGGTCTCCCATGCCATTTTCTTTCCTCTTCCTGCAAAGGCTGAGACTGTGTCACACCCTGTGAGTGCATGAAACAACGGGAAAGCAGCGCAGGTACTGGGATCCAGCTTGTTGGCTATTTTATGAACACTAATATGTCTGAAGCTGGTGCCTCGACCAAACGCAATCCACATTTCCTCTGGCTTGATCTTCCTAAACAAGGCTATGGCCAGGACAACAACATCAGTGTCCACGGTACGAATGGTAACCTTCTTCAAACCCTTCTGAACAGCATCTGTTACGTGCAGAAGCAAGCGCGTGTCTGCTTCCTCATGAGTGCATGGAGTGAGACTTGTTACGTCACAGTGAGCAGGAGAGCAAAGCACCATTTTGCCATGTGTCGTGTAAACTTCTTTTCCCTCTTCTACTGGGAGCCCCATGACTTGCTGAGAGAGGAATTCAAACAATTCAGTTTTGTTGTCATCTACACGGAGGAAGTCTTTCCATTGCTTTGGCAGCACAGTGGTTGGCATCACTCGTCTCCGTATTCCTTTCCCTCTCTTCTGTCTTGTGGTTCCTTTCAGACTGTCTGAGATGTAGACATCCCAGATGATATCAAGACGCCATGTTTTCTCAAGCTGAGATTTTACATACGGCACAAAGACGCTGTCTGCATAGTCCTGGAAGGTTTTTTGCTGTGCCAGGATTCAGCATCTGGACCACTGCTGCACCATCTAGGAAAACACCATCAACCATAGGAGCGGGTTGTGAGTCTGTGTCATCAGTCATTATGCACTTCAGAAGGTCTGCTTTTGTACCA
Organism: Cololabis saira; assembly: GCF_033807715.1. Classification (NCBI taxonomy): domain Eukaryota; kingdom Metazoa; phylum Chordata; class Actinopteri; order Beloniformes; family Belonidae; genus Cololabis; species Cololabis saira. Next base: position 35,323,263 of record NC_084592.1, read on the forward strand.
AGCCGCATCTTCCCTCCCTGAGACAACGATGGTGGTGCTTCCTGGTTTTCGTGGCTGAAGAATTTCCCAAGATTTCCATCACGTACTTGGCAAGACACATACAGCTGTGAGAAGAGATTGCAGTCACGCCTCAGTGCCTCAAGTTGTATTTTTTGTTTTGAATGTGTTTTCACTGGTGGGTGGCTGAAGAGTGGCATCTTGTTCCTGTGAATGGTATCTGTGACAGGCTTTGTTCTCTGCTCAAGCCGTTCTTCTACAAAGGTCTTGTACTGTTGTGCACCCAAGGACTCTACATTCCTCACTGTGTCTGCAACTGCTGTAGTCATGATATCTTTGGTGTCGAGCACCAGAAGATCCTGACTCTCTTCAAGAAATGGATTCCCCATCTCTTCAATCACTGCTGTGAGGGACCTAACCTGCTTCCTGAAGGCTTCTTGCACTGCTGGCTTCTGCTCGTGGTGACGGTTTTCCCCTGGGGTGCTGTCATTCTCAAAATCTGTTGTCATTCTGGCAATTTCTGGACCTGCCACCATCCAACGATGCAGTGCCCCAGGATTCTCTGTCAGGCCAACTGCTCCACCAGAGCCTTTGATGAGAGCGTTGTTCTGTTCATGGCATTGGTCAATTGCCATGGCTGAGAACTTGTGCATTGTTTTGTGCACAACAAACTTTCCAGCACAGAATTCTGCCAGTATTGCCGGATGTTTGTCAGAGAGGACCATCATGTCACGAACATGGACAGAGAGCCACCTGGAGTAGTGAGTGTGATCCAAAGCAAACATCCAGGGTAGAAGTTGTGTGAGTGTTTCTACATAGAGCTGAAAGTTGCCCTCCCGCAGTGATCTGATGTACATAAGCAGGAGGAGCTCGAGTGAGAAGGTTTTAAACCAGTAGTCAAAATGCACACTTTCCTTTGCTCGCTGTACACACCATTCCTCCAATGTTGGAGGAGAGACTCCTTCAGATGTGCAGTGCTGATTGTAGGCCTGCTGGGGTAAGATGTACAGGCTAGCGGCTGTAAGTTGGTGGGCATGGCGGGTCTTGGTGACATGCCTGGCATGGATAAAAGACTCTGCAGTGCCGGGGCTCGCGATCTCCGCTTGTATAAGAGCATTTGTCCATCCACTGTCTTCAAGCCAGTCCCCCAGGAGCTGCAAGCACACAGAAAAAATTGTGTTGACGTTGCAATCTAGCTTACAAAGAATGCACTCACAACACCCATGTACCGTCATCATTTCACTTTCATACTTGTACAACAGAAATGTACAGTATGTTGATTTTTATCTAACAACAGTGACACGCTATCTTTACAGTATACTAAAATGACAGGTCCTACCTTCAAGACAGCCATCTCGATGTGGAGCCCACCGAACATGATCACAAAGTGGTTCTCTCCATAGCTGTCTGGCCACGTCCATTGGATCTCCTTGGCTAAGGCATAGAGAGGTTGGTCTGCAGTAAGAACGGGCACCTGCCCAGGGTTCAGGTGATGAACTGCTGCTCTTACAATGTCCATTGAATGTCTTATCATGGCAGCAGAGTGTGCATTGTCCTCAAATAATGGCAACAGTGCATTAATGGCTGTGGGGGGGATTACTGTCTGTTGCATACCAGCGTGGTAGGCAGACCATGATATCCAGCTTCCCTTGTTTGTTTCCTGATCCTCCAGTGCTTCCATCACTGCCCTCAGCCACTCATATTCTTCATCTCTTTTTTGTGCTGTCATCTGGAAGTCGACGGGTCTTACAGGACCTTTTACTGGAGGGGCTATGAATTGCTTTGTTGTTAGAGCAAGTGGTGCTACATGTGTGTATGCTTGTGGCAGAGGCATGATTGACCTTGTAGAAGGAGTGGACTTGTTTATGACAGGTACGCCACGGTCAGAGCCTCCACATTCATGCGTAGGGTGCTGTATTACAGAAATACTAGTGCCATGAAAGGAGCCTTGTGAAGTTCCAGAGCTTGGATTGTGGTCAATATTGTCCACTGCAGCGGTTGTGAAGAGACCATTGCGCATTTTTGATGGGCATACAACATCTTCTTGCTTGAACCGTTGGCAGACTCCATTGGCAATATCGGCGGACACCTGCAGAAGGCGATCATATGACACGCACATTCCCAGATTGAAGAGAGTGTCAATTAGTCCTCTGCTACGTGTGACGGCATGGATTTTCAAGGCTATGTACAGTGGAAGTGGAGTTTCCCTGTCACGGCTGTGACGCACTGCTGTTGACTTTGCTGCTCGTGTATGTTTGACACTGTTGAAAACCAACAACTGTGAGACTGTGAGTGCGGCACTTGTAGTATCTGTTTCCTGAAGCTGATCCTGGTGTTTGATGTTTGCCCCATCCAGGATCATGTTCACCAAAGCCAAAAGCGATGTAGGTACAGACTCCTTCTGAGCATTAGGATGGAAAGTGCCATCAAAGCTGAACTTGGTGGAAAACATCTCTCTGCGTACTACTTGTGCTGCTCTCATCAAATGCATGCCATCACTGTCGTAGTCACAGGCCTTCTTAAGGGCATCTCCGATATCATTCTGAAATGTCAAAAGTGTGTCTCTTCCCTGTGAATGTGCCATTAAACCAGGTACCTCTGAGAGAAGCCTGTTCTTTAGTCGGGTTGTGTGGATCCGATTCCCCACTGGTGCACCAAGCTGTTCAAGTCGAATTTGGTACAGGTTACGCAGGTCAGACAATTTGAATACTGGAGCAGTGTCCTCCTCACTTCTTCTTTCCTCCATGAAGGCTACCAACTCTGCAAACGCAATACCAAGTAGCTGAGCATCTTCCTTGTGTTCATCCTTTGATATAGCCTGTCTTGCTTTGTTATATAGCTTCTGGAGGCAGTTTAGATGATATTTTGCTTCAAGGGCTATCATGTCCGCAGGTGCAAGTTTAGCAAGCAACTCAGTGTCTTCTGTTTCCACGGCAGCTTTTCTAACTTTGGCATCTAACTGTTTTGTTGATGCCATATTGAGCACTTCGGACCCAGCAGGCTTGTTGCAGAAGAAACACAAAGGGTCTTTTGGGTGGATATGACTGTGAGAAGACCGTGTGTGAACCATGGCTACATCACACTGTTCCAACTTTTCTAATGACTTCCGCCGTCGTTGCAGTGTACTTTGATTGTATTTTACTCTACAGGCCTTGTGCCACTGTGCTCTGTTGGTCCTCAGCGTGGCCTCTATGCCATTCCCATCATCCAGCCTGTCCAAGTCCAACTCAGGTGGTATTTGTCCAATTTCTTGGAATGCATGGAGATCCCTGGCCAATGACACATAACCACTGTCTTCTGATGGCTTGTTATGCCTGGTGGGGCATTGCAAAGCTTCTCCTGTTTTTATTTGACAAAGAGCACAGACTTCCCAGTTAATAGAGCTACTAAACTTGGAATTCTTAGATGTAAAAGGCTGAATTGGATCAACCAGTAAATGGCGTTTTGACATGATGCAGGCAGTGTTGACTTATCGCAATTTTGAAGGGCGCTGGAGGCTAGCTGACACAGGCTACAGAGGAATCCTGAAAGAACATAACACATTGTGTAAATTTACTATTACATCTGTTAGATAGCTTTAATTCATCAACAACCAGCTAGCAAGCAATTTTATTTAATTAATTAACAGCTAGCTATATCTATTTTATTTAGTTCACTAACAGATAGCTAGCTAGCTAGCTAGCAAATGATTTTATGTAATTCATCAACAGCTAGATACAGCTATTTTATTTCATTCATTAACAGTTAGCTAGCTAGCAAGACATTTTATTTAATTAATCAACAGCTAGCTAGCTAGGCTATTTTGTTTAATTCATTAACAGTTAGCTAGCTAGCTATTTAATTTAATTAATGAATAGCTATTGTCTTTCATCAGATGGATGGGGATTAAAATACTCACCTTTCCTGACAGCAACATCACACTCTTTCTGTCATAGTAAATGGTGCTGCCAGCTTCCACCTGCCAACTGCCAACTGCGAACTACTGCCCTCTGCTGGTCAGCAACAGTATTGTCATATACAAACTCACACAAAAGGCCATGACTGAGCAAAATTTTCTTTATTATAACAAAGACATATTTTTTTTTTTTAATTATGTACTTATTATAATGGAGAATGAAGCGAAAATAATGGAAAAATGCAATGCTGAGGTCAATGACCTCTCAAGGTCACCAGAGGTCAGACCCAAAGTGCTTCCAATTCAGAAATTAATCCTTGGGGGTTGTAGATGATATGTAGAAAGTTTCATGCTTCTATCATAAAATGCACAATTGGTTTGCTTATCTGCCACACTACTACACTTCATCTCCGATCAGCGTGACCAGCATAAGCCGAGGAGCATCCCGCCAGCTGCGCTCAAGGAAGCTCACTGGCTACCCAGACCCAGTGAACACCCTTCGTCCACCCGGGTTACCCGAGCGGAACGGTGACCCGTGTGCAACGAGACGGCGTGACCAGGAAAAGGGGGACAGCCTTGCTGCCAGCAACGCTGCATTTTCCAACTCTCCAAGACAGAGAGAGAGGGAAGACAAGGGAGCCGCTCACAGCTAAATCACCAGTGGTAGTGTCAAAAGTTTCCTTACCTCCTTACTAATCCACACACAGACAAGTTAGTATCCTGGTCATCAGGCCTCCAATACTTTCAGTTACCACTGGGTGGAGGACACCCCCGCCCACCCACACCCCCCATCTAAACATGAGCTACTGTTACTGCAACAGACATGGACTACGGGTCTCCCACAATAACTCAATGTCCACCATGTGAAGGAGCCAAACACATGCATTCTCCTCCCGTTAACTGAGAAAAACTGCTGGCATATTTGTTTTATGTCTATAGCAGGGATCAGCAACCTGCGGCTCTAGAGCTGCAAGCGGCTCTTTAGCACCGCCCTAGTGGCTCCCTTGAGCTTTTTCAAAAATGTTTGACCTTTTTTTCTTTTTTCTCTTTTTTTTCTTTTTTTCCTTTTTTTTTCTTTTTTTGTTCTTTTTTTCCTTTATTTCGTCTTTTTTTCCTTTTTTCCTTCCTTTTTCCTTTCCTTTTTAATCTCAACATTTCGACTTTTTTCTTGAAATTTTACCCATTTCCTCAACATTTTGACTTTTTTCTCGAAGTGTATAATGAAAAAAAAATCTTCCGCCAGTTATAACTAATATAGCTACATGCAGCATGTGTTGCTTTCATTCTAAGGCTTATACAAGACTTTTCCATTTTGTTTTTTGTGTTTTTGGTCTAATACTTTCAACATTTTTGCTTGCCGACCCCTGGTCTATACTGTCCAGGCTCTTCTGGTGGCATAGAGCAGCTTTGTTTAATCTCATTTGAGTCATTGTTGACCATAGCCATGTTTTTAGTCTTCTGAGAGCACTGAAACTTCTTTCAGCCTCAGCCGAGGCTACTGGGACGACTAAAAGCATCCTGACAAAGTTGATCAAACAGACCCCTCACCTCCACTGGCATTTCCCTCATGATAGTAGCCATTTCTGTACTAGATGTAGAGCTATATTTGGATGTGAACATGGCTAGCTGAACCTTTAGACTCTGCCTGTTAATTTCTGGGTACTGATCAGCAACGCCATCCACCTCTCCAGTGAGCAGAATTTCTTCCAGTTTCTGCAAGAACCTAAATCTGTCTGGTTGAACCTCTCCTGAAACTGAACATGTAAGACGATTTACACACTGGGTGACTCTGATTTATAAGGCTCTTCTTGGCTTGGTTCCTGGTTATTTATGCTTATTTCTTCAGAGAACTAAAAGCCATTATGCTTTAAGATCAAATATCATTTTGCACCTGGCTGTTCCTCGTGTTCGGGCTAACTTGGGGAAAAAAGCTTTTAGTTTCTCTGCACCCTGTGCTTGGAATATCCTCCAATTTGAACTGAAAATGCCTGAACTTATTTCACTTGAAGCCTTTCGCTCTTTTCTAAAAGACAGACAGCGAGAATCCTTTTGGCAGTGCCTGTGTTTTTAAACTACTTGTGCCCGTGAGTTGTTTTTTTCCTACATGTTACTGAAGTCACTACTGCACTTTATTTGCTAAAACAGTTTGCACTCTCATTTTTAATGTTTATTTTGTGATTGCTGTTACTTGTGTGTTATTTGTGGACGTGTGCTGCTGCCTTCCTTGTCACCCTTGTAAAAGAGGTCTTGATCTCAATGGGTCTTTTATCTGGTTAGATAAAGGTGAAATAAATAAAAACATTTTTTAAAGCAGCAATGATGTTGTTCATCTGAGGTTGTATCTTTCTGAACACCGGGCCAGTTAATCTGGATCAAAGTGATCCGGATTTGGAAATCCCATTTTATGCTATCCAGGATCAGGTAATCCGTTTTAGTTTCATGCCGGATTTTCAAAGCAACATTGGATTGGATCACCCTGATCCAGATACACAGTTTTCAAGATTACCAAATCCAGATTACCAGTGCTCTAAATGGGACAACATATCACAATGTGGCCTACCAGCTATGTAAAGAACAACAGGTAGAAGAGCCAACATGGGGTCACTTTAAGTTTATTGTCTTGCACAACATCGCTGCCAGGTGCAATGTCCCTCTCTGTGATGACGTTTCTGATGCTCCTGAGCCTGTTGAAGAACCAGACCAACCTCTGGTTCTGTTGAAGAACCAGACCAACCTCTGGGCCTGTTGAAGAACCAGACCAACCTCTGGCGTTGAAGAATGAGGGACTGACCGGACGTGTAGTAAGGGATGCAATAGTTAGAAATCATTTTTGACAGGTTCATCTCTGATGATTGTTTCTTTGATATTAATATACAGTGATGAATTACAGAAAAATTGAATATATTATTTTTGTTTGTTATTGAAATCTGTTTGGGGGATTATTTCATGGTGACAAGATCATTTTTATTTTATTTTTACTTTACTGAAAGGCTTAATTGGTAGCCTATGTTTACTTTATCTACGTTATCACTGTAACGGTTAAACAAGTCAAGTGCAAAATATAAATAAAAGTATTTACACTAAATGATACAAATGTTGTATTATTTGAGCAATTTTAAAGTTTTTCGACATTTTCCTCCTGAAATCCACCTTGAAATCCTACCCCCTGTTGGGATCAGGATAATCCTGTTTTTTTTGGATCAAAGTTATCCAAATCCTACTGGAAAGTTTTGAACAACACAAACTGAAGGTTTGATCCAGATCAGTGGCGTCAATTCACTGGAAGCTAAGGTATGGCAAGGTTACGAGTCACAGAACTTAACTAAAGTATCAATCAACACGTCCAGCAAATACTCATCACAGAAGTCTGCTATGTAGCTTATCTGTGTGGTCAAGAAAATTGGAACTTTTTCCAAATGCAGTCTCACTCACTGCAAAAAACTCAAAATCTTACCAGGAATATTTGTCTTATTTCTAGTTAAAATGTCTCATTTTTAGTCAAAAAATCTCATTACACTTAAAACAAGAGTCATTACCAGAAAAATTACTTGTTATTTTACCATGTTCACCTGTTTCAAGTAAATTTTCACTTGAAATAAGTAGACAAATCTGCCAGTGGGACAAGATTTATCTTCTCATTACAAGCAAAAAAATCTTGTTCCACTGGCAGATTTTTCCACTTATTTTAAGTGAAAATCTACTTGAAACAGGTGAAAAGGGTTGTTTTTGAGTCTTGTCTTAAATGTAATGAGATTTTTTTTGACATTTTAACTAGAAATAAGACAAATATTCTTGTTAAGATTTTCAGTTTTTGCAGTGTATAATAACTAGTGAAATCGATCATGTTCTGATTTGCATTTGTAGTTATTCTATATGTATTAAGTAATAGAATAATCAATACAAATAGACACAGAGTAATTCCATAAATGTATTTAAAAAACAAACATTTACATTTTCCCTTGAAGCCAAGGTGTGGCGGCTGCCATACCTTGCCATACCCAATTGACGCCCCTGATCCAGATTAGAACTAGGATTGGATTACGTGATCTAATCCGATTTCATAATCCTTCTTTCCCTTTTGAAGAACCCATTTTCAAACTTTGATCCAATCCGATAACCAAAATCCGATCAGATTACTTTTGACCAACTGGCCCTAGAGTTGATGTGTTGCAGTAAAACGGGGTAGGTGTGCTGCACATGCGGCGGGTGTCCAGCAGGGGGCGCCGCAGCTCCAGCTGTTCATCCAGGACTTTTCCTTTTTTCCAGCTTCAACATGCGACACTTTCCCAACTGCCAGCATCATCCCTGCACCCAGTGCGCCTGCGCAGAACGACCCATTCTTGTCCTGCAGGCAGGCAGAAATCCGGGCGGAGAGTCGGAACCGGGCCGCGGACGGAGCTGGTGCACCCCGACCCGACGAGCGCGGTGAGTGGGTGACGGGTCCGGGGGGTTCTGTCTGCTCTCCGAGGGTTAGGGTGGTTCTGGTTGCGGTCTGTCTGTCTGGCTCGGGAGTGACGTCTCATTGAAACGCTAGCGTTAGCCGCGGTGAAGTTGGTCTCAGGTTGGCTCTGCGACAGACTTTCACCAGGACCACGTGACCCGGGACTGGAGTTCTGGTTCTGGAGTTCTGGTTCTGGTTCTGGAGTTCTGGTTCTGAAGTTCTGGTCCTGCTCTGCTGGATCAGGGGAGACTAAGCTCCAGCACGTCTTTTAAATGCATATTTTTGTCTCTTGCTGCACGTTAAACCTCTTTTTAAATCTCCATTTGAGTTTCTTTTTTTATTCCATTTTTATTTATTCTGAAATTTAAACCAAATGTTTCTCTTGACATTAACCCAGCTTTGATTTGGCGCTACTGGATCAAAAATTGAGTGTTAAATTTAATATTAAACAGTAATAATAATAATAATAACAATATTAAAGCTGCAAGCAGCGATGAACGGGCCCTCGCCCGTGCAATTTCCACCAATTATGGTCAAGGACTCAAAACCAAGTCCGATGACACCACCCACGACTCTTTATGTCAAACCATTCAAAAGTTATAGCAGAAAAAAGCCACGGTAACGCTTATTTATAACCCATCGTCGCAGGATGGAGACGCATATTTTGATGTATAACACACCTGGGGGCATGTTACGGTTCGGGCCGTATTAACTGCCGAAGGAATGGCATAAATTGCAGCAAAATTACATGATTCATTCAAAATAGCCGACTTCCGTTTCAGTTTCAGCCATGGCGCCAAGAGACTTTTCTTTAAGTTGCGACATGATACAGGTGTGTACCGATTTTCGTGCATGTACGTCAAACCGTATCATGGGGCTTGAGGCACAAAGTTTTCTAGGGGGCGCTGTTGAGCCATTAGGCCACGCCCATTAATACAAACCATTAAATATCACATTTTTCACCAGGCCTGGCTTGCGTGCAAAATTTGGTGATTTTTGGGGCACGTTTAGGGGGGCAAAAAAGCTCTCATTTTGCCGGAAGAAAAATAAAAACGAGAAAAATAATAAAAACATCTCCTACAGATACAATAGGGCCTTCGCACTCTAAGTGCTCGGGCCCTAATTAGTTCAACAAAAGTATCATCACAATATAGAAGAAAACCTCAAACTGTTGATTATTTGTTCAGGTTTGGAGTCACGTGGTATAGAAAATACTGGGATAAAGCTTGAAAATGACAACAATTAACTGTGTTTGAAAACATTGTTTTTGAATATGCTTTTTTATAAAACTAAAAACTTGTTTTCTCTTGGCATCCTGGTTTACAGTTATTGGATCAGATGGCTTGGAAAATCATGAAATTTGATTTAAAAATACCCTTGTTTTGATTTTATTGCAAAATTAGAAAAAATTAGAAAATACTGGAAAAGTGTGCAATTGATTGTATGTCTCTCGGCTGGCCTGGGAACGCCTCGGACTCCTCTCGGAAGAGCTGGAGGAAGTGTCTGGGGCTAAGGAAGTCTGGGCATCTCTGTTGAGACTGCTGCCCCCGCGACCCGGGAACGGATAAGCGGCGGACGATGGATGGTGTGCAATTGACTAAAGTCCAATTAAAAGTAACAAGAGACATGTATCAACGGGATCTTGCAATACTAAGCACCTTTTTTTTTATATTAAAAAGCAATAATATATCTGTAATTACATTTTTCTAGTCATTGTGGGTCACGTGACATGAAAGCCATTGAAAGAATGTGGCTTTTTCAACAAAAATATTGATATAAAATAAGAGCTCAAACTCAATTTCAAAAAAGGTGTGTCTTACTTATTTATTAGGGGAGTGGTAGCCTAGTGCAGTGTTGCCCAACCCTGGTCCTCAGGGCCCACTGTCCCGCATGTTTTAGATGTTTCCCTTCATCAGCACACCTGATTCTAATTAATGGTCCTAATTAGCTTGTTATCAAGGTCTGCACAATTCTGTTGATGACACAGCCACTTGTATCACAGTGTGCTGAACCTACATGCAGGACAGTAGATCTCGAGGACCAGAGTTGGGAAACACCAGCCTAGTGGTTACAGAGGTCTGGAGGATCCAGGTTCAAGCCCCTGGATTGCAACCGAGGTCAACCACTTTGGGCCCCTGAGGGCCCTTAACCCTTACTGCTCCCCGGGGGCCGTGCAAAGGCAGCCCACTGCTCCTAGTTGGACTAGGGATGGGTTAAATACAGAGAATAAATGTCCCCGTTGTGGGATTAATAAAGGAACATATTATTATATTATTATTTGTGCATTCTGCTCCAGCGTGACGTCACAGCTCCCTAGGCGTGGAGGAGTTTTTTCTTGTTTTGGTTGCGAGGGCTGGAGACCATCCAACCTGAAGCGAACTTCACCGCGGCGCTGCAGTCTGCTCCGTTTTCCCGGATTTGTCCCGGTTCTGCGGAGAGGTGGGCCCGCTGCGGGAGAGGCTGAGGCCGGCTGCAGCAGCCCGGGGCCCGGCCTCGGGGCCCGGAGACCCCCGGGGGAGTCTGGGAGCTTCCCCAGCAGTGATGCTGCGGTTCTGGGTTAGCCGGCCCAGCTAGCAGAGGCGGCTTAAGCCTGATTTATGGTTCCGCGTTAAATCGACGCAGAGGCTTACGGCGTACGGTGCGCGTCGCCGCATACCCTACGGCGTAGGCTCTGCGTTGGTGTAACGCGGAACCATAAATCAGCCTTAACGCTGCACAAAAGCACGGGACAGTGCGGGAGTCCCAGCGGGCAGGAGAGGATACAGATGACGAGGCTCTTAATGTGGCAGAGGAGACGAATCATCACAACACTGAATGTGCAGAAGTCTCTGTGCGTCTGGGATGAGAGGACATGTCAAACCAGTTCATGAACATCTGCATGTACATGCATGTCCAGGCCATACCTGTCAAGTTTGGGATTTAAAGATACAGGAAATGTTCTGCCGCTGTCCCACCAGCCCAAGCGAGAAATTCAAAATAATTACCTGTCAACCATTTACAAACTAGAAATATGTGCTCAGAGTGTGATCATTTTACCTTTGTTGACACTGAAATGCTGTGGACATTCCTACGTATGTAATTCCTATAAAGAGCCTAAATGAAAACACAAAAGTGAATTATTTATTTTAAATATTTTCAGTTTATATACACATTGATTGTCTTCAAGTGAAACATTTACGTTTTCTTTTAAAGGGGACCTATTAACGCATTTTATGTCTATTTTAAACAGGCCTTGAATGTCTTAAAAACAAGCTTTTGATTGTTTTTTCTATATAAATTAGAAATTCAGCCTCTGGGCCATGTCTTTATCTTTACCGTTTTTAACCTCATTCTCTATGCTGGATTCTGAGTGGGCGGGGCTATGATAATGAGGCTCTGTGCTGATTGGCTGCCTGAATGACACGATACACCGCTATGAAAAAATGGCGGAAGCTCCGGCCGGCGGAGTTAAGCCTGAATTATGGTTCTGCATTAAATCGACGCAGACCCTACGGCGTACCCTACGCCGTAGGGTCTGCGTTGGTGTAACGCGAAACCATAAATCAGCCTTTACACCGTGTCATGCATGCGATGCGAGCGTCAGCGTCAAAATCAATTCCATTGCTTTATTTTCTATTGGACTGGCCGCAGCGACGCAGCACAGCGCGACACGCCGTTTAAGCTGAACATTTGTCGGACGCCCTGCTTCTATTTTCTTCCTGTCACTCGCGTTGAAAGCCGGTTGAAAGCGCTGTAGGAAAGCTCAATAAAGTGGCAGCTGGCTGGAGGGAGATGGACAGAGAGCGTCCGATGTCACGCAGTGCGATGCGATAGTCGGACGCTCGCATGCAGTTACACGGTTTTATAGTTGTGGGCGTGGTTTGCATTTTGGTTACGTAACGAAAGGGAGCAGAATCTGAACGGCTCGTAGATCCACATCACACTGGACGGCTCATCCGGGCGGCTGTACAGACACTGCAGAATTTGGTTGCTTTCCTCCTTCTCTGAGTTGGCAGGCTGAGGGGAGACCACTTTATACATGTTAAAGCAAGAGAAAACGTGTTTTTCATAATAGGTCCCCTTTAATTTGTCATTTTCAGTCATGTGGCTCTCTGGTATTCACTGACTGACATCAGTCCTTCCCCTGTCAGAGACACAATTCGTAGTTACACGTCTTTCAGAACGGGTAACTGAGCCCCATCCTGCTCCTCTCTAAAAATGGAAAACCGAATTTACTTTCCTAGAGATATTCATGGCGCGACTCTACTCGCCACTCCCCCGTTTTGCACTTTTACACTACGGGTCGAGGCGGGTGGAGGCGTGCCGAGTAGATACTTTTTCTGTATCTATTCTGCTGAAGTTCTAAGCCAGGGGTCACCAATCCTGGTCCTCGAGGGCCGGTGTCCTGCATGTTTTAAATGTTTCCCTGCTTTAACACACCTGATTCTAATTAATCATCGTCATCAGCTTTTCATCCAGGGCTGCACAATTCTGTTAATGACACAGTCACTTGTATCATGGTACAATGAAGCAGGGAAACATCTAAAACCTGCAGGGACACCGGCCCTCGAGGACCAGGATTGGTGACCCCTGTTCTAAGCGGCTTAGTCGGCACTATATCTGACGTCATCACACTACAGGCAGCCGATTGGTCGGGGGGCGGGGCCGTCAGACGTTTGAATCAGGAGGCGGAAATCAGCGAGGAGAGCGACTTGCAGCTTTTTGTTCATTTCATTCAACAGGCAACGGTAGCGCAAAAGTCTGTTTGGTGATCCAGCTCTGAGATGCAGATGTTCATAAACCTGGTGGCTGAGGAGAGAATTAAAAAGGGATGTAGACGGGCGATAAGGAACAACCAGATCCACCAGGAGCTCGGTCACTTCTCAGCTGCTCGCAGCTCCAGCTGACTTTTCAGCAGTGCCGAGACAAACTAACAAACAAAAAAAAGCTTTGCCGCTTGAAGCTTCTTTCAGTCAAATTTTTTAACTTGATATCGAACACAAGCCACAGACCCAGCAGCACATATATCATCTCCTCCAGGTTGTCCATCTTTAATGTTGTTGTCTTCTCCGTTTAGATCACACAATCAAATATGTCACAGCAGCTTCGCTCCAACCCTCCTACTTCTCATCTGGGTATTGAAAATAAACGAGGGCAAGGTGAGACGAGTCGCGCTGAGTAGGTACTAGTATAAAAGCGCCATAACGCAAAGTCTTTGCTTTTTTGGCAGAAATCTCTCTCGTTACATCCATCCATCTCTGATTTGTTTTTCCGAGTTTGCTCCCGTTGTCACCACTAATCTCGCAAGAACTGCCACCCGGGCTGCAGCAGGTGGCAGTTCTTGCGAGGCTAGTGACGATTCAGTTTGAAGTTTAAATATTATATTATAAAATGGGAAATGTACAGAAAAATACTAATACGGGAGGACGGTGGGAAAGAGGGGTAAAATATAAAAAATACGTCTCCCGGCCAAAACGGGAGACTTGACAGGTATGGTACAGCCACATGCACACTGTCAGGAGGTGCACTTACAAACACAATAATAAAAAAAGATGTCCAAACGTTGGATTGATGCCCAACGTGTAAATATAAACAGAAGACGATGATCTTTAAACCTCACACCCCCTCAACCCCCAACCCTAATATGATCATCATTGTGGGTGGGAGGTTCTTCAAGTTCAGCTAACGATAAAGTTTTAAGCTTCTCTTTGAACTACAGCTACAAATTTGAAACGAATTCTCCGATCAAAACTCTTCTTCATTTTCAGGTTTTTAAAAAAAATTTCAGGTTAACTTGGGAGTTTCCATCCAGTCATACCGAGTTTTTACGTTCTACTGTACGAATCTGGAGACGTGGCGGTGCAGATGCTCTCATTGTAGCGCCCCCTACTGGCTAATTGGTTTCAGATTTCCTCCGTTCTCTGCAGTGCCACATTAATGCACATGAAAGATTGGCCTCTGAAATCTGATTGGCTGTCAAAGTCAGCAAATGGCTCTTTAGATGCGGCCTACAACCGAAGCTTCGTAAAAGTTCACCAAGGTTTAAATTTTACCTCAATTGGTTCATGAGATGTTGACGTGCACTGTAGCGTTCAGCATTCAACTGAGGGGTCCGGATTCTGGCCCCGGCTTGTGTTCGATATCAAGTTAAAAAATGAGAGTGAGAGAAGCTTCAAGTGGCGACGCTTTTTAATTTTTGTTAGTTTGTCTCGGCGCTGCTGAAAAGTCAGCTGGAGCCGCGAGCAGCTATGAAGGTACAGAGCTCCTGGTGGATCTGATCGTTCCTTATCGCCCGTCTAGATCCCTTTTTAATTCTCTCCTCAGCCACCAGGTTTATGAACATCTGCATCTCAGAGTTGGATCACCAAACAGACTTTTGCTGCCATTGCCTCCACCAATCGGTGGCCTGTAGTGTGATGATGTCAGATACAGCCAACTCAGCCGCTTAGAACCTCTGCAGAGTAGCTACAGAAAAAGTATCTACTCGGCACGTTAGACCCCTAGTGGAAAAGCGCCAAACCGAGGTGAGCCGAGCCGGGCTGAGTAGGTACTAGTGGAAAAGTGCCATAAGTCTGGAGGAGGTAATGATGCAGGTCTTGATCCAGGTTTCTTCCCTCTTAAAGGGGAGTTTTTATCTGGTATTGTTTACATAATAATTGCTCGGGTCATGTTCTGGGTCTCTGGAAAGATCCTAGAGATGACTTCTGTTTTTAATAGACGCCTTATAAATAAAACTAAATTGAACTTGATCCCAGAACCAGCTCAAAGCTGTGATGAGCCTAAACAGCGCTTCTGTATCTGCTGCTAAATCGCTTCATCTTCCTTTGTTCTTCCAGGATAACTGGGACCAGATCCAGGGACCAGATCCAGGGACCAGATCCAGGGACCAGATCCAGGGAGCAGACATGGGCCTGTGATCCAGCTAACTCCATTCGCTGCCCTGCTCACCGGTTGCCAGACCACCTCTCTTTTCCCCTTTGTGGTGGTTTGGCTGCGACTCCTCTGAGAGAAGAAGAGGGGGAGGCCGGGGCGGGAGGGAAGGATAAACTCCCCAGCTGCCATCCAGACGCACACATGCTGCATTGCTGCCATTCCCCAGACCCAGATCATCGTACCCAAGGGCGCTGAGCGACCAGCAGCTGGTGGAGGAAGTCCTGCCCCGAGGGTTGGCAGTAAAACCGCTCCGTACACCCGGGACCAATCACTTACCGGCTTTCATCCAGGCCAGTGAGTCGCATCGTACTGCGGTGAGCAGTGGATGGTTGCTGGTGGGCGGCCAATCACCGAGCAGGGCAGACGGAGGAAACCAGAGCCGGGGTATGGAGCCCAGCATGGAGAACTGCCTGGCCCAGGTCCTGCAGAAGGACCTGGGCCGACGACTGCAGGTGGGCCAAGACATCATCGAGTACATCCTGGACCGGGAGAAGTCCCCCGACCTGGAGCAGGACCAGACGGCGCTGGACAAGATGGTGGACGGCATCGCCAGCTCCTGGGTCAACTCCAGCAACTTCAAGGTACACTCGCGCAGAGGAATGGCCGAGAGGCGGGGCTTCATGACATCATTTCTCCATGAGAGGTCATTGAAGGGGAGCGGTTAGACCGACTTTCCTAAACTGACCATTTGGAACAGTTGGATGCTTGACAACTCTTATACATTTTCGTGCCAACCGGGTCAACAGGCCGTTCATGAATCCAAGTCAGTTCAGGCAAAACGATGTTTCCTGCGATGGCGACTCGTACGACTTGTTGTGAGATTCTACCGAGTCTAAAGGTTTTAGACTAGTCTCTCAGTCCAATGATGCAGGGAGTTTTCTAGGATCTGGTTCATGATGGGGAAACCTGGTGACCTCACTCAGACACCTGCCATGCAAGATCCAGGCCACTTATGGGTGACAGTTCTAGCAAAGCTCTACTAGTCCTGCTTTCAGACCCACTAGTCCTGATTTCAGATCCACTAGTCCTGGTTTCAGATCCACTAGTCCTGGTTTCAGATCCACTAGTCCTGGTTTCAGATCCACTAGTCCTGGTTTCAGATCCACTAGTCCTGGTTTCAGCTCCACTAGTCCTGGTTTCAGATCCACTAGTCCTGGTTTCAGATCCACTAGTCCTGGTTTCAGATCCACTAGTCCTGGTTTCAGATCCACTAGTCCTGGTTTCAGATCCACCAGTCCTGGTTTCAGATCCACCAGTCCTGGTTTCAGCTCCACTAGTCCTGGTTTCAGATCCACTAGTCCTGGTTTCAGATCCACTAGTCCTGGTTTCAGATCCACTAGTCCTGGTTTCAGATCCACTAGTCCTGGTTTTAGATCCACTAGTCCTGGTTTCAGATCCACTAGTCCTGGTTTCAGCTCCACTAGTCCTGGTTTCAGATCCACTAGTCCTGGTTTCAGCTCCACTAGTCCTGGTTTCAGATCCACTAGTCCTGGTTTCAGATCCACTAGTCCTGGTTTCAGATCTACTAGTCCTGGTTTCAGATCCACTAGTCCTGGTTTCAGATCCACTAGTCCTGGTTTCAGATCCACTAGTCCTGGTTTCAGATCCACTAGTCCTGGTTTCAGCTCCACTAGTCCTGGTTTCAGATCCACTAGTCCTGGTTTCAGATCCACTAGTCCTGGTTTCAGATCCACTAGTCCTGGTTTCAGCTCCACTAGTCCTGGTTTCAGATCCACTAGTCCTGGTTTCAGATCCACTAGTCCTGGTTTCAGATCCACTAGTCCTGGTTTCAGATCCACTAGTCCTGGTTTCAGCTCCACTAGTCCTGGTTTCAGATCCACTAGTCCTGGTTTCAGGTCCACTAGTCCTGGTTTCAGATCCACTAGTCCTGGTTTCAGATCCACTAGTCCTGGTTTCAGCTCCACTAGTCCTGGTTTCAGATCCACTAGTCCTGGTTTCAGCTCCACTAGTCCTGGTTTCAGATCCACTAGTCCTGGTTTCAGATCCACTAGTCCTGGTTTCAGATCCACTAGTCCTGGTTTCAGCTCCACTAGTCCTGGTTTCAGATCCACTAGTCCTGGTTTCAGATCCACTAGTCCTGGTTTCAGATCCACTAGTCCTGGTTTCAGATCCACTAGTCCTGGTTTCAGCTCCACTAGTCCTGGTTTCAGATCCACTAGTCCTGGTTTCAGATCTACTAGTCCTGCTTTCAGATCTACTAGCCGTGGTTTCAGTTGTTCTAGTCCCAGTTTCACTTCAACTAATCCATGTTTCAGTTGATCTAGTCCATGTTTCAGATCTATTATCCCTGATTTCAGATCCACTAGCCCTGGTTTTGGTTCTTGTTGGTCTCACTCCAGATGTTTCAGTCATGACTTGATCAGGATGAGTTTAAATTTAGCTAATTAAATGGCTTCCCAAGGTAAGCATTATCTAAGCCAGGGGTCTGCAACCCTGGTCCTAAGGAGCCGCACTCCTGCATGTTTTAGATGTCTTTTTGCATCACCACACCTAATTCTAATTAAATGTCATCATCAGCTTGTCAAACAGGTCTGCATAAGTCTGTTAATGACAAAGTCCTTTTTACCAGGGTGTGTTGATTAGGAATGGGTGATATTTTACTGTTCACGATATACCGTCAAAAAAATTCCCCACGGTAAGACTTTGTCATCTCGCGGTAAAAACGATAAATTCCCGTTGATGATGTTTTTGTGTAAAGTCGAATTTATGGTTCTGCGTTACGTACAGGAAGGAAGGAAGGAAGGAAGGAAGGAAGGAAGGAAGGAAGGAAGGAAGGAAGGAAGGAAGGAAGGAAGGAAGGAAGGAAGGAAGGAAGGAAGGAAGGAAGGAAGGAAGGAAGGAAGGAAGGAAGGAAGGAAGGAAGGAAGGAAGGAAGGAAGGAAGGAAGGAAGGAAGGAAGGAAGGAAGGAAGGAAGGAAGGAAGGAAGGAAGGAAGGAAGGAAGGAAGGAAGGAAGGAAGGAAGGAAGGAAGGAAGGAAGGAAGGAAGGAAGGAAGGAAGGAAGGAAGGATAAATTCCCGTTGATGACGTTTTTGTGTAACAAACATGGCGAATCTGAGAGTGAGATAGATTTATAGTTACAAAGGTGGAGTTGAATTGGTATTTTTTTTATCGTCATTTTTATCGTTATCAGGATAAATGCCAGAAATTATCGTGATACATTTTTTAGTCCATACCGCCCATCCCTAGTGTTGATGCATGGAAACATCAAAAACATGCAGGACGGCGGCTCTTTAGGACCAGGGTGGCCTACCCCTGATCTAAGCTAAAGAGTCAAAGCTGCTGTCCCTCAGGTGAGGAGGGCGTGGTCCAGCCGGCTGCCAGCACTGCTTGTGGTTGGCAGACGCCCTCACAGTCTCACAGAAACATGTGAGTGACGTCACAGGGGCTTGTGTGATTGTTTAATGCTGTCTGGTAACAGATGAAGGACCTGAGGTCCCTCGCTGGTCAGAAGGCTGGACACCTCCATCATCCACACCCAGTTCTTTAGTTTGTGCTACTTTTTCTATTTTGTTTGAGAATTAATTTCTTTCTTTTTTCTTACTAGTTGCTGTGCAGTAAACCAAAATGTGCCGAGGCAGCAGAGTCACACAATGACACCGTTTACAAGGAGCTGGACTGCATTCTCCTCTGCTTCCTCCGTAAGCGGCGGGGCTGTTTTTGGAGTTGAATGTAGGGCGCTGTTTTTATCTGTTTTTATCTGACCCTGAAAACTGGCGACGGGCTGCTTTTCGCTCTGCACTGGTTAAAAACATGTCGGATCTCTGAACACAGACGAGCCCGCCTCCACCGGGTTTCGTACTCACGTTCAGCAACAACCGCAGACTCTGAACCGACCCTCTGTGGCATCGGCCGCTGTCATGAAAGCTCTGATGGTGGAAGGAACCGACTCCACCCTCAGTGGATCAAGCCTGCCAGCTGGTTGGACCAGGCCCACCTCCCTCAGTTATCACAAGCTTAGTTTAGCTCCGTTTAGCTGAGCTCCTGCAAACCTCCGTCTGAGGCTAGCCGTTGGCAGGAAATGGGATGAAGTCAGGACGACTGTTTTCTGTTAGGTCTTTATTCAGAAGAAGCTCAGTAGAGCTGCTGTCTGGGTCCAGACTCAGTCAAAGCAAATGTAAACTATTCTCAGGTAGGGATGGGCGGTATGGACTAAAAAATGTATCACGATAATTTCTGGCATTTATCCCGATAATGATAAAAATGACGATTAAAAAAAAAAATTTTCTTTCTTTCTTTCTTTCTTTCTTTCTTTCTTTCTTTCTTTCTTTCTTTCTTTCTTTCTTTCTTTCTTTCTTTCTTTCTTTCTTTCTTTCTTTCTTTCTTTCTTTCTTTCTTTCTTTCTTTCTTTCTTTCTTTCTTTCTTTCTTTCTTTCTTTCTTTCAGGCTCCTTTCTTTCTTTCTTTCTTTCTTTCAGGCTAATTTCTTTCTTTCTTTCTTTCTTTACTTCAGGCTAATTTCTTTCTTTCTTTCAGGCTCCTTTCTTTCTTTCTTTCTTTCCTTCTTTCTTTCAGGCTCATTTCTTTCTTTCTTTCAGGTTCATTTCTTTCCTTCCTTCCTTCCTTCCTTCCTTCCTTCCTTCCTTCCTTCCTTCCTTCCTTCCTTCCTTCCTTCCTTCCTTCCTTCCTTCAGGCTCATTTCTTTCTTTCTTTCTTTCTTTCTTTCTTTCTTTCTTTCTTTCTTTCTTTCTTTCTTTCTTTCTTTCTTTCTTTCTTTCTTTCTTTCTTTCTTTCAGGCTCATTTCTTTCTTTCTTTCTTTCTTTCTTTCTTTCTTTCTTTCTGGCTCATTTCCTCAATTTATCATTTTTACCGCGAGATGACAAATTCTTACCGTGGGGAATATTTTTGACGGTTTATCGTGAACGGTAAAATATCACCCATTCCTATTCTCAGGTTCGTTGGTTCTTCTGACCGGATCATGAACGCTTGTGGCTGGGGGAACTGCTGGTGATTGTGTTTGTTGTGAAGATTCTTCAGAGGTGTCAATCACTTAAAATCAGTCCAGGCGTTCCTGAGATATGTTGTGTAACTTAATTGTATACTTGTGTTGTAATCTCTTTAAAAACAAAACAAAAACACAAGTAGCATCTGTTGTTTATATGTCTCTTCTTCTCTTTCTTCTGCTGCATTCTTCTTTTTCCTTTTGTGCTGCTGGTTGTTTTGAAACAGTAAAGACTCAACACCGCCACCTGCTGGGCGGCTGTGTTATTCAGTCAGCGGTTCTTGTGTGTCATGGAGACACGCCGGCTGAAGGAGCTGAGCTTCTTGTCTGGGAGTTTACCCAGAATCCCACTAATGGACATGCGCCTTATGTTATTGTTTAAAACGTGGGTGTAGTTGTGACGGGGTGAAGATGCTGACTTCAGCCCAACAGTGGTTAAGAGGGGGCTGTGTAGGAGACGTGTTTGTGAGCAGATGGGATTGGTCCGGTTTATTAACCACCACAGCAGCTAACTGCAGCTCACCGGTCTCCAGCCATCTAATGTGGAAACTATTCAGTCTGACCGAGAGACTGGTGGTTCACCATAGATGGAGGTTTGGCCCCTCCAACGAAGCAGCTGAGTTTCTGCTGCGTAACCTTCACATGCACGCCCAGTTCACTCAACCAGAACAATGTTTGTGAGGGAGGAGGGAGGAGGGAGGAGGGTTGGAGCTGCAGACGCTCCGGAGCTGCAGCAAGGAGCTACATCTGTTCAATGATCCAGACCTGTGATTCCTCTGTCTGCCGACCATAGATTTTTCATGTATGGGGGAGTTTTTATGTTCCTCATCTGGTGAAATTAAATAAAACCCCTACTTTATTTTTTAATTAGGGGCGTGGCTTTCTGATCGGCATTGAATAAAGATTTCAAATTATTAGTCTTGTTTTAGATGTATGTCTGGAGACTGGGTCTGAGTTGGCCTGAGAGGTTCTGGGTTGGTTACTGTTGAAGGCATCTAGCCAGGACTAACCACAGAACAGCAGCTGGACTGTCTCCAGATCATCAGTGTCTGCGTCTGGTAGCAGCTGGATCCTCTGGTCCCCAGACCGAGTCTACTAAGTTAACTAGACCAAGAGTCGATGGCAGTAGGGCTGTTCGATTAATCGATTTTAAATCGTAATCGCGATTATGTAATTAGAACGATGTTAAAACGTGAAAATCGTAAAATCGATTTTTCACTTTTTTTTTTTTTTTTTAACCTTGTCTGCACACATATTAATGATTGATACCATATTAATGATTGATGGAAATACCTCTCAATACCTGCGACAAGTGCCCCATCGGAGAGGCTCTTTAGTGTAGGAGGGGGCGTTGTAACATGCCACCGGGCATCCCTCAAGCCAGGTGCGGTAGACCGGCTCGTGTTCCTTGCAAAAAACTTGCAAATGTGAATATCAAATGTAATGACTGACATTACACACCTCTACCTCCTTCATGGGTTGCATTATTATTTAGCATGCAAAGACCCAGTTTAGTTTAATTAAAAAATGTCTTGTTTTATTTAATTGGAAATATAACTTACTGTATGTTTGCAAGTGCTGATTTGCTGATTTTTTTTTTTCAGAGATAAAACTTTATATTTTATTATATTTTTTAAAACTTTTTTTCAACTTATTTTACAGAGTTTTGCACTTTATTCATTCATTTTTGCTTTAATAAGAGCAAAGTTTGCACTTAAAGCCCAATGGGGCAAATGTTCAATAAAAAAACAGCACATTTGAAATAATTTCTTTGCCTTTTGTCAATTCACAAAATAATCGTAATCGAAAATCGGATTTTGAGAGAAAAAAATCGAGATTTTATTTTTGGGCAAAATCGAACAGCCCTACTGGAGACTGGGTCTGAGTTGGCCTGAGAGGTTCTGGGTTGGTTACTGTTGAAGGCATCTAGCCAGGACTAACCACAGGACAGCAGCTGGACTGTCTCCAGATCATCAGTGTCTCTGTCTGGTAGCAGCTGGATCCTCTGGTCCCCAGACCGAGTCTACTAAGTTAACTAGACCAAGAGTCGATGGCAGTGCTCCACACTTGGTGTTGCTTTGGGGGCCCAGGGGCGACCCACGAGTAGCTTCCACCAGCTCGATGCTGGCGGGCAATCGCGCAACTGGGTTTCCCATCGTAGCTCTGCTGGTTCTCGTTTATGTGGTGAGAAAACTGCCATAATCTGAAACTGAAAGAAAAGGTTTTGAAAGCTTGAAAATCAGTGTTTGAAAATGTAAAACCTGAAATAAAGTTTTAAAAGTCTGAAAAAAGTTTTGAATCTCTGCAAGAGTTATTTTGTACATAGTGTGGTGGGAGAATAAAATGTCTTGCAAATAACATTACATTTTAATGATGACATCGGTAACAGGTTCTAAATGTCGTCTTTGATTAACGTTCAGCTGGTCGTCCAACCCGACTACAGACACAGACATCTCAGCCCAGACAGCCGTATCTGAGTCTTCAGCTCTTCAGTCAGGTTCTGCAGCTTTCTAATTTGGGAGTCTACAAATAAAGACGGCTCAGTACATCTCTGCTCCAAGTCTGAACATTGATGCCAAACTTTTATCTGAGCCCCCTGGTGGCCGCAGGAGGTAAATGCATCATAAACAGAAACGGCTCTTTGTAGTGGGAAAGTTATTTAACTGATTTCAGCGCTGCCTTCTGTGACGTCTCCAACGATTGCTATGAGACGGCAGAAGAAACAAAAACAGTCTACTCTCGGTGTTGTTGGAGGTCCAACACAACCTCGGGTTAATCCCTCCAGAAAGCGTCCTCATGACTGCTGCATGCTGCTGTTACAACACAAAACTTAAAATAAAGTCTTCCTCTGCAGACTTAAGAGCTACTGAAAGTTATTCACCACCAAAGATTTCAGTCAGACTTTGTTCAGCCGGTCCAGAACCCGATGTCTCACTCCTGAAATGGTCTGAATCCACCTCTAGGTGGTGCCACGACAAGAGGTTGTGCCTGATATCTGAAGAACTCTATAAACTAAATCTGGGGGTACTGGGTCTGATTCCTTGGAGGCCCCCAAATCAAACTGAAATGTTCACAGACATTTCCACCAACTCCCATCGCACAGGACGTTCCCACCAACTCCCGCCGTGCACATCGTGAATGGGATCGCCAGCGGTCTGCGCTTTGTTTCCTCTATGTGAAAGGGGCTTTACACACCACCCTACTTTTGTCCGTTTCTTGTGTTCCTGCTTTAAATGGGAATTCAAAATGAGTCCAAACGTCTGATCTGAAAGATTTTCCGCTTGCCATCATCCCCATTTTATTCTTATTTGGTCGCGTGCAGCCACCGTCCACAAAACGCGAATTATACGAAAATGTTGCACACAGCGCCCCCACTGGCCAGGAGGTGAATCGATTCAGAGGCTTTGCTTAATCGATATTGAATTAGGGCGGGGATAATTGCGATGCATCGATTTTTCCATATTTTTTACCCACCCCTAGTTGCAAGTTTATAGTTAGAATTTAAGATTTTCCTGGTTGTGTTTGGCTTTAGTTTGAGATATTTTAACAGAAGTTTATCAGGCCATCACGCGTCCTCTTGGAGCAGGACTATAAAAACTAACCCTTTTAGTAATCTTAAAGAACAGACCTGTTCCTCAGTCTGGTTTCTGGCGTCTGTTTTTAGCCGTCTGCCTGTAGCACTCATGAGGACCTCAGTTCACCTTTGGTCCCGTGAATGTCATCTGATGAACCACAAGTTCACCTCCAGGATACTCTGTTTGGGACCGGAGTCACCAACACAGTTTCCAAGGTGAAGCCAGAGCTGGTGTCATCTGTAGCTAGATTTCACTGACACGAGTCCCTGGTACGTTTTATGAAAGCCACAAACTCCAGGGTTGGACTTCACGTTCTCAAGTGTGTGCTTCAGTTACCTTGGTAACGGAGAGGAGAGCAGACATTGTTAGCCACTGGTTTCTGCTGAGTGCGTATTGCACGGCGCCATGTTGTATAGAGACGAACAGGTCTGGTAGTTGACTGGGACACGCCCACCTGTATCACAATCAGCTATTTTTAGCTTGGCTAGCTTGTGCTAACTTGCTATGCTAATGTTTTATGTTTATTCTTGTCAAATATGTCCAAACATAATTGTTAAATATTGAAACATGCAGCCTGGACTGGCGGAACTGGGACCGGGACTGGTGGAAGTGGGTGATTGTGTTCTTTTAGGTCTTTACTCTCAACTCACAACTAGGGTTGCCACCCGTCCCGTAAAATACGGAATTGTCCTTTATTTGAGAAAAAAATGTTGCGTCCCGTATTGAACTAATACGGGACACGATTTGTACCGTATTTTCATTAACTTTTACACCATATTCTAGTTGAATTATTGAAATAAGTTAACTTTTACACCATATTCTAGTTGAATTATTGAAATAAATTAACTTTTACACCATATTCTAGTAGAATTATTGAAATAAGTTAACTTTTACACCATATTCTAGTTGAATTATTGAAATAAATTAACTTTTACACCATATTTTAGTTGAATTATTGAAATAAGTTAACTTTTACACCATATTCTAGTTGAATTATTGAAATAAATTAACTTTTACACCATATTCTAGTTGAATTATTGAAATAAATTAACTTTTACACCATATTCTAGTTGAATTATTGAAATAAATTAACTTTTACACCATATTCTAGTTGAATTATTGAAATAAATTAACTTTTACACCATATTCTTCACCTGTAGGCTATATTCTACATCTGGGCTGATGTGGACATACGTAGCATAGGAGAATATTTCAGTTGTTATATGGTTGTCTGTCTCTACAGTCATGAAAGTTCAATGCTACTAAAGCACTTTAAACTTTAAATCAAAGCATTTTGTTTTTTCATATAAAATAAACACATTTTTATTCAGTTTAGAAGTTTTGGGGCTTTTTTTTTTGGCTCCTGCGCTGCTGAAATCAGGGCGTCCCTTATTTCTATTTCTGAAAGGTGGCAACCCTACTCACAACACAAGTCCGAAGCAACCATTCGCTGTGCAACAAATCAGATCCAGACTCTAGTAGTCGGTGGATGGAACTGCAGGTTTTCCAAGTTTCTTAAATGTTGGAACTTTGGTGCTTCTCCTGCATCTGGTTGGACTGACCGCCAGACTCTTTAAAACTACTGCACTTTGTGTTGTGTTAACACGATGCCATGAGGGAACGACATCAGCGGCAGTTACTGAGATACATTTGCCACTGTTCATCGGTCTGGGAAGGGAAAGTTGCCAGAGCCAACATGAACATGGCAAAAACCTAAAACCTGAAGATGCTCATTTTACCCAGAACAATACAGATTGACGTGCATGTGGGTGTACTGAGTGGTTTCTTTGTCTCCTCCAGGTGGCGCTGCTCGGCTTGGACCTCCTTTCTGCCTTAGTGACGAGGTTACAGGAGAGATTTAGAGCTCAAGTGGGGACAGGTAGGACCAACATCCGTAATCACGCCAGTCACCACGTTGTGGGGCAGTAGTCCCTGTGAAGGTCAAGGAATATGTGAGATTTCAAAATAATGTTCCTTGAAGAAAGAGCTGGAGTGTTTTGCATATTTCTTCTGCATTTCAGAATATCATCAAATTATTCAAGCAGTGTTTATGTAATAGTTGTTGGGACGGGGTTCTGGAGAAGCACACTGACCTGAACTTAGAGGAAACCTTTTGTTTTGTTTTTACTTGTTAGTTCTGCCCAGCCTTATCGATCGATTGGGAGATGCCAAAGACCAAGTACGAGAACAAGACCAAACGTTGCTGCTAAAGATCATGGAACAAGCGGCCTCTCCACAGGTACCAGCGCACTCACTCAGACATGCAGGTCCCGTAGAGGTAAAGTCCGGTTTATGGTTCCACGAGGCTGCTGTACATGTGGGCCACATAAGGGATCTGCGTCATAGTTGTTCATATTCGTCTGACGTCGTTTGTGTCTCTTTGACTACGTTCACACTGCAGTTCCCAAGTGACCCAAATCCGATTTTTTGTGAGATTAGTGTATCGTTACACCCCTATGATCCCACCACTCCTGACTCCAAGTCTGCATCCACACACACCTCTCTACAGACGAGGCAGCCATCGCTCCACAAAAAGCCATTATTAAAAATGCAGCTTTCTTTCTCCTCCTTCTCCTCTTCATTAACACTTGCTCACAGTTTCGTCGGCTTCCACCACACAACAACTTCAAAATATACCCATGTACGCTCACTTCTGTTGCCTCCATGTTTACCGCCGTATGACGGCGTGCTGCGTGTGACGTCTTTGTTATTGTTTCTCTGCGCATGCGGGTCAGTTCAGAGCTGCGATGCGTTCACACTCCAGTCTGATATAGGACACAAAAACAGCCACACAAAAAAATCGGATATGGGAAAAAATCGGAATTGAGCATTAAGGCCTGCAGTGTGAACGTATTCTTTGAGTCAGAAGCTAAAATGATAACAGCGGGTCCTCAATCAGAGCGACAAAAAACACTCTTCCCTTCAGAAACCTGCGGTGGGCGTCGTCGTTTCCAGCAGTGACAGCATGATGATGATGGTTTATCTGTTTGTGCAGTATGTTTGGGACCGGATGCTGGGAGGCTTCAAACACAAGAACAACAGGACCAGAGAAGGAGTGTGCCTTTGTCTCATCGCCACGCTGAGCACGTGAGTCCTGAACCTCCGTCTGCTTCCACTCCTGTCGTCTCGGTAAACGTCTACGTTTGGACACGGCCTTAGTATTGTCTATCCTGTGTTCCTGTTGTTTCTGTACACCAGGCAGTCTTTGAATGTAGTTTCAGGTCCACAACGCCTATGACAGTTAAAAGGGTCTCAGTAGGGCTCCAGGTGGTGCTCTATGGCCTCATCCCTCTAGAACCAAGTGAGCCAGAACTTCGGATCTCTGGGAAGCTCTTGACTCAGAGCCAGTCAAAGACGCCCATATCTGCATGAACAAAACCAAAACGTTCTGACGGTCGTTCATCAGACTTTTGGAAAAGTCTCAATAGTCATTGGAAATGTTTTTTCAGGGTTATGTGCCAAACAAACTAGTCGGCGTGGCCTAGTTTGGGCCTTAATCCTGTATCTTATAACATAATGTTCCGTACCGGGGGACCTTGGTGGCGGTGTTTTTGGAGCGCATCAAATTTACTGAGTCTCAGTCCAAGCAACGGAGAATCTTTATCCAACCGACGAAGAGTCTTCATCCAACCGATGAAGAGATACCGACCGATATCTTGCCGCGTATTGATCCAAACCTAACAAATGCCGGTACCAGTAGGAGGTACCATAGCCAGGAGATTCACATCTGACCTGAGACCACGATAACTGTTTATGCTAGAATAAAAATCCCACATCAGAACTCGTCATCGTCACCAAATCGTTACCGTTTCACCCGTGGGGAGTGCTACAAATCACGCATGTCTCATGACCGTATGGAGACAAGAGTTTGTAAGTAGGGATGTCCCGATCAGCTTCTTTTGGCCCCGATCCGATTCCGAGTCATTTTATTTTGAGTATCTGCTGATACCGAGTCCTGATCCGATACTTTCGTAACACATTGAAAAGATGATTAAATGCAAAACAAACAGATCCAGGTTGTCCCTCACTTTTATTTTATTCTTATTTTATAATTTAAACAGTGCAGTTTTCTTCGAGTAGCTTGAACAATCAAGTAATAATAGTGCAACTATTAACAAGTAAAAAAATATTTCATATTTAAACATAAACAGCTGCTCAACTTAAAATACCCAGCAGGCATGTCAAAAAATAAGCAAATAAAAGTGTCAAAGTAAGGCAGTAATGTGCTTTTTAGACTACTTTTACTTCTTACTGTCCTTTTCTGGCTTAAAGAATAAAACATTTGTGTTTGAAGTGACCTACAATCTTCCTGGCGGTAGACGGGTGTCCATCACGCTGCCCTCGTGCACGCAAAGTCGGCAAGAATGCGCGACGCAGCCTGTGGTGTTTTTCTGTCCGCTCTGCTTAGGAGGTCAACGCAGTCGACGCGTCGTTCGGTTTTCAGTCACCGTTGTAACTTAACATTTATTTATTTAACTCCACTGTAACACTGCTGTGCGCATACACAGATAACCACAAACAAACAACTTTATTGAACTCACTTTACGTGACACAGTCCACACTCCGCACCCCCACCTCACCCATAGCTTTCCTCATATTAGCAGCGTTGCGTACGGGGCGAATCCATCAACCATGAGCTGAATCTTCCTGGACCCGATTACCACTGCTTGTGGCTTGGTGTTTATGTTTTTAATGCAATATCTGTATCTGCCCCAGTTCCTTACTGCTGCATTTGCTTCTCTGTGTTCTTGCAGGTACGGAGCTCAAGGCCTGACCTTGAGTAAAATAGTTCCTCACATATGTAACCTCCTGGGAGACCCCACGAGTCAGGTAGGGGTCTAACCTCCATATGCTTGTGTGAAATGTATGTCACATCTCTATTTGAGAGTTTAGTCGCTGTAAATGTCACAACTTTCAAAGACGTATTTTAGACCAGTTTTACTCCAAACTGTTGCATTTCTCAGCTTATGAGTGATTTCTGTGCTGTGATGGGCAGGTACGAGACGGAGCCATGAGCTGCTTGGTGGAGATCTACAGACATGTGGGCGAGAGGGTGAGGCTGGACCTCAGTAAGAAGGGGCTGCCGCAGTCACGGTACAGTACCACTACTGTTTCATCCTCATGAGTGTTTGTGATGATGCTGCATGATTTCACACGAGCAGGCACTCCTCTCTGTACTTGGATGCCCCCGTGAGGAATCCCTACATTCCTGCAGAAGTAGAACGCAGATAGAGAGCAGGGGCCTCATGTACAAAAAGTGCGGCGCACAAAAAACGTGCTTACGCCACTTTCTACGCTCACGGTTGGATGTTCAAAAAGTGATTTGAACGTAGAAAGTTGCGGTCCTTCACGCACACATCAAGTCTGGCGTACGCACTTTTCTGAGGTTTTGTCCGTTGGCGACACTCACTGGTGATGCAGTGAAGTGCAGAATATGAGGAAACGTGACGTCAACAATAAGTTCACGACCACGTGAAGGACACGACAGTCCCGACTAGGGGTGGGCAAAAATATCGATATAGCAATATATCGCGATACTTTTCCAGGCGATTCAATATCGATATTCAAAATTTGAATATCGATTTTTTTTTTAATTAATTTTTTTTTTTTTATCCCCGATCTTTTTCCCATTATATCACCCAGTGCTCCTACCTAAGTGACAGTCCTGGGCATTGCCACTCTCTACCAACCCTGGGAGGGCCCTGCACTGAGCTCAGGTTTTATTTCACATTTTATTTCATTTTATAATTTATTTTTTATATAACACAATTGCCTGTCCTTAAAAAATGAAAAATAATGGACAGAGGTTTATTTATTTATGGATTTATATCTATACTGACTGATCACTGTGCCTGTCCTTGGTTTTAGTACCCATCTTTCTTGTGTTTATTATCATTTGCCACATAATTAAAGCAACCTCATACTAAATTTAATGTTAATTTCATATGATGTAAATAATATGAAAAACATATACAAATATGTTGTAACTTTAGCTTGTATAGTTATAATAAAACATTGTTTTGACTCAGTTTGTCCCATGAATTGTCACTATAATCTGATGAACGTGCAACTCGGATTTTAAGATCCATCACTATCATCTGATGTACATACATACAACTTGGATTTTAAGATGTTAATGCATTTTTAAATTTTTTGGTGAACTATGTAGAATATAATAATCGGGATATCGCATAATCGGGATATCGCAATGTGTATCGTATCGTGGCTCAAGTATCGTGATGCGTATCGTATCGTGAGGTCCTTCCCAATACCCACCCCTAGTCCCGACATCACCAGATAAGTTACACAAGAGTGGAGCTGCAACAATCTCACATGAACATATAAAGGTAGGATCACAACGATGGAACCTGTCAATCACAATGACAGCCTTGGCTCCGTTAGAGGAACCTGCTGCTGCAGGATCAGGAGCGAGTCTTCCGGGACCAGACTGATCTGCTGGTCCAGGACTAAGACTGGACCATCAGCTGGTTTAGATACCAAGAGGATCATTCTGGATCTCTGCTCTGAACTGGACCAGCTGCTCCGGTTCAGACCAACATGATGTTTCAGCTGGAGCTGCTACAGGTCGGACATCTCTGTCACCATGACGACCCTATGGGACGACTACTGGAGATAAAAGCCAGATTGTGTCCTCTCATGTACAGCACTTTGTTTCAGCTGTGGTTGTTTTAAAGCGCTTTATAAATAAAGTTGAGTTGAGTTGAGAGATTCTTGAAACATCCCATAACTGTGACTGAACAGACAAACATTAAAGAACCAGTTCTCTAAACTTGTCTTTTTAAAATAAAACTAACATGTCTCTGAAATGTTGGTTGGAACAAACTGATGTGACTCAGCAATATATGAATAAAGTTGTCATTGAATGTTTAGGCAACTTTCAGAGTCTCATATCGAGTCAGCTGCAGCTGCTGCAGGATCCAGAAAGTGTTTCTCCTGTGACGGAGTCCGGGACTAAGACCGGTCTGTCCTCCTGCCGCTGCAACACTACGAGTTACAGCAGCGTTCTTTATTTCTCACGTTTGCACCTCGATATAATCACGTTGGCACAACTTGTCTTTATTTCTGCAGCAGAGGAATCAGATCGTGATGCTTCATGTTTTAAATATAAGCTTATATTGTTCACATTGTTATACTTATGAGAGAGGTGATCGCGGACATCCACAATGTGTAAGACTCAATAAACATGTACATTGGTCTTAATCCGTCAGTATGTAATAGTACGCGTGACAATAAAGCGGAACGAGGAGCCGTTTCTCGTCCCACTAAAAGTTCTGGTGTTGGTTCTTAAAATACAAACAAGAAAAGCAGAGTGTAATGATGCACTAACGCTGCCCATAAACATTCACAAACCCTTGCCATCATAAAACCACAACTCTTTATGGAACGCAACACACAGCAAAGGACAAAGATACCCATAATGCAATGCGGTCAACACAACTACAGTACATTACTCTGTTTTATTTTACAGCTTAAATCAGAAGAAATAGCCCCAAATAAATGATTTTTCCAGCCTCAACTTCTGACAGGAGTATCTCCAGCTCACTGCTGATGTTTTTTATTAATTTGTTTTTGTTTTTGCAAGTTCCTTGTTAAGATGAGCGGTTTTTTAATTGATATTTATCCTCATTATCTTATGCAAATGGCTCTACTTGAGGGAGGAGTCAGGGAGGAGAGTTGTGCTCCTGCATGTGCGCTCAATTTCACGCTGATTGTGATGTTCAAAGAAACGTACATGGATTTGGGCTTATGCACAGTTTTCAACATCGGAATTTTTTTTTTGCGTACGCAAGAATTCCACGCACGGATTCATGTTGAAATCCATGCATCTTTGTACATGAGGCCCATTATGACTCGGAGGAAAACTTCTAGATGGAAGGGGAAACATTTTTAAGAGCCAAAGAACAGGAAGTCCACTTGATTGAGGAGTTTCAGAAGAAGTCTTGCTGAGGAACCCAATAGATGCATCAAATCTTCACTTAGACTTCACTTAGATTCTGCAGGTACAGGATCAGTAAATAAAACACTGCGGCTCCTCCAGACGAGAAAACACTTCATAGACCCTCCAGAAAAACGCGGGCAAAAATCCTTGATTCTGCGAGCTAAAATCATTGATTCTGCGGGCTAAAATATTTGATTCTGCGATTAAATGTGCTGGTTTTTTATGTGCTTTATGCCGTGAAATTGCGGAATATGCTGGAAGTTGCGGAATATGCGGGAAGTTGCAAAATATGCTAAATATGCAGGAAGTTGCGGATTCGGCGCTGAGTTCTTCCCTCTTAAATTCAGCGGGCTGTCTCGTCTGATCTGAGGTCGTAGGAGAAAAAAAAAGGAGAGCGCGGGTGGAGAGGAGAGGGGCGGTGGCGGCCCGGAGGCCGGCCGTCTCTCTCCCTCCAGCCCACGGCTCAGTGCTCGGGTGATTGCCGGGCGCACCGGCGCGACGAGGGGACGAGCCGGAGCTCCGTCACCCCACGCGTCCGCCGCCAAGATCCCCCAGTGGACGGGAGCTCCGCCTCCGCCGGCCCTCGCAGGCGCAGTGGTGCGCGGTCAGCGCGGATCCTGAGTCCCCCGGCAGCCGCGCCCACCGCGCAAGCGGGGGGCTCGACGGAGACGGCACTCTCTTTTTCCTCTCACCCCCGCGGGTGAGAGCTGCTGTTTGGGGGTTGGCGGTTTTCCGCGAGGGGTGCGGAGGTCCCCGGGCGGGTCCCGCACATCGCGACCGGGCGTCCCGACATGTCACTCACAACACTCCCCCCTTTTTCCAAACTTTATGCGAAAATGTGCAGCGATGATGCGGTGAAATCAAGCGGGCCCCGCATAATTCGCATATTCAGCGCGGACATATGCAATTATCGCGGGAAATATTTACCTCGGTAAAAGTGATTTTTCTGCACCAGACATTGAAATCCACGGAAGGTCTGTAAATCCACAGCCGTGAAATCCGCGTAAATTTCCGCGATCACGGAATTGCGGATTCCTGGAGGGTCTAACTAGATGATTACCTGTAAAGAAGGTCCAAGTCCCGCAGCTCCCTCCAACACCACTCCAATACTGACATTGGAGCATTTCCTGCCGTGCGTGTTTTCCGCTTCAGGAAACCTCTTCAAGCGGAGGTGTCGAGGTTTACATGGAGCACAGAGCTGGAGTGGATGGGTGGGGGGGTAGTCTGGAGCATCTGAGGGACATTTGGGGAAATACGCCCCCTGGCTGTGAACAGAGAAGCTGCATCCAGAACTTCAGCTGGTGCCAAAGGAGTGGATTTGTTTCTCTAATGACCTGGTTTGTTTGACATTATCAGGGAATGTCGGTACTGTGGGCCCGCTGGGTTGAGGGGGGGCCACATATGGAGCTGTCGCCCTCGTGTGGACGCTGCACGTTTGATTCCTGGCCTGTCGCTCTTTACTGTGGCTCTTTTCCCCTCTCTCTACCAAAGTTTCCTGTCTACCGACTTTCAAAATAAAGGCCACTAGAGCCAAAAAACCCTGAAACAAAAAAAAAACCAACTAAAATATTAGTTATGTCATCAAATATGACAAAATTAACCTTTAACTTGTCTGTTTGGTTTCAACTGTGATAATTGCTCAAGCTGTGGGTAATGAGGATTCTGGGAGATTCAGACATGATCGTCATAAAGAGCGGGTTGTGGTCCGGCTGGGGGGGCTAATGGAAGAACTGACGTGTTTTTTGCTCTGTGTCCGGCAGGTTGAATGTAATCTTCAGCAAGTTTGATGAGGTCCAAAGATCGGGGAACATGATCTCGTCGTCGGGCTCAGGTGAGTTCTCCTCTCAGGTGTTGTCCCGGCCTCCTGCTCCGTCTCCTCATCCTCCTTCCTCTGATGGTACTGACGGTTCTTCACCTCCTGACACGAGTCCACCATGGGGACTTTGTGTGGACCTTTGGTCAGTGTGTGTGTGTGTGTGTGTGTGTGTGTGTGTTTGTGTTTGTGTGTGTGTGTGTGTGTGTGTGTGTGTGTGTGTGTGTGTGTGTGTGTGTGTGTGTGTGGACACTGATCACGTGGTGCAGAAATTCAGGAGTTTAGTGTTAACTTGAAGACCGATGTTGAGCAGGTGGTACCTCCTGGCTTTGTCCTGGACCGAGCTGCTGAGCAAAAACCCATGTAAACGAAGGTCTGAAGGTCCAGTTGGAACCCGGTCCTCTGGAGCTCTGAAGGTCCGGTTCTTTTAGGAGAAACTGAGTCTTCGGTCTGCAACGTGCTGCATGTTTTGATTACATGTACAGACGTCGTAAGGTCAACCTTTATTCTCTCAGTGGAGAAAGTTCGAGCAGCGGAGATGTCAATCAAAGATATAAATGTATACACAATCGTACAAACTAACCATTGCATTGTGGGTAATCTTGTATCCCACAGTCAAGTATTGAGTCAGTGATAGATGATTCGCTGGGAGCAGCTAGTTGTAAAGTCTGGCTGCAGAAAACATATTGGATCCGGTTCCTTCACAGAGGATGTGACGGTCGCCGTCATCCAGTGGCGTGGACGCCTTCCCCAGCAAAGATGATGGTTTGGTACCGTCCACTGAGGCCAGAGGGATTGTCGGGGTGTGTACAGCAGACGTGGACGTCCACATCTTACCTGGGGAAAAAAAAGAGGACTTTTATTGTGAAGTTTTGGAAAGATTTAGTGTTTTCATGGAGGTAGAGGCAGGAGGAGGGCTCTGTTTTATGAAGAGGAGGGAGTAGAGCAGAGGGATACGCAGACATCTCTACAGTCGCATCCAGAGAAAGCTGATCAGACAACAGCTCTGCTCATGACTGCTGGAGACGGTAAGGCTGTTTTAATCCCTCATTAGTAGACCAGTTTTTGAGGTCCCTGCTCCTCAACGACAGGTGGACTCTAACGCAAGTTTATCCCAGCGACCACACAGGAATGAATCTGGCATCGATATAAAGGTAACGGGAAGTTCCAGCTGTAGTTCCTCCCAACCAGGGAGGGACCAGTTGTCCCTGTAGTCTATTTACCGCCTCGTCCTACGGGTCGTGAAGACCTAAACGCATCGTTGTCCCTGTTAAACAGGTTTAGATGGACTTGAGAGACATTTAGTCATCCCTCTATCATTGAGGTTTTTCAGGAACCAAAGTGTAAACCTGGGGTTATTTGATAGAATTGTCACAAAAAGTGTTAATTTCTTTAATATGGAAGTGTTTGTGTCAGCAGGCGTCTTGACTGTGTTGGCGGGTCTCCGGTACCGGTTCAGCGTTCAGAGCGTTCAGAGCGTTCAGCTCCACAGATAAACGCTGGAAGATATTGAACCGTCATCTGTTTTACCACAAAAAACAAAAGACGGATAAATCCAGTTAGAGAAGCTGAGGTCCACATATAGAGCCTTGTGGGACTCCTCAGGTAGTACAAGCCATGTTTTCATGGTGATGTTCCATCTGGAGATACCTCCGAGTCTGGAGATGTCTCCTCTTGAAGAGGTTAACGTCAGACTTCCACGTTCTTCCAGGTTCCTGGAACGGTTTAACAATGTTCTGCTCTGTCAGACATTCCTCTGTCAGACATTCCTTTAAGTTTTCTTTGAGGAACTTTGATTGTAAGGATTTTCTCATTCATTTATTGACAAAGGATGGATCTTCTGTCCATCTTTGCTCTTCAGAGGCCTTTTATGCGTGTTGCTTTTGGACCAACCCATCGTAGCCTGCTGACATCCTCTGGTTGAAACGGCATTGTCTCCTAAAGTGATTCATACCCAGTATTTTTGAAGGTGTTGCATGTGAGGACAGACGTTTATGAGGAAGTGAAATGTGAACTATCAAGGGTTCATAGGTAGATGTAGGAATGAACGTTATCAACGTCTCCAGGATTAACCTGCAAAAGAGCGACGCGTGCCGGTAAATACTTACTGTTCCTGCTGACATCTCAAGATTAAAATTTCTACACTTTTAATTTTGTGTTTTTAGCCGCAGCATTGGTCTAAGAGATTACTGGGGGAGCGGGTCGTCGTTGGACTGACCTGAAAGTGCTGCTGATGGCAGCCAACTTTGCTCCAGAGATGTTGAACCCAAAGCTCCCTCACAGCCGACGGGTCATGAGCACGTTCCTGTCATTTGTTGTAAAAAGGGTTTGATACTCGTATATGGAGGCTGAGTCCGAGGCCTCACTATGGATGTACTGTCGTCTACCTGTAGGCGGTATTGTTGCGTTGACCTAGCGGCCCCGTAGGGGCTGATGGTCTCAGGCCGAGAGCAGCAGCGTTACCGCTGGACGGGTGGTGCTTCTCAAGGGCCTCCATCTCACCACAAACAAGTCATCAACCAGTTGGATCATGTTTTATATATTTGTTTGACTTTAACTGTATTTTTTGAAAAGATCATGGTGATATTGTGGTGGTGCTTGGTGTGTGGTGACATTATAAATCACTTAAAAAAGGAACTCATCCGTTGCAACTGTTGTATTTATATATAACATGACGCCATTTTAAAGTTTCAGTGAACTTGCTGCTGAAGTCGAATCAAACACACCTGGAAACATTGTCGGTCTAACTAAGGTTCAAGCCGCCATCGACGGCAGGTTTCAGGGAGCTTTGTTTCTTAGTTCGTCGGTTCCTCGTGCTGCTAAAGCCTGGTTTATGCTTCTCCGTCAAGTCGACACGCGGGGGGCGCCGTCACGTCGACGCCACGACGTCGACGCCGCTTTGACGCATCATAGGTGCTGAGGAGTAATTGACCATCAAGACGCTAGACGGTGTTGAGTTTTCAAAGGAACCTTTGTAAGCACGTGAGATGGTTTACCTTCCGGCTTCTTTAGAGAGGACGATGTTGGAGTTGAACGATGTGGAACCGTAAATACCGTTGTTGCAAATGTCGCACCGTACATGTAAGGGTGGTCATGTGAGGCGGTTGTCTCTACGCCTTTAGGGCTTTAGTGGAAAGGACGAAAGTGCCGGAAATGACGATGAGAAACAAATCAAGCCCAGATCCGGTGGACGTCAGAGAAGCTAGCTGGGGCCTCGTTAATGGCAGCTGTCTGGCATTAATCCAAAGAAATGGTTTGTTTGGGGTTAAAGGACACATTTGTGGGGTTTCTTGAGTGAACATGTGCTGCCAGGTCTCTGTGGCTGATGGTGGTGGAATCAGCCTGGTGTCTACGTCTTGTCTAGCAGATTGATGCATCACGGTGTTCATGACCAGACCAGCCTGTTGCGTAACGTCGGAGGATGTTTGTAGCTGCATTGGATCCGCCGGTGGTCTCTGCTTTACGACACTATCCGCAGTCAGACTTGTTTTCCTGAAGCTTTTTGAGTCTGTGCGTGCGTGCGTGCGTGCGTGCGTGCGTGCGTGCGTGCGTGCGTGCGTGCGTGCGTGCGTGCGTGCGTGCGTGTACATGCCAGCTCACTTAATCGTCCTCGATTCCAGCACTGTTATGTAAGCACTGCAGACGCTGCTGGTCTGTGTTTTCCCAGAGCTGTGACAAGCAGCGAACTGAACAGTTGAGTAGATCCACAGCGGTCACCTTCAGGAGTCAGCGGTTTAGGGGTTAGACACTCCCAGTGTGTCATTGAAGACACGGGTGGGGGAGGACGGGGATTGAAAGGAAGCCATCATCTGATCCAGTACAGCCTCAGATAAATAAGCCCTTTGTCATTACTGTATAAAAATAAAGGCGACAAGAAAATCATGTGGGTGATACCAAGTGATCGTCATCCAGGGCTCCCCCAGTCCACGCTGCAGCCGTTTTGGTCCTTGTTTCAGAAGTGGCTTCGGTAGCAACAATTGAAATGAGGACTTTTTGGCAGATTTGTCCAGAAAGAAGAAAGTCTAGCATTGGTTACCATCACGGGTTAGCATGAGCAGCACTGGCCAAGCTGAAACAGCTAAGTTATGTTAAGTGAACTAATATGAGCGCGTTCTGGCGGCTTTCAGGTCTTTCCATTTTTGGACCGTCCAGGGCTGAGGGGGGTCGGCCCCTCCCAACATGACAAAGAGGAGACTTTAGAAACCGGCTGGTGATGTCACAGGGGTGTGTCCAGGGCGTCTACAGTCAACGACTCGAAGTTACGAAGGCTAGTTTTGGTCGTGTGTTTGTTTTTTTCTCTTGTGGCAGTTGAACAGCAGTAAAATATCCTCCACTTTACAGATCTTTGGGTTTGTTTGAACCACAAATGTATCAACACTTCTGAGGGTCGTTTCCATGGAGATGTTTAGAGGGATAATTTATCCAACAAAGAGAGACAGAAATGATGAGGGACAAGTAGGCCAGTATCATGAATGACAGGATTGTTCTGCTTGTTTATGACTGGGGGTTAAAGGAGGTTTGTGCTGCTGCAGGCAAAATCAGCCAGAGAAAAATCAGCCTTCACCGACCCAGAGCTTTACTGTCTCTGATGAACTGTCAGATAATCTGTTGAAGTACTTATAGCTGTGTATTATACTTAGTTATGCTTAGTTATGTCAAACTG
This sequence comes from Cololabis saira, assembly GCF_033807715.1. Classification (NCBI taxonomy): domain Eukaryota; kingdom Metazoa; phylum Chordata; class Actinopteri; order Beloniformes; family Belonidae; genus Cololabis; species Cololabis saira. Next base: position 35,361,481 of record NC_084592.1, read on the forward strand.
GATGAAAGTCTTGGGTACTTGGGTACAAGTTGACCTTAAGTGCCCCTCAAATATATATCTAATCCTTTTTTTTTCCAAGACTGCTAATTTCAATCCCATCAGTTTCTGAAACTGTTGGAGAGCATCCTAACGTTCACACCTTGGTGAAGCCCGCTGAGTCGCCTTCTGTTTTGGGAGAAATCTCAATTAGGTTCTAGGAGTGGTCGGCTGTACCAAAATGAATCACACACACACACCTCTTCTTTGCTATGAAATATGAATACATTTATTAGCAAGAAGCAAGCATTTACATAGAAGACATCCACAAAACTACCCGTTTGCTAGGATAACATGTCGGATTACCCCCCACAACTCGGCAGTACACACAATATCACTCGTTTGCTAGGATTACGCGACAAGCTATCCCCCGCAAAACAGCAGCAATCATCACAGTTGCAATCATCACACACAAGTACAAGGGTTTTTAAGGCCTTCTTACCTCGACACGTGACTGGAGAGCCTGGCAGTCCGGTTTTGAATAAGCCAAGGAAAAAACCTGCGCCGGGCGTTTTGCAAGAACCCACGGCAGACTCTGGCCAGACTTCCGGGTTCCCTGTCTTTTATACCTTTCCCTCAGCACCTTGCGGAGGGGGGGGGAAAGACCTATTCGCCCCCCCGTCCGCAAGCTCTCAAACTAAGTTTCGGCTCCCACGGGACCAAAATCCCGTGCGAACCAGGCTCTTTCTCACAGAAAAACAGGCATTTGCTATGATTAACAGCAGGTGCGTGGCTGACTAAAACTAATGCTGTGTTTTGGGAATCCAGGGCATCTTCAGGACACAAAACTTATTTTTTTCTCACTTCACCTTCTCAGGTGATGCAGCCAGTCCTAGATTACAGCCTCACCTGTGATCAATTATTGATCAATCAATTAGTGGGTGTATCGAAAGAACCAACACGGACGTGACCAGTGGATGCTCTGCCTGTGTTCCTCTTTAATTCAGCTCATCGTAGAGTCGGCCGCTCGTTGTGCTGGAACCAAACAAAGCTCAATAATCTGACTGGATTCAGTCTGCATCCTCAGAAAACTCCAGACCTGCAGCCGATCAACCGTTCACGTGTGAAGTGTTTGTCGTTCACTGGTGTCGCTCTGTTTCCTCGGCTCTGTCCCCTCAGACAGCCCATATCCATTTGTCCAGCACTAACGTAGTTTACTTGTAGTTATTTGAGGCTAACATACGTCTGTGGTGGAGTAACCGCTTTCACATACGCCCCAAACACTGTCTTCAGAGACGCCGCCTTCAGAGGCCGGGGCTGATGTCATAGCAGGTTTGGGGGTCTGGCTGTAGAACGTAGAACACTATTGGCCCTTTTCCACTAGTCCCACCTCAGCTCGGTTCTACCCGCCACGGCCCCGTCTTGCACGTTTGCACTCGGGGCTGAGACGGGTAGAGCCACTCCAAGCAGATACTATTTCTGTAACCATTCTGGCGAGGTTCTATCCGGGCTGAGCCGGGACTATTTCTGAGGTCACCACCATCCTCGCCACTGATTGGTTGGGGCGGAGGCGTCAGACGTTTGAATCAGGAAGCGGGAGTCAGCGCGAGGCGACTCGCGGCTCGCAGCGATTTTATCATACAGCGCAAACGTCTGTTTGGTGATCCAACTCTGAGGTGCAGATGTTCATAAACCTGGTGGCTGACGAGAGAATTAAACAAGGGATGTAGACGGGCTGTTTTACTCTCAGCCGCTCGCGGCTCCAGCTGATTTCTGATCAGCGCCGACATGAAATAAGCGGTTGCGCAATCGAGTACGTCACAGCAGTTTCACCCCAACCTGCCCACTTCTCCCCTGGCAGTGGAAAAACAAACGGGGACAAAACGGGTAGAGGCGTGACGAGCCGAGTCGGGCCGAGTAAGGACTAGTCCAAAAGGGCCATAAATGGGTTGGAGATGGTTTCAAGTTCAGGTGAATCCTTAGATCTGGTTCAGAACAAGATTCTCCAGGAAACATTGTTCTGTGTCTTTAGAACCCAAAACGCCTCTTATGTAATCAGAGGTCATGCCGACAGTGAGGTTAGGTCCCGCCTGAAGGGGAGATGAGGTTCCGTCGACAGGGAGGTCCCGCCGTTGGGGAGATGAGGTCTTCGCCTGGATGGTTGTCAAATCAATGTTCTAACAAGCAGCTCAGATATACAAGGCACCAAATCCTGCGACACCGCTGCAGGAGCAGATTCTGGCGGTGGGAGCATCAGGTCAGACTGAAATTGGGGGCGTCTTTGTCCCGCCGCTTTTACTCCCAGCAGCCTCTCTGGATAATTAGAGAAAAGTTGTTTTTATGACGACATAATACTGATCACATCTCATCTGCCTCTTATTCAAGTCCCCCTAGGAGAACTGTTGTCATCCTCAACTGGACAGTCCTGTGTTTTGGGGCTTTTATTTGTAAAGGGTATCCTGATCCCGATGTAGGTCTGAAAATGATCCATGGTTCCTCCCCACCCAAGGGGCTACGTCTACTTTAAAATTGGACGGAAGACGGGACTCGGATCTTTCCTTTTATAAAGAGTCTGAATCTTCCTGTTGAAGGTGAATCAGACGTCCTCAGCTGCAGCATCCAGATGATGTCACTGCTCTGTCGTCATTGTGTTAACCCCGCCCACAGACTCACTATACAACGATAGACTGATTTGATTGGGTTCCCCAAGACTTCTGGGCATATTCAGCTCCAACAGACAGTAGAAAGTTGCACTTGCAGCGGTGAGTCCAGGTTTCTAGGGTATGTAGAGGCATTGGGCCATGATATTCATCTGTGAAGGTCTTTTCTGCTGACGCTGCCATCTGGTGGACGTATGTCAGGATGACACCCATGACTGCTGAATCACCCAAGCCCCTCCCATCCAGGACACTTTCTGAAGGCACATGTCAGCAATTACGAGGCGTATTAGTATAAATCTGGTATCTAAATAAAGGCACCGCACGTGAGATTACAGTAGATGAGTAAAACTCAGAACGCATATTAGCAGGCCATAGTCAATGGAAATGCTTTGACTGATTTGGGTGATTGACAGCGTTCCTGAGTCTTCACAGAAGCAGCGGGAAGTTCATCAGCCCACGTCACCTCAGACGTTATCCAATCAGAACAAAGTGATGATACTCTGCTGCTTTTGCACTCCAGCAGAAACTGTCACAGAGATGATCTCAGAGCCTTGTGGTGGAGTCTGGTTTATGATGCTGAAAAGCCTCAGGCTACTCATAAGGGATGTGATGTGTTTATTCAGCTGCTCAGATTGGAACTGGGTTTAGTTTGTGTGGAAGTAGTCCTTACAGGACTTTTTTCCCATTCCCAAACTAGCTAATGAATGCGAACAAGCCAGCTAGCAGTTGCTAACTAAAAAGCTAGCTGGTTTTGAAATTGGGTTTTGTTTTGGTCTTTGCAGGATAAACCTGAGCTTTTGTTTCGTTGGAGTGGTGAATCATGTTCTGCTCTCATGCTCTACAGAAACAGAACTAACTCATTGATTGACAACTTCCTGTAACCATGGTGATGGTCTGAGGGTGGTGGAACTCATGAGGTCAGCCTTGTGGCTGAGTCAGAGCTCCAACAGGACTTTTCCAAGTAAAGATGCAGCGTAGCATCATTTCTGCAGCAGATTGTTCCGGAGTCACTTCATTTGCTCAGAGTCAATGTTTAGCTCTCATTCAGCTTTCATTCAGCATCACTGCATTCAACCCTGCATTTTCACAGGAAATGCAGCCTTTTATAGTTAATTTGAGATTAAAATGTTCAGCTGGTTCAGGAGTGTACTGCTATGACTTTTGGTCCTTAAAATCCTTAAAAGCTTTCTAAGATATTAAAGGATTTCCAAAATCTCAGGCCCATTCAAATATAATGGGGAAATCTTCAAATCCTTGAAAAACTTCCACCAACTTGAGACCTCACTACTTCAGCATACTTTCAGCTAGAGACTCTATTCACTCCCGGGAAGACCCGGACACTTCCGGCCGGAGGAGCTGCAGTGTTTTTATTCACAGTACTGATGCTGTATGTGCAGCTGAATCTATGTAGTTACACTGTGTATGAAAGGACACACTTTTGAACCAGTATGTAAAGGCCAACGGAGTAAAATTGATGGCTCTTTTTGCAGAAATGTTACAGAATGCCAGTATGTTAGCGCCTTCTGACGAGTTAGCAACAGTAGCTGGGGTGGGCAGAACTTACTTTTTAACTACAGACAACAGCTGCTCATCCCAGGACCACGATTCTGTGGTTTTGTCCATCGTTGCTCTGGTTGATGTGTTTATTCCGTCTTCCTCTGTGACTTCAGAAACTCCTCCTACTTTTTCACCTGGTGGTTCCTTTAATGCTCAATAAGGTGACATTCATGAAACCACATCTTTGAATAATTATTGTGTAACTTGCTTTACTGGCTTTGAGAGAATTGAAGAGGTCTGATTTATAAAAACCAAGTGGTATCACCTGGTATATGGACGTAAATAGTTGGAGATCCTGATATCCATGTTTTTGGCAGAACTGGACATTATTTTTAATGCAAGTATTGGGACTGGAATCCTGTCGCTGCACATTATTTTGATGCCGCCACCCCCATGCTCTTCAATGGGTCTGAAGTGTTTCCGCTGGTTTCCTCCAAACCTGGTTTCTGGACATGAAAACCAAACGTCTCCACCAGAGCCGCCTGGGAGATTTGCGAGGCCCTGTGCGAAATGGTGGGGGGGGGCCTGCGAAATTTTTGGGTTTTTCGGGTCGGATTGAGTGTCTTTATGTGCAATTTTTACTCTCCAATTAGCAAAATACTGGATACCTTCCCCTGCCTCATCATCATCTCTTGCCTCGACGAGGGGCCCCACGGCTGCTTGAGACCCGGTCGGATCGGTGATTTTTGTAACAAATTTATCAAACGAGCCTTTCAGAGAGGCATTAAACTCTTCCATTTCCTGACGGAAATTTCCTGACTCTTTCTCGTTCTCTCGACATTTTGTGACAGTTTGTTCCAACTCCACCGTCTGGATCAGAGCAGCTTGTGTCTGCGCTTGGTCTGATCAGTTGTTTGAACAACAGACACACGCATCATTGCACATATATTTATTGATATGCACAGACTAGTACACATTTAGGTCTGTAATGGAACGTGTCTGTTGATATTTATAAGGGAAAAAACGAAAAACAAAAACGAAAAAAAAAAAAAATTGAAAAAAAAAAAAAATTTTGAAAAAAAAAACCAAAAAAAAACCGGCCCATAGCGCGAGGCCCCTTGGGGCGCGAGGCCCCGTGCGGTCGCACGGTTCGCACACCCCTTGCGGCGGCTCTGGTCTCCACTGTGGTCTCATGTGTCCAGAGGATCCAGAAGTCTGCTGGTTAGTTCAGATGGAGTTTCAGTCGTGTCCTCTGCTGAACCTCCATGCAATGTCACGTTGAGCAGGCGGTGGTGGTCGGGGGAGGGGGTTGGTGGTGCGGGCGGAGCTGTCAAATTAGATTACAGTCAGATGGACGGCCGTTTGAAGGTTACATAGAAACAAACCCGACGCTGACGGACAGGTCCATCGTCGCTCAGACAACAGAGATCAAGGTCAGAGTTATTTATGCAGCACATTTAAAACCAACCAGGCTTCCTTTCAGGTGAAATCTAGAACTATATAAATGATGCACATTAGGTAAGCGTATGTAGGCGGAGTAAAAACACAAGTAAAAGTAAAAACTGGAATTGAAGACCAGTGAGTAGAAATAAACGGAGCAACATCAATAGTGGGAAGCTGCTCCAGACAGCCGGGCCTGGTACCAAGAAACATCTGGATCTGGGAACTGCAAGAACCTCGTGACTGGATGATCCCAGTGCTCAGCGGTATGAAGTTCACACAAATATCAGTCAATCTTTATTTTTACAGCACTTTTAAAACAACCACTGTTGACCAAAGCACTTTAAAGTTAAAATCAAATAAAAACATGGACCACCAAAATAACCGTATGACACGTAGAGACTGAAAGATGAAAACATTCCAGTAAAAAATCCAATGAAAAGAAATAAAAGTTAAAATCAGTCAATAGTTTGGATCTGAATAGAGGCGGGTCGACGAGGGAGCTTAACTCGGGGGGCGTCGTGGTCCAGAGTTCAGGCCCAGCTACAGCAGAACCGCGATCACCCCATTTTTTTCCTGCTCATCCGGGGAACCTCCAACAAAAGTTTACCTGCTAAACGGAAAGTTCTGCCAGGTCGGCGGAAGTCGAGAAAGAAAAATCACAAAGACACAAGGGAGCAGGATCATTTATAGCAGTGTTTCTCAATCCTGGTCCTCGTGGGCCCCTGTCCTGCATGTTTTAGATGCTACCCTGCTTCAGCACACCGTGATAAAAGTACCTGTGTCATCAACAGAGCTGTGCAGACCTTGATAACAAGCTAATGAGGACCTTTAATTAGAATCAGGTGTGTTGGTGCAGGGAAACATCTAAAACATGCAGGACAGGGGCCCACGAGGACCAGGATTGAGAAACACTGATATATAGTACTAAAAACAAACAAGAGCTTCAAATGAGTTGTAAATTCAACGGGGAGCCCAGGTAAAGAATAGAGGACAGGTGTTGTAGGAGACACTGTGGCTGTGAGTGGGGGTACGAGGCATTGGTGTGTTACAGAGATGGGAGGGGCTGTGGGTGTGGGTGTGAGCCGTGAACAGATAAAAGCGAACTCACCTATGGCGCTGATGAGAGTCTGGTCTGGGTTGCCAAATTTTTTGTTGACTGCAATGCAACACCACGCTGCCCAACCATTCTTCACATGCTTGATCTGTTAGTTCCTATGAAGCTCCCAGACCCCTGAGCTTCATCTGGATCTGGTTTGTTGTGGTTCCCAAGAACCAGAACCGAGCAAGGTGAGGCAGCGTTCAGTTATTCTGCTCCTCACCGGTGGAACAAACTTCCTGTAGACCTGAGGTCTGCTCCAACTGTAGATCCTTTAAATCAGGGTTAAAAACATTACTGTTTACTCAAGCGTACTCCTAAATTAAATACTTACCTGCTGTATTCTACTGCTCTTATTTTTAACAGCTTGTGCTTTTTATTATTTTACTTGTTTTTTTTATCATCTTATTCATAATTTTATTCAATCTTATTTGTTATTTACTGTCTAATTATGTTTTGCCGCTTTTAATGTCAATGTAAAGCACTTTGAATTACCTTGTGTTGAATTGTACTATATAAATAAACTTGCCTTGCCTTGCCTTCACACTTTTAGTATATTTTTCTGTCCAACCATCTTTTACTGCTATGATAGCTGTGTTACTGTAATTGAATAAACATCCTTCAAGACGCATCTGGATTTCAGTGTTTGCCACTTATTTATGGACAACTAGGACCCATCCACAGACTCAGCAGCTCGGAGATTTACTTTTTGGAAGCCGCAATAGGTGTGATGTGGTCGTGCTTCCATGTATTTGTCAGCAGGCGAGCAGCAGCGTTCTGAACAGGCTGCGAATGACTAGTGAAGTTTGGTTGATACCAAGGTAAAGGTATATAAAGGATACGAAGGTATCAAAGTACAGGGCATTACGATAATCAGGCTTTCTCAAGGTCACTACGGCTCAACAATGGCTTGACTTTTGGGAGGAGTGGAAGGTGCCAGGAGTTCACTCTGACGACAGAGTTGATTTTAAAGTGTTGACCACAGCCACACCCCGGTTTCTGACTACCTGGTTTATATGGGGGGCAAGGGCCTCAAGACCTGGGATAGATGAGGAAACTGCTGCTCGGGGGCTTGGAAGGAGCAAAACAGTTTTACAGTTTTACTCTCATTTGGAGAGAGGAAGTTTGGGGACTGCTCGTTTAATGTCGTCTAGGCCAGTGTCTCCCAACCTGGGGTCCGGGCCCCCTCTGGGGGGTCGCTAAACTTTGTCTGCTTTGAGGATATGCAGTTGTAAAAATTATATTTGCAAATGAGTCATTCATAAGACATTGTTAGTAGGGCTGTTCGATTTTGCCCAAAAATAAAATCTCGATTTTTTTCTCTCAAAATCCGATTTTCGATTGCGATTATTTTGTGAATTGACAAAAGGCAAAGAAATGATTTCAAATATGCTGTTTTTTTGTTTTTTACATTTGCCCCATTGGGCGTTAAGTGCAAACTTTGCTCTTATTAAACCAAAAATGAATGAATAAAGTGCAAAACTCTGTAAAATAAGTTGAAAAAAAGTTTTAAAAAATATAATAAAATATAAAGTTTTATCTCTGGAAAAAAAAATCAGCAAATCAGCACTTGCAAACATACAGTAAGTTATATTTCCAATTAAATAAAACAAGACATTTTCTAATTAAACTAAACTGGGTCTTTGCATGCTAAATAATAATGCAACCCATGAAGGAGGTATAGGTGTGTAATGTCAGTCATTACATTTGCTATTCACATTTGCAAGTTTTTTGCAAGGAACACGAGCCGGTCTACCGCATCTGGCTTGAGGGAGGGGAAAATCGATTAATCGAACAGCCCTAATTGTTAGTAATAATTTATGAATGTCTTGAATATTTTTTGTGTTTTTTATACACTGGTGACAAACACAGGAAATTATGTAATTCCTTATTATTATATCATTACTCAACATTTAATCTACTCCGACAGGTTGTTAAAGGAAAAAATTAAAAAAAAATGTTGGTCTCATATTAAAAGAGACATTTTTCAGAAATATTTTTATGTCCTTTTATGTCCTTTTGTGCATATTTTATACATTGGTGACATTTGGAGAAAAACAAAGTCATATGTATACTGAGTAAACCAAAGAGAAATGTATCAAAAAAACATAATTAATATTCATTTTTTCAATTAAAGACTATTTTGGTGCTAGTACGTACGGGTGGGGGTGCCTGGCTGGTCTTAGACTCAAGTAGGGGGGGGCTCCAAAGAAAAAAGGTTGGGAACCACTGGTCTAGTCAACTGTGGGTGGATTCCAGGGCAGGTGATGAACTTGGCTTGACTGGCAGATATATTTGCAGATCATCTGCATAAAGGTGATGGTCCCGGCCCATTTAAAACCTTAAAGTCTGTTCTTAAACGGGCTGGAAGCTGGCGGGGTGACAGCAGAGATAGGATTACTTGTTCACGGCTCTGGTACCAGTCAAGACACGAGCTGCAGCGTTTAACGCCAACTGGCTCGTGTGGTAATAAAGGCACGTTCGACTCATTCTGAACCGGCCTAAGTCTGGCTTCTCTCTGGCTTTCGGACTCGATTGAGACTTCATCCAGAGAAGCATCATTAACACAATACTCTGTGGAAACACAGACCTCTGCTGGAATATGTTCTGAATATCCTTTTATTCCTCCGCATAGGAGACATCTCCATCAGTGCAGGGAGGAAAACCTTCGTCTGATCAACCTTCCTCTGGTGCTCTTGTGTTGCAGACAAGAACTTTGAGGATGAGGATTCTGTGGATGGAGGCCGGTCCTCCTCCTCTTCGTCCTCCAAAGCGGCCTCGGCTGGAAGGAGGACGGCCGTGACCGCCGTTAGAAGACCCAGCTCCGCCTCCAGCACCAAGCCCACAGGTGAGCCGTGGGTCCGGGTTCACATCAGACACCTCCCTGATGAAGAGATCCGGTGTGGGTACCAGATTGTATCGGGCTGCAATATTTTCCCCGGAAGTGTCGGCCTGAAATATTTTCCCGGTCCGGCCTGAAATACTTTCCCCGGAAGTGTGCATTTTTTCCCCGCGATGGTAGTTTTTCACCATGTCTTCACATTCAAAACGTCTTTTTTGGCAATTGCGGATTAATCAGTGAGCGCTTAGTTGACGTTACATTTTTTTAATTATATTTATATAATGTATTATGACTATTTGGCTTAGACATTTACAGATTCAACAATGAGAACATATAGAGACATACACTTCTGTAAAGTCAGAAGCAGCAGATCATAGTGGAGGTAAAAGGGAGAAGAAACATATACAAGGAATTATCAGAATTATCAGTGATCTTACTAACATAGGCTAAAAAAAATATTAGAGTTAAAATATTTATTAGGGACTATTTTGGGGCACGTCATCACGTACGGGAGACAAGACGGAACGTCATCACGTACGAGAGACAAGACGGAACGTCATCACGTACGGGGGAGCCGGGAAAAAAAAGCACCGACACCGGCTCTGATGCAGCTGAGCTTTCATTTCTGTTGGCAGGTAAAGAAGCAGCAGCCGGCGCCGTCGATGAAGATGACTTCATTAAAGCCTTTGAAGACGTGCCCTCAGTCCAGGTACGCCGGCCCGTCTCCCGGGTCCATGTGGTTGATGATCTTTAGCAAGTGGTTCAGGATCGATCCCTCTGACTTCCCCATGTCAACGTTTACACCTTGAGGTTTAATGTGTGTCAACTGGAACTCCCAAAACAGTGTCTTGAAGTTTTAGATGCGAAAGCCTGGATTTATGTAGCATTTTTGATCCGTGGAGTAGATCCTTTCCGGTCCAGTCCAACGTGGGCCTGTTGTGGTCCAGTACAGATAATCCAGATAATCTGATTCAGTCTAATGTGGTCAGGTCCAGTAAATTCTGTTCAGCTCTGGTCTGTCCCAGTCTGGGCCTAATACAGTCCAGTCCAGTCTGGTCTAGTCTGGTCCATTTCGCTCTGTTACAGTCTAATCCACACCAGTCTGGAGTTGTATGGTCCAAAATGCTCAGGTCCAGTCCTGTTGTTTCAAGTCCAGTATAGTCCAGTTCAAAAATCTTCCTGAACCCTGAAGGCTGGACCAGTCGGTACCTCTGGATATGTCCTCAGATAAGTCCAAGTAGGACGCTACCAAACTTTGTGTTGGTATGTGAGACAGTTTCTTGGTACCGGCAGCACCCCCTACTGTTGAATTTGTGAATGTAAAGGAGATGAGAGGAATCTTGTCTACATGCTAAGTACCAAGTTTGATGAGGTTTGGACGTTGTGGTTAGTGATGCACCGATTGTTCGGTAACCGAAATTGTTCGGCCGAAAATGACAAAAAAACACTTTTGGTGTTCGGTGGAATAAGTGGGAAAAAAAACGAACAATTAATAACGGCGTTGTAATATAAGGAAATAGACTGGCTGCTCCCGTAACGGTTGCGCACCACAAACATAAATCGTTGGCCAACCAAAAAGTTACCACATAAGAATTTTACCAACATTCACCAGGAGGTGGAACCAAAACAACATAATGCTGGGAAATTAAAAAATGTTCAGTTTTTTATGTTCAATAAATATTTTCTACCTTGTAATTTTGTAAAAGATGTTTTTCTTTGAAAAGCATGCCTAAATCAAATGTATTTGATTTATGCAATGGTGAAAAAATTGGCAAAATAAATGAAAAACTGCGAAGAACCATGTTTGGTATTGTTCGGTATTCGGCCAAGTGTTTTATTATTATTTTCGGTTTCGGTTTCGGCCACAAATTTTCATTTCGGTGCATCACTAGTTGTGGTCAGGATCAGGATCAGTCAAGTAATCTGTTCTGATTTGACTTGAAAAGGGAGTTTTTACCAACATTGTTTGTAAAGTGCAGTGAGTTTATTACCCAGTGCTTTGTTACAGCGCGCGCACACACACACACGCACACACACACACAGGCTCGGGCGTTAAAGGTCATGTGACTAACCGACGCCCCTGTGTCTTCACGTAGATCTACTCTAACAGAGAGATGGAGGATCAGCTGACAAAGATCCGCGAAGTGCTGTCTGACGAAAAACACGACTGGGAGCACCGGGTTGTCGCGGTAACAGCGCCCTTTATATGTACTCATGACGTACTAGCGCATGAATTCAGGGCGCTACACTAACCACCGACTGTCTTCTTCTCTGCAGCTCAAAAAGGTACGATCGCTCATGATGGCCGGAGCTACTGAGCAGGAGAATTTCCCGCAACAGCTGCGACTTCTTGAGGCGCCCTTGAAGCTGTCTGCTAAAGACTTGCGCTCGCAGGTGGTCCGCGAGGCCTGCATCACACTGGGGTAAGTGCGCTAACACCGTACCAGTCCTACAATTTAGCTTGTGTTTATATACATCCATTTTTACATTTGAATAATTCCATTGTTTTCCTTCTCACAACATTCGGGATCATATCTATGAACACCAGGCGAGTGTTATCATGTGAAACTAAAGAAGCAAAGGTCCTAACACAGAGCTTTGTGGGTCTTCTCAGTTAGTACAGTCCATGTTTCAATTGTAATGATCCATCCCAGACGCCTCCGAGCCCAGAGATGTCTCCTCAGAGGTTTACATGAGACTTATTCCCTTGGCTTTCACACACAACTTCGGACTCCTGATATTATAATAATAATAATAATGATAATGACTTGGATTTATATAGCGCCCTTCAAGGCACCCAGAGCGCTTCACAGAGATCATTATTCATTCCTACACATCCTCACTGGTGGTGGTAAACTACATTGTAGCCACAGCTGCCCTGGGACAGACTGACAAAAGCGTGGCTGCCATATCGCGCCAAACGGCCCCTCCGACCACCACCAACAGGGTTTCCGCGGGGTTTTAAAAAGTATTAAAAAGTGATAAATGAAAATTGCCAAATTTAAGGCCAGTAAAAGTGTTAAATTCACTGTCAGAGCTATTATTTTTTTTTAAATTGGTATTATTTTTTAACTTTTAAATTTTAAGCAGTCTATTTTATTGTTATTCACAAAGTGAAATAAATGTGAAACATCTGGTCAACATCAATGAGTCTATAAATCTGTTCTGTATAGTGTTCTATAGGTCAAAATCTGTATTAATGTTAAAAGGTTCGTGATTAACACTTAATGTTGTGACAGTTTTTTAAAAAAATCTGAAGGTAGTGAAAAAGGTATTTAATTGGTATTAAATTTAACATAAGGATTTCTGTATAAACCCTGATACACATTCAAACACATTCACATGGGGCAAGGTGGGTAAGGTGTCTTGCCCAAGGACACTACGACAGTAACTGGGACAGAGCGGGATTCGAACCGCCGACCTTCCGATCATTGGACGACCCGCTCTACCACCTGAGTTACTGCCGCCCGATATTCTAAACAATTGAAGAAGAAACGTGCAAATCCCTTCCAACTTGTCTTTGATGAAGATTGTTTTTAAACATTTTCAAGGATTTTTCTAATACGTTTGGTGACAAAGGGGGGGGTCCTCTGTCTATCATTGCTCCTCAAATGCTAATTCTTTGTTTCCACTGGCCCTTTGGAGATGTGTATTAAACATGGATGTTCCCCTAGTGTCTTGGCCAGGAAGAACAGGCCTTTAGAGACAGCTTGATGCTTGAAAACCAGCTTTTAGTGGATATTTTCACTCCACAAACTGCATCACACAAGTTTAAGTTTTTCAACGCATGAGTGGTAAATTATGTTGTGAGAAACAGCGAAAAGACGGCTTTTGTAAGTACTGCAGATCCCGGTCTTGTCATGGACGGATGGACCTCCAGACGTGTGGAAATGAGGTGTCAAATCTTCCTGGACTCTGCTTTTGTGCCATCTTTACAACCACCGTCGTTTTTTTCCTTTTGCCCAGAAAACTGGCTTCATGGTAACTTGAGACAATTCTGAACGTTTGACAGTCAGGAAAGATATAAAATGAGACTTTTTAAATAAATGAACCCAAGAAGGGAAAAAAGGAGAATAAAAACAAGTTAAAGTAAATGTGAAAACATGTCATTGTTGTAGAAACTTTGGCTTTGATTGATCCGGCACAAGACAAAGAAGGCTCATTGGATGATTCTGCTTCCATTTGTAATCTTTTAAACGTAGAAGTCCGAATAGAAAACATGAGTATCTTTTAACTGTTAGTTTGTTGGTCATGAATCACAGGAATAAGCTAACAAATTGGGAATCATTTATGATTTAGGAGTTGGTTTTCAAGCATCTGTCGGCAGCGCTGACATTCACACGGGTCTGGAACTGATGAGCTTGTGAATCATCTCCACAACTACTTTTTCTCCACATAGTTAAGCTAATGAAAACGAGCGCTGGTCGGGTGTGAGACAGACGGCCTTAAAAACATCTATCAGCCCTAATCTGGCGGGGCGGAACGTAGCTGGCGACATTTAAAGAGCAGCGTTTTGGTAAATGGAGTGATGGATGATGGGAGCTGTTGTCCCCGCTAATGTCTCACCATAGTCCAGGATCACAGCCCCCGTCCCACTGGAGATCTGTCCAGAATGATCTTCTGGTACAGAACGATCGTGGGTTCATGTACCAGCCCTCGTTAATACATTTGCTTCATAAACGTGTACGTACAATATGTTTGAAGGCGGGATGGCTCAGTTCCTGCTGCATGTTTGGATGTGCCGCTGCTCCAACATACCTGGATCATTAACAGACTGGTGCATCAAACTTACATTTGTAAGTGTTAGCAGGTACAATTAAAGAAACAGAGGTCCTCATCCAGAACCTTGTGGTAGCCCAGAGGGGAACAGCTGATGGAGTTGTGAGAGAGGAGTGTTGTTCTTTTCTGCTATGATGGACCGGCAGACCAGTTCAGCACATGGACTTTTGGATGCAATATTTGATACCATCCTATTGAGAGATGTAACGTCTTCCCCTCCTCCGAGGGGGGTCTTAACCGCAGATCAGGTCTAATGCGGAAAAAACGCGGGAGGGGTTTGTAGATCACGTAACCTGAGTACAACCCACCAGGGAAGTTTTATTTACCATTATTATTTTATGAAATAAGCTGATGAGAGTAACAGCAGCAGCAGAACGTCCCAGGGAGGATCTATATCTGCAAGATGAGTAACTGGGGAGACGAGGAGATCCACGAGCTGCTCAGCCCCGGACCTGAGGACGCCATAAACCGGCATAAGTCCGGAACCTCAAACAATGATGGTCCATTGTTTGAACAATTGAATACAAAAACGACAAACGGGGTCTTTGCAAGAACCAGAACCCGGCCAAAAAACACTCATCCTGATGTTCATCCATCCTCGTTTTGAAAACTACACCGTCTGACGGTGATAAATCCTGCTGAAGGAGGACACTACGTCATTCCCCAAGCATTGTCCAGCGATATTAGCGGGATCCAACCTAAAAACGCCTGAGGACTCCGTCTAGAAGCAAATGTTGCTCTGAAACCTGAAGACGGCTTCCGATATTGATTCTTCCTGTCCAGATGTGGAAGCTCTGTTGTTCAGAGAAGCGGAGCTGCTGCCTGTAAAAATCCCCCTGAAACAATGTTCATGAGACGTTTTACTGCCATCAACTTCAAAATAACCTAATTTGTTCTGAAGATGGAACATTTACTGTGCTTACTGTGTTACTTTGAAGAAAACGTGGGTTTATGATGCTTGGAAATGATTGTATTCTGTTTATTTACATTCTGGGACTTAAAAAAAAGGGCGAATGCAGACAGGAACTTTGTAGAGGCCAAGAGAACGATACACCGCAACAAAGACAAGTGGTTGAGGGGATTTCCACAGAATCACTTCATTTTGTTTATATTTAGGTTTTACACAACATTCCAGCTTCTTTGGACTTGAGGTTGTGTATAATAGCTGTGAGACACTAGTTTTCCTCCCAACATGTGTGTGTTTATAACCTGAAGAGAGGGCAAGGACACTTGCACGCAACAGATCATCTGAGGGTTTCTTTCTCTGTCAGGTATTTGTCATCAAAGCTGGGAAACAAGTTTGACCACGGAGCGGAGACCGTGATGCCCACCCTGCTGAACCTGGTGCCCAACAGTGCCAAAGTCATGGCCACGTCCGGGGTGGCCACCATCCGCCTCATCCTCCGGGTGAGAGATCACGGGAGGGCTGGAACTCCCAGACCTCAACCCCATCATCCTGTATATGCTCATGTGCAAAAGTTAGCATCTCTTAACCCGGTTATTTTTAATTTAAAACCATCCAGCCTGCTAATCTGACACCTATGAGAAGTTGAAAAAACTTGCTGGGTCTCTACCGACCACTAGGGTCCGGACCCAGACCTGTTTTGATCTCTATAATTAGATTTTACATCCATGTCGACTGTACGGGTTTATTTTATGAATATTTTTACGATCTGGAGTTATGTAAAACACCAGCTAATGGCTAGCTGGTTGGTTTAGCTACCTAGCGATTAGCTTTGTGTTGACTTTTGACTTGCAAATTAAGACTTAACGGATCGTGGTCATTTGGTGATTTCATTAACAGACCACCATGACTGGCAGGTTGGTTTGGAGGGATCCGAGGATGAAGCTAAAAACAAGCAGTCTGTGCTGACTGTGCGCGAGCTAATCGTGACCAAAATACATTTAACAACAGAAGGTTTTATTTTAAATGTTGTTCAGCTGCAAAGATCCTGTAGGGTGGATCTGCTGATGGCCCAGAATCCATGCAGGTCATTTCTGGAAGTCTGCTGGGACTGCAGGGTGACTTAAACAGCAGCTATGGGCTAGCTGTCATAGCTTGCCAGGTTGCCTTAAGTCAAAGTTAGCTGCAGCTAGCAGCTCCTCCAGCAGATCCCCGCCCTCTTGACAGTATAACCTCCGCCTGTCAAAGGTTTTAGTGCTGAATCAGAAATTAGCGCTACGTTTAGCTGTCGCTGCGTTCATACAGACTTGGTAGCATGGCCATGTCTGATGTGATAACTACTGAGCTGCCTGTCAATCTCAAGGCTACGCCTCATACTATAATAAACCTGCATAAGTGACAACTGAGTCCAGTCGTGGAGTTGAGTCTAATATTAATATTTTGTTTAACACACACAATAAAAGGAAACATTGGATTAGAGTCGGGGCTACTAACTTTTGCAGATGACTGCTTAAAAACACCAAAAAAAACGTAGGACGTAATGAAGACGTCTTTCAGGGGTGAGACTCACGTTTCTGTGTTTTGTCTTCCAGCACACACACTTCCCCCGGCTCATCCCCATCATCACCAGTAACTGCACCTCCAAATCAGTGGCGGTCCGACGGTGAGACCACCTTTCTGTCCTCCTCTCAATGAAGATAAGGTCTCTGTCCTTGCAGTGTCTGCAGGTCGCTTGTAGCCCCGTAAGATTCGAAGTATCTCACCCTGGTGAGAAACAAGATTACTCTAGAATGGCGGCGCCCAGGGACGGATCTAGGATGTCAGGAGATCCGGGGCTTAGCCCCCAGGGGGGGGGGTGCTCAGGTTGTGAAAATGTGAACAAAAAGCACTGGACAACAAATTCAGACCTTTTTACTATAGAAATGTTACAATAGTCAGCAGCTGCTTGAACTGGTTTCTTTCGTCAGAAAAAGTAAAAAAAAAAAATGGTTTTTCCGGTCTGGCGCCGTTTTCCCACTCGTTTGGACGTACAGTAGCTACAGCTCGGTTTGCAATAGCTCTCTACCACTACCAAAAGTTTTCTACCACTTTTAAATACACCTGGTATGTCCAAATTTTGGGAGATTTCTCTCCACTTTTGTCCCTTTTTATTGAGGTCACAATAGTCCTGCAGTCTTGTATCCCACAGTTCCTCACTCAGACTCACAGCCAAAATAATTTTTTCTTCAATCTCGTCTCTGATCTGCAACCAGCGAGTTTTTTTTCACCCTCCACCACCTTCTCTCCTATTGGACACCGCCGAGATGCCGTCACAGCACGGCACGGTGAAATTAAAAAATGTTCAATTTGGGCGCATGCAAATATTTTAAGATATTTAGATAATTTTAGATCATTTTAGATATTTTTAGATAATTTGCGGCGCAGTATCAGGCCAGCAGAGATCATTTTAGATGCTTCCCTTGCCCTGAATGCATTAAGTGACGGGAGCATTATTTTATTATTTATTTTATTATAGATCCGCCTCTGGCGGCGCCCTAGTGGCAGCCTCGTGTAGCGTCTGTAGTTGTTGCGTGCTGGTCTACGTTACTGGGAGGACGCTACCAAACATCTCACTTTCTGGGTTGAAGATGACGAAGACATAAGAAAAACCACAGTTCCTCTACTGACCACTAGGGTCTGGATCCAGACCTGCAGTTCCTCTACTGACCACTAGGGTCTGGATCCAGACCTGCAGATCCTCTACTGACCACTAGGGTCTGGATCCAGACCTGCAGTTCCTCTACTGACCACTGGCTGT
Source organism: Cololabis saira (assembly GCF_033807715.1). Lineage (NCBI taxonomy): Eukaryota > Metazoa > Chordata > Actinopteri > Beloniformes > Belonidae > Cololabis > Cololabis saira. The sequence goes on from NC_084592.1 coordinate 35,379,475, forward strand.
AGCTAGAAACCCCTTGATTCTTTGTCCAGGTTCCCTCCACTGGTCTCAGCGTGGTTAGCTGAAGCTGCAATGTGATGGTTTCCTGGTGTTGGGGTTAACAAGGATTCTATCCACATCACTATTGCATTTTTAGTGGATACAGAATAAACATTGAGGGGTGTTTCTGTTCCTGATGAGATGGTTCTGGTGATACGTGCATGTGTTCTCCATTTTCAGGCGCTCCTTTGAGTTCTTGGATCTCATGTTGCAGGAATGGCACACGAATACGCTGGAGAGGTGAGCACCACCACGTCGTTGGACGTGTCTGCTTTGAGCTGGATCGGGTTTGTGGGGGGTGTGAAGGTGGGGGCGTATAATGTGGGGGGCGGGGGGCGGGGTGTAAAGGCGGGGGTTTTGATGGGTGGTGTGTCGCAGACATGCTTCCTGTCCTCTGATGACATTTCAGTTCGCCACCGTTAGCGTTGGCTGAGCGCCGGCTTGGCGCGTCCCTGATGAGGCTCGTTTAATTGATGAGTCCTCAGAGAACCTTCATCATCAGGACCGCCACCCCTGTCGCCGTGACGACAGCAGCAGAGACTTTAAAAAGCCCTGTGGGGTTTCGTCTCCAGTCTTCACCATGTTCCCTTACTATCCCAGACACGTAGCCGTCCTGACCGAGACCATCAAGAAGGGCGTCCACGACGCCGACTCCGAGGCCAGATCCGTTGCAAGAAAGTGAGTCTTCTTCTGAACTTCCCATCTTCACAAAGATGAGCTGAGATAAAACCCGTCTCCCCTGCTCTGCACGTATTCGTCCATAGGTGCTACTGGGGTTTCCATGGTCACTACAGTCGGGAGGCGGAGCATCTGTTCCAGGCGCTGGAGTCCACGTACCAGAAGGCCCTCCAGTCCCACCTCAAGAGCTCGGACAGCATTGTGTCCCTGCCCCAGTCGGACCGGTCGTCCTCGTCGTCACAGGAGAGTCTGAAGTAAGAACTTCACTATATCCTTCCAGAACCCTGGTTCTTTTATTTTTCATGGCTCTGATGTAGATCTGCTGCTGTGTTTGGGATCATGTCCTGTCACATGACCATTTTAAATGATAGTTTACACCCTTTGCACAGTGAATTTCAGTTTCTCCCCTCTGGACGGAGGTTGTCAGTCCCATTTTGTAAAACAAAACGTTATAAAAACAGCTTTGTTCCAGCTGCAGTTACACTGGTGAACAAGCTGTAGTTTGCACAAAAGTTGCACAAGTCACTTTTCGGAGCACGATGTATTTTACAATGTTTTTATCTTATTGCTCTTATCCATTCCTAACTTGGAGGAAATTTTTCTCTTGGTGTTTTAATTCTTTTTTAGCCTCATGTCTTTTATTTCTTATATTTATTTCATGAACTGCAGCACTTTCTGTCGAGCCGAAGCTGTCTCTTGTTTTATGTGTATGTGTTCTTCTTAAATGTCTTGTTCCTGAACTGATTGTTTGTTTTCTGTTGCTTGTTTAACTCTCGACTGCAAAACCAGTTTACCCTTGGGTATCAATAAAGTAACCTGAACCTGAACCGGAACATGTCGGAGAGATGTCCTCACGTTGGTCTCTCCATGGTAAACAGAGGAGTTCATGGGTGTCCATTAGCTGAGGTCCAACTGTGTGTGTCTCCGTTACTGGGAACCTTGAAGTCAGAGCCGAGTATTGTCCTGACCTGATTTTGCCCTCCACTGGTTGGTAGCCGCTAAAACAAACAAAAGAGGGGGGGGGGGGATAAACTGTCCCGACTGAATATGTCGCCGCAGGTTAGTGGATCCTACCAGGACCTACACGTCACTGAGACGCGACAACTAAAAGATCTGAAACCGATGGCTCTGGTGCAGCTCAGGTTCCACCCCAGACCACCACCCGTCCATCACCGTGTTTGACAGTGGGTTCTAGCTGGTTCTGCTGGTCTTCTCCAACCACAGTTCTGGACATAAAGACCAACCATCTCCACTCTGGTCTCATCTGTCCAGAGGACGTTCCAGAAACCGAAACCCTTCACTGCCAAGCAGGGTGGTGAAGGGGTGGTGGTCTGGGATTTTCTGATGTGTCATGGACTTGAAAGTTTAACCTGCTCACAGAGATCTGGAGGTTGTGACGTGGAGCTGTTTGGGTTTTGGGTAAATTAATGGGGAAGTCCTGGAAGAAGACAACAGTCTGTGAATGAATGAAGGAGTGAAAGACGACTATGTGGAGATGGTTTCCTAACCTTGTTTCTTGTTTTCAGCCGGCCGTTGTCAGTGAAGAGCGTGATCGGAGGCAGCATCACTCGCAGTAAGTCGCTGTGTTTCCTCTCTGAGCTTCAGGATTGACCTCCAGTTCATCCAGCCAGAACCTCCTCATCGTAGGGTCTTTGGCTGGATGGGGGAGGTGACGTCGTGTCTGATGGGAACCGTGATCAGATTCTAAACACCAGCTGTTTCCTCAGAGTTGATAACTAGCTTCGTATTTAGGGCTTGTTAGCTAGTTATTAGTTAGCACCAGTTATTAGATAGCAAAGCTATTTTGTTAGCATTTCATTTGCTAATGTTACTTTTAAATGAGTTCATCAACACATCATAAGACTAGAATGCAGATACCACAGAAAACCGTAATAATGGCGACCAGCTGCTACATGCTAACACTAGCATGATAGTGGTTTAAAATTTGCACTCCAAAGATTGTAACTGGAAGGATCCCCATTTGCCTGACCACCAGAAACCAGATTCATGCAAGACTGAGATGAACAAGGATAATGATTGATCACCCAGACCGTTCAGGGGGTCCAGTTGCCTTTGATGGAAGTCTTTGAGGTCAATCATGAGCCGGATGACTGAGAACCCACCTCAGTTTACAGATGGCGTAGCTGGTGAACATCCTGGCACACGAGCTTTGCTGTGCTCTGAGTTGACCTTTGACCTGGTGTTCAGTTCTTGTGGGTCTGAGCTGCTCCTCAAATGGCCTTGCACACCTTAGAAAACTGGCGTTGAGATGGCTGACGTACATGATGTTGACGCACATGACGGTGACGTACATCAGTGGTCCCCAACCTTTTCTGAACCACGGACCGGTTTAATGTCTGACAATATTTTCACGGCCCAATCTAAAGGTGTAGTTGATAAAAACTAAATAAAATGGCAAGATCCGCATTAAAAACTGTGGTATTTTCTCTATTTCTATAAATGTGTTTTTATGTCTCATTAACGTTATTTAAAGCCAGGCTTTTGTTTTATTTATTAAGGAGACTGATATTTAGTGCTTTTATTTTGAAGGCGTCTCGCCGAGACCTTGTAAACATCCGGCGCTTCGGACTTTAATGGTAAAAATTTAAGTTTAAGTATGTCTGAAAGACTAAACTAGTGTCGGGAATGCTACGGTGGTGCCCAACTGACACAAAAAGCACCTTCTGATAAGGATTTGTTTTCTTTGCAAATGTTATGCCGTATTTATGTCCATATTGAGTTTGGCTGTCATGGTTACTCATGTATTGTGGTTAGCGGTAGGCCTGATTTATGGTTCCGCGTTAAATCGACGGCGTAGGTTGCGGATGACGGTGACGTACATGACGGTGACGTACATGACGGTGACGTACGTGACGGTGACGTACATGACGGTGACGTACGTGACGGTGACGTACGTGACGGTGACGTACATGACGGTGACGTACATGACGGTGACGTACATGACGGTGACGTACATGACGGTGACGTACGTGACGGTGACGTACGTGACGGTGACGTACGTGACGGTGACGTACGTGACGGTGACGTACGTGACGGTGACGTACATGACGGTGACGTACATGACGGTGACGTACATGACGGTGACGTACATGACGGTGACGTACATGACTCCGGGTCTCTTTTGTGCTCTCCTCCAGGTAAGCTGGTTGGCTCCAGGGTCTCCACCACTCCCGGCTCTCTCCAGCGTTCCCGTAGTGACATTGATGTGAACGCCGCCTCCAGTGCCAAATCACGTCTGTCCACCGTTCCCGCTTCCTCGCCGTTCGGCTCCGCCGCCACCCTCCCCCCCGGATCGTACGCCTCGCTGGGTGAGCTGTCAGCCTTCATGCTCTGATCATCCGTGAGCTTCCTCCTGCTTAAATGTGTTTCATACAGCTTCCAGCACAAACCGGAGGCTTTAAGACGTAAGAGTCTTCTTTTACAGTCCATGTCCTGACTTGTGGAACAGCTGATTCGGTGCTTCACTGGGGAAGATGTCTTTGTACCGATTAGTTCCATCAAAGATGGAAAAACCCTCAATGAAAAAACTCGAAACTGACCAAAGTAATAATGAATGATTATCTGAACGTGGACCAACAGCATCATTTAAACTAATGGAGCTGTCCTGGACAGAGGCGACCCTCAAGAGACATGTCCACACCTCTCCAGGTGTCTCAGGTCTGAAGGGTTCTTCTCTAGACTCCAGGATCCAGATGTTTCTACAGATGTTCATCTGGACTCATAGAAAGACACTTCAGAAAAGTCCAGTGTTTGGTTCTGAGTGGTTCTTCTTTTCCCCCTTTACTCCTCTTTTTCACTGTGTTCTCCTTTTCCCCATCTTTCTCCCTCTTTTCCCCCTTTCTTTTCCTCTTTTTCCCCTCTTCCTTTTTTTCTCCTCTTTTTCTCCCTTTTTCCCTCTTTTCCCTTTTCTTTTCTTTTCCTCTTTTCCCTCACTTTAAAACTTAAAAATTGCTCTTTTTGCGCGAAAGAATAAACGACTTGAAATATTTAACCATAAAAAGAACTTTTGACTTCCTGAACTCACAAACCTGAATTATATGTTTTTTTCCTTTTCAGCCACCCCCCCCCCCCCCCTTCGCCTTCGCCCCCAAAACCCTAACCCTAACAATAGACACCCCTGCATTAAAAGTTTAGTTCAGAAATCCAACCTCCACAAACTAACTTTGTGAGGAACACCTTCGTAGTTCAGCAGTCGCTTCTCCTGAGTTCCAGTTGTTCACATTAAAGAACTCGGAGGCTGAACTCGAACTCTGGCGCCCCCTGGTGGCTCGGAGCTCCTCCACCACTGGGAGGAATCCGAGCGTGTTCTCAGCGTTCCTCTTGGACTTCTACTAACGTCTCCCTCTATCTCCTCCCACTCTGCTGCTCTGCCTTTCTTAAATGCCCTAAAGATGGCACCCCTGGTAGAAGCGATGGTAAGAACTGTGTTTTGTGTCTGAAGCTCCACACTCAGGTGTTTACATCCTCTCCTCATCTGTGTTCTCTTTTCCTGTCTTTGTTCCCTGGAATGTTCTCCAGTCATGTGGAACTCTGCATGGAGCATCTGCATGGACTTCCTGTCTGACTGTGACCCCTAGCAACCGAAGCCATCAGATCAGTGTGGATGTTTTAAGTGGATAGAAAAGGCTTTTCATCCAGCCGTGAACCGTGAAAACGTTTGATGCCTTCAGAGGCCAGAAAACTGCGTTTCTCCATTAATGGCAGATAAAATGTGATCCAACCGGACACAGATGTGACATACTCGGGTCTGGAGGTGAACGTGAACCCTTGAGGCTACCTGCTGGTTGAAGTTCCTTCAGCAGCAGTGACTTCAACAAGTTCCACTGTCGTGTCATTGCATGTACTTGATCACATGACATGTTAAAACAGATCTGACGGACCGGCGTTACTGGTACTAAAGTTAGATGAGCCTGAACAGGCCCAGTTCCAGTTTGACAGAAGGCGCAGGTCTTGACACGACCACAAGGACGTAACTGCTCGCTTCCTCCTGGAGGGTATCTGATAGGGCTGGGCGATATGGACCAAAAGTCATATCTCGATATTATATTTTCTAGCTGAATGGCGATACTCGATATATATCTCGATATTTTTTCTGTGCCTTAATTGGGGTTTCCCCCAAAGCATTATAGCATAGCATCTCTGTTAGCATCATTTTTTTCTGAGGCAAACCCTTAAAAAAACAGTCAGTTTTAATACAAAGCCTCGTGCCAAATGTCACACAGGTTTTATTAACAGAGGTCTGCACAATATCAAAATGTATAAAACAAATGAAATAAAAATAAACTGCCTGCATATAGAGAATAAAAATGCTTCTTGAAGAAAATAAAACAAATATCCCTTTCCTGCATAACAATTAAATTAAAATACACTGCAATTAATACAATGTAGACAGTAACAGGCAGACTTTTCCACTGAGGTTGACAGTTGTGCAAATAACAAAACATTTGTGCAAATCTCAAATAAAACATTCAAGTCAATTTGTCACAAAATAACCTATATCAAAATCATAAATTTTTTATTTATTTTTTTTAAATCGCTATAAACGATATTGTCTCGTACCATATCACGTTTGAAAATATATCGATATATATTAAAATCTCGATATATCGCCCAGCCCTAGTATCTGAACCTGCAGTAGTTGATATTGTCCTAGTCTGCCAGCAGGAGCTGTTCTCAGGTGTAACGGTACAGCAGGTATTCTGCAAACCTTTGATACTGAGCTCATCAGAAACCAGGTTCATGACACTTTTATCTCCAAACAAGCTTTCTGAGCTGCATGAAGATCTTACCAAGGGTGGGAGGGGTCGTGTGGGACAGGTTTGGTGTGTGAATACCGTCATGGAGCTCCTTGATGTCCAGATGGCACTTGACCTGTTGTCGTGGCGACCTGGCGCTGTGGCGCTGCCTGCAGACAGGTGGCGGTTCTCTCACGCCTTCAGTCTCTTACCTTCAGTGAGAACCACATTTGAAACTGTTAACGTTGACCGTGTAAACACAACTGCACCCTCCTGGAGGTCCTGTAACCAGGGAGACCAAAACCATTTCTGTTCCAGACTGTAAATATGTTTATTTCTGCTGTAAAGTTGAAGATTTTAACCGGGAGATGAACTCACTGTTTGACCTGGACCCTAGCGGCCCGTAGAGGAGCCGCAGGTCTGGATCTGGACCCTAGCGGCCCGTAGAGGAGGCACCTTTGGTTGAACGCTATCTTGAACCCTAACCCTGACTATTCTCAGCTTCTCTGTCATCCTCTTGTCCAGGTCTTCGTCTTCCTGTCTCATCGTCCTCCAGCGTCTCTCTGCAGGGTCTGGGGTGTCATGCTCATTGTTTACACGTCCTCTTGTGTCTTCTGTCTCTGGTTTGGTCTGCAGGTCGTGTTCGTACGAGAAGACAGAGCTCAGGCAGTGTGGGCGGAGCCAGTCCGTCTGTGGTGGACAGCAGGGGGCGGAGCAGAGCCAAGATGGTCTCTCAGTCCCAGCGTACGTACACACTCCTCCAAGGCTTTTGACGTCTTCCTGTACCGTCCACATTTGTGTCTTCAGTATAGAAGAGTTTGTCGTCTGAGATCTTGTATTTTTGAGCGTGTTTGCATCCATGCATGCTCGTCCAAACGTTTAGGGTTTTGGTGTCAGCCAACATGTCAGCCACCCAGAGTGCATGCTGGGTAAAAGTCAATGAACATAACTCCCTCTGTCCCATTTTGACCGTTCTTGATCTCCATCTCGTCCTGCCTTATTGCTTCCATCACCCAGGATCCAGATCAGCCAATCCCATCAGTGGTAAGGCCTCAGCTCATCCAGTCACATGTCGGACGCGTCATGTCTCTGCTCGCCACCATCCTCTCTGCTCCTTACGTTTGTTTCTCTGTCTGCAGTCATGAGGAAAAGTTTGTACCCCTTGTTTGGTTCAGTTAGGCAAATACAACTCCAGATAGGTAACATTTGAAGAGTTCTTGCGCCACCAAGGACAGCAGGATGAAAAGCAGCTCCAGACCATCACCCCTGCACCGCCGTGTCTCAGGCCTGTCGGTCTGGCATGGAGGTCTAGCACTTACTCCAGTTACCACCGCTGATGTCTTTCTCTCGTAGCATTGTGTTAACACTAGGGGTGTGCAAACAAGGCTACCTCACGATTCGATTCGATTTCGATTATTGGAGCTTCGATTCTTCGATTCTTCGATTATAACGATTTTCGATTCGATTATTGGTGCCACGATTCTTCGATTATTGTGATTTTTAAGGCTTTTTTTCCATACAAGATTGATTTTGTCTTCATCTGTGGCTACATTTGTAAATAAATAGCCAATCAATCAATTAACTCAGTTCCTCTAACAACACTCATTAAGTAAATAACAAGGTTTTTTGAACATTTGACATGTATTTTTCAAAGACACAAAATCATTTATTTTATGACTATGTAAACATTTGCTCTTTGACTTACTTAACTTTGACCAGGGAAAGCTGCACTTGCATGAGAGCGCCCTCTATTGGCGGAAAACACTGAAAACGGTCAAGCCCTGGATTTAATGAGTTCATTAATTCAAGTAAACTAGATATGTACTTCCATCAAATTTATTTAGTGTAAACATATCTGCCATATTTCAAGTGAATAATAAGAAATGTGCATTCTTGAAAATGAAATGATTCCGCAGCTTATTCAGTCTGGAATATGGATAGGATAACTTAAAAAAAAAAAAAGATTTTTTTTTTTTTTTTTTTACTGGACCATAATCGATTACAAATCGTCACGTGACGCATCGCGATGCATCGACACATCGATGAATTGCACCCACCTCTAGTTAACACACATCTTAATGCGCCAGACCAGAGTTTTTATTGAGGGGTACGAACCTTTGTGCATGACTTCACAACATTTACGTTTTTATTTGGTATTTTTCTTCATGCTCCATGCTTGTTCTGTAAACTAGTGGTGTGTGTTTTACGTTTGAATCCACGCGTGGAAACGCCTGTTCACGCTGGTGGTTGGTGCCGTGGTAAATGTCTCCACCCCCTCTGCGTTTATCCACCAACTGGGCTTCATACGGCTGTTTACAGACTCCCTCTGTTGGTGAAGGTGCAGGTCTCCTTTCCAGGGTAGGTGTTCCTTCCCTCGGTGTCCGGCGAGCCGATGCTGGACGTTGTGATTCCCTGGCAGGCCTTTTGGTGGGCTTGTTATACGAACATTTACGTATTGGCTCACATCTCAAGAACCATACAGGGTTCATGGTTGTTTCACCGCTCTTGAAACAAATGCAACCAAACTTTGTCGCTACAGTTTTTCCGCCATTTAAAAAGGGAAAGAAACTCTGTTCTGTCTATCCGTCTTCACTTACTTGGGTGAACTTGATCCACAAACTATACTGATGAAAAATTGATGCACCGATCAAAGAGTTTGTCTCTGGCCTGCGTTGTGTGATGTAATGATCTAAACCTATTGACCGGGTACCATGCCCGGCAAGCACCCAAGATCTCTTTTATAGGGACGCTAGGGTTAGGGGCGCCGTTGTAGCTCTTCAAGTGTGGGGGGGTGTTACTGTGATCCTGCGGGGGCTTCATTGATCGCTGTTTGCTGGTCTTCCCTCACAGCCGGCAGTCGCTCCAGCTCTCCTGGGAAGCTCCTCAGTCAGGGCGGATACGGTCGGATCGCCCGAGCCCCGCCGGCGGCCTCAACCACGGCGGCGGACAAACGCACCCGAATCCCTCGCAGCCAAGGCTGCAGCCGCGAGACCAGCCCCAGCCGCCTCGGCATTGGTAAGACCGACTTTTAGAACCCTGTGAAATTATGTTTGGTTTTCTTCAAAGGATCCCGACATCAAGGCCAAACTTCAGCTTCCCCGCAACTCTACCTGTCCATAAGCGGGTTTCAGAGGTCATCCAGACTTCAGTGTCATTTGTGTTTCATGTTTGTAGATCCAGCTAGCTTACTGGTTTCATCCGGATTCATTGACGGTACAGCTGAGTATCATCTAGAGATCATAGAGATGTCATGCATTTTAAAATCTAAAATGCTCAGTGAGGCCTGTCGGCTCTGAGGTTGAGCGTTTGGGATTCATTGCATTTCTCATTGGACACTTGGGAATAATCGTTCTTCAGAACTAGATAGTTTCCAAATTACCTGTCAGACTGATGTGCAGCAGTTGCTGCTCTAAGACCACTGCTGATGTCGTTCCCTCTTGGGTATAACTGGTTTTGCTTTTGTTTAATAAATAAATAATGAAAGGCGTCATAAAAATAATTTATCTGTAAAGGTGACTGGTGTCCAGGTGTGTAAAGGTGACTGGTGTCCAGGTGTGTAAAGGTGACTGGTGTCCAGGTGTGTAAAGGTGACTGGTGTCCAGGTGTGTAAAGGTGACTGGTGTAAAGGTGACTGATGTCCAGGTGTGTAAAGGTGACTGGTGTCCAGGTGTGTAAAGGTGACTGATGTCCAGGTGTGTAAAGGTGACTGGTGTCCAGGTGTGTAGAGGTGACTGGTGTCCAGGTGTGTAAAGGTGACTGGTGTCCAGGTGTGTAAAGGTGACTGGTGTCCAGGTGTGTAAAGGTGACTGGTGTCCAGGTGTGTAAAGGTGACTGGTGTCCAGGTGTGTAAAGGTGACTGGTGTCCAGGTGTGTAAAGGTGACTGGTGTCCAGGTGTGTAAAGGTGACTGGTGTCCAGGTGTGTAAAGGTGACTGGTGTCCAGGTGTGTAAAGGTGACTGGTGTCCAGGTGTGTAAAGGTGACTCTTGTCCAGGTGTGTAAAGGTGACTGGTGTCCAGGTGTGTAAAGGTGACTCTTGTCCAGGTGTGTAAAGGTGACTCTTGTCCAGGTGTGTAGAGGTGACTGGTGTCCAGGTGTGTAGAGGTGACTGGTGTCCAGGTGTGTAAAGGTGACTCGTGTACAGGTGTGTAAAGGTGTGTAAAGGTGACTCGTGTCCAGGTGTGTAAAGGTGACTCTTGTCCAGGTGTGTAAAGGTGACTGGTGTCCAGGTGTGTAAAGGTGACTGGTGTCCAGGTGTGTAAAGGTGACTCTTTTCCAGGTGTGTAAAGGTGACTAGTGTCCAGGTGTGTAAAGGTGACTCTTGTCCAGGTGTGTAAAGGTGACTAGTGTCCAGGTGTGTAAAGGTGACTCTTGTCCAGGTGTGTAAAGGTGACTGGTGTCCAGGTGTGTAGAGGTGACTGGTGTCCAGGTGTGTAGAGGTGACTGGTGTCCAGGTGTGTAAAGGTGACTGGTGTCCAGGTGTGTAAAGGTGACTGGTGTCCAGGTGTGTAAAGGTGACTGGTGTCCAGGTGTGTAAAGGTGACTCTTGTCCAGGTGTGTAAAGGTGACTGGTGTCCAGGTGTGTAGAGGTGACTGGTGTCCAGGTGTGTAAAGGTGACTGGTGTCCAGGTGTGTAAAGGTGACTGGTGTCCAGGTGTGTAAAGGTGACTCTTTTCCAGGTGTGTAAAGGTGACTCTTTTCCAGGTGTGTAAAGGTGACTAGTGTCCAGGTGTGTAAAGGTGACTGGTGTCCAGGTGTGTAAAGGTGACTGGTGTCCAGGTGTGTAAAGGTGACTGGTGTCCAGGTGTGTAAAGGTGACTGGTGTCCAGGTGTGTAAAGGTGACTCGTGTCCAGGTGTGTAAAGGTGACTGGTGTCCAGGTGTGTAAAGGTGACTCGTGTCCAGGTGTGTAAAGGTGACTCGTGTCCAGGTGTTGTAAAGGTGACTGGTGTAAAGGTGACTCGTGTCCAGGTGGGTAAAGGGGACTGCTGGGGGGATCCAGGAGTTCTGGAGGTGGGTTACCTAGAAACCCCCTCAGATCCAGTTCTGCCGTCCAGTTGTAGGTGATGGAGCTCGTTAGCAGCTCGTTAGCAGCTCGTGTTGCTGTGTGGTTTGTGTGAAGCTTCCTGGGCAGCGAGGCTAAGACCGTGTTCAGAGAGACAAACCTGCAGTCCAGATGCCTTGAAGAAGAGGGATTGTCCGGGATGATGAAAACCTTCACAGACGTGCGGGTTTTATTCATGAAGACTGTGACTGCATCGATCCGGAGGTGTTGACGTCATCTGACTGAACACTGAACTCTTCTGGGACATTTGTCTCATATGGACGTATATTTCTTTCTTTGATCAAGAGTAATCTTCTTTCACTTTAGAGCTGAACTTTGTCTCTTGGGGGCTTCTGGTGGTGTTTTTCTTGTGTGTTTGATTTTTACTGTGAATTATAATTCTGCATGTTTTTAAACGTGTTGCTCTCAGCTGTGAGGGTTTCAGGATGCTCTGGAAGATCTTTTTCAAACAAGGATTCATGAATGGATGAGAACAGAGTCGTGCTGACACCTGGTTGAAGGTGCACCTCAGGGTCCGTTTCTGGGTACCAATTTAAAGCTGAGTCTTTGTCGTTTCTTCCCCTCCTCCCTCTCTCCTGTTACTACCATCACATTTCTTCTTCTCCTCCCTCTCTCTTGTTACTACCATCATACTTCTTCTCCTCCTCCCTCTCTCCTGTTACTTCTTCTCCGTCCACCTGGACTGGGATTAGCATGAGATTTCCTAAACGTAAAACAAACAGCACAAAAAGCCCAGTTTGTGGTTCTGCAGCTCGAGCATGGTCGACTGTAGACCCGTGGTTCAGAACCTCACCGGCTCACGAGTCTCTGGACTCCGTGATACTGAAGCCGTGTTCCCATCACGTTTAAGGTCTTCGACAAATCGCAGGTTAACTTTGATGATTTGGGATGTGGAGGGTGAGGATTAACCTGCCGGGTATGACTCCACCTAAACCAGGGATCGACAACCTGCCGCTCTTCATCCTCATTGTAGCGGCTCCCTTTGGCCTTGAAAAAAAACCTGAACATAAATAAATTATTTTTCTGAACTCATTTTTATTCATATTATTAGTTTATTTTGTTGGGCAGTTATCTTGGAGTTTTAGTTGAAGAACTAGTGATGCACCGATTGTTCGGTAACCGAAATTGTTCGGCCCAAAATGGCAAAAAAACACTTTTGGTGTTCGGTGGAATAAGTGGGAAAAAAACCGAACATTTAAAAACGGCGTTATAAAATAAGGAAATAGACTGGCCGCTCCCGTACCGGTTGCGCACCACAAACATAAATCTTTGGCCAACCAAAAAGTAACCACATAAGAATTTTACCTAACATTCACCAGGAGGTGGAACCAAAACAACATAATGCTGGGAAATTAAAAAATGTTCAGTTTTTTATGTTCAATAAATATTTTCTACCTTGTAATTTTGTAAAAGATTTTTTTCTTTGAAAAGCATGCCTAAATCAAATGTATTTGATTTATGCAATGGTGAAAAAATTGGCAAAATAAATGAAAAACTGCGAAGAACCATGTTCGGTATTGTTCGGTATTCGGCCAAGTGTTTATTATTATTTTCGGTTTCGGCCACAAATTTTCATTTCGGTGCATCACTAAAAAGAACCATTTTTAATTTCTAAATTGTCAACGAAAATATACGTCAGTCACCTAACGTCATCAGCCATATTCATTTGCCTTCATCGCCAATGACGCTGGCTGACCTTAGTGCTTGATATGTGGCGAGAAGATATCAGACAACAAAAATGTAACGTTGAAAGACACTTCCAAAGCAAGCAGGTTGCCCCGACGCCGTCGTTCACCTCCTTCAGAGTTCCACGGTGAAGTCCACGAGGTGCGGCAAAGCAATCAACCGCCAAAACGTTAGGTGTGGAGTTCTGGAGGGATCCTTCATGAACTCGCCTGAAACCTATTGGCTGTTTCCTTTCTGCTCTTCTCGGCGTGCTGGAGATGATCCACTCGAGCAGGGAGTGCTGTTATTGTCTTTGTAGAGTTATTCTGAGGCTGCAACTTGTGACTCAACTTGACTTGACTCGACTTGACTTGACTTGACGGACAGGCTGCAAACGGCATCAGTCTGTTGGGGGTGACTTTGTCGTCTGCCTTCAGAAAACGCTGAGTCATTCAACAGAAGAGATGCAGGGGGATGGGTTCTACATGCTCACAGACACTGTTACCATAGCAACAGGTGACCCACTGATCTAGAGTGTTATTGGATAGCGTTTAGGAGAACGGCGTCTAGACGGCAGCAGCTGCATCAACACCCTTCACAACCTACAGGAATGTTCTCATCTTCATCATGTTTGTTTCCAGGAAAATACCGGACCTTTCCGCGCGTTTCTGTCCTCACGCTCACACTAACCTGTTGTCTCGACAGCTAGCACGAGTGCTAAAGCTCTTCTTCCTGCTGCTCTTCCCTCCCGCTACACGCTAGCCCGGAGCCGAATCCCCCGCCCCAGCATGAGTCAGGGCTGCAGCCGCGACACCAGTCGCGAGAGCAGCCGCGACACCAGCCCCGCCCGGGGGTTCACTCCTCTGGGTGAGTACGGCTGAGCCGACAGCCCCTCCCAGCGAGCCCCCGTCGCCGGAGACGAGGCGGCCACATGGGCGCGCGGCTCTGTCTCGCTGCCTGTCCCGGTCTCTCTTGCTGTCTGTTTGTCTCCCTGTCCACCTGCCTGCCTGTCCCTGTCTGTCCCTGTCTCCTTGTCCCTGTCTGTCTGTCCTGTATGGTGTTTACAACCCGTTGACATAATCTGATCCTCTTCATAGTTGGATTCATCCTAAATTAAACGGGACCTATTATGAAAAACACGTTTTCTCTTGCTTTAACATATATAAAGTGGTCTCCCCTCAGCCTGCCAACTCAGAGAAGGAGGAAAGCAACCAAATTCTGCAGTGTCTGTACAGCCGCCCGGATGAGCCGTCCAGTCTGATGTGGCTTCTACGAGCCGTTCAGATTCTGCTCCCGTCGGAGCTCTGGCCGGAACAACAACAACAACTCCGCCGGCCGGAGCTTCCGCCATTTTCCACGCGCCCAATCAGCACAGAGCCTCATTATCATAGCCCCGCCCACTCAGAATCCCGCATAGATAATGAGGTTAGAGAATGGGAGGATAAAGACATGGCTCAGAGGCTGAAATTCTAATTTATTTAGCAAAAACAATCAAAAGCTTGTTTTTAAGACATTCAAGGCCTGTTTAAAATAGGTATTAGATGCCATAATAGGTCCCCTTTAAATCAACCTGCCAATAAGCCCCCCTCCCCCTACCCGTTGTTCACTGGTGTTGTTTCCAGTTTTACGATTGGGACTGTGTCCGTGAAAACTTTGTCCCAAGATTTTTATATTAATTTTGGACACTAAAGGACCTCCTTTCATGGAGGAACATGGAAACGGACTTAAATGTGTTCTGGAGAGAAATGTAGAAAATCTAAATTTAGTTCTGGTTGGTCATCAGGTTAAACTGGAGGTGAGTGTTTACAGAAGCTTCATGTTACTGTTGTCATGGTTACAGATGACAACATCCAAGATCAATACTGTTCCCACACAGCCGGGAATGATTACATTTATTAACTTTCATTAGTTTACTTTGGAAAAGCATCACTTTTACTCTCAGCTAGATTTAAAGTTATAACTTTACGTCTGGTGTTGGGTCGATCCATCCTCTGAGACGAACTCTCCCCTAGTGGATATTAACGTTAACCAACTTATCAGAGATTGAGTGTGTGTTTTAACATAATTGAGATTAAACAAGTTTAGGAAACATTATAGTTGAAGTCGTTGATCTCAGAACAAACGTGGACGTCCTTGTTGATGTTCTGGACGGCACGTCGGGAGTTTAATCCAAAGCTGATCTTTAACTCTGATTAGTTTAGATTCAGGAAATGAAATAAAGTACACTCCTCTTTGATACCTGGATTCAGAAGTACAAGTACTCCAGATACATGCAATTTAAAATAAATGTCATAAACAGATGAGAGTTTAGGATCTTCAGTGTTTCTCTGTGGAGTGGAAAACTTCAGAAGTCCGAGTTCTGGTCCCTGTGGAACTGATAATATGTTCGTGGGGGTGGGTTTTACTGAAATGTCAGTTGTGCCTAAGAGGAGCATCATTAAAATAGCGACTCGTAGTTTAACTCAACTACAATAATTAGTTGTAAACTGTGATTGAACATCATTAAACAGAACCGGTTCTGGGGGACAAAGTGAGCCAGCCCCTGGAGGAGCATCTGGTTTGGAGTCGGTGTCTCTGAATGAACCGCCTGGCGGTGCAGACCCTGAAGCAGAACCTTCCTGGAGACCTACACAGTTTTACTCACCGGCCTCCCACTGCCAACGCCAATCAGCTGTCACTGTGATCACTTAATGGTCGTGTTCAATAAAGACAATCAATTATTAGGGATGTCACGATCAGGTTTTTCGGCCCCGATCCAATTCCGAGTCATTTGATTTTGAGTATCTGCCCATACAGAGTCTCAATCTGATACTTTCATAACACATTAAAAAGATGATCAAATGCAAAACAAACACATCCAGGTTGTCCCTCATTTTTATTTTATTCATATTTTATCATTTAGCATTTAAACAGTGCAGTTCTCTTCGAGTAGCTTGAACAATCACGTAATAATAGTGCAACTATTAACTAGTAAAAATAGTGCAAATTTAAACATTAATTTGAATTAAATAAAAACAGACGCTCAACTTAAAATACCCAGCAGGCATGTAAACAAATAAGCAAATAAAAGAGCAACAGTGTCATAAAGTAAGGCAGTAATGTGCTTTTTAGACTACTCTTACTTCTTACTGTCCTTTTCTGGCTTAAAGAATAAAACATTTGTGTTTGAAGTGACCTACAATGTTCCTCGCGGTAGACGGGTGTCCATCAGGCTGCCCTCGTGCACGCAAAGTCGGCAAGAATGCGTGAAACCGCCTGTGGCATTTTTCTGATCGCTCTGCTTAGGAAGACGACACAAACACTTCGTTCGGTTTTACAGTCACCGTTGTAACTTAACTTTTATTTATTTAACTCCGCTGTAACACGGCTGTGTGCAGATCACCACAAACAAACAACTTTATTGAACTCACTTTACGTGACACAGGCCACACTCCCCACCCCCACCCCCACCTCACTCCATATTAGCAGCGTTGTCGCGCAACATTACGTGGACCTGTTGCTTGTTGATACACCGGTTGTTTAACATTTTTTCCATCATCTGTTTGATGCGCTGATCAAAATAATGAAAATAAAAGACATATCCGATCCCTGATCGGGATGCAACGTCCGATTTCGATCAAGTCTGAAACAATGTGATCGGCCCGATTTCCGATCATGTGATCGGATCAGGACATCCCTATCAATTATCAATCGATTATGAAACTCGTTTGGATGCTTCATATTACCCACAGTTCCTGTTGTTGACACGTTGGCGAGTAAATGACAGAATGTTTCTGTTCTTCATCTGAGGGGGTCTTTGTCGCTTGTGGGCTAGATCTGGACCTGGTCCACCATGTAGATCTGGACCTGCCCCCCCGACCACCTCAGTGTCGCTGTCTACATTTACTTGTATAGTAATTCCTGTAGTGCACCAGTTCTCCATTGTGTCTGTGTCTCTCCTTTCTCTGTTCTTCATTCTCTCTGCCTGTTCTCTCTTTTCCTGCTCTGCCCAGCTGGCCTCCAGCAGGAGGTCCCCCCTTATGATCCAGGTCCTGCTCAAGGTTTCTTCCCTCCTAAAGGGGAATTTTTCCTTGCCACTGTTTGGCTTAAGGTTTTTCTCCCACTAGAGGAGTTTTTACCTGCCATTTAATTGTTTATGTAATAAGAACCCCGTAGATCTGGACCTTGGGGAAGTTCAGTCCAGCTGGGTAAAATGGTGTGTGTGGTCCTGTATGGTTCTCTAACCTCCTGGTCCTGGTGTGGGTCACCTCTGTCCCCCTACAGCCTCCCGCCGTCACTCCCGTTCCACCAGCGCCCTCTCGACAGCCGACCCTCACGGCCAGTCAGGTGACCTGCATGTCCCCACATCCCTGGTCCTCTGTCTCCAGATAGTTGTGGTTGAAGCCTTGATGCCCCAGCATCCACCAGTCTCTGCTCCCGAGTAGTTTCAGAGCAGTTTGTCCTCACGCATGTGGACGGTCTCCATCCACGTCTTCATGAGTCAGGGTTTTCATTCATTTGTACTTGTCATTGTTTTCTTTTTCCGCCATCGTGTTTCTAGACCATGTTGACCTTTTATCCTTTACGTTCACGTGTTTCCATTTCACTGGTCAGTTTTGTTTTTGGTCAACTTTCAGTTCTGCCTGTGTCGTCGTGATTTTGAAGCCCTTATATTTTAATTTCACTCTTTAGAAATGGCATGTCTGTAACTGAGTCTTTTTAGGGTCCAAGCAGCAAACTTGTCGTCTTGAATAAACGTGTTGTAGACGTCATGTGTTTGTGATGTTACGGGTTGGAGCGAAGCTGCTTTGGTCCCCTCTGATTCCTGGGACGCTCCCACATTGAGCCCTCATCAGTTTTCCAACCGTGAACGTAAAATTAGGTTTGAGGTAGGGCTGGGCGATATGGACCAAAAGTCATATCTCGATATTTTCTAGCTAAATGGCGATACTCGATATATATCTCGATATTTTTTCTGTGCCTTAATTGGGGTTTCCCCCAAAGCATTATAGCATAGCATCTCTGTTAGCTTCATTTTTTTTCTGAGGCAAACCCTTAAAAAAACAGTCAGTTTTAATACAAAGCCTTGTGCCAAATGTCACACAGGTTCCTTTATTAACAGAGGTCTGCACAATATCAACATGTATAAAACAAATGAAATAAAAATAAACTGCCTGCATATATAGAATAAAAATGCTTCTTGAATAAAATAAAACAAATATCCCTTTCCTGCATAACAATTAAATAAAAATACACTGTGCAATTAATACAATGTAGACAGTAACAGGCAGACTTTTCCACTGAGACTGACAGTTGTGCAAATAACAAAACATTTGTGCAAATCTCAAATAAAACAGTCAATTTGTCACAAAATAAGCTATATCAAAATCATTTAAAAAAAAAAGTTAAATTTATTTTTTTTTTAAATCGATATAAACGATATTGTCTCGTACCATAACGTGTTTGAAAATATATCGATATATATTAAAATCTCGATATATCGCCCAGCCCTAGTTTGAGGTCTTTCATCCACTTTTCTTCCAATAATGCTGATGAGAACGTTTTAAAACGATTCTGACTGGACCATCGGCTTCAAAGTTACATGCCAATCAAATTTGTGGGTGTGGTCGAGAGTTCCTCTGTGTCCTGTGATGTCATGACCCGAGCTTAACAAAGGGTTACTGACATGAGTCTTCATGAGCACCCCTCCCAACAGATGATGTTTTCTACTCCTAATGTTTATTATTGACCCGTTACTATAGCAACAACTCTGCTTGGACCCTGATGACAGCTGTGTTTGGTTGGATTCTTGTTCTCGTTGTTTCCGGTGGCTGCTGGTGATTTATATTTCCCGCTCTTTCCTTCGTGGTGACGGATCTCAGAGAGGTAAGTCTCGGTTGCCACGTTGTTTTCCTTCTCTCACCCGTTTCCTCTCCCTCTCTCTTTCCCGACCCGCCTCTGGTCCAGATCGGTACGGTTTGATTCACCAGGCCCGGATCTCTGCATCAGTGAACGCCATGAGGGTCCTGAACACCGGGACCGAGGTGGAGGCGGCCGTCGCTGACGCGCTGGTGAGCTGCTAACTCTGACAATGAAAATCAGTGCGCCATTTACTCAAGGAGCTCTAGATCTCAATCTGCCTCTGGAGTATCGATGGTGTGGAGGGATGGGGAGTGAAGACACGCAGAGATGTCTCTGGGACTGTTCACCGTATTTCTAAAAACCCCGGTGTTACCAGCACTAGCCTGTTAGCATCCATAGACTGTAACTGTGACCTCAGCCAGCTAACGAGCACCAATAAAACAGAACAGATTAATCCAAGCTAGTTTCAATCAAAAATCATGATATGACATGCACGAGTAGCACGACTTCAGACCGTTTCCTACTGAAGACCCGTTAGCACTCGTTAGGGCCCATAAGGACTCGTCAGGTTAAGTGGAGCGCGATGTTAGAAGCGTTCACAGAAGCAGGGTGGTTCTGGTCTTAAATCTGAGGTGCAGAACCAGATGTTGATGGTTCTTGTGCTTAGGTGTTCAGATGTTAACAGTCAAAAAAGCTTTCCGGCTCCAGAAGGACCATTCCCCGTTAAATTTGTCCTCTGCTACTTGTCCTCCCCTGCTTGTCTGTTTCAGCTGTTAGGAGACTCCAGGAACAAGGTACGGTACCTGGACATTTTACTTCCATGTTTGTGTCTCCATTCCATCATGCTTTAATCTCACGACTGCTGCCTGGCTCATCATATCAGCTCCTGACGCTCCACCTCTGCTTTCCTACTAATTTATGCGTTTGTCTTGCACGCTGTGCCCTCAGTGGTCCTGTCCAACATTTTCAACGTTTGCTCCGGCGTACTTTAATCATTAACTTTTACAGTATTTTCTTTTGCACTGAATTTGGAGCAGAGAACTTGCTGGCTGATTTTAAACAAACAAAAAGTGAATCTGAAAAGAAGCATTTGTGTTCCATCGTCGTTTGTGTGAAAATACTCAACCGCCAAAGAACGTTTTACAAACACAGAGTTGTTTCTCTGTTTTTATTTCTAAATGCAGGTCTTTTAGATACATTTGGAATTTCTTTATCAAAGTGTACCTCCTTGTTGGGTTCATTCCCAATCCCAAATCAGAAGAAGTTGGGCTGATTTGTAAAGGGCAAAAATAAAAATAGCGAATGCCAACCGATGAAGAGTTTCAGGTACTATTTTGTCCTTTTCCACTTTGCTCTGGATTAGGGCTGCAGCTATTGAATATTTTAGTAATCGAGTATTCTACTGAAAATTCCATCGATTAATCGAGTAATCGGATAAAACATATATTTGTTTAGTTAAAGAGCAATTATAAATATACATAAGATGTTAGATGTTAATTGACATCAAGACTAAATTATATAATCCAGTAGGTTCATGGCTGTGCATTTAAAAACCCTGAACTTACACCAGTTGACCAAATTCACTGATTCACTCAAAAAACTAAGGATCTTACCAAGAAATGTTCTTATTTCTAACCTAAAAATGCCATTACACCTGATATCAGACATAACTTAAAATGTTAGGTGTTTTCCCACGTGTTTCAATTGAACTTTCATTTTTGTCAAGCAAATTTTAAGTTCTAGTTAAGTTTTAAGTTAAAGTATAAGATTTTGAGTTTTGGCAGTGTTTAAAATAAACTTCTGAGACCTGCTGTATTGGAGCACATTAGGCACCAGTGCTGCTTGTTTTCTCCATGAATGACTACAGAGATAAAATGAAATGAAAACTACCCAGTTAGCTTTATTACGTTTTTATTTTTCTGATATTTTCTGCCTTTTCTTTTAGTTGAAACTGTAGCGGGAACAGAGGTTTATGTACCGGGCGAAGGCTGATTTATGGTTCCGCGTTACAACAACGCAGAATGGTGCGCGTCGCTGCGTACCCTACGCCGTAGGCTACGGCGCAGCCGTGGAGAGCCTGCACGGTAGCGAAGCACCGCCAGCCGGACCGCCGCTCTCCGCCCTCGCCGGAGAGCACCGTAGGCTCTGCGTCGATTTAACGCGGAACAAAATTTTGGCTTTAGAGGGGGAACATAGGAGAACGGACCAGAAGAATATAGCGTGGATTAAAAATAAAAGTTAAGCACTGAACTACATGTGTCTCCCGTCTGGGCCATTGCAGACTGCCTGAGCATGGTATGTTACTAAAACCAAACCTCTTTTTTCCCCCTTTAACGTGCGCAGCGCATGGATGTACGGCGAAGCGTCAGCGTGTTGTGTCGCATTAAATGTGGTCCGGGCGTAATACGAGGCTTTGAGCTGGTGAAATTAAACGAAAAAAAATAAATAAATAAATTAAACGATTCCTCGAGGCAGAGAAAATTCCTCGATCATTTTTTGTAATCGAATTACTCGAATTATTCGAGGAATCGTTTCAGCCCTACTCTGGATCACTTGGAACCTATTTCTTGTTAACCTTGTCCAGAAGAGATGCCTCTTGAGGCCTCTGGGCCATCAGCATGGAAACATGGATCGTACTAACAGAGGAGAACCACAAGGCTCCGTCTGAGGATCTCTGCTTCTTCATTCCAATACTCGGCACCATCTGGTTTATACAAATATCAGTTTATATGCAGATGACACTCTGAATTCTATTCCCAATCAATATTCTAGCTCTCTACCTTTGAAGATATGGGGGCACTGTGCTCACACCAAAGTGGAAAAGGACAAAAACACAGCTGAAACTCTGAAGTGTTGTGACAAGGAACTGAAACATCTCAAAGTGCTAAAATGCTGTGCTGTCTTGGCTTTTTGTGGCATCTGTTGCAAGGCTGACATCTTTAAATTGATATTTATTATCAACATTAAAAAAAAAAAAATTTGAACTTTGTTTGGTTTTTACTGTTGCCAAGTTTGCATTGTCCACAATCTGTTTTCCACAGAGGAAGCCGTTGAGACGGAGGTACGAGTCACCTGGGATGTACTCCGATGACGATGCCAACAGCGACGCGTCCAGCGCCTGCTCTGAGCGCTCATATGGCTCACGAAACGGAGGCATCCCCCACTACTTGCGGCAAACAGAGGATGTGGCAGAGGTGTTGAACCACTGCGCCAGCTCCAACTGGTCCGAGAGGAAGGAGGGCTTGCTGGGCCTGCAGAACCTCCTCAAGAGCCAGAGAATCCTGAGGTTGTGAAAGTATTACATTTGCTCAGCTTTTTTGTACTTCACTGTGAATAACTTAAATCATGACTGAAGTATGCTTCTGAAATGGTTTCCTCACAGATTTGTGTTTTATAAAGTAACATTTTCAGGAATATCTCAGATTTGACAAAATCCAAAAATGTTTGTAAATTTGTGGTTCTCCCCAAACTTAACACAAATTCACCAGGAGATTAATAAAGTACTATTTATCTGAAGTGAACTGAAATTAAATTATAAATTATAATTATATTATCATTTTTGAGTTTTTTTTTTGTGTGCAAATTTTCAAGTTTATATGGTGAAGTCAACATTTCGTTGAATATTTAACATTTTCACAAATATAACATCTTAGCATAATTTCACTTCATGGATAAAAAGTAGCGTCATTGAAATTTTTTTGAGCTTGTAACTGAATTTTCGATTTTACAAAGTCAAAGTTGAAAGTTTTTTCTTTTCTTGTAAATTTGAGATTATACCTTAATTTCAGTTTTTTTCTCACAAATGTGATACATTTGAACATAATTTCCTCAAAGGGATTAGAATTTATAAAGTCATGGTTTGAGTTTAGTTTTTTCAAAATCTATGATTTTATATTCACAATTTTGATTTTATATTCAAAATGTTTCAAATTTGAAAAGTCACAAAGACTCTCGCCCTTTTCCCATTACAGGGTTTATTCATTTTTCCTAAAGTCATCTTAATATGCCATCATAATAGCTAGCTAATCTTTTCAGAATGTATACTAGCGTCCTAGGTTTATGTAGCTGGCTCCACTGAAATATGAACTTCTAAAATCTATACTGTTTTCTTTCAAAAATGCAACAAAGTAATGCACCGCCATAATTAATGCCTGATCTTGTGTGTCATCAGCAAGAATACTTTTGTTGTATTATTAATTAAGATTTTACTGTCCGTGCAGTCGAGTGGAGTTGAAGAGACTATGTGAGATCTTCACAAGGATGTTTGCAGACCCGCACAGCAAGGTAAGGAGCTGAACAAGTAAAACAACAATGATGATTCAAAACCGAACAAGAACATTGTCAGAGCTCCACAAAATGAAGGGGTGCCAAAACAAAAGTCTGAGGGTGTCTTGTTGCTGTTTCGGTAGTTTCTTCCTAAACCTCCTGCTTCCATACAAAATGTTTGGAACTTTTTGTGGCCCACAATGTTAAGGAAAAAAGTATACAATAATTTAAAAAAAATTACATCAAAACCTTTAATGTGATCAGGAGAGGCGTGCTGTTGAGTTTCGTGGTGATTGATTGCACAGAATATGTTCACACAATTCACAAAAAACATCCCCATTTGAAATAATGGGTTTGACTGAAATTGGTGAAAAAGCCAGCCTTCTTTGGAGCTCTGCAAGTCCGACATGGTTACCATGGAAACACCATTTGAACTGGGAACAGGTTACAAGCCTCTGAAACATATCGCCCTGGATCTCTGTTTTTGTCATGTTTGCGGTGATTGGGGCCGCTGGGTGGCACAGTGGTTAAAGCAAGTGGCCCGTTTACAATACAGTCCTCCTGCAGCGGTCGCAGGTTCCAGTCCCGGCCTGCGGCCCTTTGCTACATGTCATCCCCATTCTCTCTCTCTACGCCCTGATTAAAGACCACTAGATCAGTGATCTTCAACCCTGGTCCTCATGTTTTAGATGTTTCCCGGCCTCAACACTCCTGATTCTTATTAACGGTCCTCATTAGCTTGTTATCAAGGTCTGGACAGTTCTGTTGATGACACAGCTCCTTGTATCACGGTGTGCTGAAGCAGGGTAGCATCTAAAACATGCAGGACAGGGGGGTCCCGAGAACCAGGGTTGAAGACGCCTGCACTAGAGCCACAAAAAAATCTTTAAATAAAAAATAAATGTTTGCGGGTGATTGACATCCGTCAGAAAATCACTGTCTTAAAAATGACATCAGTACATTCAGGATCCCTAACCATGGTTACCATAGCAACAGGTGGGCCTGCAGCCCCTCCCTTCTCTGTTCAGGCTCCCTCCCCCGATCTCGGCAGGATTGGATAACGTTAAGGACAGGGGTATTCAACTAGATTAGGCAGGGGGCCACATCTGCAAAAAGACTGTATGGAGAGGGCCACACTTTGGGGGTTTTCAAAATGTATTTTGCACTCAAAGACGAAGATTTATGTAAATATATAATACATTTGTGCACAGGAATGAGCAGGAAAATATATCTGTCTAGTTTACATATGAATTATGTATTAATTGTCTCCAGATTTAGTCATTGTGAATGTTAAATATAATATTCAGATAAAGAAATATTATTTTAAATGCAAGTTCATTTTGAAACCATGCATTGTGCAAAACTTAATGAAGTTGATATTGACCTACTTTTAATAAAACATGCCATAATGACAAAGCACCACTTTCTACCAAGATTTCCTTATTTGAATATTATATTAAGCATTGAGCACAAGCATTTCAGTCCATAGTAGCCAGTTTGATGTTATAAATAAGCAACCAAAATATTAACCATAAGCTCCTTTATTTATGACACATCTGTGCATTATATCAGCAAAACAAAACAATCGCATGAAATTATAGGAAGCTTAGAATTCCATCTGAAATGCAAAATCCTCATTTAGAGATTCAAATGAAAAAAATTTCAGGCCAATCCTAGAAGCCTAATGATGTAAACAAGTCCTCGTTACAACGGAGGTTAATAACAAATAATGTGAGAAACATTATCCCTGTGCAACACTGGCAAAAAATCTGAAGTAAAAAACATCTCCAACAGAGATTAACATGTACAAACACTGTCCAATGAATCATTAACCAACTGAAAAGGCTACCAAGCATCTTAAACTTTTATTAATTAACAAAATGCGATATGTAAACCATGTTAGTTTCACTTACTTCGTCACTTCCGGCCGGTGGTCGGTAGTGACGCCGGCTGGAAGTGATATTAAATGCAACGATATATAAAACGATTTAATATTAAAAACATTAATAACTAGGAATGAAATATGACCAGGGGCCACATAAAAACTCCTGGCGGGCCGCAAGTGGCCAGCGGGCCGCCAGTTGAATATCCCTGGTTTAGGAAGTATTTCCACGGTGCTGTAGCTGCATTGGCACCTCTTCAGAAATGTTCTGGTTCCTGTTTGCTGTTTGCCGTGACATGAACTAACAGAGTGCTTCTTGTTGCATGGTCTGCCTTGCTGTGGATGAAACTACAGAGAGTAAGTGTGTGCTCTTCAGTCTATTTTGATGGCCGGCAGCCATCGACCGCAGGCTAACAGATCTTACCTGTGCACGTGGTCTCAGGTGTTCAGCATGTTCCTGGAGACACTGGTGGACTTCGTCACGGTGCACAGGGAGGACCTGCAGGACTGGCTCTTCGTCCTGCTCACGCAGCTGCTGAAGAAGATGGGTGCTGACCTGCTGGGCTCCGTCCAGGCCAAAGTCCAGAAGGCTCTAGATGTCACCAGGTCTGTAACGTTCATCCGGTCCCCAGACCCGCTCAGAGAGGGAGGCGAGGGCCTTTGGTCCTCAACGTTTGAAACAGATACAGATACAAAACACCAATAAAAATCACTAGGGAAAATTGGTGTCCTAAAGGTAGAAAATATGCATCATGAGTTTAATAAAACAACTCTCCATCTGACTTTTGTTCAGCGGTCTGTTCACGCTGCCGTTTTTGTTTCCTCTGACTCAGAATGAGGAGTAATAAAGCAAATCCTCCCATCGCCACGTTTGATATCATCATTGACTCGGCACTGCCACCGGCTGGATCTGTTGCTTAGCAACTATGTAAACACAAATGACCCACAGAGGGATGTAGGTTAAGCCGGGCATACACTGTGCGATTATCGGCTCGTTTTGAGCCGATTTTCCAGTCGTGCGACTATTTTTTTGAATCGGGCCGGATTTTGACCCAATCGTTGGTCATGCCTCGTGAAGTGTACGTGAGGGAACGACGAGAGATTAACACCTCACGACGAGCTCCCGATCACGAATCGTGTGCTCGCAAGAAAATTAAACGTGTTTGAAATCCTGGTCGCTCCTCGTGAAGGAATCGCACAGTTGAAGCAGCAGCGACCCGATTGGACTCATCCTTTCGCAGAGAGCACGCGCAATCTCTGATGTCACGTCAAAAACTATTATTGGTAGTTTAAAGTTTTGCAAATTCACATTACAAATCATGTTTTAATAGCAGAAAAAAAAGACCGGCATTTCCCACGTCTGCCCAGCCGATTCCTTGTCCAATCACGGCGTTGTCTAATCTTTTTTCATTTATCGCCACACAGAATGTCACAAATTGCCTGATTTATGATTACATGTTACACCAACGCAGAGCCTACGGCGTAGGTTACGCGTTGCCGCGCAACCTACGCCGTAGGTGTAACGCGGAAACATAAATCAGCCTTTAGTGTGCGCTCTGTGTGCTGTTCTGAACACTTCTGTTGTGCTCATTTTGCTGGGACGTCGGGTCCCTCCGCCGAGACACAACTTTTGCGGTATGCTTTCACTGTTGTGTCTAAAAATGATGCGCAGTGCCCACCCAATCAGAAACGGTACAGATATTTTATGATTTTTTTTTTATATATATATATAAAAAAACAAAATTATAAAAAAATAAAGGATTCCCATAACGTTTGATCGGGTGGGCAGGACGCACGTTTTGGTGGGCACAGCCCACCCCTCCCCTTCCCAAAACCGGCCTCGAGTTCCAGTACACAGAGGTCCGACGTGAGGATTATGATCGTATAGTGTGAGCAGACGGGTCGAGCATCAGAGCATCGGGTCGTACAGTGTGAGACCATAAATCGTGGCGGGCCAACTTTTGAACTCAGCGATCTAGTCGTGCAGTGTGAGATGGGGCTGACTCAAACGATTTAAAATAGCACAGTGTATGTCCAGCTTTAGTGACAGAAACGTATGGAGCAGAGCAACCACACGGTCAAGTCCAACAGCTGGAGCCACCACTGTTTCCTCTGAATAAGAGGACTTCTCATACCGTCAGGCAGTAGCCGGTTTATCTGGTAAAGATGGACTACACAAAGGAGACACAGCTTCTTGTTTTGGTGTCTTATTCAGGGAGTCGTTCCCGTTCGACCAGCAGTTCAACATCCTGATGAGGTTCATCGTGGACCAGACTCAGACTCCCAACCTGAAGGTAAAACGGAGTCAAGCCTTCTGGTTTACAGACACGCTTGTGTTTAACTGGTCAAACCAACAAGAGCTTCTTGATTTCCAGGTGAAGGTGGCCATCCTGAAGTACATCGAGTCGCTCGCTCGGCAGATGGACCCAACGGACTTTGTGAACTCCAGCGAGACCCGACTAGCGGTGTCACGCATCATTACCTGGACCACCGAACCAAAGAGTTCAGATGTGAGGAAGGTCAGCCCGGTTTATTGAATTATTTAACAGATAATCCTAAACCTAGTGTTGCTTTTTATCCCTACATTGTTTATTCTTGCTTCATCAAGAACATGAGTGGTTACCCGAACCCTTGAGCCTCGACATCAACTCAAGAGCATGTGGGTGTGACCGAGGTCGTGATGGAGCAAAGGTGGCCGGTGTGAAGGTGGCCACAGCCCCGCTACAACTCTGGGTCGTTTTCTTGAAAACTTGAGACTATTTTTGCAGATGAGGAGTTTATAGTCGCTCCATTTTTATATTTTTATTTTATTCTTTCGTGCAATGTGTTAAATTGTAGTTGCTATTCCTGAGTTTTTCGATATGTGAAACTTAGAAGTGGTATTGGAGTATTTGCTTTGAAAGAGTACTAGAGATGCAATATTTGCTTTGAAAGAGTACTACAGATGCAGTATTTGCTTTGAAAGAGTACTACAGATGCAGTATTTGCTTTGAAAGAGTACTACAGATGCAGTATTTGCTTTGAAAGAGTACTACAGATGCAATATTTGCTTTGTAAGAGTACTACAGATGCAATATTTGCTTTGTAAGAGTACTACAGATGCAATATTTGCTTTGTAAAAGTACTACAGATGCAATATTTGCTTTGAGTACAGAGAAGGTCAGAAGGAGCTTCATTGTGTTTTTGAGAAGGAACTCAGAAAGTGGTGGAGGTGTTTGGGAGCTGTGAGACAGTGGTGAGGTGTGCTGTAGGTGTGACAGAGGAGCTCAAGGTGGAGGTGGGATTGCATCAGGGATCAGCTCTGAGCCTCTTCCTGGTTGCTATGGTGATGGACAGACTGACAGGTCCACGATGTTTGCAGATGACATTGTGATCTGTAGTGAGAGCAGGGAGCAGGTGGAGGAACATCTAGAGAGGTGGAGGTATGACCCGGATTAGATTCATTTTCCGTTTTGTAAATGTTGTAAATTAATGACATCAGAAGTTTTCGGTCTTATTGATTTTTTTTTTTTCTCTTGCATTTTAGCATCACAAGTTTGTGGACAGAGTTTTTGAACACATTTGTAAATGTTTGAATTTCCGATTGATTCATTCCGAGTTTATAAAGTAACCCTGCAAGGTTTAAGGCTCTTCAAGGCCTCATTTATTTTCTTTTTTTCTAATGTTTTGCAAGTTTATGAAGTCAGACATAGAGCGACGTTTGTTTTTGTGTCACGCTTTTTAATCAGTTCCTCCATAGTTCCCCCATAGCTCCTCATAGTTCCTCCGTGGCTCCCCATAGTTCTTACAAAGTTCCTCCTTAGTTCATTCATGGCGCCCCATAGTTCCTCCATGGTTCTTCCACCTTGGAGGAGCTGGAGGAGAATCCATTTGACCCTCCATGATGGGGAGTGGTCCGGTTGTGGTCCGATTGCTCCGTCATAGTTCTGAGTTGAAGAGTCAGCAGGTGTTCCTCTCATCCACCCACTGTTTTCCCAGTAATGGAGCAGGAAGCTGCTCTCAAACTTTCCTCCATGGACCACCTGTGTGTTCAGAGACACCTGACTTCAAGCCTTTAGAAGTTCCAACAGGGTTCTTCTGGGCCTCATTGAGGATTCAGTGTTGTCTCTGGAGATCCACTTCCAGGAAGAACTAAACTGTCTCAGTTTTAGTCTCAACTGTGGACTGATGGACATTTGGACCCTCTCAGATGATTTTTTTGTCCCTCTCCAGCCTTTTGCAGGTCAGCTGCTCTTAATCAGACGTCTGTTTGTGTCGTCAGTTCATCCATGTGTGTGTTTTTGAGACTTAGATGAAGATCAGATCAACTTAATGCAGAACAGCAGTAAATTCCATCGGCCCGCCAATTTCCTCTCACCACAGTAAACTCCCACTTGTGTTCTTGTGTTTTGACCCCGCCCATGAGCCTGTAGTGTTTGTCGAGCGTTGTAAACTGTGATAGCGGCGCTGTCAGTGGCCTTGGCGCGGCGGCCCATGTCTGATGCATGTAACATGTTCCTGCTGTGTTTGCTTTTCCACCGCTGGCCTTCCACGTTCAGTCCGAGCTGTGAATGAATCCAGACCAGCTTGTTATAAAGGTTTGCCTGTTTTGGCGGCGGGGCGGTGTCTTGCTGTAATGCCCCTTCTGCCTTGCACCTTTGACCCAGACCCTTCATAACTGGCAGAGCGAGGAGCTGGCCGGCAGGTCCAGCGCTGCAGCCATACTGTCCACTGAGGGCAACCAGGAAGAAAGGTGCAAGCAGGTAGAGCCCGTTTCCACGGCCAATCCCGAGCCGAGCAGCACGAATTGTCCGCCTGCCTGGTGCCTTACTATCAACCTTTGAAAATGGAGTTCAACATCTGTCACTCACCACTCGTCCTTCAGCTGTGTGGCCGTTATAACCTCAAAGTCACTCACCGCATAGACGAAGCTTCTCGTACAACCAGAGGAGACCGACGTGCCTCTGGATTACAGGAAGGGAATGTTGATTGTGTGGATTTGGATCTGACAGGAATGCTGTTTTCTTACCACCCAGCAAACATGCCCTCTATTCAGCCATGTGGGGCCTCTGGGGGTCTCTGGGGGGCCGTCACTGGTCTGAAAGCAGAGATGTGGTCATCAATAGGATGACTCAAAATGGAAATGAAAGTGGAAAGACCCGAGAAAGCAAGCAGTGCTCTTTCTGAGGAATCCCTGCTGGCAGCCCAACAGGGAAACACTGATTTGGGCCCTGTATGGGTCTAATGGGCCAACTCCAACCTGTAGATCAGGGGTCGGCAACCCAAAATGTTGAAAGAGCCATATGAGATCAAAAATACAAAGAACAAATATGTCTGGAGCCGCAAAAAGTGAAGTCTTGTATAAGCCTTAGAATGAAGGCAATGGCGAAAGGCGAAATGTCGAGAAAAAAGTCAAAATGTCGAGAAAAAAGTCAAAATTTCGAGAAAAAAGTCGAAATGTCGAGAAAAAAGTCGAAATGTCGAGATTAATGTTGAAGTACAATCTCGAGAAAAAAGTCAAAATGTCGAGAAAAAAGTCGAAATGTCGAGAAAAAAGTCAAAATGTTGAGAAAAAAGTCGAAATGTCGAGAAAAAAGTCAAAATTTCGAGAAAAAAGTCGAAATGTCGAGAAAAAAGTCGAAATGTCGAGATTAATGTTGAAGTACAATCTCGAGAAAAAAGTCAAAATTTCGAGAAAAAAGTCGAAATGTCGAGAAAAAAGTCGAAATGTCGAGATTAATGTTGAAGTACAATCTCGAGAAAAAAGTCAAAATGTCGAGAAAAAAGTCGAAATGTCGAGAAAAAAGTCAAAATTTCGAGAAAAAAGTCGAAATGTCGAGAAAAAAGTCGAAATGTCGAGAAAAAAGTCGAAATGTCGAGATTAATGTTGAAGTACAATCTCGAGAAAAAAGTCAAAATGTCGAGAAAAAAGTCAAAATTTCGAGAAAAAAGTCGAAATGTCGAGAAAAAAGTCGAAATGTCGAGAAAAAAGTTGAAATGTCGAGAAAAAAGTTGAAATGTCGAGAAAAAAGTCGAAATGTCGAGATTAATGTTGAAGTACAATCTCGAGAAAAAAGTCAAAATGTCGAGAAAAAAGTCGAAATCTCGAGAAAAAAGTCAAAATGTCGAGAAAAAAGTCGAAATGTCGAGAAAAAAGTCAAAATGTTGAGAAAAAAGTCGAAATGTCGAGAAAAAAGTCGAAATGTCGAGAAAAAATTTGAAATGTCGAGAAAAAAGTTGAAATGTCGAGAAAAAAGTCGAAATGTCGAGAAAAAAGTCGAAATGTCGAGAAAAAAGTTGAAATGTCGAGAAAAAAGTTGAAATGTTGAGAAAAAAGTCAAAATGTCGAGAAAAAAATCTAAATGTCGAGATTAAAAAGGAAATGAAAAAGGAAGAAAAAAAGAGAACAGAAGAAAAAAAGAAGAAAAAAGAAGAAAAAAGAGAAAAAAAGGAAGAAAAAAAAGAAAAAAGATGAAAAAAAGGGAAAAAAAAAGGTCAAACATTTTTGAAAAAGCTCCAGGAGCCACTAGGGCGGCGCTAAAGAGCCGCATGCGGCTCTAGAGCCGCGGGTTGCCGACCCCTGCTGTAGATACACGTCCACCAATGAGGGCTGGTTGGGGCATGTTTGCTGGATCACGTCCACCTAACACCTTTCGTCTGTTTGACTCACACTAACACCCACCTGCACACTTGCATGTTGGTAACATTTGTTTTCTACCAAATAGAGATTTCTACACAGTCAAGCAGAAATGTTTGTCTTAAACCTGGTTTATATATCTGCATCTCTGGCGTTGGTACTTCTGCGTCTCTGGGGTTGGTACTTCTTAAGCCTGATTTAAAGGTATAGTCTGTGATCGTATTCAAAAACATTTATTGTTATACTGGGTGAAATGGTCCTTCCATCCTGAGAGTAGCCAGTGAATAATGTGTTCAGAAAAAGGAAAGAAAAACATCCGACCTCTCTGACAGCTTTAATCCTGTAAAAACTCTGTTATCTGCACACCGAACGGCACGGATTGGTCAGAGGACCAGAGGGCAGGGGGGAAAGAACCAATCAGATGCCTTCATTTTAAGTAGACTTAAAATGAAAGCACGTTTCCGGTCACAGTGAATCAAAGAGATAAGGACAACTATTGTGCAAAAAAACAAAACAACCCCAAAAAAAAACCAAAACACACACACACGAAGAAGAGAGCGCTGAAAGTTCACTACTGCTTCACGAACCGGAACAGGAAATGCGTTGCTACCAAGCGAACCAATCACAGCCCTCTCGGTCTGCGTTAGGTCTGCGTCGCCTCGACACGTAGTTACATTTTTTGGGAGGTGCAGGTCAGGCTACGGCGTAGGCTACGCAGAACCTCCCGCGTAGCCGCGTACCCTACAGCGTAGGTTTAACGCAGAACCATAATTCAGCCTTTAACGTTCTCTGCGTCACATTGTAATTCCACCACCAACCAATCGACGGCAGTGTGGGTTCTTCTTCTGCAGCACCGTAGCTCACTGCGCCGACACCCCTTTCCTTTACATCCTGCATGTAGCTCAGATGTAGCAAGAGAGCAAATAGAGAGCATATTTTACACAAGATGGCGCTGATCAGTGTTCACCATCAGGGGTTTTTAGACACTGTTGCAAACTATATCCAGACTTTAAAACAACAAAGAATAACAAACCAGCTGGAAGTTCAAAAAGAAAAAAGAGCTAATCTACCAGCCAGGTTGGTTGTGGTCTGCGTCGACGACAGGTACATTTGGAGAGAGGTGCATGTCAGGCGGGCCTTTAACGCAGAAGTATAAATAAGGCCTTATTAAGGCCTTATTCAGTTATTACACAAATGGACTTTGTGCCTTCAAAAGAGTTTTTGTTTGTCTCGTAATGAATTATCTTTGTTGCAGAACAATAACAGACCAGAACCTTCTCCAGGCTCTTTTATCTGCACTCACCTGCATGTTGCACAACTCCTACTGCAACAAGGTCCCTGAAGGGCCGTGTTCTTGGTTCCTTTTGATTGCAGCCGTGAGCGCTCACTGTTCAACAAAGTTTATTTTCTGCAGGCTAATGTTTTGTTACTGATGGTGGACATGGAAACTTGGTTTCAGAGCTGCAATGACTTTGTGTTACAATGTCCTCCTGGGGTTTTACTGACATTGAAGGCCTTGAACTTCTTAAAGAGGCATAACAATACAACACCCACTGGCAGCACGGCTCAGCTTTAATCCAGACTGTTTCCAATAAACGCCACAGAAGACCAGCATTGGCGACGAGATTACGATAGTTTAAAGGTGTGAGGAGACAAAAACCCGCTGAGCTAGCAGTCAAACAACTACCGTATTTTCTGGACTATAAGCCGCACCTGTATATAAGCCGCACCCGCTCTATTTTTAAAAAAATAATAAAAAAAGATATACAAGCCGCATTCACTCTATTTAAAAAAAAAAAGATATGCAAGCCACAGATATTTATGTTGTTAGATTAGATATTTACTACATGTACACAAGGATTTTGAACTGTAAATGATGTTTGTACCTAAATAGATCCTTTCCTAACAGTGTCTTTTAACACGGCAGCAACTTTGCTGATTAAAACGGGACAGAACCAAGAGAAAATAACGGTATTTATTTATCTATTTATCTGTTTGAAATCTGCTTCTACCTACTTCTATCTGCTAAAGAAGAAGTAGTGTATTCTTCTTTGCATTTATTTTGTCTTAGTTTTGATTGTAATTCCGGTTAGAGCGTCCTGAGCGGTGGAAGAAAAATCCACAGAATAGCTGCACCTTTGTATAAGCCGCATGGTTGAAAACCTATGAAAAAAGTAGCGGCTTATAGTCCAGAAAATACGGTACTAAGTTCTGTCCAACTCTAGTTCAGGCCCATCTTTGGCGTATCACCTTGAGAAATCAGTACTTTCTGTTAGCGGTAGGAGCTAAGAAAAGCAAGATTCACCAGACTCAGATGGGACAGATCTAAGTCTGAATTTTGATACCAGATTATACGTTTGTAGCAGCATAGATTAACTTGTTTTAGATTTGAGGTCATTTTAGAGCAGGACTCTCAAGCGTCGGCCTCATGGGGGGTTGAGGCCTGTCGTGTGAGCGGTTTGAAACCTTAGCAGCTCTGAAATCAAGTGGATCCTAGACCCGTCCATTCTGACCCGTCCCGTTCTGACCTGTGTACGACGCTGCCCGCAGGCGGCCCAGGTGGTCCTGATCGCTTTGTTTGAGCTCAACACCCCGGAGTTCACCATGCTCCTGGGGGCCCTTCCCAAAACCTTCCAGGACGGAGCCACCAAGCTGCTGCACAGCCACCTGAAGAACTCCAGCAACTCCGGCAGCAACG
Source organism: Cololabis saira (assembly GCF_033807715.1). NCBI lineage: Eukaryota > Metazoa > Chordata > Actinopteri > Beloniformes > Belonidae > Cololabis > Cololabis saira. Next base: position 35,413,975 of record NC_084592.1, read on the forward strand.
TGGTGAGTACGACGGACGCGGCCGTCGCCCGTCAGCACTCGGGACCGTTGAGTTGGTCACGTCAGCGTTTCTTCTCTTCTGTCCTCAGGGTTCTCCCAGTAACACCATTGGCCGGACGCCGTCACGTCACACCCCCAGCAGAACCAGCCCTCTCACCTCCCCCACCAACTGCTCCCACGGAGGGCTGTCTCCAAGGTAACGGGCCCGCCTGCTCCACACTTCCTGTCTGCTTAACAGCTCACCCAAGATGTAACTGCAGGGATTAGGCATGGGGCGATATACGATATTATTGTTTATCGCGATAAAAAACGGCCACGATAACGTTATCGTGGGGTACTGTAATTATCGCCACATTTTTTTTTTGTTTCTTTTTCTTTTTGGTCACACAAGGCTACCAGCCAGGTAGAAGCCAGTTTTATTTTTTTTTTCATGTATTTTATTAATATTATTTATTATTATTATTTATTTAATATTTTTTCAGAGAGTAGTACATCCGTGTGCATTTGACGACTGTGGCACTTTATTTTCACTCAATCTTTGTGTTGGCCATGCAGCTTTTGTTTTGTATACTACAGAGCAGTGCCTTTATTTTATTATTTTTCCAGAGAGCCGTACTAAGTAGCAGGCAGCCAGCCACTGTTAAAGTTTCAGAGAGTAATACAATCAGTGTGCATTTGGCTCTACTTTGTCACTTTATTTCTATTTGTCACTTATTTCTTTGGACTCTCAGGGAAGTATTTTCTTACAAAAAAAGAAAGTTCAAATAAGTACCGGTACTATAGTTTACACTTTGTAATGCATAACATTTACAGTACACTATTTGTTCTCTACCTCAAGTGTCACTGTGTTGAGAATGATCTGAGAATAAATGTTCTGAAGGAACCAGTGGATCCACGGTTAGTGTTTTTCCTTGCATTTTAAGAATTTTATAAGCGACACGCTAATATCGTGATAATATCGTAATCGTGATATTTTTGTCCACTAATATCGTGATATGAAATTTTCATATCGTCCCATGCCTAGCAGGGATGTGGGTCTAGCATGTGGAGGCAGTTGAACAAACACAGCTGACTGAGTTTCCATGGAAACGGTACGCTCATTCAGTCGGCGGTTTTTAGATTTTTGGGGGGCGTATTTTTTTAACTCTGTCTGGGGTCCCTGTTTGGTAAAAACCCTTTGTTTGTCTGATGCTTTGATGAGTTACACCTGAAGAAGAAAACAAGCTTGATTTGTGAATCTAAGGTTCAAATTCAAGTTGAGCTAGCTACATAGACGTTGCTGAGCTAGAAAGAGCGGTCGCTACGCTCTGGTTTTACACGAGCAGAAACCGCCAGATACGAGGAGGATCTGAACATGTGACTCTCAGAGCAGGAGACAGAGGGTCAGCAGGAGACTTTTAAAACCAGAACAGGAACCGTTCCACAAATGAGTTCATACCAGGAAATGTGCAACTAAAAGAAGAAATGCGGCACTAATCAATGATCCAAGTGGGAGAGGCTACGACACACACTGAAGGTGAGCAGGAAGCAGTGGTGAACAGTAACGGAGTAAATTTACTTGAGTACTGTACTTAAGTACATATCCAGAGGATTTGTACTTTACTTGAGTATTAGATTTCTTTGGTACTTATTACTCTTACTTGAATACATTTCCAAGACAAATATTTTTACTTTTACTCGAGTACATTTCTAGGAAGGCTGAAAAGTACTCGTTACTTTCAGGTCTGCTCTTTTTTCTTCTTCCCTAAAATCCTATTGGACACAAGCTGTTTTTGTCAAAGGAGGAGACCTATCACAGTGCACGCTCTCCACTGGGATGTACGGAAAGCGGAAATACGTCAAGCCTCCTCAAAACGATACCGCCAAAGTAGCCTGCGTTTGTCAAGACAGAGCCGCAACAAGTCAAGACAGAGCTGCAACAATGGCTACGTCTGCGTCAGGAGAAGAAAGACAATCCGCTGAGTCGTCTGAGTCTGATAATGAGCCGGACTCGGAGCAGGGACTTTCACAAAATCCTTGGCCGTATCTTAACTCAATGTTTGAGTTCGACCGAGTAAAAAACGAGGGCACAGACAAACCACAGACATTTATTTTCAAATGTTTATTGTGTCTGGCGAAGCAGAACTACCTCTCTGCTTTGAAATTTACTCTTACTCTTACTTTTACTTAAAGTAAATTTAAAAGCATTTACTTTTGGATACTTAAGTACCTTTTAAAAGCAAGTACTTTTCTACTCTTACTCGAGTAATATTTTGACTGAGCTACTTTTACTTGTAACAGAGTAAATTTTGACCAGTAGTATTTGTACTCTTACTCAAGTACTGGGGTCGAGTACTCTGTCCACCTCTGCCAGGAAGTGATGCAATATGTCCCCCAAAAGAGTGGTCTTTCAGTATCCTGATCACAGATCGTTCCTTCCACCTCACGGACTCTGAGGTCTCCCGGTCCAAGTTAAACTTGGTTCTGACTCTGTATTTCCTTTGGGGTCGGGTTGGTACGGCTGTGGATGTGATGATGATGCGTCTGTGTCTCTGTTTGAATGTTGTCTCCTCGCTTCCTGTTCTCTGAACTAACTCTTTCTCTAACATCGAAGCTCAGACTCGTTTCTTTTTGTGTCTTCTCTTTCCTCACACTTGTTCCTCTTCCTCCTCCCTGCCCGCCCACGCCACCCCCCCCCACCTGTCCACCCTCCCTCCCGAACACCGTGGCAACAGTCGTCTCTGGGGTTGGGGGGTCGACGGACTGCCGAAGCAACCCGCTCCCCCTCAACCCCCTCCGGCTCACTCCTCCACCCCCAGCGGCCCCTCCCTCAGGGTCCTGCGCAGAGCGTATTCACCGAGGTAACGAGGCCGAGCCGCACAGGAAACCACGCTGTGATGAAGCCACGCCCCCTTCCCATTTTCATCCGCTTCGTCTTTTAGTTGTTGAGCTAAGTTTAAAACCTTACCTCTGAATGACCATTACTCCATTTCTACTAATAGCTGGGAGGGAATTCATGAAAATCGTGCACTTGGTGACAAGTTTTTGATATTTGGTATGGTGTTAGATACGGACATAAGGTTTTCAAAAACCACTGCAATCAAATTGGGAAAACGGCCCCCTAGTGGCCGGTTTGCCAAAAATTCAAAATGAATCAATAAGCGAGGCGATAGAGGCAGCATTGTTGGTGTTAAGTCAGTTTAAATATGCACAGCTGATGTTTTTGTGTGTGTTATTTTAATAAAATCCTATTCTTTCACTGTGACTTAGTTCTGAGGTTCTGTTCATCTTAAGCCTGAATGAAGGTCACTGTTCTCACCCAATGAGGTTAACACTACAGCAATAGTGACCTGTCCAATAAACAGAAAACTGCATTCCTTGGGGGTGAAAATATGGGTCTACAGTCCTATAGAATATTTCTATGTGACTTAATTCTAGAGATATGGACTTTTTGGGGCAAAAAATGACGTTGAAAATTAAATCTGACCTTCAACATGATCTTGAAATATGAAATTTATTTCGGAATTATATTCCTAGCACCAAAAAAGTAGAGAAAGTGACAATATACAACAATCTAGGACTAAGAGAAGCTGAGATATGAGCTTTGATCTTTTCAGCAGGAGCCATTTTGAATTTTCTGCAAACCGGCCACTAGGGGGCCGTCCCAATTTGTTTGCGGTGGTTATTGAAAACCTTATATCCACACCTAACACCATGCCAAATATCAAAAACTTGTCACCAAGTGCACAATCTTCATGATTTTTGACATATTCCCTCACAGCTATAAACAGGAATCACCCATCAGCACTTCACTGTTTTGAGACCAGAACGGTTCTGTCCAAACTTTTGTACCCCCAATGTTTCGGGGGTTTTTAGAGTAAAGACGTCCAAGCACTTAAAAAAACAGTTTTGGTGGTTGAGGATCAGCTCGCTAAGACCCAAGCTTCGGACCGCTGCCAAAAAACACGTCACCGAACCTTTTTGGCCCCTGCCACTCTTACCAACATGTAGGTTATTTGGGCCGAGCCAGACCCGATGGGTCGGTTCAGGCGCTAGTCAACGGACCCGGGTCCCTGGTCCAGGTGAAAGACTTGGAGCTCTTGATGTTTTTCTTCTTCTTCATGCAAATCAATCACCAGATCATTCCAAAACCTTCCAAAACCTGTTCTTTGTTTTTCATCCGCTGATGCTCAGATCCGGTAACTCAGTCGGTTTGAGGTCTTTCTGCTAAAATGTTGTTTGTTTTTCTCAAAACTTGGTTCTGGATGTTGAGACCAAACATCTCCACTTTGGTCTCATCTGTCCAGAGGACATTGATCCAGACGTCTGCTGGTTTTGGGCATCTGTTCCTGGGAAGTTTGACAGCTCAGTTCATGCAAGGTTGTATTTGTCTGATACTAAGACCTTATAAAAGCCAAAAACTGGATTAAAAGAGTGGGTGCTTACTTTTGGACGTGGCTGTATTCCAACATGAACTTCACTTGGGCTTTATGTGAGTTTTCATCTCATCACATCCAACCGATCTGCCTGCAGCAGTTCTGACATCCTGCATGAGTTTTGCATGTAAATCGGTGATCTGTTTCCTGCTTTAGTTGCTGGTTTTATCATGTAGATGTCTATACTTCTGTCTGTCTGCTAGCATGATGGAGTATGACACGGAGAACATGAACTCGGAGGAGATCTACAGCTCCCTCCGTGGCGTCACCGAGGCCATCCAGAGCTTCAGCTACCGGAGTCAGGAGGACCTGAACGAGCCGGTCAGGCGGGACGCCAAGAGGGACGATGCGGTAGGTCATGAACAGCAAAGATCTTCTCCGTTGCAGCCCACCTGGTCTAGAAGAACGCTCAAAAAGAACTGTTTAATGTAAACTGTAGGTCCGCAGCATAAAACACCGGCCACCACCAACTGATGAGGCATATGCAGTAGTCACTAACGATTATTTTAGATTAATCTAATAACGATTTTTTTGCACTATTTGATACATCTTTCTGTTAAATTCCAAAAAATTATTCATTTGACCATTATCACATTTTCTTACTTGTGAAAACATAAAATGCATTTTACACATTAACCGAAGCAGAAGTGTTGCAGGGCTCGTTTTGTTTATTCGGAATAATCTCCATAAATATAAAATAACTCATTCAAAGCCCAAAAAGTGCAAACGCTGTTGAAGATGTCACTTTGTGTACAAGTCCATAAATGTAACATAAATTGTGAGTCGGAATGGTTTTCCATCACAAGCGTTAATCATGTTGAATAAATTAGTTTTAATCTTAAATGATCTTTTACTAGCTGTTGGCACGAAGAGGACAAATGTTAGCCAACTGTTATATTGACAGACAGCAGTTAGCCGTTAGCATCATCATTTTATTCTTTACACCAGAAAAGCTATGTAGGTTTTACTGAGCGTCCAGAGCAACATTTTGTTAGGTTTCTCCCTGAAAAAGTCCCGAACCAGATGCTCAGATCTAGTTTTAAGAGGAAGACGTTTCATGATAATAATGTGAGCTGCTTGTACTCGCCGTTGTCAGGCTGTACACTCGGTGCACGTCACCGTATTTGCGTAATAGTTCACGGCTCCGTCCTTCTCGGTACAAGACATCTGTGTTTGTGGACCAGTCCAGTTTGTTGTCACACAAATGAGCTTGTCCCCATTTTCCTGTGTTCCAGTCTGGAAGAGACGGAGTAGCTTCGTCTCCGGCTTCTGATGGCCGTCTAGGCCTGGACGTGGTGGAAGGAGGTCGTACTGCTCTGGACAACAAAACCTCTCTGCTCAACACGCCGTCGCCGCGCTCCTTCTCCGGGCCACGTGGCCGTGAGTTTGCCCCGTACGGTTATGGAGATACCATCTGTAGCTACGACAAGAGCGCGCTGAAAGAGGCCGTCTTCGATGACGACGTGGAGCAGTTCCGCGACTGTGAGTATCGGACAATATAAACCCAAGATATTTTATGTTTTCTCCTCAGGTTCATTTAATTTCTTCATATTTAGCCAGTTTGTTATTTCAGACTCCAACACATTCTGATAATGTGATAAGATAAATGAACAAATAGAGCAGACATCTCTGGACTCGGAGGCGTCTGGTGTGGACCATCACCATGGAAACATTGGTTGCAAGAGCACCACAAGGCTTTGTATGAGGATCTCTGCTTCTCTCTCATCATCTGGTGTTGATTAATGCAATGCCAGAATGGACTGATTTATGGTCCTGTTAAAATTATTTAAAAAACTCTTTGTTTCAGTGGTCTGACCATAAATTGGACCAAGTTTCAACAATCTCAGACTAGCTTGCTTTACTTTGACTTTCATTTTTTTCAAAAGGCCCAAAACCTTTAAAGTCAGAGACTGAATGTAAAAATAGTTTTTCTTCCAGTACGGTGGTGCAGTGCTGCAGATATGAGTGCCACCTGGAGGTCTGTTGAAAAGTTTCTCCGCAGACTGGAACCTATAAACAAAGTTCAGGGTTCCCACGTGTCTTGAAATACCTGGAAAATAATTGGTCAGACAAAAGCTCTACAAAAAAAGACAAAACTAGCGGCTGAAAGTCGAAAAGTGTCGTTAGTATTTGTCCACGATGTGAGGTTTTTATCCCCCACGGCTACAAGCTCGTCCCTGTCCTGTGTTGAGTGACAGGCAGAGCAGAGCGGTAGTGGGAGTGTTACTGAATTGTCTGTGCAGTGGATGCAGCTCTGATTTCAGCAGAGCAGGAGCTGATTACAGGTAACAGGTCATCTTCAATGGGCTCCGCTTTATCCAGTATTTCACACTTGTTTTTTTGTCTGACAATGGAAAGTATGTGAAGGAAAACTTTAGGAGTTCTGTTGTATTAAAATATTGTGTATGTGCACAGATAGATGGGAGAAGAAATTAGAGAGATGAATGACTTTTCATGTAGACTTGACCTAGGACTGGGCGATATATCGAGATTTTAATATATATCGATATATTTTCAAACACGATATGGTACGAGACAATATCGTTTATATCGATTTAATTTTATTTTTTTTTTATTTTTTTTTTATGATTTTGATATAGCTTATTTTGTGACAAATTGACTTGAATGTTTTATTTGAGATTTGCACAAATGTTTTGTTATTTGCACAACTGTCAACCTCATTGGAAAAGTCTGCCTGTTACTGTCTACATTGTATTAATTGCACAGTGTATTTTAATTTAATTGTTATGCAGGAAAGGGATATTTGTTTTATTTTATTCAAGAAGCATTTTTATTCTATATATGCAGGCAGTTTATTTTTATTTCATTTGTTTTATACATTTTGATATTGTGCAGACCTCTGTTAACAAAGGTACCTGTGTGACATTTGGCACGAGGCTTTGTATTAAAACTGACTGTTTTTTTAAGGGTTTGCCTCAGAAAAAAATGAAGCTAACAGAGATGCTATGCTATAATGTTTTGGGGGAAACCCCAATTAAGGCACAGAAAAAATATCGAGATGTATATCGAGTATCGCCATTTAGCTAGAAAATATCGAGATATGACTTTTGGTCCATATCGCCCAGCCCTAACTTGACCTCATTAATTTCCAATAAAAGTAGTTGTTAACAAGTGAGATGCTCACAGAGATCACAGGGAAGAGGAGAACCGTTAATTACAATGTCGGCTTAAAATGTCCTGGAAAATAATTTCAGGGAAAGAGTGGGAATCCTGAAAGTTTGGTTGACGGATGATGATGTAGTCTTGGGTGCCCAGTTTTAGTTGTCTAAAAAGCTGAAATAGCTAATTCTGTCTGAATTAAGGTGGGCATGTTCCCGTTTAATGATTCACAGCGCTGTGTTTTTTCGTTGAGTGGTACGATGAAAAGAGAGGCTTGGATTGCCCTCTCCTGAAACCCAGGAGCACCTAAACCGGAACCATGGTCTCTCTCTCTGGTCCGGGTCAGGGTTGTGTATCAGGGAAAAGTCACATGGGTCCATGCAGGCTTGGTCCAGTTCTTCTGCAGTCTTCAACGGTAGAAACAGTAGACCAGATGTTTGGGTGTAGCATTCTCTCCATCTACATCAGCTCCGTGTTTCAGTCGTCATGGTGTTCATCTCTCTACACCCCCCTGTTCCCCCTCTCTGCCTCCTCCACCTCCATCCCCTCCATCCCCTCCCCTTCCCTCCCCCTCGTCTCCAGGCCGACGGCAGGAAAGCGGTGAAAACAAGATGACCCTCCCCAAGGTGTTTGGTCCTGGTAAAGATGCTCTCCCTGCCTCACATCTTCACCTTCACTCACCTGTCTGTGTTTGATCAGCTCCCCTCTCCTCCAGCGTCCCCACCTCAGTGTTTCAGTGTTTACCTTCCACGATACTCCAAAACCCTCTTAAAAACCCAGATCACAGATCCTGGGGTTTCCTCTGAACTGTTAAACTCGACTTGAGGTGGTGTTTAGTCCCGCTGGCGGCCCCGTCTGGACCGGACCGCTTTAGTTCGGCTGGCGGTAACTCTCATTGGACCAGTTCTGATCCCAGTTTCTCTGAACACTGAAAGTATTCTCTTATAGAATCTAATAGTATTTTTTGTGTGTCCTCCAAGTACAAGTACAAGTACTTGAATAGCATTTCTCCAGTCAAGGATCCACTCGTTCTTCCGGTGGTCTGCATTAGAGGGCTGCATTGGGATTGGGTCCCGCGGGACCCAACGCAAATCTCGCCGGAGCGGGCGTTTGAACTTTGTGAGGGCGGCTAAAAAAAACACTGCGGGATCAGGATGTAGCCTAGCGGAAAGATGGAAATCAATGACGTGGAAAAGAACCTCAAACGAGGTCTTTGCAAAACAAAGACAAAGCAAGGCCAGTCAGATATTTGGAGAAACTGCGTTTAGTGTCTGTGGGCGCATGTTGGAAGAGAGATGCAGAGATTGGGACCGCAGTCGGTCAGCAGCATTCTCTTCCTCCACAGCAATGTAATGGCCAAGAGATTCATTTGTTAAATTAATTCGTTAATTTTGTTTATTTTATGTTATTTATTAGTCTTATTTGAGCCACTCGCAGCCTGCTCTCGTTGCTATAAGCACAATCACATAATTGATGCATGCGCGAAAGAAATGATGGATTTGCATCTAACTTTCGGTCAGGTGACCTATGAACTGTCAATTATCCATCAAGCTCCACAATAGTGATGCACCCAAATGAAAATTTGTGGCCGAAACCGAAACCGAAAATAATAATAAACACTTGGCCAAATACCGAATAATACTGAACAATGGTTCTTTGCAGTTTTTCATTTATTTTGCTAGTTTTTTCACCATTGCATAAATCAAATAAATGTGCAGTGAAATACCTGCCAGTCACAATTTGTCTTACTGTACTTATTGTATTTTTTCTCATAATCCTTTTTCATTTTCTCCCGTTCAAATCCAATTAATCGGGTCGCGGTGGGGCTGATCTCCGCAATTTGAACCATGTATAATAATTGTAAAAATCTGGGTTATTTTCTTGGAGAATCTGGTCATATCAGACAGTGAGGGTTCTCCACCGCATCGGTAGTACGGGTCCTTTTCTCTGCGCTGTGGCCGTCTCCATCACCAAGCGGTTTCCCAAATCCAAATCAGCCTGGATCATTTCTCGTGTCCTCTGCTTTTTCCCCACATCCAAGTAATGATCTGACATGCTGACATGTTTGCTGCATTTAACACCACACGCCCCCTCACTCCACGCTGTTCGCTGTTTGATTGCGTCATCTAAACACGCCGTTATTAATTGTTCGGTTTTTTCCCCACTTATTCCACCGAACACTGAAAGTGTTTTTTTGCTATTTTCAGCCGAACAATTTCGGTTACCGAACATTCGGTGCATCACTACTCCACAATGATCATGTTAACATTACATCAGATCGATTTGTCTAGGACATTTCTCTGGCGGGACGGGAGAAGACACAAAATCGATGCATCTCCCGGTAATGGTCAGAAATTGAGCGGGAGCGGGATGAAGGAAACAGTCTGGCTCTAGTCTGCAGCACAGCTAACTGACCGCTGACCGCGAACCTACGCTGGCGCCTTTAGTGGTCAAGTGAAGATTGCATCTCACATACTTACATATTTTTTCAAGGACGTGCACGACATAAATGCCAACCAAACTGTGCCCACAGCTTGATGTGTCCACGTCAGCGTGATAAACTGCAGGTGTATTCCTGAGCTTTAACTCGTTGGACAATCCGCCCCCTAACAACGTAGCCCCACATCATCATGCTGCCGCCGCCATACTTCACAGTAGGGTGGTGTTTCCTTTTCATCCTCCAAATGTAAAAATGGTCGTCGAGTCTCATTGGACCACAAGACGGGTCTTTAGATGTGAAGATCGTTGTCCCTGTGTGCAGATGTCCACTGTTATCTGGATGTTTTTATGGTGGTTTTGGAGCTGCGGCTTGAAAATGCTCTGAAAATGCTGATGTTTTACAAATAAAAAACGAGACAAATGATCTCAACCTCACAATCAGAGAAGGGGAAAAACAGTGTTCAAACTTTTGACACAGATAATACTTTAAATAATAATTTAAATCCACTTGAGTGTTTTATCTTGCTCCATTATATAAAATCCATAAACGTAGCTGTTAAATTGAAAGTTGTAATATATGGGTTGTTTTAAGCCACTTGGTGGATTTTATGTCCAAATAAATTAAAATATGTTGGTTTGTATTTGAGAGTAAATGAATATATATATTCAGTTTGGATCTGAGCAGGTTTGGTAGTTAGTTGCAGGTCACTTATCTCCGTCTGACTCCTGCTTCTTCTCTTACCTTGACAAGCAGTTGGACCGGATCACTCAGACCTGGTGTCCGAGCTGCTGAAGGAGCTGTCCAATCACAACGAGCGCTGTGAGGAGCGTAAAGGAGCCCTGGTGGAGCTGCTGAAGATCACGCGAGAGGACAGCATGGCGGTGTGGGACGAGCACTTCAAGACCATCCTGCTGCTGCTGCTGGAAACGCTGGGCGATAAAGACGTAAGTTACCGTGACAAGTCTGAGTGTGATCAGCTCAGCGCAGTCACGTCAGAGCGATCATATCAGAGCTCCCAGGTCGACATCAAACATAATCTTCTTTTTATGTTTTTGTAATTATTTATAATTTTTTACAAGAAAAATATGAATTTTGTATTTCAAAGTAATACTTTTTTTTTTCCTGCTTTACTTGCTAATATTGATGTTTTTTTCTTCTTAAATGTACAACTTTGTAAGATTCATAAAGGCTGTTTATTTGTTTTTTAGGTTTCTAAAGTTGGTTGTTTTTGTTCTTTTTGATTTGAGAGTTTATTTATTTACGTTCAAACCTTCCTGAGCAGCTTTGAGTTAAACTTGAGGTTCATAAATCCTGCTTGTTAAATCTTAAACCTGACCCAACTTAAAAGGTTTTAACCCTTTTATTTTTTAAAGTTTGCTGTGTTTCCTTCCTTGCAAATGAACTAGTTTATAAAGTCCCTTTTGTTCTAGATCAGGGGTCGGCAACCCGCGGCTCTAGAGCCGCATGCGGCTCTTTAGCGCTGCCCTAGTGGCTCCTGGAGATTTAAAAAAAAATTTGACTTTTTTTTCTTTTTTTCCCCTTTCCTTTTTAATCTTGATATTTCGATTTACTCGACATTTTGACTTTTTTCTCGACATTTTGACTTTTTTCTCTACATTTTGACTTTTTTCTTGAGGTGCATAATAAAAAAAAAAATCTTCCCCCAGTTCTATTATAGAAACATACAGCATGTGTTGCCTTCATTCTAAGGCTGACACAAGAGATATTTGTTTTTTGTGTTTTTGGACCAATATGGCTCTTTCAACTTTTTGGGTTGCCGACCCCTGTCCTAGATAGATAGAGACTTGAATCTAAACTTTAGATTACGGATTTGTTCCGTTAAATCTGAAACCTTGAAGCATCTAAAAGGGTCTGAGCACATCGACCCACAAACAGAAACACCAGAACTCATCCCGTACAGCTGTTGTGTCTCTGACGTGTCCCGCTTGGCCTGCAGCACACCATCCGAGCCCTGGCGCTGCGGGTTCTCAAGGAGATCCTGAGGAACCAGCCGGGCCGCTTCAAGAACTACGCAGAGCTGACCATCATGAAGACGCTGGAGGCCCACAAGGACTCGTACAAGGAGGTAGTGAGAACACGTGGCTGTGGTTCCCCCGGTCCAGCGTTTCCTGGCTGATCTGTGTCTCCGACCGTGTTGCAGGTGGTCCGGGCGGCCGAGGAGGCGGCCTCCACCCTGGCCGGGTCCATCCATCCGGAGCAGTGCATCAAGGTCCTGTGTCCTATCGTCCAGACGGCCGACTACCCCATCAACCTGGCCGCCATCAAGATGCAGACCAAAGTCATCGAACGCATCTCTAAGGACTCGTTAGTGACGCTGCTGGTCGACATCATCCCTGGACTCCTGCAGGTCCGACACATTTCCATCTTCTGCTCAGAAACGTTGAGGGTGGATGTCAGAGTGCACACGTGCAACAGTTAGAACCTGTCTTTAATGCTAAAGAAAAAACTAAAATGGGGGGGGGGGGGTGCAATCCCAAGAGGGAACGACATCAGCACTGGTCTTAGAGAAACAATACTGAGAACCCTCATGATTCAACAACGTGCTGCAGCTCAGCAGAGGCAGCGGGCACCTTCACCTGCAGCTTTCTCCACCTTTCAGAAACAGAAATAAGGGATTTCAGCAGCGCAGGAGCCAAAAAAAAGCCCCAAAACTTCTAAACTGCATAAAAATGTGTTTATTTTATGTGAAAAAACAAAATGCTTGATTTCAAGTTTAAAGTGCTTTAATAGCATTGAACTTGCACGACTGTACAGACAGACAGCCATACTAGCAACTGATATAATCTCCTCTGCTATGTATGTCCACATCAGCCCAGATGTATAATATAGCCTACAGGTGAAGAATATGGTGTAAAAGTTAATTTATTTCAATAATTCAACTAGAAATAGTGTAAATGTTTATTTATTTCAATAATTCAACTAGAATATGGTGTAAAAGTTAATTTATTTCAATAATTCAACTAGAATATGGTGTAAAAGTTAATTTATTTCAATAATTCAACTAGAATATGGTGTAAAAGTTAATTTATTTCAATAATTCAACTAGAATATGGTGTAAAAGTTAACTTATTTCAATAATTCAACTAGAATATGGTGTAAAAGTTAATTTATTTCAATAATTCAACTAGAATATGGTGTAAAAGTTAACTTATTTCAATAATTCAACTAGAATATGGTGTAAAAGTTAACTGTGGCAGGGTGCGTGCCACGGGGGCCCGCCCGAAGGATGGAGAGACACAGAGCTTACGTGCAGACCCTTCTTTATTGGTTAATTAAACACCCAGACCACCCACACACAGTGCATAAGCACCTCTGCCTGACCGCAGCTCCTCCGACCCTTTTCTGCTCTCCAGCTCTGCGTTATAAAGGCAGGCCGGGTGGAGGCGTGGCAGCCACTCAGGTGGATGGGACACAGGTGCGTGTCCCGTCAACCTCTCCACCCGGCCACACACCCCCAACGCCAATCTCGAGCCGGGGTCCGTCCGGAACGAGCCTACTCCCCCCCCCCCCCCCCGCCCCCTCGGAGCGGGAGAGGAAGCCCGGAACCCTCCGGGCCTTCCTGGTCGGGGGGGTCGTCCCCGGCGTCGGCCTGACCAGCGCAACGGTCGGGGGGGTCGCCCCCGGCGTCGGCCCGCCCGCCGTGGAAGACGCTCTCGGGGCCGGGCCCATGGTGGCCTCGGGCCACACGGTGCGTCCACGACCGCGTCCCTCACGGCGCAGCCCCGTCCTGGAGCTGGTGCGTCCCGGACCACGCCCTCCTTGGTGACGCAGCCCTGCGCCGGCTGCTGGTCCGCCTCCAGGACCGCCACTTCCCCCACACCTTGCTCTGGCCGCAGGTCCGGCCCCGTCTCCGCGGGACCCGCCGTCGCTGGCGGCTGCACCTCCGCAGCCGCCTCCCCAGCCAACTCCGCCTCCCCCTCCGTCTCCGCCGCTGACTCCATCTCAGGAGCCGTCGTCTGGTGGCCCGCAGCTTCTGCCTCGCGGCCCCTACGCTCCGCCACCAGCGCTGCCGCGGCGAACCTCAGACGGGGTGCAGGGATGGGTCGCTCCGTCGGTCCCGCCATCTCGGGAGCCGTCGCCTGGCGGCCCGCAGCTCCTGCCTCCCGGCCGCTGAGCTGCGGCGCTGGCATCTCCTCCCGCGCTGCTGGCGCCGGGGTGGGTCTCCCCGCGGCCATGAGCGCCTCCATCGCGGCCAGCTGCCGCTCTCCCTGGTCGCGGAACATGGCCGTCATGCCCGCCATGGCCTGGGCGAGCGCGTCCAGGGCCCGCTCCATGCCTCTCTCGTCCACCTTCGAAGGCCCCACGTTGGGCGCCAGATGTGGCAGGGTGCGTGCCACGGGGGCCCGCCCGAAGGATGGAGAGACACAGAGCTTACGTGCAGACCCTTCTTTATTGGTTAATTAAACACCCAGACCACCCACACACAGTGCATAAGCACCTCTGCCTGACCGCAGCTCCTCCGACCCTTTTCTGCTCTCCAGCTCTGCGTTATAAAGGCAGGCCGGGTGGAGGCGTGGCAGCCACTCAGGTGGATGGGACACAGGTGCGTGTCCCGTCAACCTCTCCACCCGGCCACATTAACTTATTTCAATAATTCAACTAGAATATGGTGTAAAAGTTAACTTATTTCAATAATTCAACTAGAAGCTCTGCTCAGCCAGTGAAAGACGCCTGGTGATTCCACCACAACGTGGCGTGAAATCAGTACCTAAACTCATTGTTCCCCGATGGTGGAATGTCCTACCAAACTCTGTCTGATCTCCAGGGTCTGTATCTACTTTTAAGAGCAACCTCAAGACTCAGCTCTTTAAGCATTTCTGCTTCTAGTTAACTTCTCTGCTCATCAGAATTAGTTAGAAGATTTGTCCAGCTCTTTGCAGGACTCACCACTGAGAAAGCTGCATGCACTTATGACAAAATGATCGTATGATGGTCTTTTTAGACGTAGCTTTCTTGTTTAAAGCGACTGTTGTGTTGGGCGGGAAGGGAACAAAAAAATAAAAAAGATTCTGGCACTGGCATGGCAGCACGTGTGTCCAGCTGGACTCTCAGCAGTCTGACCGGCACTGATCCAGCTGGACCTCCTATGTGATTTCTTGCTTGTTCTCTCAGATGTAAGTCGCTTTGGATAAAAAGAACTTCTAAATGACAGTAGAAGTAATAAAATAGTATGTTTAGTGTCCAGTATTTTCATATAATAATACTGTGGGGGATATTTGTGATGCGTGGAAGGATGACGTCATGCAACTGTGACAAAAAAGAACAGGTGTCACGAGTACTTTCCTGACGTAAATGTGACACGTCACGGTTAAGACGGTGGTTTTAGAAGATTGCTTGTCTGAGACCATTGATAATGTATTTCCCTCTTGGCGTTGTATATTTGTCATCATTTTTGTTGAACGACTGTGACACGAGTTTGATGTTTTATTAGTTGTAAAGCGCCTGAGCAGAAGTTTCCACTGAGGCTTATTTGGTCAGTGGTCATATTTGGACACGGAGAACTGTTTGCCTTATTTGTCCCTGGAACTGTTTACCTGTACTCTGGCCTCCCTGTGACCCTCCCGCGTTCCCGCTGACCTGCCGCGCTGTGTGTGTGCTTCTGTGTGCCGCGGCGCCTGATGCCGCCATTCTCTCCGCAGGGCTATGACAACACAGAGAGCAGCGTTCGCAAGGCCAGCGTGTTCTGCCTGGTGGCCATCTACTCCGTCATTGGCGAGGACCTCAAGCCCCACCTGGCACAGCTGACAGGCAGCAAGGTACGCCCGCCGCCGCCGCCCCCCGATCTTATCGCCTCCCCGTGTTGACCTTTCCCAGCCGGTTCCAGCCGGCCGCCAACAACAAAACACATAGACTTGGATGGCGGCGTGTCCACGAGTTGTTGACTTATGTAAAGCTGCAGGTCTGAGGGTCAGATCCACCTGAGGGAAGGAGCCCCCTCCCTCCGCTGCTCAGCCGGGGATGTGATGATCTTTATGGAAGAGTCCATCACCTTCTCCGTCTGTCCTGCTACGTCTGCTCACGCCTTTAACTGCTTCTCTGCACTTATAGCACTTTATTTGTTAAAACTGAGCAACACAAAGAACGGCCTGACGAGGAAACACACCCTTGAATCGGGATTAAAATAAACACGTAATAAAGTCGGGTAGAAATAGATCAAATACCTTTTGTTTAATTAAAGCATTGACTGAAACTTAAATAAAAATAAATTGATACTTTGAAATTAAAACAAGTTATTAAATTAATTTAAAAGAAAAAAGATAAATCCAGAAAATAAAGTAATATATTATTTTAAGAATTATTTATAATTTAATTTAAATTAACATTCAAAAAATAAAACCATTAATTATTAGTAGAATTGGGGCTTTATATTTCAAATTGAACTTAAAAAGTAACATTATATAATTTTTTTTTTTAAATTTTATTTAACCTTTATTTAACCAGGAAAATCCCATTGAGATTAAAAACCTCTTTTCCAAGGGAGACCTGGCCAAGATAGGCAGCAGCAATTACAACACATAGTTATAAATGACGGAAAACACCAACAGATAAAATACAATTAAAATAAAATTAAAAAGCAAGCAAATCACAAAAAAAACAGGTACATGTAATGGAGTCGGCCTCAAGTATTTTCAATTTAGATTTAAAATTTCTCAGAGAAATTAACTCTGTTAGCCTCCAGTCATCTTGTAATATGTTCCAGGAAATTATTTTATAGTTCAAAATACTGTTAAAGAATTGTACTTTATTCTTTTACATTCGTGAAATTGAGTAGTTTTTACTAAAAGAAAAAAATTGAAACAATAAAACAAATTCAAAATAAAACAAGTAAATAGAGACAATTGAAGTCAGAGTCTGAAGCTGAATTTTGACAAGATTATAAAACCATAAAACGCTGGATCAATGACAGTTTAACTATTTAAAAAGAGATGTATAAAAGCCTGTTTTACATCACCATTAACTGACCGGGTTCAAGTGTCCGGCTGGCCCGTCAGTAGTTCTGTTTACATCAGCCCTGACCCACGGTTAGTGTAGGTGAAGCCTGGGTCCTCCACACCTCAGCCCTCCTCTGTAGCCACTACCACCCCCCTAATTAGTAATTAAATATTCTTTCTTCTCTTGGACCTTGTTTAGAACCTCTGGGTTCAGTGGTGTACTAGGTTAGAACCGCTACTTTCAGCTCAGAACTTCTGGAATTGGTCTCCCTGCTCACGTCGGGATTTCGTTCTATGACATCTGTCCATTTTCGTTTATATTTCATTTCATTTCATTTTCATTTCATTTTTATTTATTCCGTATCATGGAAATAGTTCACATATGTTCCATTCCATGATCGAAAAGGGGCAAGAAGAAGAAAGCCTTATATAACAAGCCCCTTTCTCAAAAAAAATAAAACAATTCGTATGAAGATGGTCTGTCCGTCTGTTCAACAGTCACTACTTATATGATACCAAAAAAAAGAAATAATGAAAAAACAAAACAAAAAAATAAGAAAACATACACACTAACTCACCAACAATACAAAAACAAAAAACAACAAAAGATATTTTACCCGTTAAATTCATATTGTCTGATTGTGTTGTCTTTATACAATTTCTTGAACTGGTGAATATTTTTACAATCCTTTAAATCAGTTGTTAAGGAGTTCATAATTTTACACCACATACTGAAATACACATTTGTTTTAAAGTAGTTCGTGCAAACGGATGTTTAAAATCAAATTTCCTCCTATGGTCCTTATCTTCTGAACTAAACACAAAAAAACGTTGTATATTTTCAGGCAATATTCTGCTTTTTGCCTTGAACATAACTAATAAAGTCTGTAACTCAACAATATTTTTAAGTTGAATTAATCCTGCAACTGCATAAAAAGTCCATTGGTGTGTTCTCTTGATGTCTGATCAGATTTAGCTGTATCTTTAAACGTTGTGCTCTTAATCAAGTGAGTTTAGAAACTCAGCTGACAAAGTATTTAGGTAAAAAAAAGTGTTTTATTTTGAAACAGGTAGAGACATAGTTTTTAGAAATGTATTTTGGCGTGTTTGCATCCATCCGTACTTGTAAATATGTGTCAACGATATGTACTGCAGCATAGACGCAGGTGTCGTCGGTAAACAACCGTGTCTTCTCTGTTTGCAGATGAAGTTACTGAACCTTTACATTAAGCGAGCTCAAACCACCAACAGCAACAGCAGCAGCTCTTCAGACGTGTCCTCTCATAGTTAATGGAGACCAGTGTGTCCTGTAGTTTCGTCCAGGCCTCCTTCCACATCGAAACTCTGGAAACTCTGCAACGGAGGTTTCAGACGAGAGGGAGGCGGTTTGTGGATAAAGATTGACTTCCTCCTCCATCACTGCGACACCACCTACTGATCAACCAACAACGTTCATTTGAAATGTTCACATCAAAGAGGAGGAGAAGCTGGAATTCCAGTCCAAACCAGTTTGTGACTTAATGCGGCCGGTCCAGATGACAATTAATCCACAAATCTGAGAACAAAACGGTCCGGGTTTAAAAAATCAGAAATTCTGAGTTTTGTCTCACAAATATGCAAATTTATAATGTGAAAAATTCAATTTTTTTTGTTTTTGTGTATGTAAAATGTAAAGCCTTTTTTTCATTAATTTGCTAGTTTATAAAGTCTGAAATTCAAATTTTCTTACCGACAAATGTGAGTTTGTGGGCAATTTTAATTTTTTTATTTTAGGAAGTCAAAAATGTGGTTTTTCTCATACAAATCCATTCAAAAAACAACAATTCAGATTTCGGTATTGCGAACTTCATAATGTCAAGATTTTGAATCTTTGCCCTTTTTTTTATTTATTTTTTTTCCCAAATTTTCAAAATGTATGAAGTCAGAAAGTCTGTAATTCTTTTCCCACAAATATCTTACGTTTAAAAAGTCCAATAGCCCCCAAATCTTACAAATTTGCAACTATATAAAGATGGATTTTTACTGGTAAATTGGCATGTTTGTAATTTAAGATTTTTTTCTTTGCAGTTTTGCATTTATAGATTTTTTTTCCTCCACAAATTTGCATATTTATGTAGTTCAAAAAAAGAGTTTTTTTTATGCAAATACCTTGGCTTTAAAGAGTTTCCAAGTATATGAATTCCTTTTCTTCCTGCATAATTTCAGATTTATGAATCAAAAATTGGAATTTTATCGTGCAGAATTCCTGATTTGATGGAATAAAAGTAATTTAATTTAATTTAAATTTTATAGTTTTATTTTTCTTTTACAATTTTTTTTTTAATTTACAGTTTATGGGGTTTTTTGTCTCACAAATTTGCAAGTTTATGAAATCATAATTTTGTCATATTTCTCACATTTCTTCTCTGGGTCCCTGGAGGTTTGTTTCTTGCATATCGGTGAGATTATAAAATTTAGAATTTCTGATAATTCTTTAGTGCAATTCTTTCAGTTTTCTGTCACTTATTTTTGATTTGTCATAGTTGAAAATGTTTTGTTTTTCCAAACCTGCAAATTTATCGAATCAGTTTTTTCTGTTTTTTTAGAAAATAAGTTTATGTTTTGATTTTTTTTTTTGCAATTGTATAAAGTGCATAAGAAATTGTTTTGTGGGTTTCGCTCAACTTTGATCTTCAGATCCACAATTCCACCTTGTTAGAGTAACAGATGTAAGTATCACCATGGACCATCTTAAATGGTCTGAAGTCCTTCGTCGCACTGGAGTTTTTCCAAACGAGGGTCCCAGCAGGAACAGGCCCTTCCTCCAAAACAACTCCAGACGTTTGTCTTCAAGACTTAAACCAGGACAGAGTTTGGTCCTCCTGAGGGAAGTGTGGGACCAGAACAATCACAATCTTTCCAGACAGACAGACAATGCTTAAGGGAACAAAATAACCAGAGATGAAAAGATGTTTTTTTGTGGAAACGGCTGATTGCAGCCTGATAATTATTGTTTTTATCAACAGAACACTGAAGCCTTCAGGCTTAAACTCGCCGTTACGCTCCAGATAATTTTTTCTGAGTGTCGTGTTGGACAATCCTTCAGATTAAACTTCAGTTTGAGGTGCACACGGTGACATTTCTGTTGACATGCACGCTTAAAGGTGGATTACGTTTATTTTCTGCATATAAAGCTGAGCCTGTAATTTCAGCATGACCTTTAAAAAAACTGAGCTGAGGAAACGCCATTCACTGGAATCTTTTGTGCAACGCTGCTGCTCTGTCTGAGCATGCTCAGTGACTCTGACTGGACACTCACCAGTGCTCCCAGACTGGGAATGCTGAGAGAGACTGGGAATGCTGAGAGAGACTGGGAATGTGGAAACAAGTCCAACTGTTTCCTGTGACCATCACAGATCAACGTCTGAGTGCTGCTGCAGATCATGAAAGCTTAACTGAAAATGTTTCCAGACAGAACGGAAACATTTAACGGAACAAGGTGACAGGAAAGGAGTTTCTCTGAAGTGTCCAGGTCAGGTGTGACATCACAGTGTCAGTCATCGGCACCGCCCTCATCCTTGCAAATCACAAGCTGGAGCAAACACTGCTGACCAAAAATGTTTTATTTACCTTTAATTTGTGTGAATGTTTGGGCTGGAGGTTAGAAAAGCTTTACAATGTTGGAATAATGCAGGACATCACATCTCCCATCCGGTGGGTCATTCCTGTCCAATCCGCCGTCCACCGCCTGTATCATGATCTCAAATTATAACTTCAAGATTTCAGAGATTTTGTTTTGCAAATTTGCAATTTCATGAATTCAAAAGTTTGGATTTCTCACAAATTTGAGAGTTTCTGAAATCAAAATGTCCAATTTCTTTAATTAACTTGGAAGTTTATAATGTCACGTCTTTTCGCTCACATTTGCATAAAGAAAATTCAAAATTCAGATTTTTTTGATGAGCTTGACTGATTCAACATTTCAGATATTTCTGTCATAAATTCACAAAAGGTTTATGAATTCAAGATTGAGTTTCTCGCTCATGAACGTGCAGGTTTATCACCTTAAATTTAGATTTTTCTCATAACAAAAAATTGGGGAATTTTCTTAGAAATTTCCAAGATTAGAGATCCCAAAATGTGAACGTTTTTAAAGTAGAAGAAATCATCAACTTTTTCTGTCGCATAGACACAAGTTTAAAATTTGAGATATTTCCTTGCAACTTGCACTTAAACTGAATGTTTGGATCTGTCTCTGGTTTCTGAGTTTATAAAGTCAGTTTCAGCATTTTTTCACTCGGATTTGTGGTTTTGGGAAATCCCAGTTTCAAAGTCTGGACTTCAGCTGGGATGCTCCGTTGGTTCTTGATGGATCTTTAGCAGCAAACACTTCAGCTTTTTAGAATCATGTCATTTCCTCACATCTTGCAAACATTGACCAGGAGCTGTTTTTACTTCTCTGGTGGGTATTTTACTTGTTTTGGGGCCAATTCTTCCTATTTAAGTAACTGAATGTACAGATGTTGATGTTGGGATGTTTGGTTTGACAAAGACTTGAGTTCATCAGTGAAATTCATCTCTATGACCTGAATCCCGTTTCCTGGACCTCGTCTGCTGTGATGGGGCTTCCCTCCTCCACTTAAACCAAATCTGTCGTTGGTTTGAGCAACACTCGACTGTACACCGCCGCTCTTATTTCTCACTCATGCAATCTTCTGGCCTGTAATATTGTTTTTATTTTATTTAGCGCTTATGATGATTGTACAGTAGTTGTTTTTTTGGTTAAAGTCCACCTGTGATAGATTTGCAACGATGTAAAGAAACTCTCAAAATAAACAGACTGACATTTGACCTCCCAGTTTTTTATTTCCTGGTTCTTTGCTGCAGATGTTGGTTAATATTTGTGAGTTTTGAAGCCGGGGTGAAGCTCATGCAGAGCTCCCCTTCCTTTCACTCCACAGCTTGAACCTTGACTCCCAGAGACGCTGCCAACGGTTGTTTGAACATTAACCCGATCAGACTTTGAGTTTTAAGAGTAGGCAACAGCTGCGGGCAATAATACAGTCAAACACAAACAAAACTCGAGCGTATTTTCCAATTTTTGTTTGTTTCAATAACTCAACCTGCAAGTAGGCAGGGACAAAGTCCTCCGAACCACTAGGGGGCTCCACAGCTGCCATGTCAGCCTCCTTCCAGAATTTGTGTTTAAAAAAATCATCTTCATTTGTGAAAGGTCTGAAATTATGAATTCGGGATTTTATTTTTTCTTTTAAATTATATTTTTGTTTAAAAATTGCACATTTATATAGTCAGATTTTTTGTTTTATTTTTAAGTATTTCTTAGATTTTCTTATATTTTCAGGTTTATGAATTAAGAATGTTTTTTGTATTTAGTTTTTTCAAATTTGAGAATTATAAAGCCAGAAATGTAAAAAAAAAAAAAAATTATTTGAAAGAAAGTAAAGCAATTTTGAGTTTCTTGTCTTGAAAATTTTGCATTTTTTTAAATTAAGTTAAAACACTTGTGAAATTCGAATTCTTCTGGGGTTTCTTGCAAATTTGAGTTTCCGTGGATACAAGCAAGTTCTTCACAATTTATTAGTTCATTTTAGTGCAAGTAAATGATTCCGAAATTTCGGTTGGAAGCTGTTCAGGATTTGTTTTTCTTTTGACTTAATTAATTTTTGAGGTTAGAAAATTTGAGATATTTATTTAGCGAACTGGATAATTTGTAATGTAAATAGATTTTTTACTTTCAAATGTATTTTTTTACACATGAATTTTTGAGTTTTGCAAATGTGCCAGTTATAAGGTCAGTTGGTGCGTCCGAAATGCCATACTAAACAGTATATACTAAAAAGTATACTTAAGTAGTATGCATTAATTCGGACGTACTATTTACAGCGCACACGTCACTTCCTGCCGTTGGGAGGAAGTGACGTGTGAAGTGACGCACAGCAGCAGTAGCAGCACCGCTCCGCTATTTCCCGTTTATCCTGGCGGAAACAAGATTACATTATATAATATTATTATATACGAATATTATAATATTAATATTATATAATATTACTATACTTAAAGGAGCCGTCTGTAAGAAATGTCCAAAACTGGTACTGCAGTCACTTTCAAAATATTGTTGAGGGGCGTGTACCCTCCCCCTCCTCCCCCCGACCAGAGGTTGCCAGGTAGGCTGCAGAATGCAGCAGGAACGTAGGCTGCCATGGCTGCGATAATTAGAGCCGAGCTGGCAACCCGGATGCCGAAACAATACTGACTTGGTGATTGGGAGATAGGTGGAGGGTGGAGCTTCAGAAACAATACTGACTTGGTGATTGGGAGATAGGTGGAGGGTGGAGCTTCAGAAACAATACTGACTTGGTGATTGGGAGATAGGTGGAGGGTGGAGCTTCAGAAACAATACTGACTTGGTGATTGGGAGATAGGTGGAGGGTGGAGCTTCAGAAACAATACTGACTTGGTGATTGGGAGATAGGTGGAGGGTGGAGCTTCAGGCCAAAACAAAAAATGACAACATAAACATCAGTTGAGGGCTGCAACTCCTCTTTTTAAACTGGAATATCCTGGCTTGAGTGCTGTTGTCAGTGACATAAGTATTTGAAATGAACATGATTTTTAAATGTCTGTTGACATATCGGGGTCATTTTATGATTCGTTTTATTATTGCGCTTACATACAGCTCCTTTAATATTATACTTATGACATATACATATCACTTAGCAATCAAACACCACTGCATTGCATTGTGGGAAGTTTCTGCTCAGCTAGTGTCCATCAATCCACACTAATAAATTTCTCCGGAATGAGTATGGATAGAGCATACTATTGAGTACGTACTAATGTTTTGGACGCACTAAAAAATCTTGCATACTCATTTTGCATACTCATTAGGGTGGAAATATGGAATTTCGGACGCAGCCAGAATCTCTCCCCTCGATTGTGTCATTGAATCTTAAAGGGGACTTATTATGAAAAACACATTTTCTCTTGCTTTAACATATATAAAGTGGTCTCCCCTCAGCCTGCCAACTCAGAGAAGGAGGAAAGCAACCAAATTCTGCAGTGTCTGTACAGCCGCCCGGATGAGCCGTCCAGTGTCATGTGGCTTCTACAAGCCGTTCAGATTCTGCTCCAGTCGTTACGTAACGATGGAGCGATTTACATCGGTTGAGCCTCCGATGCGTGAAACCACGCCCACAACTAACCCCGCCGGCTGGAGCTTCCACCATTTTTTCGTAGCAGTGTTTCGCGTCATTCAGGCAGCCAATCAGCACAGAGCCTCATTATCATAGCCCCGCCCACTCAGAATCCCGCATAGATAATGAGGTTAGACACTTGGATGATAAAGACATGGCTCAGAGGCTGAATTTCTAATTTATTTAGAAAAAACAATCAAAAGCTTGTTTTTAAGACATTCAAGGCCTGTTTAAAATAGGTATTAGATGCCATTAACTTTTTACCATTAACTGCCCCTTTAACTTGAAACTAAACTTCTGATTGACAAATTGAGCGTGTTGAACTTTAACCCGATCTTCAGAACTTGTTCCCTGCTGCAAACGTGAATAATTTTAAAGTATGACTCTGGAAAGGCCTTCAATTCGTAGCACCAGGACTGATTCGCTTTTCTATTTCAATCTTTTTGCAGTGTGTCACGTTTATTCTTGCTTTTTATTTCTGTAAAGCACCTTGGACACCTGTTCGTCACTGGCTGTAAAAATAACTGTTGGTTGGTTGGTTGGTTGGTTGGTTGGTTGGTTGGTTGGTTGGTTGGTTTGTTGACGTGTGTTGAGCTCCTCCATCACCCACAAACAGAACCTGGGTCAGAACCCAGACCCTTCCTGCAGGAGTGGGGCTTTAATACATCAACCAGGCGGACTTTGGCTCCCTGAGGGAGGTGTGTCTGCCGCTCCGCCCCCAGAGGGCGGCCCAGCCATGCTAATGAAGGCTTCATGACATCAGCAGGCTCATATAAGAGGCGGCGGCAGCGTTGGGCTGCCAAGGTCTCTGAGCAGAAGCACGAGGAAGCCGGCCGGCTCCGTCTGTCCCCACGTCCATCCGTGGTCCCAGAAACAAGAACCCATCCTGGAGAACATGCTGTTCTGCCACCAGCAGCCTGAACCCTACCACCACCAGCACCAGCACCAGCACCAGCACCAGCAGCACTCCAGCTGCATCAGGTCAGCAAACTGCAGCTTCAGCATGCACTTTACACGCATAAATGCGCTTCTGCTGCTGAGATTAAAGGTGATTTGTAGTCAGGTCTAGCAAATTCAGCTTCAAATGCTTCTCCAGTCTGAGTTAGATTTGTCTGTTCAGCCCCAGAATGTTCTGTTTTTGTCCCGTCAACCTTTTGCACTTCTGTTCCTGTGATGAAGTGATTAGATAGAGGGGGGCGCTGGACAGGACAACGGCCTTTATAGCGTCTCCACTTTCCCTGTTCTGGCTCTCAGAGAGGCTCTGGCGCCTTTTTTGAAGAACGAAGAGGCGCGGCTCCTGGCCGAAGGCGGAGCCAAGCGAAGCCCCTTCCAGTACGTTTTGAGTGCCGGCACATCGCCGGCCGTCAAGCAGCAGGAGGAGTCGCTCACGTACCTGAACCAAGGTGGTCGTCCGTCCTGTTTGACTGTTAATGGACGAACTGGAGCTCATTTTGTCTGTTTTAATCTGCAGCTTCAGAAAAAATCTGAGCAGCTGGTCATATGCAAAAGTTTGGACCCCCCCCCACCCCCCATATTATCCTTTTTCTTTTTTAAACTATAAAAAATGGCTGATTGTGACAAAAAAATGTTTACAGTGTTGTTTCACCCAAACACGGCCAAAAAATAAAAACAATCTAAGATCCCCCTTATACAACAGCTTCAGCAGCAGGAACTCTCACTAGATGCTTCCTGTCTTCTTCATCAGAGTCTCAGGGTTCTGCAGGAGTTCTGCTCCGTTCTCTCCAACGTTGCTTCAGTTACTTGAGGTTTTTGGAAGTCACCTCACCCCACAGCATCCTGGTCAGGTTCAGGTCTGGACTTCCACCAGGTCACCAGGTCACAACTGTGATTTTTGTGAAACACACAAAAGAAATGGTTAAAGGTGGGGGTAGTAACTTTATTTGGTAGGATGAAATGCAACCACAGTGATGTTCCTGAGAAGCAGCTCTGAACTCAAGCATCAATTCAACTTTCGACTGCAGCTCTTTTTTTCTTTTTAGTTTCTAACAGTTTAAAAACAAGAACAAGAAGCAGAAAAAAATTCAGCATTCATGTTTACGATGACGGGAGAGCAGAGCACATCTGTCTACAGACTAACGTAGCGCCGCTGAGCCCCCAGGGGACCCCGAGATACGAGCTCAGCATCCACCATCTGTGGGCAAATCCAATGAGCCGTCTTCCATCGGCACTGAAATCAGGACTCGATACGGCCTGAGATAGATATGAAAGGTTTTTAAAGTCTGGTTTGGTTGAAAGAACATCCTGTGTGTGAGGTGTCGGCCCTCCTTTGTCTGGGCCGGAACCCTCGAGCCATTAAATCTAAACGGATAATGATCCTAAACCGTATTCTTGCACATTTCTAAATATATAAATTTCTCATTTTTTACATCTTGTAAATTAGCAATTTCTAAATTTCCGCTCATGCCACAATTTTTTGTTTTTGTCTTTCAGATTTTCAAATATATGAAATTAGAATATCTGATTTTATTGCTTAAATTCTTCCAAATTTGTGAATTTTGTAGCCATTTCCCTTTTTTCATCCAAATCTGTGAATTCCTAAACTTTTGCATCAAACTAGCCCCCGCAAAGGGTTACCTGTTTTGTTTTTTTCTAGCTTAGTTTAAATTAAAAGTTTAAATTATTAGTTTGTAAATTTATAATGAACATTTTAAAATGTTTATTTTTATTTTCTGTTTCAAATTAACAAAGTCAGATTAAAACATTTTTCACAAGACTTTTGAGCTACATCAGCATTTCTGTCATCTATCCAGGTGAACTTGAACTTCAGATCCACAAATTTTGTTCCTCTTAAAGGATTAAAGCATCTCCAGATCATCTTAAACATTTGAACTCCTTCTGATCTGGAGTTTTACAAACCAGAGACCCCCAAAGAAACTGGAAACGATGTTCTTTGGTTCAATTCAGCTGTTTTCATTGACGTAGCCCCAAATCGCATCACAAGTCATCCCAGTTTAAGGCAGCAGCTGTTAAGCTGTCTTCAGCCCGACTGATACTTCCAGTCAAATTTTTATGAAGTTTTAATTTTTATTTATTTATGTATTCCATGAGAGTTTGACTTTTTCTATTCAAATATGTGGAACAAATCTTTGAAACTGAGTTTTGGACATTTTTCAATCTGGAATTCAAACCACATTCATTCATAAAGATTAAGTACAATTCTTTATTTCTATGTTTCTGTTTAGTGCTTAAATGGCACCATTAAACTCTAGAGATGACAATCAAACGTTTCTCCAGACAACATGAGCTTCTTCGTGTATTAATTTTCCTGATTTTATTTGTTTAATCTGGTTGAAAATCCTTTGGTGCCTTTTTGTTCCTGTCCAGTTCCTGTCCACATTTCTCTTCCACTCCAACATCTTTATTTCTTTGTTCCTGGTTTAAACCTGTATTTCTATAGTTTTCTCCTCTAATCTGCTCTACGGTAATCTCTTTGGAGTAAACAAATGAAAACCGCCTCGCTGTAACTCTGGGAAACCCTGACATCCGAGAATGCAGCAGTTTGAACGCAGAAGTTTAGATACTGGAAGTTAAATTGGACAATCACCTGCAAAAGTTTCACCTGTCTTATTAAACGTTTTAATTCATCTAATCATTTAAACAAACTGTTTCTTACGTGTCATTATTTAACAAATATGAAGCCAATTCAGAATGAAAAGAACCTGCAGTTCCTGTACTGACCACCAGGGTCTTGAACCAACAGTGAGTTTGTCTCCTTTGTTTTCCATGATAAATTGTCCAACATGTCCAGGTTGACTAATTGGAGTGCTAGCCCGTGTTTTCACCTTTTCCAGGTCCAGGTACCCGGGCCCCCACCACACATTTGCTAGCTGAAGGTTCTGGCAGAATTTGGCAGATCCTGTCAGAAATGAAGATATTTGGACAGATTTCATTAGAATAAATATAAAATAATCTCATTTAGCCTCATAGGTTCCCTGATAGCTAAATATGAGTCAATCAACATTGAAATATGTTTAGGCAGAAACATTGAAGCCATGTTGAATCCTGGTTCGCAACAAACAGAATACGTTGATGCAACAATGACTACGTTTACATGCAGTCAAAATTCGGGTTATTACTAATATTCCGGTTACTGAAACATTCAGAATATTCCGTTTTCATGCGTGAGCAAACAGGGTTATCCCTGTATACATGGTGATTAATCATTGGGGATATCTGGATCAAACCAGCAATTAGCGTCATTTCCACTTCTTCTTCCTGTATCCAAATTCAAAACAAATGCTGCTTCGCGCAACTTTTCGCTCACCTTCTTTTAAATCGCGCTATCCCCGTACTTTCTACCGTCTACAAATGACAAAATGTTCATATCCTTCATTACATTTATGAAGTGATTAGTCTCCTCCTCACTCCAAAAGTGTGGCGTGGTCTTGCGTTTCCCCGTGTTTATAAGAACTTCCTGGACTCAAAAGACCAGGATTCCTTGTGAACAGAGCATGCGCAGAAAACAAATTCATATTCCGTTTGATCTGGATATTACGTTTGGCGTTTACATGACCGAATATTCAGGTTTTAAAAGGAGTAACCCAGGGGTCATATTCGGGTTTTTAAAAACTGGAATATGAGCAAATTCGGGTTATTCAAAGGGGTTATTGGTGTTTACATGGCCGTGCAAATTCGGGTTATTGCCAATATTTTGGTTTTAAAAAGGTTATTGATGCATGTAAACGCAGTCATTGATTACACGTTGGCATTAGAACGTGTCCAAGCCAAACTGCAGCTGTCTGTCAGAAGGCTCCAGAACCGTCCACCACCTCCACCTGCTGGAGTCTGTCCCAGCCCTCTGGGGGTGAACGTCAGGGCTACATCCTGGACAGAGTCACTTGTTCATCACAGGTGTAGACTCTGGTCTACAGAGGAGTTCATGGTCCACTCAGTGAGTGATGTGTCCAGGTCCAGACCATCATTCCTCCACCACCAGTGGGTCTGAGGTGGTTCTGCTGGTTTCCTCCAAACATGGTTCTGGACATGAAGACCAAACATCTCCACGTTGGTCTCGTGTGTCCAGAGGTCTGCGTGTTTGTTCAGGTGCAGGTTTGTGGACCTCAGTCCTGCTTCCAGACTCTTTTAGACAGAAACGTCTCAAACTCATAGTAAAGCACGGTGGTGGGGGGATGATGGTGTGGGGCTTTTATACAGCTAGTTATTGCTGCTTACACAAGTGTTCCTTTTGGCTTCATTTTTGTTAAATAACCAGTGGAACAGTTAACTTTTTATTTGAAGTTGTTTGTCTAATATTAACACCCACTATGATAAAAAGTTTATTTTTCTCTCAACCCAAAGAACAGGATTAATATACAATTAAAAAATATTTTATTAATCCCCAAAGTGAAATGAATTGCTCCATGAAAGGAGTGCTAACCTGAACAGATTGGTGCTCCCTCATTGGCTTTTACAGATGTTTCACGCAACTTTAATTTTGATGAATTTGAGCAGCGATACGCTGAAGTTTGAGTAGCTAGCTAGCCTTCTTATGTGGCTGAGAGTCTCCAGTTTGATTGAGTTTCTATCTCCACTGCCCCTCTTTTCTCATTGACTGATTTCCCATTTTTCAATTGTAATCAGGTGTTTTTTTTAATGTTTTAAAATGTAGGTCAGTCCTACGAAATCCGTTTGCTTAGCAGAAAACTAGTGGAGTATACAGATATAAGCAGCAAATATGTGAAGGTAGGTGTAAGGTATCATGTGTGTGTGTTAACTGTCATGTGACCCCTTCTGTCCATTTCCAAGTCTTGCTTTCTCCCGGTTCTATCCTTTCTGCTCACACTCACACACTTCTGTCTTTAGTTTGTCTCAACAATGTCATTCTGTCTTTTCTCCGCCCTACTGGGGTTTTTCTACATAAAACCTGGCCTTGTTTATGCTTGTAATATATGTGTAAAGTTTTCTTTGCTGTAATATGAAAACGACCCCAAACCTGACAAAGTTGAGAAGGATATTAAACATGAAGCAATTCTTCGATTTTCCTTAACTTTTATTTTTCCGAGTCATTCCTTCTGCAGTTTAACATTATTTCTTAATATTCATGAGAAATTAAGAAATAATATTCATTTCTTAATATTCATATATATATACATATCACTGTAATCTCTATATAAGATGACATTTGTATCAATTAAAACCAGATGATGCTGAATATTATCACGTAGAACTAAAGAAGCAGCTGTCCTCATCCCAGATGTCCAAAGTCCAGACGTGTGTCCTCTGGACGAGGTTAATGTTAGACCTGCTCCTTGTCCTTTCCACTCGCTCGGACTCTCAGTGTTTAACAGTATTCTGCTCTGTTTGAGGAACAATGTTTTAAGCATTTTTGTGATTTTTCTCACACATTTGTTGATGAAGTAAAGATATTTGCTCCTCAAAGATTCTTCTGTAACCAAAACTAAATTAAAAAAAACTTTCCTAATCATGGTCTTAGGCAACAACATCTCCGAACTTGGAGGCATCTGGGATGGACCATCACCATGGAAACATGGATTGTACAAATTGAGGAGTGCCGCAAATGTATTGATATAAATGTGAGTTTATATGCAGATGACTAGGATTTATGTTCCCAATCAGTTGTTGCAGATGATGGGCCCCGTGTGCTCCATCTAAAGAGGAAGACGATGAAATAACACCTGAAACTCTAAAACATCTGGTATCCTTGATGCCAGGATAACTTGAGTGTTGTGACAGACAATTAAAACAACTTGTGTTGCAGGTACGAATTGTAAAAATTGTTGTTTATTAAATTAAATTATTTTAATAAAAAAAGAATAATAAAAAAGGTTTTATACTGTCTCAGAGAAATAAAAGTCAAAGGAAATCGGGTTTTTGGAGCCACAGCTCAGTAGATAAGACCCAGCTGCAGGCCTTCGTGGCTTTTGTTTCTGTTTCACCTCAGATCTCAGAGTGACTCCACTCATGTAAAAGGCTTTTATCAGCACACTCATTTAAGAGGGAGTAGCGCTTATTCTCTGTGATTTCTGATTGAGTATGTCCCCTCTACGGGCCTCTGTCGTCAGGCTGCTGCTGCTGCAGATCAGAGCTGTTTAGCTGTAGCATCCTAGCAGCTGAAGAATGTGGCCGGTGGCGTGGAAGCTAACGCTCCAGTAGCAGATCCAGAAGTGTTTCAGGGCTGTTCAGTCTGGTGAACCTCCCTCCGTAAACATAAACACAGCCCAGGATTCTGCAGATCGTGGAGTTATTCTGGTGGTTTATTTCCTGCCCGTAAGTAAACTTCAGGCTATGGGCACAGATAATATTCCACATGAGATAAAAACTGGGTCTCATGAGTACAGGCAGGGAGTCAGAGTAGAACTTCAAATCAGAAAAAGCTGGTACAATATGGAAAATGGGATTAGTTTGACTTTTATTTCTTTACAGACAGTATGAACTGAAGATATATTTTTCATCAACAATAAGCATTAATATTTACATTTCAAACCTGCAACTACCTTCAATGCCAGATGTTGTGGCATTGAAGGTACTAACTATTGAAAAGTTTTGGGTGTTGTTTTTTTTTGTTTATTCTTTGGTCCAGAGTACACGATGCACATAAATTCCAGTGTCATCTGCATATAAACTGACATTTGTATTAACATCAGATGTTGAATTTAAGAACCTGAGGTCCCCATCCAGAGTTTTGTGGTACTACTCAGTTGGATGCAAATTAACAAATAAAATGAAGTTAATGAGGAGAGAAAAGATATCAAAATCGTGGAAGCAAATGGAGGAATCAGGTTTACATGTCGTCTCAACTTCTTCTGATTTGGGGTTAGCTGGGAGTGTTAATAATACCAGATTGTTTTAATGAACAAATGAGGGGAGGCGTTCTCGCGCTTCGTCCAGCAGCTTGGCTGTTCGGCACTGTGTGAACGTCGCTTCTCAAATCCATGTCCGTTCCCTGACCTGAAGCCTGACCTGCTCGTCTACAGAGCATCGTGCGCGTGGTGTTTCATGACCGCCGGCTGCAGTACATGGAGCACCAGCAGCTGGAGGGATGGAGGTGGAACCGACCTGGAGACCGGATCCTAGACATAGGTGATCCTACCACACCAACACCTACGATAGGCTAACACTCAAGGATTTGCTGGTTTATCACACTAGCACAGGAGAAGTGAAACAGGGACTAACGTCTGTGTGGATTACTGAGCAAACTCAGGTTTGCATGTCCTCTATTAAAACTACAGACATCCCACTGTCGGTGGGGATCCTGGAGCCTCGGTCGGACCCGCTACACCTCAGCACCATTGAGTTCCTCTGGGATCCCACCAAGAACGCCTCCGTCTACATCCAGGTAGGGTCAGATTCCTGCCAAGTGTGACGGAGGACATTACCGTGTTTGTCCCATTTAATGTCTCGTGTGTCTCGTCAGGTGAACTGCATCAGCACTGAGTTCACTCCCCGGAAGCACGGTGGCGAGAAAGGTGTGCCCTTCCGTATCCAGGTGGACACGTTCATTGCCAACCAGCACAGCGAACACGTGGAGCACGTACACTCAGCCAGCTGCCAGGTCAAGGTGTTCAAGGTGGGACGCCTCTGCTGCTGCTTCAAAATGTCCGTGTTGTTTCCTAAATTGGAAACATTTTTTCCTAAATTGTGTTTACAATCAGAAATTCTAACATTTCTCTCAAAGTTGCAGTCACAGTTTTTACGTTTTTTTTCCCATTTTTTCCCCTGGTCCTAATAAGTTGTCATGTCAATGTTAGCTTACTGAGACTCTGCACAATATTGAAGAAGCTAACCTTATTTTCCTTCTCAACAGAATTTTAGATTTTAAATTTACCAATTTTTATCATTCATTCCAAACGAATTTTTGAGATTCATCAGTTTTCTTTTTCACATGCTTTCACATGCTCCTAATATGCCAGCTCTGTTAGTCTCAGCGTAATCCATACTTGTTAACTTTATTGTTATCTTTGCTTGAAAGTTGATTATAAATGTGTAAATTTACAACATCGGGATTTCAGTTTTCAGTTAGGTCAGTAAGTGACGAAGTCTGACAGAAAGTGGATCAGGGACAAAATATGGGTCAATGTGGGTCTGACCGAACATGGGTCAGTCAATGACAAAACGTGGGTCAGTACCGGAACTTGGGTCAGTAACAGAATGCAGGTCAGTGACGGATCACAAGGATCACAGTGACGGGACGGAGTTTAGTAATGAAACGTAGGACAGTGAGGGAACGGGCGTAGGTAACTGAACACAGGTCAGGAGCAGAATGTAGCCATAAGATGACTGCCTGGCATTTCTGGACTGCTCCATATGTATTCAAGAGGGTAGGAATCTCAACATAGAAGTGTACAGGAAACCAACCCATACGGACCCGTATCTTCTGTTTGAGTCTAATTACTTTCTGGAACCAAACCTGGTAGTTGTCAGAGCACTGGTGCATTGGGCAAAAACAATTCCTACAACTTCTGAAGGGACCAGACGGGAGAAAAAAATACACCCGCAAAGCCTTCCAGACTTGCAGATATCCTAGGTGGACCTTGGTCAAAGATAGGAAGAAGCACATGTAAGACTGACCAGCAGAAAGAAAGGGAACAACATTGTCATCCCATATGTTTCAGGTGTAGCAGAGAAACTCTGGAGAACCTTCAACACCACAATAGTCTGGATTATTTAAAAAGCCAGCCCCACACCGAGACAGAAGCTGGTCCATCCTAAGGACAAAACACTGAGGGTGAAAGCAAAGCTGAGTGGTTTACCCCATCCAGTTCAGTGAAGAACGCTCTGACCTGTGGGTTGGAGAAACCAAACACCAGCAAGACAAAAGATGACACAGCACAGGAGAACCACCCATCAGGTCAAGATTCAGCAGTTCACCTTCATCTGACTGGCAGTGGACACTCATTTGAAGACAGAAGGGACACATGGGTTTGAAAGAGGAGTTAAGGAAGCCATCTATGTCAAAATGGAGAAACCCTCTCTGAACAGAGGTGGAGACCTGAGACATTTTCTTTGTCCAACCTACAATAGGGTCTTGGTCTCCCTGCCCAGGAACCTTAAACAACATTCACGCAAACAACATGGGAATGATGAGCCATCATCACACAGCAACACAGCCAGCTGGTACCAGTTTTGGGTCGTCAGCCAAGTACCGGATGGAAGAGGGATTCCTGGACATCAGCATGACCTGGATGACTGAGAACGGTTACAGACTTTTAGCTATCTCAATCATAGCTAGTCTGTTTTCTCCTTCAAGTGTAACAGATTATTGACCTCCAGGTCCATCTTAAACGGAAGCTTTACTAACAGGGCTCCTCAACAAAATCATGTTTTAGACCCTTAAATAGCCTTAAAAGGGCCAGTTAGACTCTGAAATCTTTCATGACACATGATTGATGTGGCCTTGTCTGGTGTTTTGTTTTTTAGCCCAAAGGAGCTGATCGTAAACTAAAGACTGACAGGGAGAAGATGGAGAAGAAGAGTCCTCATGACAGAGAAAAGTACCAGCCGTCCTACGACACCACACTGCTGAAAGAGGTGAGGTCCGTTGTTTGTTTGCCATCATGCTGGAGCTTTATTGATCCCAGCGGTAAATTCTTGTGTTACCTGGATGTTCCTGTCATCTCATGCTGTCAACCCCCCTACCTTCGCTGCACTCAGAGGAGTTTTAACCAGGATTACATCAGTGGACGTTAATGGCTCACTTCACATTCTTTTTATTGATGCTTGTCAATGATTGAGGCTCTGTGGCGTGTCACTTCACTGTCCTGAACACTGAGTCAATCAGTGGGTTCTGTTAATCTAGTTTCTTATTCTACTCGAATGAAGATCAACGCGACTACAGTGACAAAGGAACAGTTCAAATGTGTGTGAAGGAGAAGCAGGTATACTTAAAAACTTTCAAGTTAAGTGGTCAAAAATAGAAATCTTCAAATAAATAAATAATAATAGCCTGCATGACCTTCTTCCACTTTGATCAGGAGCACAGAGATAATTTCTTCCTACACACATCCGGACAGTGATCAGGAACATAAATCAAAGTGTCATCTGCATATAAATTGATACGTTTTTATTGATTAACACCAAATAGCATTGAGCACAATAAAGACATACTGGAGTACTGGAGGACTGTAGCCTCAGTATTTGAGGCGCTTGCTTAACCCACTGCGCCACCGAGTGGCCCGAGCCTCAGGGGTGTTTTTGAGCCAGTCCATGGAGTGAGGTAGAGCATCCCCAGAGGTGAGAGAGCATGATTGATGCAGACGTTAGTGGACATATTGGAGAAAGTAACACAGGTGATGAGGAACAGATGGCAAGGTTTGGTATCAAGGAACACAGACATCCTTAGACGGCAGAGGAAGACTCTGGTGGTGAGGAAGATGAAGAGGACAAAGGCAGAGCAGAGGATTGAAGTGATGGAAGCTGAGGGAAGAGTGTTGTCTGGCTTTCAGGGAGGAGTTGAGACAGGCTCTGAGAAGTGGGACACTGAGAGGAGTTAAGAGAGTAGACAGGAGTACAGGGAGTCGATCCAAACCACCGTACACCCTTTGTTTGACAGGGAGTCAAACAAAGGGTGTACGGTGGTTTGGATGGACTGTAAAATGAGGGAGACACCGATCAGGGGCCAGAGGTATGACGGGAAGATGGAAAGTGTTGATGAACGAGGAACATTTGAGAGAACGAAAAGTAGAAGAGGTGACGTTGTGGACCGAGAGGTAGCAAAGATTAGAAAGAGTAAAGTGGGGAGGACTTTGAAGAGGATGGAGAGTGGAAAGTTTGTTGGTCCTGATGATACACCCGTGGAGGTATATAGGTGTCTGGGAAAGGTGGCAGTAGAGGTTTTGAGTCCGTTGTTCAACAAGATCTTACACAGCGAGAGGATGTCTGAAGAACAGAGGTGAAGTATGCTGGTGTTGATCTTTAAGAGCAAGGGAGACAATTAAGTTATGGAGAAAAGTCATGGAAGATTGACTAAGAACAGATGAGAACATTTGTGAACATCAGTATGGCTTCATGCCAAGAAAGAGTACTACAGATGCAGTATTTGCTTTGAAAGAGTACTACAGATGCAGTATTTGCTTTGAGAATCTTGATAGGTGTACCGAGAGAGGAACTGTGGTTCTGTACGAGGAGGTCTGGAGTGGTGGAGGACATGTTTGGGAGCTGTGAGACAGTGGTGAGGTGTGCTGTAGGTGTGACAGAGGAGCTCAAGGTGGAGGTGGGATTGCATCAGGGATCAGCTCTGAGCCTCTTCCTGGTTGCTATGGTGATGGACAGACTGACAGGTCCACAATGTTTGCAGATGACATTGTGATCTGTAGTGAGAGCAGGGAGCAGGTGGAGGAACATCTAGAGAGGTGGAGGTATGACCCGGAGAGGACAGGAACGAAGCTCAGCTGCAGCAAGACAGAGTACATACGTGTGAATGTAAGGAACCCAAGAGGAACGGTGAGGTTGCAGGGGGCAGAGATAGAGTTTAAGTTATTCCATGAAGCTGGAGTTCCACATAAAACAGCCCCATGCAGGTAGAAAAGCCCCCGGACGCAGATTGAACAGAATCATTTGAACTGGTTAGCCTTAAATGTTCGTTCCAAGGTCTTCCTAACCTGCTCGATTTTCTTTGACCCTCTCGTGCAGTGCTCACCGTGGCCCGATGCTTTAAATCTGGTCAACCACAGCACCAGCAGCACTCCTTCACCGGTTTACCTCGGGTCACCAACGCCCTGCACTTTCACTGACGGGTGAGTGAATGTTCAGGTTTCCATCCACCAACAGAAAGCTGCAGTTTTAGTGTCGGTGTGGAGGAGAGAAGCTGTTTTTATGATAAAAGACTGAGGTAGCAACAGTTCTGAAGCCCAACTGGTTCCTGAGCTGAGACTTTGGTCACTGACTCAAGTGTAGAAAGAAAACAACAAATCAAATGCTGGTGTTTGCTGAAGTCAACAGAGAAACTGTGAAGGTTAAAAAATGTTTTAGGGCAAAAGTTGTCATTTTGAGAAAAATATATAATTTTACAAGAAAAAAATTCTTAATTTTATCAGAAAATAGTTGTCATTTTGTGAGGGCAAAACAAAACTGTTTTAACTTAGTAATTGTTAATTATACTAGAAAAATGTAATGACTCATTTAAGAGGACAATTCTTCACAAAAAACATACATATGTTCTCAAGATTGTGATAAATGTAAAATAAATCTCACAAACCAATCTTATACTTACAGAGTATACATATATTGGCAGATATGTACCATCTAAAGTAAAAGAGAGATAAGATTGATGTCAAATATCTGCATAAGGAAATAACATAAATGTTGGCAGCAGAACATCCTGGTTCAAAATAGTCCAGTGGCAAAATCAGGTGCAGGAACGGCAGGTTTGGATCCAGACCCTATCAGTAGAGGATTCTACTGCAGATCAGTGTTTCTGCTGCGGTTCACCTTTGAACAGAATTCAAACAGAATATTGAAAACGGTCCAAGAAAACCAGCGCCTGAACTGATCTTTTCAATAAAATAAAATATTTATATACTTAAAAAGTCGTCAAACACAAAATAAAGAGGTGCGTCATATTTCTATTTGAGTTCTACAATTCCTCATAAATTGAAACGTCGAGGTCACTTGTTTAAAAAAAAAACTCTGAAAATAAATAACAAAAATTGATCCTCACAAAATATTCAAATACAAAGTAGGGGTGGGCGATATGACCTAAAATTAATATCACGGTATTTTTCATCTTTTGAACGGTGACGGTATAATATCACGGTATTTTTTGGTACGTTTTGGGAGGAGTAGCCTGTCCTGTCCCTTTATGTGAATAAGGTTAATATTTTTATAATATAATAAGTAAATGGTAGGTATCCTTATCAAAAAGAGACATGGGAGAGTATTATGCATTCTCGACATATTTATTTGGCAAAAAACCTAAAGATCTTACACATACACACACATATATATATATATATATATATATATATATATATATATATATATATATATATATATATATATATATATATATATATGTATATATATATTATATTATATTATATTATATTATATTATATTTTAAATATTTTGTAAACCTGTCTTAAAATGTAATACTGGACCTCGGTTGGGCTGGTTGGACAGCGGGTGGTGGAAAATTTCCCTTAATTTTATTCTCTTATTCTCTAATTTTCTTCTAAAGCCCGCGGTACAGGTGTGTTTTTTCGAGAGAAGAACATGGTTATGGGTATTTTTTTGTCACTCTTTCTTTCTTTTGGGCAAAAAGATTCTTTTAAACCGACATTCATTAATTTTTTCTCCATCTTGAAGTCGGTGGCTGGTATTCCGGCAGGTTGAAACAGCGCTCTGCGCTCCGCTGCCGTCAAAGACCCGCCCAGCTCCACTTATGATTGGCTAGTGTTAGTTTGGTTGAGCCAGAGCTGCTTTCCTCTCATTCCATTGGTAGACGAACTCGGTTGACTCAACCTTTTTTTTTCTCTCAAACCTTTTTTTTTTTTTTTTTAAAGCACTCAAACTCGCACGGCGAGGAAAAAAAACTCCGTACGCCGGGTATCCGGCACGGTGCCGGAATACTTTAAGCCCTGTCATTTCTTACTACTCTTGTCGTAAGGTGTAGCAGCAGTAAGGATGCCTGCAGTGAAAGCTGTTTAGTCTTGGGACCGCTGCTCCGCTGGTGCTGCTCAGCAGCACCAGCGGAGCAGCGGTCCCAGCGGGACGAGCTGCTGGTCGCACTTGCGCTCGTTTTGGTCCGGGTTGCCTCTTCATATTCACGGGCGTGCGTGTTTTTTAAGTGATGAAACAGGTTGCTTGTGTTTCCACCTCTTGCTGTCACAACATGGCAGCAAACCTTGCATATCACCGACGTTTTTAATGCCTTATTTAGGCTTATTATTTTATAATTGATTTATTACGGTATTGACGGTATTGCAAAATCCATGTCGTAGCGCAGTTTCACACCGGTGATGACTATGACACCGGTGTACCGCCCACCCCTAATACAAAGGTGTGTTTTTATTTGACTCCTGTACTGCGTTTGTTTGTTTTGGGTGACTTCGTCAGATGTGATGCGACTATTGAACAGAAACACCTGCATCTATTTATCCAGTCGGTTTACTGACGGTGGAAGTCCCGAACTAACGCCAGTATTCACTAAGTCGTTTCAGACATTTCTACCGAAATTAAAACGACCTTGCGTATGATGCCGTCTGTTGCGCTCCGTCCTCTATCTCGCCAAAAGGTGGATGATATACCCTGACGAAGAGAAGCGCTTTATATGGGAGCTTCTGGGAAGAAAATGTGGGTTTTTGAGATTTTGAAATGCGTGCCCTCTGGCCCTCTCTTTTGGATTGGGATGGTACAGTGAAATTTCATCTTATAAAGATTGAGGACTAGATAATGTTTCCTAACAAGTAGAAATCAAATTAGTAGAGAACAAAATTCATCATGTGTTTTTCTTCATGTTGTACATGTTCTCTAGCAACAGTTCTCCAAACCAGCAGGGGGAGGTGCTCATGGCTGGCTGCTCTGATGTAAGTAATGGACACTGATGCAGTGCTACAGTGTTAACCTTGCTCTTTTATCCCCTTTAGGCCAATATTTGGAGACATGGATGGTGTGCTGCTATACTCATTTCAAGGACTCTTCTTCTTTTTGACATGTAGCATCTTCTGCCATTGTCCTCGCCGCTGGACACTCAGCAGTGGCTTCACCGTCACAGGTTCTCCCCTTTCTCAAGGCTCTTCTACAGCTTCTCAGGTAACACGGTGATAAATGTTCACACACTTTGGTCCATGGAACTAATTTTGGAGGTCATTTTGGGAGATTTTGGGAGAGATGAACTGAAGGCTTGAGGAATGTTAGTCAGTCGCAGCAGAGCCATGTACAGGTTGTTTCTGGTGTTGTTGCAGGTGCTGATCTGTTGAGGATGAGCAGGGACGATCTGATCCAGATCTGTGGTCCAGCAGATGGCATTCGCCTCTTTAACACTTTGAAGGGAAGGTGAGTCTTGAAACTACACCAGTTAAAGTCTCCACAGCCATTAACTGTTACTTCTTATATGCAGACTGTAGATGTATGAGAACCTCTGATCCACCATGGGGCTCCAAAGCCGTTAACTGGAGAACTAAGAGTTCTATGTACATTTGACTGATACCTGGTTAGTTGGTGGACTACAGAGACCTTTACATAAACAAGTGTAGACAGAAGAAATGGAGGTGGTCAGAGGGGGGGACTGCAGGTCAGTGGATCATGTTGGTGTCCCCGTGCAGTGTAGCTCTATAGCAGCATATCTAGGATGGAGCTCTGTTTAAGACCAGCTGCTCTAGTCTTGTCCTGTAGCTGCAGCCATGACTACTGGCCCTAACACACTAGAGTTTACACTCACTGGAGGCTTTACTAAAGACTAATGTTTTAAGTTTGCTTTTAAAGATGGAGGTCGTGTCACCCTCCTTAATCCAAACTGGAACTTGGTTCCATAATAATTTCCCTCTGCCTCTTGCTGAGTGCAGACGCTTCGCTCTCCGCTCCCCCCGCTTTGTTTTTCTTCTTTCCTCTGCAATCTTTTCTTTTCTGCAAAACAATTTCTGGAAAGCAGGACCTGGATACCTTACCACTGGGAGCTATTTGTGATAGTTACTGAAGTCTACCACTTTTATTTTAAACTGTTTTAGTACTCTGTGAGCGTAGCTTATCAGCAGCACAAGCCTGCGCTATTGTGACTGGGATTGAGGATCTCAGCTAGCAGCAGCTAGCAGAAGCTAACTAGCAGCAAGATGCCTCCCTTTTCCTTTTCCATGGATGATTACCACAAACTGCTCCAGAAGATAGCAGTACTGGAAACAAAGATTCACAGGCTCGAAGTGAATGAAGAGATAAATGGACAATATGGGAATGAATCTACTCTGCCGACTTCCCAAAACAGTGAAAGGGAGCAGGCTAACAGAAAGCTAACTAACACCACCAAGACGCAACAGGAGCCGAGTATAAAAGGCAATAAATCAACAAGCCCTCCCTGGAACTCTCTTGGTGCGAAGCCAAAGCATTACAAATCGCCTCCCTCAGATCTGAGAAGACGGTTATCAGGCAAAACCCGGCACCTGCTTAATAGACGACATCGAGTGGCCTGCACTACCATCGCACAGGAATGACTCTTCAACCCCAGTACCCGGAAAGAGGAGGAAGGCTACAACAAAAGCTAAGAGCAAATCGCCCCAAGACACAGGGATTCTACTGGAGAACAGATTTACTCCAATCTCTCAAACTGCTGACTCCCTGAGAGAAAGCTCATCTTCCGGCTCCAGAGACAGGTATGAGGCTAAATCCCTTGCTAAAGGGCTACAGGCAGAGCTAATGACTGGGCCTCGTGCGCTGATAGTGGGCGACGGAGCTGTGAATGAGATCAAATCCTTTTGCAGCAAAAACTCAAAAGTACTCTGTTTTACCAACGACATGGTGTCTGATATCACAAAGAAGATCCGGAGCATTGCTGCGGAGCATCCGACAGCTAAAGCTCTCGTCATACACACAGGAGCCGTTGATGTTGTGAAGCAAAAATCGGAGATATTAAAGCAAGACTTCACTGATCTGATGAGCACAGTTGCATGCTTAAATACTGAGGTGTTTTTCAGTGGACCTGTACCAACGGTTCGGCAAGGAGATGAGAGATTCAGCAGACTGATTAAGCTAAACAGATGGCTCAAAGATGCATGTACTGCTCAATCAATTAACTTCATTGACAATTTCAACATCTTTTGGGGTCGTAGACATTTCTTTAAGGCATGTGGCTCTCGTCTGAACAAGGCTGGAGGACAGTTGCTAAGCAGCAACATTTTTTATCATCTACGTCACAAACAGGCCCCCATCAAGAACAAGAGGCAGGATGTTCCAAAACAACCGATAAGGCGGCGCTGTGATGAGAACACTGAGACAAGGACTGACCATGGAAAACAGAGTCAGAGAGAAACGGCATCATCCTTATCCTCAACCCAACAGGGGGAGTCTCCCCCAGCCCCAACAGAAGACCACTGTTGCCAATCCTATGAAAGGTGAAGCAGAGGTAATCAGAAAGCGTTATATAAACGATAACACCTGTGCATTATTCACCCAGGGTTTTACACCATCACCAACCCTTCCCTCAGTTCAAGTTGATGACCTTGTTAACAGTTTCAGTTCCAAAGTTATGACTGTTATTGATTCTATCGCCCCAATTAACACCAAAGTTCTGTCCGGGAGGAAAAAGTCACCCTGGAAAAATGCCACACTGGTTAAAGCACAGAGAAGGACATGTAGACAAGCAGAACACAGGTGGCGCAAAAACAAACTTCAGGTATATTACAACATTTATAAAGAGTCTTCGCAATTATAACCAGAAACTGAAGAATGCAAGGCAATCGTATTTTTCAGAGATTATCGATATAAACAGTAATAATGCTCGCACACTGTTTTCTGTGGTAGACAGACTGACAAACCCCACAGCCTCAATCCCCCCGGAACTGCTGTCTGAAAAGGGCTCTAATAACTTTGCTGCCTTTTTCACAAACAAAATATTACAGATAAGGCAGAAAACTGCAGTAATAAAACCTCTCACTCACTCACTCTCATCTCACTCATCTTCTCCCGCTTTATCCGTTCCCGGGTCGCGGGGGCAGCAGCCTCAACAGGGATGCCCAGACTTCCCTCACCCCAGACACTTCCTCCAGCTCTTCCGGGGGTAGTCCGAGGCGTTCCCAGGCCAGCCGAGAGACATAGTCTCTCCAGCGTGTCCTGGGTCTTCCCCGGGGTCTCCTCCCGGTGGGACATGCCTGGAACACCTCCCTAGGGAGGCGTCCAGGAGGCATCCGATACAGATGCCCAAGCCACCTCAGCTGACTCCTCTCAATGTGAAGGAGCAGCGGCTCGACTCCGAGCTCCTCCCGGGTGACCGAACTCCTCACCCTATCTCTAAGGGAGCGTCCAGCCACCCTGCGGAGGAAACTCATCTCGGCCGCTTGTATCCGCGATCTTGTCCTTTCGGTCACTACCCAAAGTTCATGACCATAGGTGAGGGTAGAGGCGTAGATTGACCGGTAAATCGAGAGCTTCGCCTTTCGACTCAGCTCCCTCTTCACCACGACGGTCCAGTACATCGACCGCATTACTGCGGACGCTGCACCGATCCGTCTGTCAATCTCACGCTCCATTGTTCCCTCACTCGTGAACCCGAGATACTTGAACTCCTCCACCTGAGGCAGGACTTCTCCAACCACCCGGAGAAGGCATGCCACCCTTTTCCGATGGAGAACCATGGCCTCGGTCTTGGAGGTGCTGATTCTCATCCCTGCCGCGTCGCACTCGGCCGCAAACCGCCCCAGCACATGCTGGAGGTCCCGGTCTGATGAAGCCAACAGGACAACATCATCTGCAAAAAGCAGAGATGAAATCCTGAGGTTCCCAAACCGCATCCCCTCCGGCCCCTGGCTGCGCCTAGAAATCCTGTCCATAAAAATTATGAACAGGACCGGTGACAAAGGGCAGCCCTGCCGGAGTCCAACATGCACTGGGAACAAGTCTGACTTACTGCCGGCAATGCGAACCAGACTCCTGCTTCGATCATACAGAGACCGGACAGCCCTTAGTAGAGGGCCCCGGACTCCATACTCACTCAGCACCCCCCACAGAATGGCACGAGGGACACGGTCAAATGCCTTCTCCAGATCCACAAAACACATGTAGACTGGTTGGGCAAATTCCCATGAACCCCAGTGTTCCACGACCGGGACGAAAACCGCATTGTTCCTCCTGAATCCGAGGTTCGACTATCGGCCGTAATCTCCTCTCCAGTACCCTGGCGTAGACTTTCCCCGGGAGGCTGAGAAGTGTGATCCCCCTGTAGTTGGAACACACTCTCCGGTCCCCCTTTTTAAACAGAGGGACCACCACCCCAGTTTGCCACCCCAGCGGTACTGTCCCCTTCCTCCATGCAATGTCGCAGAGGCGTGTCAACCAAGACAGCCCTACGACATCCAGAGACTTGAGGTACTCAGGGCGAATCTCATCCACCCCCGGTGCCCTGCCACCGAGGAGCTTACGAACCACCTCGGTGACCTCGGCTTGGGTGATGGATGAGCACGCCACCGAGCCCC
Source organism: Cololabis saira (assembly GCF_033807715.1). Taxonomy (NCBI): domain Eukaryota; kingdom Metazoa; phylum Chordata; class Actinopteri; order Beloniformes; family Belonidae; genus Cololabis; species Cololabis saira. The sequence goes on from NC_084592.1 coordinate 35,458,188, forward strand.
AACCCTCTGCTTCCTCAGTGGAAGGCATGTCAGTCGGGTTAAGGAGATCCTCGAAGTATTCCTTCCACCGTCCGACAATGTCCCCAGTCGAGGTCAACAGCTCCCCACCCGCACCGTAAACGGTGCCGGCAGAGTACTGCTTCCCCCTTCTGAGGCGCCGAACGGTCCTCCAGAATTTCCTCGAGGCCGACCGAAAGTCTTCCTCCATGGCCTCCCCGAACTCCTCCCAGACCCGAGTTTTTGCCTCCAGGACTGCCCGAGCTGCGGCCCGCTTGGCCTGCCGGTACCTATCTACTGTGTCAGGAGTCCCACCGGCCAACATAGCCCGGTAGGACTCCTTCTTCAGTCTGACGGCATCCTGTACTTCCGGTGTCCACCACCGGGTTCTAGGATTGCCGCCACGACAGGCACCGGAGACCTTGCGACCACAGCTTCGAGCCGCCGCGTCGACAATGGAGGCAGAGAACATGGTCCACTCGGACTCAATGTCCCCCGCCTCCCCCGGGATCCGAGAGAAGCTCTCTCGGAGATGGGAGTTGAAGATGTTGAAGATGAAGATAATAAAACCTCTTCTAAAAAAATCAAATATGGATGCTACAACACTTAGTAACTATAGGCCAATATCAAATCTGCCATTTTTGGGGAAAATCATTGAAAAGGTTGTTTTCCAGCAAATCCATGCTTTTATGATGCAAAACAACCTTTTTAACGTATTTCAGTCTGGATTTCGGCCACACCACAGCACTGAGACTGTACTCATCAAAGTCTTAAATGATATTCATCTGAATAATGATGCAGGCAAATCCTCTGTTCTGGTATTACTGGATCTCAGTGCTGCATTCGACACAGTTGATCATAACATTCTTCTCAGCAGATTGGAAAAGTGGGTGGGACTTACCGGCACTGTGCTTCAATGGTTTAAATCTTACTTGCATGATAGGGCCTTTTTTTTGTGTCAATAGGAAACCATGAGTCTGAGAGAACCAAGATCACATGTGGGGTTCCTCAAGGGTCCATTCTCGGACCGCTTCTATTCAACATCTATATGCTACCCCTAGCTCAGATTATGGAACATCACAACATTTCCTACCATACTTATGCCGATGACACACAGCTCTATATTTCAGTGTTACCACATGACTACAGTTCCCTACTCTCATTGAGTAACTGTATTCATCAAATCAATGAGTGGATGTGCCAGAATTATCTCCAGCTAAATGCAGAAAGGGAAAAGATCAGCGCTCACCTTGGCTCCATGTCATTGACAGCTACAAATCAAGGCAGAAATATTGGTGTAATTATTGACTCAGACTTGAACTTCAACAGCCATCTAAAGTTTATCACTAAATCTGCCTATTACCACCTAAAAAACATTGCTAGAATTAAGGGTATTCTGTCTAAACAAGACATGGAAAAACTTATTCATGCATTCATTTTCAGTAGGTTGGATTATTGCAATGGCATCTTTACAGGCCTTAACAAGAAATCTATCAGGCAGCTGCAGCTGATCCAGAACGCTGCCGCCAGAGTCCTTACAAACACCAGAAAACTGGACCACATTACACCGGTCATGAAATCACTACACTGGCTTCCAGTGAGTCAAAAGGATAGAGTTTAAAATCTTACTGCTGGTCTACAAAGACCTGAATGGTCTTGGACCAAAATAAATGGTTGATTTGTTAGTTCCTATGAAGCTCCCAGACCCCTGAGGTTCATCTGGATCTGGTTTGTTGTGGTTCCCAAGAACCAGAACCAAGCAAGGTGAGGCAGCGTTCAGTTATTCTGCTCCTCACCGGTGGAACAAACTTCCTGTAGACCTGAGGTCTGCTCCAACTGTCAGCTCCTTCAAATCAGGCCTAAAAACATTACTGTTTACTGAAGCGTACTCTTAAATTAAATACTCACCTGCTGGACTCTACTGCCCTTATTTTTAACAGCTTGTGCTTTTTATTATTTTACCTTCTTTTCTCATCATCTTATTCATAATTTTATTCAATCTTATTTGTTATTTACTGTTTAATTATGTCTTGCCGCTTTTAATGTCAATGTAAAGCACTTTGAATTACCTTGTGTTGAATTGTGCTATATAAATAAACTTGCCTTGTCTTGCAAAATACCCTTTGTATGATTTTTACTGAATTAATTGGTAAATTCCTCAGTAAAAAAAGTATTTCTTCTTTAAGAGGCTCTTCTGTCCTCCACTTGTTACCTGTATTAATGAGTTATAATGAATCAGTATAAAAGACACCTGTCCACAACCTCAAACAGTCCCACTCCAAACTCCATTATGGCCAAGACCAAAAGCTGCCAAAGGACATGAGAAACACAATTGTAGACCTTAGGAGTTCCTACAATTTTTACTTCTTCATGCTCCTTAAGAACATGTCAAGGGGTGGTTCAACTCCAGACTTTTCCTTTAACGTAAGGAAGTAATGGTGTTTGAGTCAGTTGCTTTGGTCTGAGCTTGTCAATGTTTATCTCATTTTCATCAGTAATCAGTTTGTCATAAATGTCGTTTCAGCAAGATTAAAGGATTGACAATACTGTAACATAAACTCTCATCCTTCTCGATGGATTTTCATTAGTCGGGCATGAAAATGTGGTGTTGGCTATCACTAATAAATGCAAAAGATATGCATGTTAATGATTCCTCAATGACATAAACATTAAATAAAATAATGTTTGTTTTATATTGTATAAAATGTACAGTATTTTTAAGATATTCATTTTGATACTGTCATTAATTTAATGTACTACTGAGAGTGTAATACTGAGAATTGTTCTGGATCACGGTACCATGAAATTGGAATAAAATTGAGTTGAACTGTTTAACCATAATATATCTATTAGATATAGTTCATCCACATTCTATTTTATACAGTAAAGTTGGAACTTTGGCTCGTCCCTCTCACATACAATGGTGTTACAAGGCGCTGATCAACACCTCTGCTCACATCCCTAGGTGTATACAGCCTCGGCTGACCATCTACGTCTGTCAGCAGCAGTCCAGAAATCAGCCTCCCATCAGGCCTGGAGGTGGAGACGGTAAGAGCTTTATGTTTCTAACATGATCAAATTATACATATTCATTCTACATACACCAGAACAGTGTGTCAGGTTCCACAGGGTTCTGGACTTGGGCCATTACTTTTCACTTTACACATGAAATGATTATCCAGCAGCATTGCTATGAAGATGAAAGTGTTACTGGCCTCAGGTTTAGGAGTGCCTGAGCCAGCAGCAAACACTCCTGAATGGTAATGATGGAAAGAGGTTGTACCTCAAGCAAACCTGATGCAACTAATGAAGACCTTGATTGGTTGCACCAGGTGTGCTTGAGACCACACCTGATTTGCTAATGATTGCTCTTAAGAGGAATTTTATTTAGGGGGTTGAATAATTTTGAAACTGCAGTGGTCATTCAAAGTGGCATTTTGTATTGAATTCAGAGAAACCACTTGTAATATTAGTTGTGTTTAGCAATTTAGTTTGTTCTTATTTTATTTGTTTATTGCAAACAGCTTCTAGTCTGTACATTTTGCCAATAAACCTAATTTGCAGTTAGGGTTGAATAATTTATATTGCAAATGTATATAACTCATCCACCTCTGTCAGAGCCACGATCATCACACACCTGGACTGAATCTGCCTGCCACCTTGCACTCTAACTCTTGCCACAGCACCTTACCTATTTATTTATCTTGTGTTTTTTTCAAGTGTCCAAGTGTCCTTTCTACCTCAGTTTTGTTTTGTTTTTACTCTATTATTCTATTGTATTTACATGGGACTGCTATGACAACAAGATTTCCCCTTGGGGATGAATACAGTCATCCATCCATTAATAAATTATGTTTTCTATTTTTAAATTAGTTGAATAGCTGAATCTCAAAAAAATTAGGGGGTGTGTGCTTTTATAAAACTATAAATTGAGGTGCATTTTCCAACCCTCTACAATAGCAATGTTTAAAAGGCATATCCTCCGAATGACTTCTTATTCAAGGATGAGACCAAAGTGGAGATGTTTGGTCTTAAGGCCCTGACACACCAAGCCGATTTTCGGCTGTCGGGCCGTCGGTGAGCGTCTGTCGGGATAGTTTCCCCGGTGTGTCCCGCACGTCGCCACAGGTCGGGTGCCCATCGGAAGCTTTTCAGCCGATTCGACATGTTGAATCGGCGTCGGACGTCGGTCAAACAGCTCACTCTGTGATTGGCTGTTCCCAGAATTTCCCAGAATGCTTTTCGTCGTCATTTGCAGACTGAATAAAAAAAAAAAAACATGGCGGACATTTCTTATGAATAAAATCTATATTTTGAGTTAGTTTCTGCATAAAAATGCGTTTTGATTACATTTCTAGCGAGAAATAAATATTTTACTTTCATAATATTCACTCAGCGAATGTATATAGTCACTCGCTTGTCTTTTTCAAACCGCGCCAGAATAAAGGCTGATTTATGGTTCTGCGTTACACCAACGTAGAGCCTACGGCGTAGGTTACGCGGCGACGCGCGCCATACGCCGTACCTTACGCGGTAGGCTCTGCGTCGATTTAACGTGGAACCATAAATCAGCTCCGGAGCCGGCAGGCAGAAAATCCCGAAATTTTCGGAGCAAATTTCTTAACAGGCGTAGCTACAACTGTTAGATTTCATCTATTAAACCAACATTTATCTTCTTAAATAATTTACTTCAGCCAGCGGTAATTCTACACAGTTTTGTTTGTCTGTTTTGTATTGCACTTGTGTTTTTCTCAATAAAGCTTTGAAAAAAAAAAGCGCTGTCCTCCTCCTTGAGCCCCTGAATACAGACTACCGCTACCTGCTGGTATGGAGGGGAATTACCTCTCACGCATGCGCAGAACGTACGTGCTAATTCGCCGTCGGGTGTCGTATTTGCGGTGTGCCTAGTGAGCCCGACCCAGCCCGACACAGCCCGACACAGGCGACGCGAGCAGAGAGCGGGCGACGTCGGGTTGGTGTGTCAGGGCCTTTAATGTCCAGAACACGTCTGGAGAAAACCATCAGAAACACCTCAGACCCACCGTCAAGCACGGTGGTGGAGGGATGATGGGCTGGGGTTGTTTTGCAGTCTTAAGACCATCAGCCTCATCAAATCAAATCAAACTTGATTTATATATTACTTTTCATACACGAGTAACTCAAAGTGCTTTACATAATAAAATCAACATTTAACATAAAAAAACTCACACTCATGGTTAAAAACACACATCTGGTCATTTTCACACACATCCTCACATTAATACCATCACAGCACACATATATATACATATATATACAAAATTAAAATAAATCTAAGGAAAAAAAAAAATAAAAAATGTAAAAAAAAAAAAAATTGTTATAAGCTAAACTAAAAAGGAAAATCTTGAGCCTCTTTTTAAAAATGTCTGTCTCTCTGCGGCCCTGAGGTTCTCTGGTCGGCTGTTCCACAGATGAGGACCGTAATAGTGGAATGAGATCTCGCCAAAAGTTTTTGTTCTAACTTTAGGGACAATTAAAAGGCCAGTACCAGAGAACCTCAGGATCCCCGAGGGCTCATAATTTAAAAGCAGATCAGATAAATAAGAAGGCCCAGGACCATTAAGACACTTATAAACTAATAAAAAAAAACCTTAAAATCAATCCTGAAATGCACAGGGAGCTAGTGCAAACTCTGGCAATGTTTTTAAGATGTTAAAATCCTGTCTTTGTTACATTTCTAATATGTGAAACTAAATCCAGCTCAGAGTCAAAAAGAACGTCCAGATTTCTCACACACTTAGAAGATTTAAAATGTTTTAGTTTTGTTAAAATTATCTCTCTCCCGATAATTAAGACTTCAGTTTTGTCCTGGTTAAGCTGTAAGAAGTTATCTGCCATCCATGACTTAATCTCTAAAATACAGTCTAAAAGAACATGAATTGGTTCTACGTATGTCATCAGGAGACACAGTGATGTAAAGTTGTGTATCATCAGCATAGCAGTGAAAATCAATGCCATGTCTCCTGATGACATCCGCAAGTGGCAAAGTGTATAAATTAAAAAGTAATGGGCCTAAAATGGATCCTTGGGGAACCCCTAAATTTACTTTATGGAATCTTGAGGAGCATATAGCCATACTTACAAAATATTGTCGATCAGTGAAATAGTGCCAGAGACTCCCGCCAGACTTCTAAGTCTTTTTAATAAAATGTGATGATCTACTGTGTCAAAAGCTGCGCTTAGATCCAGTAGCACCAGGATTGAAAGCTTCTGTGAATCCTTATTGGATGTGAGATCAATAACAATCTTTAAAAGGGCTGTCTCTGTACTGTGGTTTGTCCTAAAACTAGACTGATATTTCTCAAAAATATTGTATTTATTTAAAAATGTATTTAATTGGATAAAAACAATTTGATGATCTACAAGGAATTGTGCAGGTTTCAGTTTAAAAGATGACGCACACCCAGATTTGGGAAAGTGTGTTGTACCGAAAATAAAATAAGAGAAACAAAATAAGAGAATGAAGGTGTGGAATGACATAGCTAAATTCCAGACCTGAACCTAAGAGCTGTGTAGAAGTGAACATCCAAACTCCTCAAGAGGAATGGACCAGAATTCCTCCACAACCATGAGAGACACGGATGAAGTTAGACAGGAAACATCTACTGAAAGACCCTTGGTAAATGTTTCCTTCAGCGGAAGGAACTCTCGGTTGAATCATCAGTGTTCCTTTGGTGGGTGATGTTATATCGTTGTGTCTCCCCACAGTCTACCACGCTCTGTACCTGGAGGAGCTGACCCTGCTGGGCCTGTCTGAAAAGATTGCCATGCTGTTCAGCATCACTCCACAACAAATTACTCACATCTACAGACAAAAGCCCACTGGCATCCACATCTTAGTCTCTGACGAGGTATCTGTCGACCACTAACACAGTCGCACACTTCTGTCATGTCGGTCAGATTTAGGCGTGGGCTGGGCACCAACCTTTGTATCATGAAACATGAGTGGACACAGGGGGCGCTGTTCGGCCTTCCGGGTCCATTCACATAGACCAGATTAAAAGCTTAAATCACGTTGAGCCGCTGGGTGGCACAGTGTTTAAAGCAGACGGCCCATGTACTGAGGCTACAGTCCTCCTGCAGCGACCCTTTGCTGCTTGTCATCCCCATTCTCTCTCTCTGCCCCCTTCCTTTCTGCACTTTGAATAAAGGCCACTAGAGCCATAAAATATATTCAAAAAAAAGCTTAAACACATGAACTTTGCTCATTATTGGCCTAAATATGTGAGACGTACAACAACTTGTTCTGTCATTTGGAAACATGGTAGCTCACCATGTGGCCATGTCTCACGACGGCGGTCACAGATATGGCAGACAAACATAGTTGGTTCAGCACAGAGGGATAAACTACGTGATTTCAAACATTCTTTGTCTTCCAGGTCTTTAGAGCAGACCAAAAATTTGGAAATGGATCAAATTCCAGTGTAAAGATGAAAAAAATTGTGAAATTCCTGTTTGGTTTAGGGAAATATATAGTTAAATGCTAACATTTCAGAAGGAGGAAATACACATATCCATCCATTTTTTGTACCTGCTTAATCCTGAACAGGGCAGGTCGCCAGTCCATCACAGAAATATACATATATTTGATAGAAATTATAAATAAGTATTTGATATCTTTCAATATGCAGTGTCTTAGTCTATAAATTGCAGATTAGATAAAAGCATACATCTGTAACTGAAAAAACATAAAAAAAATGTGATCCTATGCACTTATGAATTTTTAAATGGAATGAAATTAAAAAATCCCATTCAAGTGTACAGGTTAAATGTCAGGTGACCACCACTGACAGCCATGTTACTAAGCAAGCTCTCGGGACACGTCCACTGCATGTCAAAGTTAGCTTTGCTCACAGCTCCTTCAGCTGAATCCCACCAAAATATTGTCCACTAGTAGCGGGTATGGAGGCTGACCTGGTAGTTCGGAGCCCCCTGGTGGCTCGGAGGTCCCATGAATGCTGTACTGAAAAGGTGAACGCTATATCTTTCTGTGAGGAGCGTCTCTGAAATGATCTGTTTCGTTTCAGATGGTGCAGAACTTCAGGGAGGAAGCGAGCTTCATCATCAGCACGTTAGGCGGTGAGTTTCTTTCTCTTCAACCTGCAGTTAGCCTTAGCGTGACTTTTGGTGTTTTTGAACTTTGCTCTTTGCTCACAGATGAAAAAGCAGATGGCTATCACGTCGTCCTGAAATAACCAGCAAGAAGTGCCGAGTTTTTCATCGGTGGAAATGTACAGACTGTAAATAATTCTCCCTCTGCTGACATTTGAGTATTGAAAAATGAACATGGGCCGGCGATCTGGAGGATGTTCATTCAACTGGTTTATTTTGTGAAAAATAAAGAAATTATGACACATTACTCTTTTATTCAACAGCTTAGATTCTGGCTCTTGAAAGCATTATAAACTCTTCAAACACTGACTTCTAAAGCAGCTTTTTCTGTTTATTGTGTGAGGGGATTCTGGGAGGTTGTTAACCGTGATTTCACAGAGGAAATCACCGTGAGCATCGGCCAATCAAATTAGGGCTACGCAGCAGTGAAATCATACAAGGGGGCGGGACAGTTTTAAATTACACGGCTTATTTGTGTAACGAGAAGTAAGACATTTGAAGTGTTTGTGGTATCATGCTACGGCCGTCGACGGTTCCTGCTGGCTTCACAGAAAACACATTGGGACTCCCGTCATGTGACCCGGAGGTGAATTTTTCTGATGGGCAGAAAAGGCATCTGATGCCAGTGTAAGAACTTTTTTCCAGTACGCGTGGGTTGTTGGAACATGGATGTGTTTCGATGAGGCTTTACCCCTTGTGGCGGGGAATCCCAGACGGCCTAGCGTGGCCGGGTTCCTCACCTGACATGAGCCGCAGATCATTGACGACTGTGGAAACGAGCTGCTGTTCTTATTTTTATCCTGATCTTTGACGTTTTGCTCGTTTACTTGTGAGTCTCTCTTTTCTAACCTGCACATTTTGTTTGTTCTTAATCTAAATTTTACATTCGCCTGACAGGAACAACAACTTCTGTTGACTGTTTGTGTCAAACAGAATCGGTTTGAAAAATTAAAACAACAACTCTTCATTTTGTGAATTTTTGAGCTTATAAATTATACATTTGTCTTTAGAATTTGCTTTTAAAGTCAAATATATCTTTTTTTTTTTGGCAAATTGTCAAAGTTACTTATTTTGTTTAATTTGCGGGATTAGACTATTACTAACAAAATGTGTTTTGCAAGTTTTCAAATTTATAAAAATTCTGTAAATATTTGTAAATGAATTAGACCAGCTTCTTGCCAAATTTGATTTCTCTCAAAACTTTGTACATTTATCAAATCTGAATTGAATTTTTGCAAATTTGTGATTTCATAAATGTGCAGCTTTTAATGTTTTGCTTATTTTATTTGCAAATGTGTACAGTCAGAAATTACAGATCCTAAAATTTATGAGAACATAAAATTTAAATTTAACAAACTGCGAGTTTCCTTGTCAGGTGTTTATTTCTTACTTCTGTAATAAAGATAACTCTATTAATACCTATACATCACAGCTACCATTACGGGAAGTCTTTGCCTGATGTAAAAACCACCAGCTCTGAACGGCACGTCTCCACGGATTGAGGCGTCTGTTTGAAACTATGTCAAAGAGCAGTTGTAAAGAACTGAATCCACCCTCAAACTGAAATTAAAAACAGTTTTTATTGTTGTTTTCTTTATGTTCAACTGTTCAGTAAGTTAAATTGACTGATTTTTTTTAAAAAGTCTTTTCCATTTTTTTACGTTTAGCCCTTAGAATGAATTGATTTACTTTTTTATGGCAGGGTTCTGAAGATTGAGTTTAGTTGCATTGCCATATTGGTTTAAGCTATGAGTTAACAGATGAAATGATTCCAATCATTAACAGTTTTCTGTTTTAAACTGAATCATTTATTCTCTTTTTGTTGTCTTTTGGCCACCCTGTGATCCTAAGGTTTTAATAAATAAAAAGATTATTGTCATAAGTTAGAAAAATATTTAACGAAATTTTTTTTTTCTTTAATCAACAAATAAGGACTAAATATTTTTGACTGCACATATTTGCAGTCAGGTTTTAAACATTAAAGGAGGTGCAACTGTTTTAAGGGGAACATTAATTTTATCATCGTTCAAAGACTTTTCCCGTTGTTGTTGTTTGCCCCATTAAACATACTCAATTATTTCTGAGGCATCAACTTTATAAGTATTTTAGTGTGGCAGATAAGCAAACCAATTGTGCATTTTATGATAGAAGCATGAAACTTTCTACATATCATCTACAACCCCCAAGGATTAATTTCTGAAGTGGAAGCACTTTGGGTCTGACCTCTGGTGACCTTGAGAGGTCATTGACCTCAGCATTGCATTTTTCCATTATTTTCGCTTCATTCTCCATTATAATAAGTACATCATTTAAAAAAAAAAAATATGTCTTTGTTATAATAAAGAAAATTTTGCTCAGTCATGGCCTTTTGTGTGAGTTTGTATATGACAATACTGTTGCTGACCAGCAGAGGGCAGTAGTTCGCAGTTGGCAGTTGGCAGGTGGAAGCTGGCAGCACCATTTACTATGACAGAAAGAGTGTGATGTTGCTGTCAGGAAAGGTGAGTATTTTAATCCCCATCCATCTGATGAAAGACAATAGCTATTCATTAATTAAATTAAATAGCTAGCTAGCTAACTGTTAATGAATTAAACAAAATAGCCTAGCTAGCTAGCTGTTGATTAATTAAATAAAATGTCTTGCTAGCTAGCTAACTGTTAATGAATGAAATAAAATAGCTGTATCTAGCTGTTGATGAATTACATAAAATCATTTGCTAGCTAGCTAGCTAGCTATCTGTTAGTGAACTAAATAAAATAGATATAGCTAGCTGTTAATTAATTAAATAAAATTGCTTGCTAGCTGGTTGTTGATGAATTAAAGCTATCTAACAGATGTAATAGTAAATTTACACAATGTGTTATGTTCTTTCAGGATTCCTCTGTAGCCTGTGTCAGCTAGCCTCCAGCGCCCTTCAAAATTGCGATAAGTCAACACTGCCTGCATCATGTCAAAACGCCATTTACTGGTTGATCCAATTCAGCCTTTTACATCTAAGAATTCCAAGTTTAGTAGCTCTATTGACTGGGAAGTCTGTGCTCTTTGTCAAATAAAAACAGGAGAAGCTTTGCAATGCCCCACCAGGCATAACAAGCCATCAGAAGACAGTGGTTATGTGTCATTGGCCAGGGATCTCCATGCATTCCAAGAAATTGGACAAATACCACCTGAGTTGGACTTGGACAGGCTGGATGATGGGAATGGCATAGAGGCCACGCTGAGGACCAACAGAGCACAGTGGCACAAGGCCTGTAGAGTAAAATACAATCAAAGTACACTGCAACGACGGCGGAAGTCATTAGAAAAGTTGGAACAGTGTGATGTAGCCATGGTTCACACACGGTCTTCTCACAGTCATATCCACCCAAAAGACCCTTTGTGTTTCTTCTGCAACAAGCCTGCTGGGTCCGAAGTGCTCAATATGGCATCAACAAAACAGTTAGATGCCAAAGTTAGAAAAGCTGCCGTGGAAACAGAAGACACTGAGTTGCTTGCTAAACTTGCACCTGCGGACATGATAGCCCTTGAAGCAAAATATCATCTAAACTGCCTCCAGAAGCTATATAACAAAGCAAGACAGGCTATATCAAAGGATGAACACAAGGAAGATGCTCAGCTACTTGGTATTGCGTTTGCAGAGTTGGTAGCCTTCATGGAGGAAAGAAGAAGTGAGGAGGACACTGCTCCAGTATTCAAATTGTCTGACCTGCGTAACCTGTACCAAATTCGACTTGAACAGCTTGGTGCACCAGTGGGGAATCGGATCCACACAACCAGACTAAAGAACAGGCTTCTCTCAGAGGTACCTGGTTTAATGGCACATTCACAGGGAAGAGACACACTTTTGACATTTCAGAATGATATCGGAGATGCCCTTAAGAAGGCCTGTGACTACGACAGTGATGGCATGCATTTGATGAGAGCAGCACAAGTAGTACGCAGAGAGATGTTTTCCACCAAGTTCAGCTTTGATGGCACTTTCCATCCTAATGCTCAGAAGGAGTCTGTACCTACATCGCTTTTGGCTTTGGTGAACATGATCCTGGATGGGGCAAACATCAAACACCAGGATCAGCTTCAGGAAACAGATACTACAAGTGCCGCACTCACAGTCTCACAGTTGTTGGTTTTCAACAGTGTCAAACATACACGAGCAGCAAAGTCAACAGCAGTGCGTCACAGCCGTGACAGGGAAACTCCACTTCCACTGTACATAGCCTTGAAAATCCATGCCGTCACACGTAGCAGAGGACTAATTGACACTCTCTTCAATCTGGGAATGTGTGTGTCATATGATCGCCTTCTGCAGGTGTCCGCCGATATTGCCAATGGAGTCTGCCAACGGTTCAAGCAAGAAGATGTTGTATGCCCATCAAAAATGCGCAATGGTCTCTTCACAACCGCTGCAGTGGACAATATTGACCACAATCCAAGCTCTGGAACTTCACAAGGCTCCTTTCATGGCACTAGTATTTCTGTAATACAGCACCCTACGCATGAATGTGGAGGCTCTGACCGTGGCGTACCTGTCATAAACAAGTCCACTCCTTCTACAAGGTCAATCATGCCTCTGCCACAAGCATACACACATGTAGCACCACTTGCTCTAACAACAAAGCAATTCATAGCCCCTCCAGTAAAAGGTCCTGTAAGACCCGTCGACTTCCAGATGACAGCACAAAAAAGAGATGAAGAATATGAGTGGCTGAGGGCAGTGATGGAAGCACTGGAGGATCAGGAAACAAACAAGGGAAGCTGGATATCATGGTCTGCCTACCACGCTGGTATGCAACAGACAGTAATCCCCCCCACAGCCATTAATGCACTGTTGCCATTATTTGAGGACAATGCACACTCTGCTGCCATGATAAGACATTCAATGGACATTGTAAGAGCAGCAGTTCATCACCTGAACCCTGGGCAGGTGCCCGTTCTTACTGCAGACCAACCTCTCTATGCCTTAGCCAAGGAGATCCAATGGACGTGGCCAGACAGCTATGGAGAGAACCACTTTGTGATCATGTTCGGTGGGCTCCACATCGAGATGGCTGTCTTGAAGGTAGGACCTGTCATTTTAGTATACTGTAAAGATAGCGTGTCACTGTTAGATAAAAATCAACATACTGTACATTTCTGTTGTACAAGTATGAAAGTGAAATGATGACGGTACATGGGTGTTGTGAGTGCATTCTTTGTAAGCTAGATTGCAACGTCAACACAATTTTTTCTGTGTGCTTGCAGCTCCTGGGGGACTGGCTTGAAGACAGTGGATGGACAAATGCTCTTATACAAGCGGAGATCGCGAGCCCCGGCACTGCAGAGTCTTTTATCCATGCCAGGCATGTCACCAAGACCCGCCATGCCCACCAACTTACAGCCGCTAGCCTGTACATCTTACCCCAGCAGGCCTACAATCAGCACTGCACATCTGAAGGAGTCTCTCCTCCAACATTGGAGGAATGGTGTGTACAGCGAGCAAAGGAAAGTGTGCATTTTGACTACTGGTTTAAAACCTTCTCACTCGAGCTCCTCCTGCTTATGTACATCAGATCACTGCGGGAGGGCAACTTTCAGCTCTATGTAGAAACACTCACACAACTTCTACCCTGGATGTTTGCTTTGGATCACACTCACTACTCCAGGTGGCTCTCTGTCCATGTTCGTGACATGATGGTCCTCTCTGACAAACATCCGGCAATACTGGCAGAATTCTGTGCTGGAAAGTTTGTTGTGCACAAAACAATGCACAAGTTCTCAGCCATGGCAATTGACCAATGCCATGAACAGAACAACGCTCTCATCAAAGGCTCTGGTGGAGCAGTTGGCCTGACAGAGAATCCTGGGGCACTGCATCGTTGGATGGTGGCAGGTCCAGAAATTGCCAGAATGACAACAGATTTTGAGAATGACAGCACCCCAGGGGAAAACCGTCACCACGAGCAGAAGCCAGCAGTGCAAGAAGCCTTCAGGAAGCAGGTTAGGTCCCTCACAGCAGTGATTGAAGAGATGGGGAATCCATTTCTTGAAGAGAGTCAGGATCTTCTGGTGCTCGACACCAAAGATATCATGACTACAGCAGTTGCAGACACAGTGAGGAATGTAGAGTCCTTGGGTGCACAACAGTACAAGACCTTTGTAGAAGAACGGCTTGAGCAGAGAACAAAGCCTGTCACAGATACCATTCACAGGAACAAGATGCCACTCTTCAGCCACCCACCAGTGAAAACACATTCAAAACAAAAAATACAACTTGAGGCACTGAGGCGTGACTGCAATCTCTTCTCACGGCTGTATGTGTCTTGCCAAGTACGTGATGGAAATCTTGGGAAATTCTTCAGCCACGAAAACCAGGAAGCACCACCATCGTTGTCTCAGGGAGGGAAGATGCGGCTTGGTACAAAAGCAGACCTTCTGAAGTGCATAATGACTGATGACACAGACTCACAACCCGCTCCTATGGTTGATGGTGTTTTCCTAGATGGTGCAGCAGTGGTCCAGATGCTGAATCCTGGCACAGCAAAAACCTTCCAGGACTATGCAGACAGCGTCTTTGTGCCGTATGTAAAATCTCAGCTTGAGAAAACATGGCGTCTTGATATCATCTGGGATGTCTACATCTCAGACAGTCTGAAAGGAACCACAAGACAGAAGAGAGGGAAAGGAATACGGAGACGAGTGATGCCAACCACTGTGCTGCCAAAGCAATGGAAAGACTTCCTCCGTGTAGATGACAACAAAACTGAATTGTTTGAATTCCTCTCTCAGCAAGTCATGGGGCTCCCAGTAGAAGAGGGAAAAGAAGTTTACACGACACATGGCAAAATGGTGCTTTGCTCTCCTGCTCACTGTGACGTAACAAGTCTCACTCCATGCACTCATGAGGAAGCAGACACGCGCTTGCTTCTGCACGTAACAGATGCTGTTCAGAAGGGTTTGAAGAAGGTTACCATTCGTACCGTGGACACTGATGTTGTTGTCCTGGCCATAGCCTTGTTTAGGAAGATCAAGCCAGAGGAAATGTGGATTGCATTTGGTCGAGGCACCAGCTTCAGACATATTAGTGTTCATAAAATAGCCAACAAGCTGGATCCCAGTACCTGCGCTGCTTTCCCGTTGTTTCATGCACTCACAGGGTGTGACACAGTCTCAGCCTTTGCAGGAAGAGGAAA
The DNA here is from genome assembly GCF_033807715.1 of Cololabis saira. Classification (NCBI taxonomy): domain Eukaryota; kingdom Metazoa; phylum Chordata; class Actinopteri; order Beloniformes; family Belonidae; genus Cololabis; species Cololabis saira. Next base: position 35,473,506 of record NC_084592.1, read on the forward strand.
GAAAACGGCATGGGAGACCTGGAAGGCTTTCCCTGAAGTGACCAAGGCTTTCAATGAAATCCTGCAGATGCAAGCAGATGTGAGTGAGGAGGTCAATTCACAGCTGGAGCGTTTTGTTGTACTGATGTATGACAGGACAAGTGAAACCACAGAGGTAATAACTTATATTATTATGCATTATTATGTTTTAAAAATAGCAGTCGCTTACAATGACATCCTATATGCTTGACAATGGCATTCTCATTCATTCACAGGTGAATGAAGCAAGACAACAGCTCTTCACGCACAAATCCAGAACTCTGGAGAACATGCCACCAACAAAGGCTGCACTTGTCCAGCACATTAAGCGGGCAGCATATCAAGCCAATATCTGGTGCAAGGCCTTAGAACTGCACAGAACAATCTTTTAAAAAACGGATATATGACCATCCTAAATGTGTTCCTCTGATAAGTTCCAGATGTCCCTCCTGAAGTGCTTCCACTTCAGAAAAGAAACTTCATGGTGTCTAGAAACTGTGTACAAAGTTTCATGCTTCTATCATAAAATGCACAATACCTTCCATATATGAGCTTAGCTGCCGCACTATAGTCCTTACAGGACGTAAGGACCATGGACGTTTACATTGCGGTGAAGAAAGTTGGAGAGTGTGAGATTTGGGAAGCCACTGTTATTTAACCACCAGCGGAGGGCTCTTCACGTGAGCAGGGGATCCTGCTGTGAATCGGGGTCACTGACCAATGCACTGTCCCGCGTCACTTTCATCTTTCCCCCCTTGGGGCAATAAACTGCAAAGCCCGCAGTTTGAGCCCGCTCTGTTGAGTCCAGACTTCCCTCACCCTCAAAGTTCAGGGGTTTAATTTCCCAGCAGCAGGTAGACACATGGATAATGGACTACATTGTTGGAGATTTGCAGCCTCTGAGTGAAGTTAAAAAGCCACTAGGACAATACATGATTGTACACAGTGTACAGTTTTAGGAAAGGGTGGCGTTTCATTCGTACTTCTCACCTAAAAATATTGAAATTAACTGAATTTGAACTAGTTCAAAGTGAAAATGGTGAACTATGAACCTGAACTATTCATGAACTGAACTTCTAACTAGTTCCTGAAAAGTATGAACTTGCACAACACTGGCTCTCTGTGTAGCAAACACCCTAAACTTAACCAATGAGACATCTTTTAATGCACCTCCCGGTCTTGGCAATATCAGGTCAAACGTTCGTAAAACTACTTTGAAATTTGCAAAATCCCAAAGAAGCGACGAGATACAAGTGCAAACGGGAAGCCAGGCCATGAAACTGATTACAGATACACAGACATGTATCAGGGACAGTACCAATTCAGTACCAATTCAAGCAAGGTTAAGAGACAAAAGACTTATTAAATGTTTGATGGAAACAGATAATAGATGGATCAACTCATCACTGGAAACATGGTTATATGTTATGATTAAGAATGTGTTAGAGGGAAAATATTTACTCATGATTTGTTTCTTTTATCTATCTGCTTTTCTCACCATTCCTTGCTGCGTCATGTGAGCCGTGCCAAGGTCGCCTCATCTGAATCCACTGTGTGATGATGTGATCCACACCACACCCACAGCACGCCTACTTCCTGATTGTACTCTGAAATCTACACCCTTTTCTTCTGTAAATACACACCCATTTTTTCATGTCTTTAAATAAACTTTGCTGAGGGCAGGACCGTTGTAGCTCGCTGCTCGTGCATCTACCCTTGCATGCAAGAAAATAAGATGTCTCAGCCTCTTTCTTCAGATCACTGAGTGTTTTTTTCTCTCTAGCAGAATGAAATATTAGAAGAGTTAAAGATTCTGAAATGGTACGGGTTTAGAATGATAGAAGATGGGTTAGTAGTGGTCTCTCCTCATATGCACTTTTTTAAATCAGGCAACATTGAAGAGCTTTCATACTGTTGGACAGTGGCGTCAATTCAGTGGAAGCTAAGGTATGGCAAGGTTACGAGTCACAGAACTTAACTAGAGTATCAATCAACACGTCCAGCAAATACTCATCACAGAAGTCTGCTATGTAGCTCGCTCACTGCAAAAACTCAACCAGGAATATTTGTCTTATTTCTAGTTAAAATGTCTCAGTTTTAGTCAAAAAATCTCATTACACTTAAAACAAGAGTCATTACCAGAAAAATAACTTGTTATTTGACAATTTTCACCTGTTTCAAGTAAATTTTCACTTGAAATAAGTAGAAAAATCTGCCAGTGGGACAAGATTTATCTTATCATTACAAGCAAAAAAATCTTGTTCCACTGGCATATTGTTCTACTTATTTTAAGTGAAAATCTACTTGAAACAGGTGAAAATGGTTGTTTTTGAGTCTTTTCTTTAATGTAATGAGATTTTTTTTGACTAAAAATTAGACATTTTAACTAGAAATAAGACAAATATTCTTGTTAAGATGAGTTTTTGCAGTGTATAATAACTAGTGAAATCGATCATGTTCTGATTTGCATTTGTAGTTATTCTATATGTATTAGGTAATAGAATAATCAATACAAATCGGAAATCAGAATCAGAAAGGGGGTTTATTGCCAAGTTTGTTAACACACACAAGGAATTTGTTGTGGTGAGAGAGAGACACAGAGTAATTCCATAAATGTATTTAAAAAAACAAACATACATTTAACCCTTGAAGCCAAGGTGTGGCGGCTGCCGTACCTTGCCATACCCAATTGACGCCCCTGCTGTTGGAGCCAATATGGGTGTTTTTGGTTTCTTTTGGTTGGAAGTTAATTTTGGGTGTTATTTATATACCAAGCCACAAGGGGGCAGCAATAACCTTGGTAATGGGTCACGTGACGCAATTAGGTGTTAAATAGACACAGGTGTGTGGGCTCAGCGTGTTTTGGAACCACAAGGAGAATAACGTTTCTTACCGCACGCACGCACGTATGTTAAACAACACTTTATTAAATGTTATATAAACTGCAAAGAAAACAACATCCCACAACAATAGAGAGAGAGAGAGAGAGAGAGAGAGAGAGAGAGAGAGAGAGAGAGAGAGAGAGAGAGAGAGAGAGAGAGAGAGAGAGAGAGAGAGAGAGAGAGAGAAGATCGGCGAAGCAACAACAACAAACAAACCTAAGGTGCGTCTCAAGAAAGATTCATCTGTCGGTCCATTCACCACCGTGGCTAATTGGGTCACACACAGTACTCGAGTTGTAAAAAAAAATCAGGGGGGATGGTGGATTTTATCATATGGGGACAGATAATTGGTGCTGATTACATATAATATAATATATTACAAATAATAGCAGTGACCAAAACACCTGCAGAAATACTGCAGGAATGACATAGCAGCAGTTAAATGCAGCCTTCTGTAAGCTTTAAATATCCACTGGGCTTACATCAAATACATCAAAACACAACAATAAAAAACTGTTTTCTGAACTTATCAATATACCTCTGTCCTTCACAGGATAAGTAAAATGGATCACTGCAAAAAGTCAAATAAGAATATTTGTCTTATTTCTAGTTAAAATGTCTCATTTTAGTAAAAAAAAATCTTATTACACTTAAAACAAGACTCATCACTGGAAAAAATAACAATTTTCTCCTGTTTCAAGTAGATTTTCACTTAAAATAAGTAGAAAAATCTGCCAGTGGAACATGATTTTTTGATAAAGATAAATCTTGTCCCACTGGCAGATTTTTCTACTTATTTCAAGTGAAAACTTTCTTGAAACAGGTGAAAATTGTCAAATAAGTTATTTTTCTGGTGTTATTTTTCTGGTGATGACTCTAAATGTTGAAATAGCAGTAAAACCACATTCATTGATGAAATGACATAAGGGATGGAAAGGGGGGATGGCAGTTTTACAGGGGGGATGATTTGGACCGTTTTTATTTCAGGGGGGGATGCCATCTCCCCTCATCCCCCCTCAACTCCAGTACTGGTCACACAACACATAGGCCTACGTTGAAAAGACTACACGATCTCAACAATAGTGACTTCTTTAGATTTCTCTAGGTACGCCATCACCTAAACAGCCCCATGTTAAAAAGTAAAAAGGCGTTTGAAAACAGTCTATTAAAAGTGTTCATACGTGGCTACAGGTCAGAATCCAGGTTTAATATCATCTCCAGACTTTATAGAGGACTAAAAGACATTAAAACAGCAAATACTGTATACATAAAACAAAAATGGGACAGGGAAACCAACAGCTGTCTTGTAGAAGATACTGGGGAAAGTTCCTGTGAATTTCAGTGGAGGATCACGAGCTCAAATACATGGAGATAATTTGGCTGGAAGTGTCTCATTAGATATTTTATCACACCAGCTCAACATGCTCACTATTCTGGTCATTCCCAGGAAGCCAATCATTACCACCTGCTTTGGGCCTGTCAAAAAATAAATATTTTCTGGCCTAACATTCACACAGAACTAGTGATTATATTTAGGGAGGACATTGCATTTAATTGGGCTTGTAGGTTCAACCACTGTAAGCTCTGAAACTAAACGCTTATTTGGAATACTGAGCTTAGCTGCAAGAAAAGCAATAACTTAAACCAGACATCCCATCTATTGATGAATGGTATAATATAATTTATGATATATTTGTGATGCAAAGAATTACTTTCTCAAAGAGGCTGCAGCAATCTAAATTCAAAGAATTTCTGGGATTTTTCCCTAAAACACCCTGCTTTTGTTTAATTTTCTCTCCTTTTAAACAAGATTTTTTTAAAGTATATATTTTCTTGTATTAAGTATGTCCTTTTCAAGCCTTGTGGCCCATAGAGCCGGTGTTTATCTCCGGTTTCTGTAGCGCAACCACCCCCAGAATAGGACGCTAGTTTATCGCTGGATACTTCCTGGCCAGTGCAAGGGTTCCAACTACTATTGTCCCGATCACGTCATTTTCAAAAGATCGGGATCAATCAAGTATGAATCATCCGAGTCACAGTTTGGGCCTCATAAATGCTGTGAAGGGGCCTTGAGAAAGCTGTGAATGTACACATCTGACTTCAAACCTCCATCAACCAAATAAAAAAAGACCAATGATGCAAAAGAAGTGGGCTAAAACCCCACAACAATGTGAGATAAAGATGTCAAAATGCAGAAAATGATTTCTTAAAATGATTGCGCTAAAGGTGGTCCTACAAGTGAGTGAATCAAAAGGCCATGTTTTGTTTTTCACCCACTGGTTTTGCATTTTGACTGAGCATTTGTTCCAAAACAAAGGTTAGTGTAATATTTTGAGTTTTATTTAAGAACAGCAACAATAAAAACAGCAGAAAACAGCAACAATTCATGGGCATTATAATGCAAGACAAAAAACAAAAGCAAATGTGTGCAAACAACAACCCCCATCACTTCTACTTCATGCAGGACTCGTAGGTGGGCATCACGCTTTTGATTTGTTGGAAGGTGCTTCCCTCCATAGCTCTCAAATATCTCCAGAGTCCTGTTCATCAGATCAGCAACGTTGCCTGAGCCAAACAGACACAGAGACCGAATGAGAAACAAAAATCATTCAGCACAGTCTGGGTCATCAGTGTGTGAACTTTAATGTCAGGGCTCAGAAAGCTACACCTGCAGCCATGGTGCACTGCAAATGCCATCTTTCCAACTGACTTAAAACCCAGTGGACAGACTAAATCTAATTTACTACTCTGCTGTGGACGGTTGGGACCAAATGGCAGGAGAGTTTTTAACTGTTCAGCTGAAACGTTTAATGAGGCAGCGTGCAGAGCGGAGCTCAATATAGACCGCTAGACTCGGGTTCAGTTACATCTATTAGAGATAGTGGTACATGCAGATGTGCTTGTGAAAAAAAGAGAAGGTTTCCATGGTCTAGAAACATGCTGAGAGGAGGCAGTAATAGGATGTGGGTCTCTTAAGACACGGGAAGACCAGACAGACAGGAAACAGACCACAAAAATGGCAGGCGTTATGACTGTCCGCTTAAGGATTCTTGACACTCTTAAGCGATCCCCAAAATGTATAGGCAAGGGGAATGAAAATCTATTTTATTTTTCTATTGCATGTCCTTGCCTGGGACGACAACTTCAGGAGATTGAGATCAGGAATTGTTATTTACTTTTCACATTCAAACAGCCGACCTGTTTGTAAAAAGGTGTGGCTGCTTATAAAAAGCTGACAGCCAACCCGGCAGAGATGTTGATCCAAAACGGGCCGGACAAATGTCTGACAGACACGGCATACATACAGCATCTGCCCGTGAATTAACACTCAACGGTGAACCTGTAAGGAACGTACCTTTTTTGTCCCCGAAGAGGTTGAAGCAACGGAGGATCTGTCCGTAGTAAGGCACCAGAGCTTCCCCAACCCCGTGTGCAGACATCACCATGTGCTGCAGGACCTGCAAGGTGTTGCACATCACCCGATCGTTCCTCATGTTCAGAGCATCTGGATGGCAAGATAAACGACAAAGGTCAGGAATCAAGGCTCTGATAAGGCAAGATTATCAATTAAAAAGATTGGTGTGGACAAATGAGCAAAGAAACGGAAGTAAATGCAGAGTGGTGTGGGTTTAGCAGACGCACAAAAAAATCTAAAAAAATCTTTACTTTATAGCTGTGCTTTGTTTTAGAAAATCATGTCTGCAATCAGTGATTTCAAATGCAGTGGGGAGGCAGAAGTAAGTGGGAGCTGGTCACAAGGCTATTTGGCCTACAGGCTGCACTTAACTTCATCTACCACTGATGGAGAGAACAAACGGGAATAATGGTGGGAGAGATGGAGGGCAAGAGAGATCAAGAGAGAAAAACCTATATAGAAAGAACAAGATATCATGTCAGAAACATAGCAGGAAAAATGTGATGAGCAGAAAGCTAACTGTAAAAGGATAAAAAGTGATGAACAGACAACAAAGGCAGACAGTTTAATATTGTTTTTTTATGTTAAAGCTTTTAACTTAATCTTGAAAACGGATACATCAAGGCAAACAGCTAATATATATCTTCCATATATAAATTCTTTTTTTTTTTTATCTTAATTTTCGCACTTTAGGTTTGCAACATAACCTCTCTGTCATGTTGCCATTCTTGCTCACAACACGTAAAAGGAGTTTGGACAACATGATGACAATCAAGGGTTTCAGTTTCTATATCATCCCAGTTTATTTTACTTTGCCAATAATTTGTGAAACAAAACCGTGTGCACTGTGCAGCTGAAGAAAATGTATCCGGACAAATGATCGTCCCACAAAAATTAAAGACACGTCCTTATCAGTTTCATCGCACTTTTTGCAAATAAATATAACAAAAGCAAACACAACACATCCAATATGGGCAGTACAAGATATGCATTAGTTAGTCTATCTGATTAAAAAATATGTGTTTTAGTTTATAGCACAAGCTGTCAAGTGATTCCAAAGTCGTGTTTACATCACAGAGTATAGCCATTTAAGGTACTTCAATATTTGCATTTTTGTTACTGAAACTGCTCAGCTAGACTGCATTTATCTAAATAAATAGCAATCAAGCCGCACATACTTGAAATATGGAAAATTCAATACATGCATTTAACATTCTTTTAAGATTTATAGGAACATATAGAAGATACTTTAACTGTATGATAGTCTTTTTTATATATAAATAACCACACATTTTCCTGTTAGTGGAAAGGAAAGGCAGTCAAGATGAAATTACATCAGTAAACACTGAGGGACAATTCGTTTTTTGTGACTTACTCTTGATGTGAGGGATGAGCTGTGGAACAATAGTGAGGATTTCTTGGCCACTATGGTCCAACATGCCGTGGATTCCCTGGTTTGCCAATTTCTCGTATGGATGAGTAATCTCAGCCAAACCTTGGAAGAACAGCGGCAGGAAAACGTGGTAATCGATCCTCTCAAAGTCAACCTGAGTAGAGAAATGTACATTCGCTTCATGTTTTTTATTATCTGCAACTGGAACTATTTTGCAGCCCATCGTTTGGTGGAACATGGGGTTTTTTGAGATGTTTGCTATGATTTAGAAACATTTTATTAATTCTTAACTCAGTTATTAGTTTTATTGCCATAATCTCCCCTGTTCATTCTTTGCAATTTCATATTTTGTTAGATTTACTCAATTACTCAGGAGACGTCAAGAAATGATGTCTCCTTGTTGCTCTATCTGTCCAATCCATCCTAAAATAATTTATGTATTTTATTCAACCAATCTACTTGACAGCTATGACTCACACAGAAGCTGAGTTAAACAAATATATTTCATTCACTTTTTCAAAAAAAATTACATTTAAAATAATATTTATTTGAATAGGTGTTTCCTAATAAGACATTTTCTTCATGGACTGCATCATTCTTTCTTTGCAAGCCTTTAAATGGGCCTGTTTAAACTTTTCATTCCCATCGGCCTTAGCTTTACTCTCAAAGGTTTTTAAGTTAAATGAGAGCATCTACAGACTTATCTTTTGGGATATCAACTACCCCAGCCTTTTGCCAATAAACTGTGAAGGCCTCAAATATTTGGGCAATTTTTTCTAAACAACAGCTGTCCTACCTTCCACCTGATGCCATTCCCTGTGGTGGCGTGTGTCAGAGCGACTGGAATGTCTCCAGAGGCGCAGCACTCACGGAAGTTTGGTTTGACCGCTGATGAAGAATTTTGACAGCTTGGCCCCCCTGCAGGGGGAGGTCGCCCCAGTCCTACCTCCTGCAGGGCTTTGAACTGGACTCAAGACCTTTTGAGGAAGCTACAACTTGCTACTCAACTTCCTACCCCCCGGGCAGATCCCGACACCTGGAAGTTGGTTCAAACAGACAGGAATCAAGAGAGCACCCCATGGGGTGATTTGGAGGTCTGTGTCAGTCATGCCAAATGTCTGATAATGACATTTGGCCCGATTCACACCCGACTGTAAATTACTTTTTGTCTCTTGCCTGATTAGTGTATTCCTGCATTTGTTAAACTCCTTGTTGTATAAGAATCTGATTACAACCTCACTCGAGGTCAGCATTTCTACCAGACCTCTGGCCTGTGTAGACACGCTCACCGCCGGCTCAATAAAACCTCATAAAAACCACAAAGCGGACTTCTGAACTGGTTTGATAAATTCCACAACAATTTGGCGCCGTGACCCGGATTGACAATAGACCTTTGATGGAAACTCCTCTTTGCAGACCAACGACACAATCAGTGACTTCGATCTAAATTTTCAAAAGGTAAAGGATCCACTTCCAAAATCCCAAATTATTGTCGCTGAGTTGTTGTCGAAAGTCTGTGGACTGGAGTACCAGAAAAAAAGGTTGACGTCATCCTGAAATTTAGGTAAGTCCGCTGTGTGGTTGTGAGGGTTATTTTTTTATTATTTTGTGTTATTGGGAACGTTATTGTAGAGATGTTTTTAGGAACGCTGGCAATTTCATAACACTTGAATTTGATTGTGTTGTGAGAATGTTCTGCTTCTCCTGCCTTAAGAATCTGACTCGCTCTTCTAAAAAGGTTTAATATCTCTGGTAACATTAAGGAAATAATGGCCAGAATGCCATGTTGGTCTGAGTAGTCCAGTGGGACTTATAGCATATGCAGGACTTGAGGTCCAAAAAGAAGTGTTTGGAACACTGAGATACTTGTGGGAAACTGACATATATATGTAGAAGAACTGTTTTATTTTATAAATGGGGATGACTAGCTCTCCCAAATACTTGAGGTATATTTCATTTCAGTAAGAATTGACTCGCTCTCCTTGCATCAACAGGAATGATTTATATGCTCAGGTAGACTGATAGTTGGAAAGTTTTTGGGAAGTTTTTCAGTTCTTTAAATACATGTATGTGATAGTTTTTATTTGTTAGTTTTGTTTGTTACTTAGTTAGTATTAAATTGTTAAAATAACTAAAAAGCACTTTAAACTCCCTCAGATTTTTGGAGGGATGAAAGTAGACGCCGTAATGCAGAATCCCAAATAGCTTCGCTTACTGATCTAAATAAAAAGCTGATGGCTCTACTACAAGGATTTAAAAACACAACGCAGACGAAAAAGAAATTAGAGAACCAGTTAAATGATAAAATCAAAACCTTTATCCGGTGAAACTGATTAAAGAATCAAATGACGATGACACTTCTGATGACGACTGGATTTTACAAATCCAAGATCTGTTGCCTACAAAATTTGGAGCCAAATAATAGTAAGAGATTTTAAATTAATAAACAAAATGGCTAGAGGAAACAGCGGTTAAACTAACTTTGCCACATGATTTGAAAAGTAAAGTACTTGATGCGCAAAGTACTTGATGCTTGTAGAATTCCCTTTTAATCCCACAGCTGTTGCCAAAATCACACCAGAGCAAGCTCAGACCTTTTTTCACAGTATTTATTGCCTTAACAGTTCAAAGGGAAAATTGATAATCCCAGGGAACTTTATGCTAAAACAATTTTGACAGCAAAAGAGAATTGTGGTCTGTCACGAGATCAGATTGATGGATTCCCTCCAGGGTACATGCAAAATATATATTTGCTAATTGCCCTCCACAAAGGGTAGGCCTGGATAACGCAAAAAAAAAAAAAGAATCTGAAATGTATGAAAATACTAATGTCTTTTTCAAAAGTGTTTCCTACACAGGTTGAGCGCTGAGAGGAGGCGCAGAGGAAACAGCCAATGATCGGCTCCCATTGGGGTGAGCCAAATCAGAACATCCCAATTTACATAATCTTATCCTGCCTATGGTAAAATTCATCATGTAAGTGCATGGAAATCTGTCTGTGGCCTACTATAACGTCTCTGAATGCATGTATAACTAATCTCTAACTAGAGGTGTCAAGTAACGAAGTACAAATACCTCATTACCTTACTTAAGTAGAACTTTTGGTTGTGTATGCTTCACTGGAGTAATTATTTTTCAGACGGTTTTTACTTTTACTCCTTACATTTTCACGCAATTATCTTTACTTTTTACTCCTTACGTTTTAAAAACAGCCTTACTCTACTTCATTTCGGCCTTTAAAAAAAACTATCCAGTTAAATTGTGCCATCCGGATAGAGTGAATTTGGTTGTGGTTGGATGAGAAGTATAAACATATTTGGTTTGTACGTGTCTGGTCTCTGAAACACATGTTAATGCTCAATAATGCACATATATGGTTCTTTAATATATTTGCATTATACTAAGATGCATTCATTTTCAATGGCTTTTAGCCTTAATGGTTTTTCCCCGCTTATATTACTTTTACTTTTATACTTTAAGTACTTTTGAAACCAGTACTTTATACTTTTACTTGAGAAAAATAAAAATAAATAAATTTTGAGTTGATACTTCAACTTCTACAGGAGTATTTTTTGAACTCTAATATCTATACCTCTACCTGAGTAATGAATGAGAATACTTTTGACACCTCTGTCTTTAACACTCGTCCTGACTTTTCCTGTTTTCCTCACTGACGGCTCTGCTTATAAAAATGGAATACCATACGCAGGTTATACAATTTGTGATAATTCTTAATTGTTGAAAGCGCCCTCCTCCTCCAGCTCCACCTAAGTAGATGAAACTATATACTGATCAAAAGGTAAAACTGTTACAATCTATACAGATTCCAGATATGCTTTTGGTTGTGTATATTGTATTTTATAGATTTTATATATTGTGGGCGAACCGAGCATTTATCTCATCCTCGGAGATAAATGTGGTTAATTGATTGGTGAACTGTTACAAGCCTGTCAACTACCTTCATCTATTGCTTTGTTAAATGTGAAGCCCACACCCAGTCCAACCCTGTTTTCACTAGGCAATGCTTCAGCTGACCATGCAGCAAAAGAAACTGCCAAATTTGGCTTACCTGTCTATGTAAAACTTTGCCCTTCTATACCCGCTAACGACCTGGTTTCTCCTAATGATGTAGCTCTCCTACAAGAAGACTACTGAGGTGAAGAAAAAACGGATTGTAGCATTCCCATGGTTGTAAAAATGTAAATAATTTGTGGGTCAGCAACGACGGCCGCGTTGTGAAACCCACATCCTTTTACGCGTAAATAGCATGCATGTCGCATAGCTGATCACAGTTAGCAATCACAGATGAGAAAAAGGGGGAATGTGTCAGATAGTGTTGAAAGACTGATAAGCTCCAAGATTTGCATCCTATAAAAATATTGCAAACATTATCAACACTTCCCCCCACCGTGATTTTTTTTGAAGCTCTGCAGATAGACATTATGTGAGGGATATGAAATTATTCTTGTATGAAAATGTTCATGTATGAAAATGTTTTTGTATGTGCAGAGAATTTTAAACTGGACTTAAATGGACAATGTTGACACCTGTTAACACCCATTAGGAAGCACAAAACTCACGCCCCATGAAAGGATTATGGGTAGACCTATGACCATACAAAGCAATTCAGTTCTGTATATATGAAGAAGATGGACTTCCATGCCATGGATGAATCCATGATATCATTCTGTTGTACTCTAAACTTCTGCTGTTCAGTCAATCCACAGAAAAATAAAAGCTGTCCAGTCTCTTCTTAGTGGCAAACCATGCCACAACTCGGAGACTGGGTTTGTGTCGGAGAGGGCCTCGGTGGTCCAGGGCTCAGCACGTCCTGCACCACCGACACTCAAGGGTGGGGGGCGCTGGCCTGGTTCCACGCGTCCCACTGCGGGAGCATAGCTCCTCGACCATGCACCGGAGACCGGCCGATTCCTTCTTCTTTCTGTGGTAAAGAGAAAGCCCAGCTCCAACACCCAGGACCTCCACGACTGGTGGAGGAGCGGAGGAGCGGAGGAGCAGAGGAGCAGCACAGGCCCCGCAGACCCCCACAAGCGAGACAATTATGGTGTAGCATCGAGATGTGACTCCACATACTCTCCTTCTGAAGAACCGCTTGTTAAGCCTAAAACAAGCCAAAAACCACTGCCCGATTCCATTGAGGATTCGGCAAGGACCGCTACAGGGGGCATGCCGATGCTCTCACGGGAGATGGCTGCTCTAGGGATGATGGCCTTGCGGAATCGTGCTACATTGGACTACTTACTAGCTTCTCAAGGGGAACTTGTGCTGTCATTAAAACTGAATGTTGTACATTTATACCCGCAATGCCACAGTCCAAGAAATAACGCATCACTTGAAAGACATTGCTAAAACGTTACATACAACTGTCGCAACTAGTTTTTTGATTGCTTTAAAGAACAGTTAGGACACGTTGGTTACTTGATATTTGAATTTGTTTTGTTGACTTGTTGTTATTTGACTTCTGATCACATGTTTAAGGTTCACTTGCAAAATACTCCACTGTAATTCAACAAAAAGAAAAAAAAAAAAAAAAAAAAATTGTGAATTGATGAAGAATTTTGACAGCTTGGCCCCCCTGCAGGGGGAGGTCGCCCCAGTCCTACCTCCTGCAGGGCTTTGAACTGGACTCAAGACCTTTTGAGGAAGCTACAACTTGCTACTCAACTTCCTACCCCCCGGGCAGATCCCGACACCTGGAAGTTGGTTCAAACAGACAGGAATCAAGAGAGCACCCCATGGGGTGATTTGGAGGTCTGTGTCAGTCATGCCAAATGTCTGATAATGACATTTGGCCCGATTCACACCCGACTGTAAATTACTTTTTGTCTCTTGCCTGATTAGTGTATTCCTGCATTTGTTAAACTCCTTGTTGTATAAGAATCTGATTACAACCTCACTCGAGGTCAGCATTTCTACCAGACCTCTGGCCTGTGTAGACACGCTCACCGCCGGCTCAATAAAACCTCATAAAAACCACAAAGCGGACTTCTGAACTGGTTTGATAAATTCCACAACACCGCCATCCCTCGAAAAGCCCGTGCTTTTGGACGACCCACAACCTGCTCAGATACAAAGGACAACTGGTGAAGAGCACACGGAGAGTGTGCAGTTGTGTGCATGTGCTCGTGTGTTGGCCATGCAGCCAGACGCAATGCCAGAGGATTTGTGAGTATCATCTTTTCTCTGCCTCCATATCGGAGAAGGGCTCTTACTATGCTACTAAAAGTCAATAGGACTCCTATCATATCAGTCCCAGTTTCTGTTGTTGTTGTGGGGGTCATTAAAGGTGGTAAACATGAGACAAATATCAGCTGAAACAACACAGCAGGGAGAAAGGCTAGGGCATAAGATATTTTAGAAACTTTCTGAATAAAAATAATTTCTTATCATATACCAGACAATAATGAAAGGATGTCAACCCTGCTGTAAGCCTGGCTTAAAAATACTGAAGCCTTAAAATTTCCTAAAAATTGTAATTTTGTTTGTTTGTTTGTGTATTTGAGCACATTGAGTCCATGCTCATCATGTGAAATGTGCTTTATAAATAAATTTGCCTTGCCTTGCCTTACAATTTCGACTTCTGTGAGTCTCATGTCTTCGTTGCACACTTAAAATAATTCCTAATGACTAGCTTGGTGTTGTCTCTGTGAAATAGGTTAAGGATAATTGCCTGAAAGACAAACCATGAGGCCTACACCGTGTCCACACTGCATGCGACGCGAGCGAGCATCAGCGTCAAAAACAGTTCCATTGCTTTATTTTTTATTTTTTGTCTACACTGGTTGCGAGCGACGCGGCGCGATGCGGCGCGACGCGGCGCGCCGTTTTGAGCTGGACTTTTGTTGCACGCCCTGCTTCTATTTTCTTCCCGTCGCTCGCTTTGAAAGCCGGTTGAAAGTTGAAAAAAAAAAGTTGAAAGCGCTGTAGGAAACAGTGATTTCAATACAAGAACCTCAATAAAGTCGCAGCTGGCTGGAGGGAGATCGCCAAGGAGCTGGAAGGTTCTGATAAAATAATAAGATATAATAAGAATCTTATCTTAATCTTATTAGGGCTTAATTTGTGCCGGATCCAACAAGATCTGGTACCTATTTGATCATTTCTCGTGTCCTCTGCTTTTTTCCCACATCCCAGTAATGATCTGACATGTTTGCTGCTTTACACCACGAACACGCCGCTCACTCCAGCTGTTCGCTGTATGATTGCGTCATCACACTCCGTTATTTTGTTCGTTTTTTTCCCCACTTTGGTCGGACGGTAGACCTGCTTCTATTTTCTTCCTGCCGCCTGCGTTAAAAGTCGGTTGAAAGCGCTGCAGGAAACAGTCATGATGAGGAACGGCTGATCCAGTTAGTTGAAATGAGAAGTTATCTCTATGATTCCTCCTCATTTCACTACAAAAACCTCAATAAAGTGGCAGCTGCTGGAGGGAGATGGACAGGGAGCTGCAAAGGGAGCGCACGGGCGGTTGGTGGGGAGAATGAAAGGAGAGTCTCGGGCAGGTGAATAAAGGGAGATTTATGGTTCCGCGTAAAATCGACGGCGTAGGCAAAGATCTTCTATACACAAGATAGCGCATTGCCGTTACTGGCAATGGTTTGAAATTGTATACACTTCCGGTCTCCTAAGTGGGCGTGGCCGCCCCTCTCCCCACATCGTTTTGGAACATTGGAACACTAGATACAGTACAACTTTCTTCCAAAAATACTTAAATAATAAAAATAACAGTATTATTAAGCAAAGAAGCTAGTTTTATTTTAGTTTTAAACTTAATTTTATCCGATGGGAAAACGATGAGAGCCAAATCTCGCGAGAGTGTGTTGCTCAGACAGAGACAGGTCTCAAACAAAGTTAATTTTCTCCTAATCTGTCGGTCTGAAAATTGCCATTTTGGTGTCAGAATCTTCAGAAGGTTTGTGGCTTTTGAAAAATGGGTCCCATATTTACTTAGGTTACTATGGGGCGAAGGAATTGGTAATAATCTGTGCTCACGTTCACTTTTCCCATAGGACTCAATAGACTCAGGACCTACTTCCGGTCTCCTAAAGGGGCGTGGCAGTCACGTGACACAGAGACAGCAACTCGAACCTTAGTGGGCTGTCTCGGTTTATAGAACGTCTCTGGCGTAGGGTACGCGGCGACGCGCAAGGTTCGGTGAGTTCGCCGCGTACCCTACGCCATAAGGTCTGCGTTAGTGTAACGCGGAACCATAAATCAGCATTTTAAAAGGCGAGTCTCCGCTGTCAATCAAAACAACGTGGTAGAACGTGGGGCCGATAACGCATTCAGTGTGGACAGAGCGCGTCCGATGCCACGCAGTGCGGCGCGACAGTCGGACGCTCGCATGCAGTTAGGACAGGCTGTAAGAGCAAATGAATTCCTCAAACTGTCAACTTAAGCAACGGTTAAACCAAATGATTGCCTCGACATGCTTTGTTGCACCAGCCACTAAAGCCTCTGTGCAAAACTGAGGGATTAAAAGCAAATAGGAAATATTTGAGACAGACTGATTTCCGTGTGTCCTTGTGAAACTAAGCAAAGCAAAATATAACTTTCCTTTTTACATAACCCCAAGCACTATAATGATTTGATGATAACAAAAATAAACAACATTAACTGAAACAACGTTACTTTTATGGCTGATATGCCACCGGACCGTTTAGAGTAGGTCTTGTTTGGATGTAGCTTGTCGTCTGTGTTTCAGTGGTTGGACAGAGACAACATTCATGCTTTTTTGTCCCCTTATTTAAGAGTTATTGACGGCAGACGTGTGAATCTGTTGCTACCACAAAGTAGCTGAGCTTTACGGTGTCACATGCGGTCAGACTTTAATTTATTTTCTTATTGCAAAATTGTTATTCACTAGTAAATGAGTAGGCTACTCACCGTGGCGTTAACCCCCTTGGGCTTCACGGTGAAGCCCTCTGCTTTCCTCTCCGACATTGTAAAGGTCTTAAGTTTTAAAACCGTTGTGCAGCTCTCAAAAGACGTTTATTTTTATTATCCTTTATTCCGTATTTCCTCTGGTGGTTGCTAGGGAACCAAACACGCGCTGGGGCGTGGTTGCGACGGAGACGTACACACGTTTTTAAACAAAATCATGCTGATCAACGTGTTGCTTTTATTCAAGATCTACAGTATGTACAGTGTATTTGCCAAGAACAATAAACAAGCAGCCCATTTTTATATTCTATATTATTCATCTATTTACGAGGGTGCAGAGTATGGAGGATTTTTTGTGCCAAAATTAAAAAAATAACTACATCATCAGTGTTGTGCTAGTTACTGAAAAATAGTAACTAGTTACCGTTACTAGTTACTTCATTAAAAAAGTAACTCAGTTAGTAACTCAGTTACTTAGACCAAAAAGTAATGCGTTACTATGAAAAGTAACTATTGAGTTACTTTGAATAAAAACTTTTTTAAATGCTCCCATTAATCCCCTCTAGCCTTCATTTCAGCAGGTACTGTATGGATTTGCATTGTGCCTTGTGTTCTGCATTCTGATTGGCTAAACAGTCTCCGCGCTTCTTCACTTCCTGTATCAATAACGCTGGTTGCTTAGCAACAAGCTGAGAACGGCCAATGAGCTTCAGAAGCAGCTGAAGAACAGGAGCCTTTGATGAATCGTTCATTACAGTCTCAGATATAATCCATGGCATGTCGGTTTATAAGAATCTTTTTGCCCAGAAGAAAAAAGAGCGACAAAACGACCCATAACTATTTTCTTCTCTCGAAAAAACACACATTTAGGAGAAAAAGATGCTACAGAGTCAGGATGCAGCGGCGCAGTCAGAAGAGCAGTGGAATACGTGCGAGGCGGGGCTGATCTCCGCAATTTGAAGCCTTGTATAATAATTGTAAAACAAATTTCACTTACCACGGGTTCTTTTTGGAACGTAATTCGTGCGTCTTTATATTGAATTGGTCTGCATTTTTTGAAAAAAAAAAAAATAAAAAAAAAAATAGAATAAGTAAAAAAAAACAAACAAATTATTTAGGGGGACTATTTAGAATATTTTAGGGGGGATCAGAGGCCAAACCATTTTTGTGTTGGGGGTTCTTGACCACTATTTCAAGGACAATTAGGAAGAAAACTAATAACAAGCTTTTATGTAACTCAAATACTACATATTTTTTTTCCACAAATAGGCATATTGTGAAACATTTTGAAAAATTATTCCATAATTTAATGAGGGCCCAGTTCTGCATCTTGAATGCATCTTAGTATAATGCAAATATATTAAAGAAGCATATATGTGTACTATTGAGCATTAACATGTGTTTCAGAGCAGGAGATATGATGACTAGTTGCCTATAAGTATTGTAATGGTGCAAAAAGTCAAACTTCAGAGGCATGTTATCATTTATCCTAACCTTTATTGGAATGTACATCCAAGTTTAGTTGCAGGAATCTGAGGGAACGGATGTAAGAACAAAACTGGACAAGAACATCTGAAACAACCACAACCAAATTCACTCTATCCAGATGGAGCAATTTAACTGGATAGTTTTTTTTTAAAGGCAGAAATGAAATAGAGTAACAAGGCTGTTTTTAAAATGTAAGGAGTAAAAAGTACAGATAATTGCGTGAAAATGTAAGGAGTAAAAGTAAAAAGTCGTCTGAAAAATAAATACTCCAGTGAAGTATGGATAACCAAAATTTCTACTTAAGTAAGGTAACAAAGTATTTGTACTTTGTTACTTGACACCTTTGTATGAGAGAGACTTTAGTGACTGAATGATTACATTTAGCTGACACTTCAGCATAATTTGATACTGATAGTTGTCTGTTTTGTGGGTAATTTCATGTCCCTAGTGCCAAAAAAATCTTTGAAAAAAATAAAATAACGTCACCGTACCGTACTGTAAAATCCCATACCATTACATCCCTACTCGGGTCTACTCGGGACTGTGTAGAAGTGCACACATTTGTCAATATTACGTCTTTCATTGAAATAAAAATGTTTGGGTTGTACCTGTGTGGGCCAGCAGAGAGCGCCGCGAGCTCAGAGACGAGAAAACCTCCAGGAAACAGAGACACGGCGGTATCTCAGTCACTTCTGAAGAATATCAGAGGGGGAGGACCTGAAATCAGGAGACTGACAGATGTAACACACAACAGCCCTTTATTTTAACGGATGGATTTCAATTGTAAATGTAAGACATCAAAAACACCAGCAATCACACGGCAAAAAAACATCTAGCAAGCTGTCTGACAAGCTTGTCTCCTCCTTCAAGTAGATCTGAATATGAAGATTTGAATATGATAATGAGGATAAATATCCATTTAAAAACCGCTCATCCTGACAAGGAACATGCAAAAACAAGTAAAACAAATAAAAAAAAACATCGGCTGTGAGCTGGAGACAATCCTGTCAGAAGTTGAGGCCTGGAAAAAATAATTTATTTGGGGGCATTTCTTTTTAAGCTGTAAAAAAAAAAGTGCTGTAGTTGTGTTGACCGCATTGCATTATGGGTATTGTTGTTCTTTGCTTTGTGTTGCGTTCCGTGAAGAGTTGTGGGTTATCGTGTTGGTAAGGGTTTGTGAATGTTAATATTTAGCGCTAATGCATCATTACACGCTCCTTTTCGTGTTTGTATTTTAAGAACCGACACCAGAACTTAAGTTGGTGGGACGAAAAATGGCTCCTCGTTCTGCTTTATTGTCACACATATTATATACTAACTGATTAAGCCCAATGTACACGTGTATTGCTCACCTCTCTCATACGTATAACAACATAAACTTATATTTAAAACATGAAGCATCACGATCTGATTCCTCCGCTGCAGGAAATGAAGACAAGTTGTGCCAACGTGATTATCGAGGTGCAAACGTGAGAAATAAAGAGCAAAGTTGCTGTAGGCGGGGTGTTGCATCCGCAGGAGGAGAGACCGGTCTAGATCCGGTCCATGACCGGAGAAACACTTTCTGGAGTCCTGAAGCACCTGCAGCCAACTCGATATCAGACTCTGAAAGTTGCCTAAACATTCAATAAAAACTTCAAAACATTCATTCAATTCTGAGTCACATCATTTCGTACCAACCAACCTTTCCGTGACATCTTAGTTTTATTTTAAAAGACAACTTTACAGAACCAGTTCTTTGCTGCAAAATGTATTTTAATGTTTTTCTGTCCAGACACAGTTATCGGATGTTTTAGGATCTGGCTTTAATCTCCAGTACTCGTCTCATACGGTCGTCATGACGACTGAGAGATGTCCGACCTGAAAGCATCATATTGGTCTGAACCGGAGCAGCTGGTCCAGTTCAGACAGAGATCCAGAAGGATCCTCTTGGTACCTGAACCAGCTGATGGTCCAGTCTTAGTCCTGGACCAGCAGATCAGTGTGATCTGATGCATCAGCAGGTTCCTCTGACGGAGCCAAGGCTGCGATTGGGATTTGCTGGTTCCATCGTTGAGCTCCTGCCTTTAGTTGTTTGTTCAGATCATGTGGTTGATTGTGAGATTGTTGCAGCTCCACTCTTGTGTAACTTATCTGGTGATGTTTGGACTTTCGTGTCCTTCACGTGGTCGTGAACTTATTGTTGACGTCACGTTTCCTCATATTCTGCACTTCACTGCATCACCAGTGAGTGTCGCCAATGGACAAAACCTCAGAAAAGTGCGTACGCCAGACTTGATGTGTGAGTGAAGGGCCGCAACTTTTTTGTGCGCCACACGTTTTGTACATGAGGCCCCTGTTGTTCTTCCACTGACCGACAGGGCCTGTTCTATGGAGCCAAATCAAGGCCAAAAGTTTTGCTAATTTGAAAATAAAATTTGAACCTGAAAATTCTTTTTTACAGTTTCAATTTTATTTTTTTCAGTATCAGATCTTTTTTTCAGTTTCAAATCTTTTTATTTCAGTTTCAAATCTTTTTTTCAGTTTCAAATCTTTTTTTTTCAGTTTCACGTCTTTTTTTTTCCGTTTCACATCTTTTTTTTCAGGTTCAGACTTTTGGCCCCGATCTGGCGTGGGGGGCGTGGCATCAACTGAGAGGGGCGTGGCATCATGAGTGACAGCAGAACAGAGAAGGCGGGGGACGTTCCTCAGTCATGTTGCCTTCAGTAAACGTAGGTTGCAGAAGTTATCAGTAGAAGTATGATTCAACACTGTACTTGGCACCAATCGCAGTATAAAAGCAATAAACTATGCCAGACTGTACAGTTCAACAGCCACACTTTAAAGTTTGACATTTCCCACTTCCACATACTACCAAGTACGGTCTAAAACAGCTTTTTCAAAAGATTTGAAGCTGAAAAAAAGATTTGAAACTGAAATAAAAAGATTTGAAACTGAAAAAAAGATCTGATAATGAAAAAAATAAAATTGAAACTGTAAAAAATTATTTTCAGGTTCAAATTGTATTTTCAAATTAGCAAAACTTTTGGCCTTGATTTGGCTCCATACTGGTCCAGACCTGCCGTTCCTTCGCTGACGGCCGGGGCGGGGGTTCCAGGCACCAGGACCAGAACCAGAACCAGGACCAGCACCAGGACTGAATGTGACGACTGACCGTATCTGAATTCTGACGTGGAGGTGAACGCTGGTCCATTAGCGTCCTGGCCGTTGGCCGCCTTCCTCTCTGATCTGCTTCTACTCTGACGAGCCCGCGACCCCCGCGGGTCGTGAGCCAGAACCCCCCAGAGTGGTCCGGCTGGCTGCCGGCCCAGTTTGCGGTGCTTGTTTTCCAATCAAATGACTATATTTAACGAGGACACGAGTCCAAACAGACATCTGTTTGAAATTGGTCCCCCCGCCCTCCTGCTCCTCACCCCACTTTGCTCTTTTGTTTGTTGTTGTTTGTTTTCGGTAAACCCCCCCCCCCCTTTTGGACTGCTGGTGGATGAAATGAGCAGGGGAAGTTGGGGGAGGTTTTGGGGGAGCGGGTCTGGCTCCAGGAACCGCTGTCGCTCAGATATGCAGCCAGAAGCTAATAGCAAAACCAGCGAGCGCTTTTCATGAAGCACAAAGCAGGTTTTTCACTCAGGACAGGGAAAAGCTTTTACAACCGGGAGGAGGGGGGGGGTCTGTACTGAAGCCAGGTCACATGACGTCTTCATTGAGGCTGTCAGACACTCACTTTCATACCTCAGATTTGTAACTTGAGCCGACCCAACAACAAAGAACCTCAGAACCTCAGTTCAACATCAACTGCCTCAAACGTAGACTGTATAGTAAGAACTGGACAAATTCTTCACCCGTGGGTTTCTGAAGGCTGGAGCTGACGCCCGCTTTTCAGTCTAGGACAGGGGTCGGCAACCCAAAATGTTGAGAGAGCCATATTGGACCAAAAACACAAAAAACTAATATGTCTGGAGCCGCAATGAATGAAAAATGAAAAGTCTTGTATCAGCCTTAGAATGAAGACAACACATGCTGCATTTTTCTATATTAGTTATAACTTGGGGAAGATTTTTTTTTTCATTATGCACTTCGAGAAAAAAGTCGAAATGTCGAGGAAAAAAGGCGAAATGTCAAGATTAATTTTGAAGTACAATCTTGAGAAAGGCTGGAATGTCGAGAAAAAAGTCGAAATGTCGAGAAAAAAGTCAAAATTTCGAGAAAAAAGTTAAAAAGTCGAAATGTCGATTAAAAAGAAGAAAGAAAAAAATAGAAATAAAGGAAAAAAAGAAGAAAAAAAGAAAAAAAAAAAGAAAAAATGAAGAAAAAAAGGGAAAAAAAAAGGTCAAACATTTTTGAAAAAGCTCCAGGAGCCACTAGGGCAGCGCTAAAGAGCCGCATGCGGCTCTAGAGCCGCGGGTTGCCGACCCCTGGTCTAGGAGGACGTCCCAGGTGTAGAAATTAACAAAACGGTGGAAGGAGCAAACCTGGCAGTAGTTTCACGTTCATGTTACTTCAGCCACCACAGGCTGGCTAAGCCAGCCAATGCTAACCTATAATGCTGACTAATGTTAGCGTTCATGCATTCAGACTGACGCTGTCCATCCGTCATCGATGTAGATGTAATTAGGGCCCGAGCACTGACAGTGCCAAGGCCCTATTTTTCTCATTCTCATTTTTTTTTTCCTTCTTCCGACGAAATGAGGGCCTTTTTGCCCCCCTAAACGTGCCCCAAAAGTCACCAAATTTTGCACACAAGCCAGGCCTGGCGATAAATTTGATATTTAATGGTTTGCATTAATGGGCGTGGCCTAATGGCTCAACAGCGCCCCCTAGAAAACTTTGTGCCTCAAGCCCCACAATACGGTTTGACGTACATGCACGAAAATCGGTACACACCTGTATCATGGCACAACTTAAAGAAAAGTCTCTTGGTGCCATAGCCGAAACTGACCAGGAAGTCGGCCATTTTGAATTAATCGTGTAATTTTGGCGCAATTTATGCCATTTCTTCGGCTGTTAATGCGGCCCGAACTGTAACGTGCACCCAGGTGTGTTATACATCAAAATGTGCGTCTCCATCCTGCGACTCGCATTACTTTTCTCAGTCAAAATACTGTGGCGACGATAGACGCCAAAAAGCGCGCCCCCCCTTCATCTGATTGGTCCATATTTGATAGTTCCTACTTTCTGCCATAACTTTTGAATGGTTTGATATATAGTGACTCGTGGGTGGTGTCATCCGCTAAATGTCCAGGCCTGAAGAATCTACATGCAAGACATACAAGCTTCCACTGCAGCACGCCTGAACATGCACAAGGGTGCGAGGGCCCGTTCATCGCTGCTTGCAGCTTTAATTCTAGTTACTTTAGCTTAGCTCATGCTAACCTATAAAGCTTAGCTTGGCAACCGGAAGTCGTCCCCTCCAGAGCCAGAGGTTCTCCGTAGGTTTAGCGTCCTTGACCGCCGGGGGTTGAGACTATTGGACAACAACCATCTAGCGAGTTAGCCTCCAACATTTGACAAATTGAAAATGATTTAAGAATCTAAGGTGACCTTAACAGAAAATAATAGTTGACTTTGCTGTCAGACATGGAGAGAAAAGCCTTTTTTAGTGGCTGTCCTTCTACCACGTCCTGAACAGGAGACTTCAAACTTACCTAAACCTTTATTTTTTTATTCTCGTTCATAACAGGTGTCAGTATTGGACAAGACGCCGGCCCAGACCTCCACGCGAGTGGCTGGCGGTCAGTCACGTCTCTGAGCATTTCCAGGGCTTTCCCGATCAAATCGAGGCTCTTAGCCGCTCCGTGTAGATATCAGACGTGTGATAATGCTTCGGCACCTGAAAGGGAACATCTTGGCACTTTGGGGTGCTAAAAGCCCACAGAGGAGACGCAACAACTCGGTCTGACTAAAAGCCCAGAAGGGATCGCGTTTCCTTCATCAAGCAAAGACGCCACGAGGAGCAAAATTATTTTCATAAAATGGAATCATCAGTGCAGAAAAGAGCCATGTTTGGTGTTCCTGGTGTACACATATACCGGTAATAAAAATGACCAAAGTGGCTCTGAGACAAATACAACATCAGATAAACATGTGACATGTTTCACTTTGATGATGTTTCTTTTTTTTTAAAGACAAAAACACAAAACTATCATGTGGAAAATCCCAAATACCCACGTTGACTCAACTCTTCTGAGATCCACCTTCAGCAGCAGGAACTCTCAGTAGATAGTTCCTTCTGCAGGACCAGTGGATGAGATAAAGACTAGGAGGTTTCAGTCATCCAGGTTTCTTTCCCTGTAAAGGGTATTGTTTATGTAATAACTGATTGGGGGTCAAGTCTCTGGAGACAACGTGTATTGTAATAGAAGTAAATGAAACTGAATTCAATTGAATTAGCTAATTACTGCCACATGGTTGCATTTACCGGCAGGTTCTAGGGCAGGGGTCGGCAACCCAAAATGTTGAAAGAGCCATATTGGACCAAAAACACAAAAAAACAAATATGTCTGGAGCCGCAAAAAATGAAAAGTCTAATGCTGAAGTACAATCTCGAGAAAAGTCGAAATGTTGAGGAAAAAAGTCAAAATGTCGAGAAAAAAAGTCAAAATTTCGAGAAAAAAAGTCAAAATTTCGAGAAAAAAAGTCAAAATTTCGAGAAAAAAAGTCAAAAGATCGAGATTAAAAAGGAAAGGAAAAAGGAAGAAAAAAGGAAAAAATGAAGAAAAAGAAAAAAAAGAGAAAAAAAATAAAAAAAGGGAAAAAAAAGAAGAAAAAAAAGGAAAAAAAAAGGTCAAACATTTTTGAAAAAGCTCCAGGAGCCACTAGGGCGGCTCTAGAGCCGCGGGTTGCCGACCCCTGTTCTAGGGTGTTCACATACTTCACCACGTCTTCTGTGGGATCTGCCGGACAGAAGACTTCTCCAGCATGGATCTCTGTCGCCATGCCAGCGCCGCTAACAGACCAGAAAAGCTGGATGAAACTTTGAAGACGCCGCTTCTGTTCAGTTCAAACTCAGTTTTTACTTCAAAGAACGAAGTGTGTGAACGAAACGGGGAGACACGTTTACTTTCCCTTCATCTGTTTGACTCCAGTTCGGTGTTTACAGTACGAGGCTCCGAGCTCATCATCCCAGCGTCGTCTAATCATCTTCTTCTGCCTCCTAACCTCTTGTTCTCCGCTCTGGTGGGACTCCTCACCCCGGGGCTATTTTTCTCCCATCCTCTCTCTAAGAGAATAAGGAATTCCAGTGGCAAAATTAATCAGTGGGCTCCTCTTCTAACCAGCTCCCAGATGAATATACTGTCAAATTAAAACTGACTTCCTCTCTGCTTTTTTTAGGACTCTGCATTTTTCCTTGAACCCCCCCAGACCCAGTATGTGGTCTCGTCTGCTGCCCACCTCTGACAGACTTTGTTATTCTCCCCATCACTCGTTCTCCCCTGTTTTTACCCTCCTTCTTTCTTCAGATCTGCTCCATCACAGCTCATTTTGGACAGCGTGTCGTCCGACGTTAGAAACTGTATTTATTTTACATGGAAAACGCCATCATTTTTTAACATGTGTGAAGCTGAAGTACAGCGACTGGAGACTCAACAGGAACAAAACCAGCATGTTTTATTAGCAGGGAAGCAGATGAGGAAAATACACACAAATACATGAATACAGCTGCTTCCATAAAACTAAAGGGTGGACGGGTTAATCAGTCTGCTGGTCCTCATCACTGATGAGCTGATCCTCATTATTGATGAGCTGATCATCATCGATGAGCTGATCATCATGGATGAGCTGATCATAATCAGGTGTGTGATCTTTAAAGAAGCAGATGTGTTGTCAGCTTTCTGGTGTGGGGCGTTCAGGTGTGTTAACACAATGTACAAACATCCGAGACAGGTTATCTGTGCAATATTCCACTACATGTGTATATACTATCATCTGTAAATAGAATCTCAGGTCTTCACAATTCAAATGCACCTTAACCTTTTTTATATTTTTTATATTATTTATATTTCTTATTGTTTGCACTATTGTTCTTATTTGTCTTGCACTGGAGAGGGGATGCTGCTTTCAGACCCCGTCCACACGTAGCCGGGTATTTTTATACACGAATATTTCCCCCCTCCGTTTATAAAAAAATTTGCATCCACATTACATCGTTTAAAAAAAAAAACCCTTCCACACATAACCGAAGATCTGCGTTTTCGACCACATTCATAAGCATTTCAAACCTGTAGATCATCTGCGGCTCCCGGGGAAGCTGCACCTGCGGCTCCGCGGGCCCTACACCGTAGGGTGCGCGTCGCTGCGTTCCCTACGGCGTAGGCTCTGTGTCGGTGTAACGCAGTAAGCGGTGGTCAAGACCAGAGACCATTTATTTAATAGCTTGGAGAACAGATGCTGGATCATCTGTAGTTCTGTAGTGAACAAAAGTCGCACGTCAGAGCAGATTTGTTGTTGTTTTGGCGCATAATGTGACGTTCGAAAACGCAAAACTGCGGTTGTGTGTGTCTACATGCATTTACATAAACGGAGTTTTCAAAAATCTTCACTTTGCCCGGAGTTTTTTTAAACCTTCGTTTATTTGCGTTTTCGTGTGGATGACAGGTCAAAACGTAGGAAAATATCTCCGGTTTAGCAGATATCCGGCTACGTGTGGACGGGGTCTCAATCTCACTGTACCCAAGTACACTGACAATAAAGTATTCTATTCTCTATTCTGCCACAGAGTCTGTTACATGCTAGAAACCTTAGCCTGTTACTGGTTTAAAGCTTCAAGTCCACAGACTGTAAGGGTGTTAGGATGATCCCCCTGAATTAAAAAGTTACTGTATTAGCAGTCAAAGAACAACGCTCTCACCATCATAAATAATAGTGAAAACCTCCTCTAGATTCACATGGTAGAGGTCACCATCTTGGGAAACCTAACACCCAGCAGGTCGTTACTATGGTAACTTTATATGGAGCCAAATCAAGGCCAAAAGTTTTGCTAATTTGAAAATAAAATTTGAACCTGAAAATTCTTTTTTTCAGTTTCAAATCTTTTTATTTCAGTTTCAAATCTTTTTATTTCAGTTTCAAATCTTTTTTTCAGTTTCAAATCTTTTTTTTCAGTTTCACGTCTTTTTTTTCAGTTTCAAATTCTCTTTTCTGCTGTCACTCATGATGCCACGCCCCTCTCAGTTGATGCCACGCCCCCCACGCCAGATCCGGGCCAAAAGTCTGAACCTGAAAAAAAAATTTGAAACTGAAAAAAAAAGAAGTGAAACTGAAAAAAAAAGATTTGAAACTGAAAAAAAGATTTTAAACTGAAATAAAAAGATTTGAAACTGAAAAAAAGATCTGATACTGAAAAAAATAAAATTGAAACTGTAAAAATTTTCAGGTTCAAATTTTATTTTCAAATTAGCAAAACTTTTGGCCTTGATTTGGCTCCATAACTTTACAGACGCTCTTGCAGCACCTGGTGAACAAAGCTGACAAGCTACACGAACGCTTCATAAGAAGTGAAGAACGCTTCTCGAAGACCACTGCTGATGTCTGTCCCTGTGGGCATTGTGTTACCAGCCTGAATGCTCATTAGCAGCACATAGCTGCGGCTTATTATCTTAAATAAATGCAAGACTTTAAGCGGTTACGAAGATCTAACAAAGACACAAACGTTTTATAATGAAAAAAGGATATTTTATTTGTAATTTACAAAAGGTATATATACACACACAAACCCACACTGACATAGAGGACGTAGATGCTAGCGTACACAAACGGTAAAAGTCTACTTAGAAATTCACAAACAATAAAATGGAGGACGCGTGCCCAGACAGGATTCCTTTATCAAAGTCTGAGTCCCGTTGTGGACTCTCACTTTGTCCTGAGCCCAAGGGGCTGATGGGATGCAGCAATGGGGGGTGAACGTGTTAATTAGGGCTGGATCTCTGCTGAGAACGCACCAAGGTACTTTTATATTCCTTCAGAGAAAGCTGCTCGTCCCGTACCAGAGCCGGATCCTTGTCGTCTTCCATCCACGTCCCTCCTGAGACGGGACCGCCGAGAGTTGAAGTCTCTGATCCAAATGGCTGATAAGGAAATCAGATTTTACAGAGCCGTCCCCCGAGAGGCCGGGCCCACATCAAAATCCACCGCAACCTTGTGTTTAAAGCTGGGCTGTCAAAAAGTTTCAGAAACGACAACTGGAGAGGCTCGCCAGCCGCAGCCGAGTCGTTCTTGGATTATTTTTGTATTTACACGCCTTAAATAACCTTGTAGTTCTGAACAAAGACTTAAAAGTTCAAGTTGACATATTATAACTGTTAAACATGCCTTTATGGGCCCCGGGATGGCGCCGTTGGTGGAGCACCACATGCAGAGGCTGTCGCCCCGTGAAGGCAGCGCAGGTTCGAGTCCCGACCCGTTTCCTGTCCAGAATCTGGAATAAAAGCCAGTCGAGCCACAAAAAAGTCCTTAAAAAAATCAAGTCTTTAAGAGCTTATCCACAGTTTCAGCCGCTGAATCCCCACCAAGCCAGCAGCTCACGGAGCGGCTACCAAACAAAAATGGCCTGTTTTTTACTTGAGATTATTTACTTTGGCTTTTGAAGCTAAACACAGCTATAACAACCTTTGACCTTTTCTGGGTGTGAAAATGTCTCATTCAATGAAACATTCAAGACAAAAATCTCTCTAGAAGTTTGACCAAAGAAAGTCAGCGATGCTTCAATAAACCCTCAGACAACTGACTTTTAAAAATGTCCTGCGTCCTTCACAGACAGAAGACACGTCTTGCCTGTCAAACTGGACTTTATTTGACCGTGAAGCAAAAGCTCACACGTTTCCTCAGGACCAGGTTTCCTCGGCTCCTCCAGCTGACTGCTGGCAGGTCAACTGTCCGTCCTGCCATCCTCACACCTGTAGGACTGAGTTTTATCCAGATTTTGAAATATTGTTTAGGTTTTGTGCAGAAACTGTAATGAAAACACAGCTCATGACATGTGGAGTCCCTCAGGGCTCGATCGTTGGGCCGCTGCTATTCAATCTTCAGGTTGCACAAAGATCTTTTCAATAATCTTTGTCAAATTCAGGTGTTCAGATGGGTTTTTGTTGCCGGACTAAAATTCATCTTCACTTATATAAAAATCTGACCTTCAGTTGCTATTTTAGTGTTGGCAGCCCGACTTTAAACACCAAACGGTCAGAGTGTCACTTAAAGCAATCACCATACAACATTATCTACGGATAACCGACTTCTCCAGAAAATACCATCTTTTATCAGCATAAGACGTTCACCTAATTCTTCTGTTTTGTTTGTCAGAAAGGCACGACCGGTTACACCAGACAACACTGGAGGTTTACAGTCCGTTTATAGTAAATACCCTGGTTATCGTAGACCTGTGACTAAAACTTATGGCTTTTTTAAGAAATGAAGGTAGAAATCATCTTTTCCCTACCTATATTCACTATAAACCTTTCCATATAACATTACAATCTGAAGTAAACATTACAAGATTAGCCTATAACTATGACAAAAGTGTATGAAAAAGCCAGTTTTGCTTCGTACAATCAGTGCTTTTATTCAAGTCCTGAAAGGGCCGTTTTTAGCTTTCTGGGGGGCCCTGGGTAAGATTCTGTTTGAGGATCCCTGATTTATAAAACTGTGAGGTTGATGGGGGAATTGATGCATTAATCTGTTACACTTTTCCAAGAAAAAAGGCTATATTTGTGAATTTCAAGTTCAAATTCAAATCTAGCTAAATAAATGTAACCAGTGAACATAAATGTACTGGACACTGGCTGAGCATCTTTTAGGACCAATAGCGGGAAAAAATTGTGATTTGATTTTTTTAAATCAACAAACCCATAATCTGCAAGCCGAAAAATAAAATTTTCACAAAAAAATGATGCAAAGTTGGATAAAAAACACACAAATCTGAAATTCTGACTATAAATTCACAAGATTATGACATCACATTTTACATTTTTGATTTGATAAACCTGAAAATTTGCAGGAACAAAATGGGAAAATTTTGACAAAAGTCAAAATGTAAGATTTCTTTTTTGTCATAAAAAAAACGAAAATTCGCAAGAAATTTGCAAGAAAATTTTAGAAATTCCGATTTAAAGAATTTGTAATAAAAAAAAAAGAGGAAATTCTGTCTCACAAAATGAAAAAGCTTCATTTTAGAAACCCAGATTGGGGATATTTGCGATGTAACTTCAGTTCTTCAATGTTCGTATTTATGTGGCTAAATAAGGACAGCTCATTTTATTTCCCCCACTCAGTCTAGACATTGAGGTTTCTTGATATTTCGGGCCCCCTGGTGGCTGCATGGTTCTATGCGTGTCTATTGTGTGGATGGTCGGAAACGGCTCTGCTGACAGATAATATCTGGATGGGTGACGAGGTGAGCGCTCTCAGCTGATCATGTTGAGGAACTTGCTTTCTTCAGCCAGGGCGGTGAGCATTGAGTTCATGTCGCCAATGGCCATGTTGCCGATCCCCGCTGGCATGGAGGCGAGGGTGACGGAGTTGCGGGGGGTCGTGAGACGTGAGGAACTCTGGGAGAGGCTCTGCAGAAGGCCGGGACTTAAGGTCCCCGACATGAGGCTGGAGTGGTCTCCGTCGTCCAGCATGGCGTCAAAATCGATCTGGGCGGGCTCCGTGGCCCCGGACCCGTTGGTGGAAGAGTCGTTGGTACTGCTGGAGACCTGGTTGACTCCTGGAGAGGCCATGTTGGCCGCAGCAGCGTCGCTCACAGGCGGAGACATGGAGTCATCGAAGCTGGCGGCGGACGGCTCGAACATGCGGATCTGACCCGTGTAGAACACAGCAGAGTTCTTGTTCTCCGACTTACTCGGTCTCTTTGGGCTTGCCTCGGAGGTGTCGATGTGTCTGGGGACACAATCGGACAGTTTGAGCTGTCTGGTGCCAGACTTGGGCTCAGCGGGCGGCCTGGGTTGCAGTATTCCCCGAACTCCATTTTGCTGGGACGGGATGTTGTAATCCGGCTGCTGATCAACCTGGTTCACATGGGGATACCCACCAGCCTGCGTCCTCGCTAGGTAACTCTGGAGCTCTGGATCTGCCATGCCGGTGTGGGTAGGGCGCAGCCCGTTGCCCTCAGGGACAGGATGTAGGCCCGGGTCATGGCTGAACCCTTGTTGGTGACTTATTTGCTGGTTGCACTGCCTCTGATGCTGTTGGACGCCAATGTTCGTCGCCCTCTGACCCCTGTGGTTAGCCAGTCCCTGGATGGGCATGTTCAGACTCATGGGCACTACCTGCTGGTTGCTGCTCAGGCCCTGATTTGGCACCTGAAGGGACCCAAAGTTTTGCCTTTGCTGCACAACCGCCAGATTACTCCTGAGAGGAAGTTGGTGTTGTTTGGGGAGCTTGGTCTGGGCGTCCATCGTCCCTGAGCTCACCTCATTCCACTGTACCGGCATGCTATTCTTGTTCAGACTGTCTGATTGGGTTGAGAAAGGCTGTTGGGAGCCGGCAGGACCTATCTGACAGGACTGAAGATCCGGATCAGACCGAGTCAATGTGGTGTCCACCATGGCCATTCTCCGATGTGAGTAAAAGGACTGTGGTGGGACCATTCCTGCTTGGTAACCCTGAGTTAGATGAGGACTGTAATCGACCATGTTTTGACTTGATGGGCCAGAATTCTGTGACGTGATGTACTGAACCACGTCATCTGGGAGCACCATGTCCTCTTCTCCACCCTGGTCTCCCCCAGCCATCATTCCGTCCACCGCCATGTTCTCCATGACTATGTTCTCTGAGATACTAGGTGGTCTGGGGGCGAACGGGTAACGTTGGAGGCTTCCGTCGGAGCGGGTGTAGCTCAGATGACGCTCAGCGGCTAACAAACCGTTTGAGGGGTTCATGCTGTTCATGCTGTTATAGCGCTGAACCCTTGGGAAAGAGAAGGGGTCCAGAGCGGGGCGACGGACCGGGTCGCTGGCCCGGCGGTGGAGGTCGGTGGGTGCTTCGTAGGGCATCATGCTCTGAGTACTGTAGCCAAAATCACTGCGTCGCCTGGGCACGCTTCCAGGAGGCAGCTGGTGGACTGGGTGTGACCCGTCCTGGGAGTCGCTGTAGACAGCCATGCGGGTCCTCAGGCTCATGCGATCCATGTTGGGTAGAGGAGTGGGTGGAGCTCCACCAATAGCGGCAGCGTATTTTGCTTTCAGCCGATAATGCTGGGCCGGCGTGAGACTGAGAATACTTGGAAGGCCTCCTTTGCCCCCTCCAGTGACACCACCGCTGCCTCCACAATGACTGGCCTCGCTGGAGCGGCGGGAAAGGTCAGTGGAGATTGGGTCGTAGGAGTCAGCCGAGCTGATGTTGTTATGGCGGTTGGCACCAAACTGGGATGCCTCACTGGAGCGCCGGCTGGAGTAGCAGGGCGATATGCCGGAAGAGCGGCGGCTCATGGTGTAGGCTGAGCTCATGGTGCTGGTGGTGCTGTCCCGCCGCTCGTTCAGCTGGTTCAGCAGGGTTACCTCACATGAAGACAGGTCAGTGGTGGGCTGGCCATAGTACAAACTGCTCAAGTTATTGGACATGTTGGAGCTCTCCAGCAGGGAACCTGGCAGAGATGAAGGACAGGATCAATACACAAGACTGGGTTAGCCACTTCTACAAACTGTTTATAGATATGAATCCCAACGAAACTCTTTAGATTAAAGAAAAATGAGAAAATGAGATGGACATAGGCATATTACAAGAAGGATGGAAGGAAATATTTACAGTAGCACATCAAGTAACTAACTTACGACGGAGTATTAGGGCCAAACTAAAAAAAAAAAGAAGGAAATAGGAAATACGAGAATAAAGTCATAATAATATGAGAATAAAGTCGTAAAATTACGAGAATAAAGTCATAATAATATGAGAATAAAGTCGTAAAATTACGAGAATAAAGACACAATATTTTGAGAATAAAGTCGTAATATTTTGAGAATAAAGTCGTAATATTTTGAGAATAAAGTCGTAACATTACGAGAATAAAGTCGTAATATTAAATATATTATAAATATATAAATACAACTTCACAAGATGCTCAATATTCCTCATTTTAACACAGGGAGAAGACTGCTCTTCCTGTTAGAGGTCTCATAAATTACGACTTTATTCTCATAAATTACGACTTTATTCTCATAAATTACAACTTTATTCTCATAAATTACGACTTTATTCTCATAAATTACGACTTTATTCTCGTAATATTACGACTTTATTCTCGTAATATTACGACTTTATTCTCGTAATGTTACGACTTTATTCTCGTAATGTTACGACTTTATTCTCGTAATGTTACGACTTTATTCTCGTAATGTTACGACATTATTCTCATAATATTACTACTTTATTCTATTACGACTTTATTCTCGCAACATTATGACTTTATTCTCGTAATTTTACTACTTTATTCTCATTATATTATGACTTTATTCTCGTAATTTCCTATATATATTTTTTTGTCTTAGTTTGGCCTTAATACTCTGTCGTACTAACTCTAACACATGGCAGGAAATCAGGTGGAAGATAATAATAAGATTCTTTAAGACACCAGGAATAATATCCAAAGTGGGGTGGACACACTCAGATAAATGAAATGTTGAGAAAAAAGTCGAAATGGCGAGAAAAAAGTGAAAATTTTGAGAAAAAAGTCAAAATGTCGAGATTAAAAAGGAAAGTAAAAAGGAAGAAAAAAAGAGAAAAAAGGTAAAAAAAAGAAGAAAAAATATAAAAAGGAAAAAAAGAGAAAAAAATAAGAAAAAAAGGAAAAAAGAAGAAAAAAAGAAAAGAGGAAAAAAAGAAGAAAAAAGGGAAAAAAAATAACAATTTTGAAAAAGCTCCAGGAGCCACCAGGGTGGCGCTAAAGAGCCGCATGCGGCTCTAGAGCCGTGGGTTGCCGACCCCTGGTCTAGGATGAAACCTGGCCAGATTCCAGCTTACCTCCTGCAGGAATGGGAGGCAGCTTCATGCTGTTGCGCTGCCCCGCTGGTGGTTGGGGTGCAGTGCTCCCCCAGGGACAGGAGTCCCTCACTGTCTTCAGCCTCTCTTTCTTGATGTTCTCCAACTTGATGGTGACCCCGCCGCCATGACCCGCAGCCTTCCTCAACTGAAGCCCCATCCCGGCCTGCTGGCCCCCGCCGGGGACAGTGGAGTCCACCAGGGGGCACTCGTCCTGGGGGCCCAGGTCCCCGAAGCTGCCCCCGCTGTGCACGGCCATCTCTACCCCACTGTCGTTGTTGCTGGCGCTGCCGAGAGGCGACGGCTCGCTGCCGCAGGACGAGTGGCCGCCAGGACTGGACTGATACACCTGCAGGAGGACAGGTCAGATCAGACGGTTGATTTTCCTTAAAAGCAGTGCTTGACAACAAAACATTCTTTCATGCTGATGATGAAGGTTCGCTCAACACTTGTTGCAGGTCAGCAAGGATTTCTGATTATTTGGATTAATAACGATGTCAGAGAGAAGCTTACATTTGCTCCACAACCACCCTAAAAAGACAGATTACAGTTGGTGAGAGCCAGAGGTGGACAGAGTACTCGACCCCAGTACTTGAGTTAGAGTACAAATACTACTGGTCAAAATTTACTCCGTTACAAGTAAAAGTAGCTCAGTCAAAATATTACTTGAGTAAGAGTAGAAAAGTACTTGCTTTTAAAGGTACTTAAGTATCCAAAAGTAAATGCTTTTAAATTTACTTTAAGTAAAAGTAAGAGTAAGAGTACATTTCTTATTTTCCACATCAGTAAATTACTATATTTTTTCTAAATTAATTTAGGGATCTTTTAACTCTCGATGTTGAGTTGTTGAAAGCAGAGAGGTAGTTCTGCTTCGGCAGACACAATAAAGATTTGAAAATAAATGTCTGTGGTTTGTCTGTGCCCTCGTTTTTTACTCTACCCCAATAGGATTTTAGGGAAGAAGAAAAAAGAGCAGACCTGAAAGTAACGAGTACTTTTCAGCCTTCCTAGAAATTTACTCGAGTAAAAGTAAAAATATTTGTCTTGGAAATGTATTCAAGTAAGAGTAATAAGTACCAAAGAAATCTAATACTCAAGTAAAGTACAAATCCTCTGGATATGTACTTAAGTACAGTACTCAAGTAAATTTACTCCGTTACTGTCCACCACTGGTGAGAGCGCCTTTAAACTGCTCAACTTGGATGAAACGTTCCGGGTCGCCCCTTTAGAAGATCTCAGTGGAACCTCGGTCCAGTCGCTCTGACGGAACCAGAGGATCTGAGCCCAAAGTTCCACTTGACACCTTCACTTTGCTGTTTGGAAGACCCATCAAGATCCCACTCGTCTCCTGATGTTTCCAGATGTTTCTTCACTGACCCAACAAGACTTCCTGACCTCATCATGGCGTTGGCCCCTGCACCACATCAGCACCACATCAGCCCAGCATTATGACTCGCCATCGCCATGCTTCACAGTAGGGATGGGCGGTATGGACTAAAAAATGTGTCACGATAATTTCTGGCATTTATCCCGATAACGATAAAAATGACGATAAAAAAAATACCAATTCAACTCCACCTTTGTAACTATAAATCTATCTCGCTCTCAGATTCGCCATGTTTGTTACACAAAAACGTCATCAACGGGAATTTATCTTTCTTTCTTTCTTTCTTTCTTTCTTTCTTTCTTTCTTTCTTTCTTTCTTTCTTTCTTTCTTTCTTTCTTTCTTTCTTTCTTTCTTTCTTTCTTTCTTTCTTTCTTTCTTTCTTTCTTTCTTTCTTTCTTTCTTTCTTTCTTTCTTTCCTCCTGCTCTCTCCTTCCTTCTTCCCTTCCTCTTTTCTCCCTTCCTTCTCCCCTTTCCTTCCTTTCTTTCTTTTTTCTCTTCCTTCTTTCCTCCTGCTCTCTCCTTCCTTTTTCCCTTCCTCTTTTCTCTCTTCCTTCCTCCTTTCCTTGTTTTCTCCCTTCCTTCCTTCCTTCCGTTCTTCCTTCTTTTTTCCCCTTCCTTCCTTCCTTCTTTCCTCCTGCTCTCTCCTTCCTTCCTTCCTTCCTTCCTTCCTTCCTTCCTTCCTTCCTTCCATCCATAAATCATCTTTACACAAAAACATCATCAACAGGAATTTATCGTTTTTACCGCGAGATGACAAATTCTTACCGTGAGGAATTTTTTTGACGGTTTATCGTGAACAGTAAAATATCGCCCATTCCTACTTCACAGTTGGGACGGTGATCTGAGACCAACTCCCTCACTTCCCTCCAAACATGGTCATTATGACCAAAGACTTCAGCTTTAGTTCGTTCTTTTTCTGTTTTTCTTTTTTTTTCTTATGATTCTTCCATGTTGCAGTGCAACACAGCCCTTCTGTCGGTTGATCTGTCAGTGTGTTTGAATGCCAAAACATCATCATCGAGAATTCTCCGACATCTTTAAGGGTCAGGATTAGTTTAGTGGACGTTAATTACTGACTTTAAAAAGCCACTCAAATCTTTTTTTTCTGACACAGAAAAAAATCCCAGCTGACATGAAACAGGAAACATTCTCTCAACTTTGTTTTCCGACATGGAGAAAAAAATAAGTCTTTTTCTGCATGTGCATGCTAACTCTTGAGCACAAGCGTACAACAGAAAGATAAAAACAAGTGAAATGAAGAGTAAGTGATATTTAAAAGAAAATGAAATGAAACCAACACCAGTCTCACGCCACGTTCAGAGAATTTAATATTCTCCAGTTTTAAATAATTACCAGTTAAATGAAACGTAGATATTCTGATTGTTGTGCGGTTTTGTGATGACTAATGCAGCCTGGCATCCACAACCTGCTTCATTATGGATGAGGTTCATTTATTTACAAGCAGACAACAAGAGGACGAGTTCTGGCAGCAGCGATCCACGTTTGAGCCGAACCGGACTGAAGCTCAGATCACAGCTGGATGCAGCTGTTTGTGCAGCTCGGCCCGGCCCGGCCCGCCAATACTAATGAGACGATCAACCCGCAGCCAATCTGAATGACGGTGTGCTCGTGTGTGTCGCACGTGAAGGAGGGTTTTCTGCTTCAAGTCTGACGTCCGAGTAAGAAAAAATACAAGTCTGGCTTAATTTACTATAAACTGGCAGAAAATACAATAAACTAAAAAGCTATTCTGTTTTAGTTGCCTGCAAATTTCTGACTTTAAAAACAGAAAAAAATTATCAGAAATTCTTACTTTACATTCTTGGAAATCTAAAAATTTCTTTATTTTTTATTATATCCTAAACTGGCAATAAAAATGAGGAATTTCTCATTTTAGTTTGTTCAATTCAAATGTCTGTCACTAAAGTTGAAAACAAATTCTGACTTTATAAACAACAAATTCATGAGTTTTTCAAAAAGTCTAACTTTAAGAGCTGTTCAATTTCTAAGAAGAAAAAAGAAAAAAAGTTTGAAAGAACAAATTGATTATTAACTTGAAAATGTTTATTAACATTAAATTCACCAATTTATAGGAAAGAAAGGTGAGACATTCTTAATTTATAATCTTGCAAATTAGCAGGAAAATATTTCTGATCAAATTTAGTAAAAAAGTAAAAAATCTTCAAAAAAAAATTCAAAAATTCACGTTTAACTTTTATGTCATGAAGTTATTCCCACCGAAGAAGTGGGTTCACTGAGCTTCCACACCCTGTTTTCTGAGGCTCAGCTTGTAGCTTTGACGCCCCCTGGTGGCCTGGAGGCCTCACAGCCCGCAAAGAACCGTAAACAGCTCTGGCTGGTGTTGACGTAGCTGAGCACGACAGAAAAGCTGCTGGCGACTCAGATTTGAACGTGATGGAGTCTTGGACGGAGAAATGGGTGATGGCAAAAACCGGGACACGTTCACGTCACAAGGGAAGGTGATGTTATATGAGACCCAGGGACATGTTGGCCCATTTCCCATAATCCCACAGGGATTTTTCATGTGCTTACCTCAGTGAAGTCTGTCCGTTAGGAAGGTGTTAAAGCAGAGACACAGATAAGAAAAAGCAGCTTCCAGAAAGAGGACAGAAAACATTTAACAAACAACACAGTCATCTGCAAAAATGAGTACCCTCTCTTTTAATCTGTGTCATTTTATGAAAAAACCCAATAAAATGGTCATAATAGGTCTCTGTATTTCAGCATTTAGGTGTGTAAAAACACAGTGTCAGGATGGAAAGACATCAGCAATGACCCAAGAAGAACTGTTGGGGCACATCAATCTGAAATGGTCATAAAACCATTTCCAAACTATCTGGAGCTGAATGTTCTACCGCGAGAACGATTATTCACAAGTGGAAAACATTCCAGTTCCACTCTGAGGAGTGGAAGTCCCGGCAACTTTACCCCAAGATCAGACCATTCGAAGCCAGAGAAATACAAAAAGAGACAAAAACAAAGACCCTTAAGAGCTCCATCTCAGAGCCCAGAGGCCTCCCTGAGCATGATTTAACATGTTCATGGCAGCTAGAAGAATCCCAGACCATCACCCCTCCACCCACCGGGTCATGTGACAGGAAATTAACTCAAACACAGCAGCAGATCTACATCAGACTAGGGGTGTAACGATACACTAATCTCACGATACGGTACGATACACGATATTGAGGTCACGATAACGATACGATACGATATTATAGCAGTATTTTTTTAACAACCTTGAATGAGGAACATATGACTGGAAAAAATATTTTTTTATTTGAAAGACACAAAATACAAAACAATACTGTACGTTTGCCCTATTGTTACAGTTTGTAATGCTTTATAACTGTTTAAGTTTTAAAGAGAAATCCAGGCCAACCATTTTCCACAAACTGAACTAAAAGTAAGTGTCAGGTTTGCATTATGCATCTTCAGTTTCATACAAGTACAAATATTTTGCCACAAACTGAATAGTTTCTCTCATTTATGATTTGACTTTTTTCTTTTCCAGAAATTTAACAACTAAAATTAAATAAATAAATAAAAGTAAATAAATACATACAATTTTACATCATAAAACAGATTGATTCATGCTCACCTTATAAGTGTAAGAGGAGATTTATTTTTGTTATGAAGGTTATTTTGGTAATTCAGGGTTCATTATTTTATAAATATATTCTTTATATTCTGATGTAAATCAGGGACTATAATGACACTAGTCAGTTTATCTGTAGTGATTAGTATGTTTTAGATTGGGCGGAGTGATACGCCACAGTACGGCACTATGTGCTGTGTTGATGCTCTAAAATCCTACGCTGTTGAGGGACATTAAAGTACACTGGAACTCAGCAGAAGTTGTCCCCATGTTTATCCTACTCACGACCCGAAAAAGGTTTGATTTAATAAGATAAGGCTTAACTCTATACCACACTTAAAAGTTCAGAGCTCAAAACCCCCAAGAGTCCCGTAATTGGGACCACAAAACGGGACTAGTTTCTTCTGAGCAGAGTAAGACTTTGGTCCGCGGGTCGAGGTGTGGTCGGCACGCGTGGTCGGATGCGCGTTTCTAGTCAACACAATAGATTAATATTAATAACCCAATATCGCGATACAGTTTGTCACCTCCACGACACGTTTCGTGGCGTTTTTGTATCGCGAAATTTCGTGGCACGATATATTGTTACACCCCTACATCAGAATGATGCAAATCCAGGTTCTTGAATGACCTGGTCAAAGCCCAGACCTGAACCTGGTTGAGATAATGTGATGGACCTTCAGAGACCGAGTAGACATGAACGCTCGCTAACATTTAGCAGATGTGATTTACCGGCTCTATGAAGACATTTACTTGTTGACGTGGATGTTAGGCGTCAGTACTGATCTGTGTCTGCGTGCAGAACTCACCGCAGAGCTCTCCGTCTTGATGGACTTCACCTGGATGCGCTCCTCCAGACCTCTGGATGTGCTGTTCGCTTCCATCTTGCCGTCCAGGCCTCTGGAACCGTGTTTGGCGTTTGCTTCCATATCTCCGTGTCCTTTAGGCCTCTGCGGGGCGTCGCTCCGTTGCTTCTTGGTGATGTGAGCTTCGGGGCCGTGGACCGTCTTCACGTGCTTCCTGAGAGAACTCGGGTCCGTGTAGCGCTTCGTACAGCCCGGGATTTTGCAGACATACGGTTTCTGCCCAGAGCGTTTAAAATGTGAGACAAGCAGCGGCAGACAGACTTTATTGCAGCTGACGGGACAGACTGATGTCTCAGCCAGAGGTGTCAAAAGTATTCACATTCATTACTCAGGTAGAAGTATAGATACTATAGTTTTAAAATACTCCTGTAGAAGTTGAATTATCAAGTTTTTTACTCAAGTAAAAGTATTAAAGTACTGGTTTCAAAACTACTTAAAGTATAAAAGTTAAAGTAATGTAAGGGGGAAAAAAGCCATTAAGGACAAAAGCCATTAAAAATGAATGTATCTTAGTATAATGCAAATATATTAAAGAACCATATATGTGTACTATTGAGCATTAACATGTGTTTCAGAGAGCAGGAGATATGATGACTAGTTGCCTATAAGTATGGTAATGGTGCAAAAAGTCAAACTTCAGAGGCATGTTATCATTTATCCTAACCTTTATTGGAATATACATCCAAGTTTAGTTGCAGGAATCTGAGGGAACGGATGTAAGAACAAAACTGGACAAGAACATCTGAAACAACCACAACCAAATTCACTCTATCCTGATGGAGCAATTTAACTGGATAGTTTTTGTTTAAAGGCCGAAATGAAATAGAGTAACGAGGCTGTTTTTAAAATGTAAGGAGTAAAAAGTAACAGATAATTGCGTGAAAAAGTAAGGAGTAAAAGTAAAAAGTCGTCTGAAAAATAAATACTCCAGTGAAGTATAGATAACCAAAATTTCTACTTAAGTAAGGTA
Source organism: Cololabis saira (assembly GCF_033807715.1). Classification (NCBI taxonomy): domain Eukaryota; kingdom Metazoa; phylum Chordata; class Actinopteri; order Beloniformes; family Belonidae; genus Cololabis; species Cololabis saira. The sequence continues at coordinate 35,514,414 of NC_084592.1, forward strand.
ACGTGGTCATTTGTACTTTGTTACTTGACACCTCTGGTCTCAGCTGATCGCTGGTGTTTAGGAACGTACCTCATTGGAGTGTGTGCGGTTCTGGTGCTTGGCCCGGTCGGAGGCGTTGGAGAAGGCCTTGTTGCAGCCTTCGTGCTCACAGACGTAGGGCTTCTCTCCGGTGTGGGACCTAAGGTGGGTCTTCAGGTTCTCCAGGCGGGAGTAAGCTTTGGAGCAACCTTCAAACTGAGGAGAGAAAGAAGTGTGGACGGAACAATGAGTGGAGACCTCAAACTGAGCAAAACCACTGACATCTTGAACAAATAGTTGCAGTAAAACTCAGAAATAATCTGTTTCAGTCAAGGTTTAAAGCATCGTAGTACAGGAACTGATTTTGATTGATTGAATTGTTTATTTCGAACACATAAGGAAAAAAAATATAAAATTTTAAAACAAATTCAAAACATACAGCAAAAAAAGCAACAACAAAAACGTAATACAAACAGGGGAAAAAAACTGTGTCAGAAAAGGAGCAGGTAGAAGTAAAACTTATTTAACCCTGCCCCTTTGTTACCTCTATCATAAATTAAACATAAATATTAATAATAAATAGCTGCAATTTACCTATTAGGCCACCGATTTTCCCATTGGTTGTGCCTTTGCACCTAACCAGCTAACAAACACAATATTGCCTTAACATAACTCCTCCTCAACCAAATAACTTCCCAGAACTTCCTTTTTGTACCGTTTTTCAAATTGATTTATGTTTGTACATTGCTTCAACCCATCACCCAACCCATTCCATAAATCCACTCCAACAACTGAGATACACATGCTCTTCCTTTTAGAATGAAAACATTGTTTTTTGAAATTATATTTTCCTGTCACAAAACATTTTCTGTAAATTGCCTGGAAGTAAATCAGTTCTCGCTTTGAATATGATTTGTTCTGACTGTTTGATTGTTCTGGTGAAGGTCACCAATGGTCTCTTGTCCTCTGATGGTGGACGTGTATCTGTCCTTGTCCTGCTGGACCTCAGTTCTGTATCTGATCCCAACATTTTACTGCACAGAAGACACCATGTTATTAAACTTTAAACTTAAACTTTATTTATTTATATAGCACCAACTCATGCAGTGTAAGTGCAACTCATGGTGCTTTACATACAGAGATAAAATAACAATCAAAAGTACAGTTTAAAACATCCCATACGACCCCACCCCCCACGCATACACACACCCTCACTCACACTCATACACATGTGCACACACTCACTCGCCCACACCCACACACACACACACACACAATAAGTGGACTGGTGACATGGCTTAGCACTAACGATCCAGGTGAGGAAAACACTACCTATGGGTGGCCGTCCACACCGAGAGGCTCCACCAGCCACGACCACAAGGAGCATCGCCACAGAGACCCCCCCAACCCGGACAGACCAGGACAGACCCCACACAGAAGGTGGAGTCCCTCCCCAGCTACCCAGGCCTGAGGGACCCCCATGACGACACCCCCATGGGCGGAGCAGGCACACCTCCCAGTGTGGACGACCCCCCTGAGGAAACACTGGAGCTAAAAACTAAAAGATTAAGAGAAAGTAAAAAATGCCTAAAAAGTGTAAAATTTTAGAAAAATCTATACAAAACTTAAGATGAATAATAAATAACATAAAATACAAAGTCACTCAAATGGATTAAAGGTCAGATAAAAGCCAAGCTAAAAAGGTGTGTCTTGAGCCTCCTTTTAAAAGTATCAACGTTCTCTGCGGTCCTGAGGTTCTCTGGCAGGCTGTTCCATAAATAAGGGCCATAATGGCTGAATGCAGCCTCACCGTGGGTTTTGGTCGCGGTTCGGGGAATGGTTAAGAGGCCGGTGCCAGAGGACCTCAGGGTCCGTGAGGGTTGATACAGTAAAAGCAGATCAGATAAATAAGATGGCCCAAGACCGTTAAGACATTTAAAAACCAGTAAAAGAACCTTAAAATCAATCCTGAAGCGGACGGGGAGCCAATGCAGCGATTTTAAAACAGGTGTCATGTGCTCCCGCCCTCTGGTCCTCGTCAGCACGCGAGCGGCTGAATTCTGTAATAGTTGTAGGTTCTTAATACTCTTTTTAGGAAGACCAGAGAGCAGGGCATTACAATAATCTAAACGACATGAGATAAAAGCATGCATCAGCACCTCCGTGCTGGCCTGAGAGAGAAACGGGCGGACTCTGGCTATATTCTTAAGATGGTAAAAACCTATCTTCGTAATATTCTTTATGTGTGGAATAAAAGTGAGCTCAGAGTCAAAAATAACACCCAGGTTCTTTACACATTTCGAAGGTTTAAAATCTTGTAGTTTTGGTAAAAGTTTCTCTCTCTGGCCTTCAGGACCAATAACTAAAACTTCTGTTTTGTCCTGGTTGAGCTGTAGGAAATTATCTGCCATCCATGACTTAATATCTAAAATACAGTTAAAAAGGGCATCAAGTGGCCCTGTGTCATCAGGAGACACAGCGATGTACAGCTGTGTGTCGTCAGCGTAGCTGTGGAAGCTGATGCCGTGTCTCCTGATGACGTCCCCAAGGGAAGCATGTAAAGGTTAAAAAGAAGCGGACCTAAAATTGACCCTTGGGGGACCCCACACTTAATTTTATGCATTCTGGAGGAACATGTATCCAAACTTACAAAGAAAGATCGATCTGTGAGATAGGAGCGGAACCAGCTAAAAACAGTACCAGAGAGGCCCACCAGGTGCTTCAGTCTGTTTAATAAAATGTGATGGTCTACTGTATCGAAGGCGGCACTAAGATCCAGTAGAACCAAGACTGTCAGTTTGCGGTTATCTAAATTGCACCTGATGTCATTTAAAATCTTTAAAAGGGCTGTCTCGGTGCTGTGGTTCATCCTAAAGCCAGATTGAAATTTCTCTGAAATATTGTTTCTTATTAAAAAATAATTTACTTGGTTAAAAACCAGCTTTTCTAAAATCTTACTTAAAAAGGGTAAGTTGGATACAGGTCTGTAGTTATTAAAAATGCTGTGATCTAAATTGCTCTTCTTCAGAAGGGGCTTCACCACCGCCATTTTAAAGGCGGCAGGGAAGACACCCGTCTGAAGAGAGTAATTTACTATATTTAAAATATGTTCCTCAAAGAATTCATAAAATGTCTTTAAAAGTGATGTGGGAATAGGATCTAAAAGGCAGGTTGTTGGGTTTACCTGGGAGAAAACTCGACCAAGGGTCCTCGCATCAACCAGGGCAAAGCTCTCCAGTGTTTCCTCGGATAAAAGCAACTGTCCAGATGTGTTAAAAATGACATTTTGATGTGGTAAAAGACTGGACCTAATGTTGTCAATTTTACTTCCAAAGTGGTCTGCAAAATCCTCACAAAGATTGTCTGTTGGTGGTTGTGAGGAATTCTTAAAATGTACATTTGTTAAAAGATCGATTATTGATTATTGGGATTAAAGGAACTGGATTTAACTGGTTTCAGTCGTATTTATTTGTCGTCTGCACGTCCCAGACTTAACCAGGGAGTTCTGCAGGGTTCAGTGTTTGGACCGGTTCTTTTCTCCTTATATTTGCTTCCATTAGGTAAAATTAGACGCCATGTCATTAATGTTCATCTTTATATTGATATTCAGCTATACCTGTCCATGAAACCAGGGGACACTAACCAGTTGGACGGACCACAACCATGTCTTAAAGCCATAAAGATCTGGAGGACTCCAAAACTTCTCCAGATAGATAAGATAAGATAAGATAAGATAAGAAATCATTTAATAGTCCCACAGAGGGGAAATTTGCAGATTACAGCAGCAAAGGGGATAGTGCAAAAAACAAGAGGCATCAATAAAAATAGTTATCACACAGTAATAATAAAACACTATAAACAGTATATACAATAATAATAAGAAGGAGAAGAAAAATAAATAAGAAATACTAGTACCGTATTTTCTGGACTATAAGATGCATCCGCTCTATTTAAAAAAAAACGATAAAAAAAGATATACAAGCCGCACCTGTATATAAGCCGCATCCGCTCTATTTAAAAAAAAAAAAGATATGCGAGCCGCAGATATTTCTGTTGTTAGATTAGACATTTACTACATGTACAGAACCATTTTGAACTGTAAATGATGTACATGTTTGTACCTAAATAGATCTTTCCTAACAGTGTCTTTAACACGGCAGCAACTTTGCTGATTAAAACGGGACAGAACCAAGAGAAAATAACCGGTATTTATTTATCTATTTATCTGTTTGAAATCTGCTTCTACCTACTTCTATCTGCTAAAGAAGAAGTAGCGTATTCCTCTTTGCATTTATTTTGTCTTAGTTTTTATTCTAATTCCGGTTAGCACTCCCCCTAGCGGTGGAAGAAAAATCCACAGAATAGCCGCACCTTTGTATAAGCCGCACGGTTCAAAACCTATGAAAAAAGTAGCGGCTTATAGTCCAGAAAATACGGTATATAAAAAATAACAGATGGATATTTACAGATGTTATTTACATGATTGCACGTTGCAGAGAATGATATTGCACATTCAGATAAAACTGAAGTTGTTGTATTTAGACCTGAGTCCTCCAGGGACATATTGTCCAGTTATGTAGTTAATCTGGATGGTACTGCCTTGGTACTAGTACTACAGTTAGGGATGGATCAGGTGACCGGAAACATCCCTTAGTGATGCTGCAATGATGCTGCTTTTTTTTTGTTTGTTGGGGCTTGCTCTGGGACCAGGGAAACATGTGCTCTACATCATGTCTAACATGTGCCGTAATAACAATAAAAACTCCTTGAATCCTATTGTTGTTATGAATCTGTGTTCCTGATCTGTGGTTGTTGTTCTCTCAACCTCCAACCGGACCAGGTGGATGCTGGTCCTTCCTGAGTCCGGTTCTGTCAGAGGTTCCTTCTTGTTTCAGGGGAGTTTTTATGTCCACAGTGGCCTGGTGCTGGATCAAGACCAGTTGGGATGGTTCCGTTAGCGAAGCAATAATTATTCTTATTATATTTTGATTGCTTGTTTGTATTAATTTAACTAATTTCCAGCGAGTTTAACTGTATTGATGAAAAGTCTTGAGATAACCATCAAAGCAGGTTTGACCCTACAGCAGGGGTCGGCAACCAGCGGCTCCAGAGCCGCATGCGGCTCTTTAGCGCCGCCCTAGTGGCTCCTGGAGCTTTTTCAAAAATGTTTGACCTTTTTTTTTCTTTTTTTTCTTTTTTTTCTTATTTTTTCCTTTTTTTTAATTTTTTTTCTTATTTTTTCCTTTTTTCTTCCTTTTTCCTTTCCTTTTTAATCTCGACATTTCTACTTTTTTTCTCAAAATTTTGACTTTTTCTCAACATTTCGAGTTTTTTCTTGACATTTCAACTTTTTTCTCGAAATTTCGCAATTTTTCTCGACATTTCAACTTTTTTCTCGACATTTTGACTTTTTTCTCGAAGTGCATAATGAAAAAAAAAATCTTCCCCCAGTTATAACTAATATAGAAACATTCTAAGGCTTATACAAGACTTTTCATTTTTTGTGGCTCCAGACATATTTGTTTTTTGTGTTTTTGGTCCAATATGGCTCTTTCAACATTTTGGGTTGCCGACCCCTGCCCTACAGGTTGTAGCATTTCTGCATCCACACAGAACAAGAAAAGCTCTGGTCCATGTCAATTGCAGCTGAGCAGAGAAAAGGGCTGGACACAAACACAGACAGAAAACCTTTTTGACGTTTGAAACACTATCTGGTCTTGGATTCTTTCCCACCTACTGCGGCGCGCCACACAAAAGCAAAGCGACAGTTTGGTAGAAAAATGGCTATAATGAGAACTATCTAAACTAAGTGTGAGGTGTGGTTGAGCTCTTTGTCTTGTGAGCTTTGTTGAGACAAAGACGTCTGTGTTCGGCCTCTGTTCCCACTTGTACTGTACAAGCTGTAATCTGGTATTCCTTCTATGCAGTCATTGTGAGTGTAATTGGCTTGGAAATTAAAAGAGAATCAAGAAAGCACAGCTCAGAAAAAACGTCAAAAGATTCTTCCTCAAAAGACTAAAGGGAGTGTTGTGAGACGAGACATGAGGGATTTGTGTTCAGAATATACATGTTGGACCTAATAAGGACCCACGGCCCCTGACTTTTCTGTAGATTTTAATTACACGGGCCCGCTGTCAATCAGCTTTCTTAAGTCTCTCCTTCACAAGTCATCGGTTTTAAAGCATTCATGAGCCTGAGAGCGAGCTTTGAAGCCATGCAAACACGCCCTCGACTTGATGTTCACACAGCAAATGAAGGCTTCAATGAAACCCCCAGCAACTCTCAACATGTGGACACGAGCCCCCAGAAATCCTCCAACTTTTACAAGTTTTGCACGCCTAAAGGCTCATTTAGGCTCCTGCGTTCAACCAAGTCCACGTGCAGAACAGACTGGAGATGGGACCGGAGGGGGGACCAGACACAGGATTGGAGACAACCGGAGACAGGACCGGAGACAGGACCGGAGAGGGGACTTGAGGTAGGAGCAGGGAGGAAAAAAAACTAGAAGATCCTGAATGCTCATCTGTTTATGGAGTTTATTCGTCATCGATGTCTCCAGGGGTCTCCGGGGTCTCGAGGTACGACTGATTCTGGGTATCCAGAAAGGATGGACACTGGAGTTTATTTTACTGGAGTTTATTTCATTATTATTTTATTTCCTGAATGTATTATTTCATGAAAAAGTTCATTAAAGGTGAAGTTAAACGTCTGTTTTGGATCAAACTGCCGACTCAACGTCCAGAAGATCAACAAAGACGTCAATTTTGTTCTGAAATAAATGACTAACGTTTCCTAAACTTATTTAATCTAAATCTGTAGAAACACACTATCTCTGATAAATTAAATTACATTAATCTTTACTAATTAAAAGACAATAAATGTAATCTTCCCCGGCGGTGCATGAACAGTGTTGATCCTGGATGTTGTCATCTGTAACCATGACATGGGTAAAACAAAGCCTCGGTAAACACTCACCTCCAGTTTAACCTCCATTTTCAGATCTTCTACATTTCTCAACACAATATATTTACAGTGGGGAAAAAAAGTATTTAGTCAGACGCCAGTTGTGCAAGTTCTGCCACTTAAAAAGATGAGAGGCCTGTAATTTTCATCCCAGGATTATCTCAACTATGAGAGACAAAATGAAAAAAAAAATCCAGAGAAATCACATTGTCTGATTTTTAAAGAATGTATTTGCAAATTATAGTGGAAAATAATAATTTGGTCAAAAACAAAAGTTAATCTCAATACTTTGTTATATACCCTTTGTTGGCAATGACACATGTCAAACGTTTTCTGTAAGTCTTCACAAGGTTTCCACACACTGTTGCTGGTATTTTGTCCCGTTCCTCCATGCAGATGTCCCAGGTGTCTTTTATACTGATAACCAGTTAAAACAGGTGCCATCAATACAGGTAAAAAGTGGAGGACAGAGGAGCCTCTTAAAGAAGAAGTTACAGGTCTGTGAAAGCCAGAAATCTTGCTTATTTGTAGGTGAATAAATACTTATTTTACCTACAATGTGATTTCCTGGATTCCTTCCCCCCATTCTGTCTCTCATCCTCCTGATGCTAACACTAGCACAGCCCTCAGTCATCTCCATGGTGCATCAACAAACTGCAGCCGGCACACCCGGATGGGGTACACATAGTAGCAGGTGATTTTAATCGTGCATGCTTAAAGACTTTCCTCCCCAAATTCACGTAGTATGTGAAGTGGAGAACAGGAGAACAGGACACTCGACCATGTCTACTGCAACATCCAGTATGCATATAGAGCAGTGCCCCAACCTCACTTTGGTGTGTCAGGCCACCTGTCATTGCACCTTATACCGGCCTACACCCATCTCATTAGGACAAACAAGCCCTCCATAAGGAAGATCAACACCCTCTCCAAGCTCCAAGACTGCTCATCTAATACCTATTTTAAACAGGCCTTGAATGTCTTAAAAACAAGCTTTTGATTTTTTTTTGCTAAATACCGTATTTTCTGGACTATAAGCCGCACCTGTATATAAGCTGCATCCACTCTATTTAAAAAAAAAAGATATGCAAGCCGCAGATATTTATGTTGTTAGATTAGATATTTACTACATGTACAGAAGGATTTTGAACTGTAAATAATGTACATGTTTGTACCTAAATAGATCCTTTCCTAACAGTGTCTTTAACAGGGCAGCAACTTTGCTGATTAAAACTGGACAGAACCAAGAGAAAATAACCGGTATTTATTTATCCATTTATCTGTTTGAAATCTGCTTCTACTTCTATCTGCTAAAGAAGAAGTAGCGTATTCTTCTTTGCATTTATTTTGTCTTAGTTTATATTCTAATTCCGGTTAGCAATCCCCCTAGCGGTGGAAGAAAAATCCACAGAATAGCCGCACCTTTGTATCCGCATGGTTCAAAACCTATGAAAAAAGTAGCGGCTTATAGTCCAGAAAATACGGTAAATTAGAAAAATTCAGCCTCTGAGCCATGTCTTTATCATCCCATTCTCTAACCTCATTATCTATGAGGGATTCTGAGTGGGCGGGGCTATGATAATGAGGCACTGTGCTGATTGGCTGATTGGATTCAATTTTTATATGCCTTTTTATATTATCCTATCTTAGTAGTTGTTCTGTGGAGGAATTTGTAACTGAATTTTGTGAGGGTTATGTTTTATATCACTGCACTTAAATATTTGTGTTTTTTGTTTTATTTGCTGTTGTTTCTTATTTGTACTGTTACTATAAAACGCCTTGAGCTGCGACTTTCGTCTGAAAGGTGCTATATAAATAAAGTTTATTATTATTATTATTATTATAGTTGTGGGCGTGGTTTCACGCATCGCTCCCATCGTTTCGTAACGACGGGAGCAGAATCTGAACGGCTCGTAGATCCACATCACACTGGATGGCTCATCCGGGCGGCTCTACAGACACTGCAGAATTTGGTTACTTTCCTCCTTCTCTGAGTTGGCAGGCTGAGGGGAGACCACTTTATATATGTTAAAGGTATTGTGACATAAAAACACATTTTTCTTGATTTTTTGTGTTTTGTTGGGTGTCTTGACATCACCCAAAAAACAACGAACTTTTAACATTCAGTGTATTGTGTGCTTTCTGGGATTTTCCGCATAACTGTGCAAAAACGGCGCATCTGGTTTGGTGGCGGGCCGTGACGTCAAGGCCCGCTAAATCACCGCCCCCTCCACCCAGCTCCCTGTCTCCTCTCCTCTCCAGCGCACCATAAAGGCTGATTTATGGTTCCGCGTTACACCGACGCAGAGCCTACGGCGTAGGGTTACGCGGCGACGCGCACCGTACGCTGAACCCTACGACGTAGGCTCTGCGTCGATTTAACGCGGAACCATAAATCAGGCTTAACACAGAGCTGTTTAGAGCCTCTTTTGTTCTAATCACCGGAGGAAAACTGCTAAGAAGACCCGCGGCCACTGACTGGACTTAAGATAAGGTGACACTGATGCTTGCATGCCTTTATTTTTGTGATTGTTTGCTGTGGACTGTCTGCTTCGCCCTGCTGCTTGGAGGAGGTTTGGAGGAGGAGCGGCGCAATGATTGACAGGAAAGGGGGGAAATGGAAGCGTTTTTCACGGCGCAAAAAAACACTGTCATAAAAAGCCAGGAATAGAGTACTAGAGTGAAGTTTTTCTTGTTACACTCTTTTAGACACATTTGAGGGATGTTGGCCAAGACTTTTAATATTGTTAATAGCATGTTAAAAATGATGTCACAATACCTTTAAAGCAAGAAAAAACGTGTTTTTCATAATAGGCCCCCTTTAAAGGACCGATCGGAGTAGCACCTTAAATTTTGTTGTGTTGATACACTGTATGTAATACAAAGACAAATAAAGCTTCTATCATAGTTGAAGTGTACCTATGATGAAAATTACAGGCCTCTCTCATCTTTTTAAGTGGTAGAACTTCCACAATTGGCGACTGACTAAATATTTTTTTGCCCCACTGTAAGTCCGTTTCCATGTTCCTCCACGAAAGGAAGTTCTTTAGTGTCTAACATTGGTCTAAAACATCTTGGGACAAAGTTTTCAGAGACAGTCCCCATCGTAAAACTGGAAACAACGCTGAACGTCTGTTAGCAACAGTAACTAAGGGGGCGGGTTAGGGTTCCTGGTTGCATTCCCAAGTGTGGCTTTGATATCTGTTTACAGTGTTTGTGCAAGAGCCTCCAAAATGACCAAAACACCACTTTAAATGAAGTTTGAACAGGAAGTTCTTAGCGTAAGAGTGCTCACCGTGCACTTGTGCGGCTTCTCGCCGGTGTGCCGCCTCATGTGGACCACCAGCATGTACTGGGCTTTGAAGGGCTTCTGCTCGCGGGAGCAGTCGTCCCAGCGACACACAAACTCCTTCTTCTCCCCGTGGATGTGGTCGTTGTTGATGTGCTGCGGGGACAAAGGAGTTCTGCTCAGTCATTACAATACCTGAACATACAGCACGGCATCATGGGAAATCAAATAACAATAGCCAAGACATCAGGGTCGCGTCTCCATCAAGTCCCCCAAGTCTGGATTTGTGCACTTGGTGGTTCACACTTGGAAAATGGCTGAAAATGGGTTTTGAGCTTTTATTTTTTTTATTCCATGGTGTTATAGATAAATCTTTCTCGGTGGGTGAAGCTACCCGAGAAGGGTCCTGGGTAAACGGGCTGGAGCTAGAACACACCGCCAGGAGGAAGTGACTCATGTCATTTATCACAAGCGCCTCTGGGCCAGGCCCCCGGGTCTGGCACTCAGAAGACACGCCGATTTTTCCCAGTGGCCAGCCGCGGTACTGCAACAAAAAATCCCATGGGGCCCAGAAAGCTTTTTTCCCATAGACCGCAATAGTAAAAGAGAAGCCTCTAAAACTGTTCACAGGACACCTCCAGCTGTAATCACCGGCAATTACTAATCTTTGTATTCTATATTTTTAAGTCATGGACTTTATATCCGTCAAAAATGTTTTATAACGGCCAGAAAAGTCAAAGAAAAGTCTCTTTCTGGGCGTGACGTCACGGCTGACGTCACAGCCGTGTCCGTGCATTCCACGGATGTTTATATTAATATATATTATGTAATTATATTATATTAATACATTAATAATATATGTAATACTATACATGTAATAATATACATTAATTAATATATTATATTAATATTCGCGTCATTGCCCCGGGGCATGATGGGAGGCCCCAGAGCATCATGGGAGGTGACTTAACTGCGCATGCTCTATGGGCCCGTGTACCAGGAAGTAAACCAGGAAATCAGGAACTTTTTCGGCAAAATGCATTGAAATGAATGGGCGTTACGGTTGGGCGGTATGGACTAAAAAATGTATCACAATTATTTCTGGCATTTATCCCGATAACGATAAAAATGACGATAAAAAAAATACCAATTCAACTCCATCTTTTTAACTATGAATCTATCTCGCTCTCAGATCCGTTTGTCATCAACGGGAATCTATCTATCTATCTATCTATCTATCTATCTATCTATCTATCTATCTATCTATCTATCTATCTATCTATCTATCTATCTATCTATCTATCTATCTATCTATCTATCTATCTATCTATCTATCTATCTATCTATCTATCTATCTATCTATCTATCTTTCTTTCTTTCTTTCTTTCTTTCTTTCTTTCTTTCTTTCTTTCTTTCTTTCTTTCTTTCTTTCTTTCTTTCTTTCTTTCTTTCTTTCTTTCTTTCTTTCTTTCTTTCTTTCTTTCTTTCTTTCTTTCTTTCTTTCTTCCTTCCTTCCTACCTTCCTACCTTCTTTCCTCCTGCTCTTTCCTTCCTTCCTTCCTTCCTTCCTTCCTTCCTTCCTTCCTTCTTTCCTTCCTTCCTTCCAAAAATCAGCTTTACACAATCAAAGGGAATTTATCGTTTTTACCGCGACATGACAAATTCTTATCGTGAGGAATTTTTTGACGGTATATCGTGAACAGTAAAATATCGCCCATTCCTAATGGGCAACCATTTTCGATCTCCCATCCAGTTCTATAATACATCCATGCCCTGGGCCAACGATACGAACCGAACCAGAAACAACTCGGCTTTAGTCCTTAACAGACCAAAGACTAGAACACCCAGCTCCTGGCCTGGTACGAGACACATTCTGGAAGTTAACCTGAATCCTCATATCTTAATTCGATTTAAACCTGAATTGATTTGAATAATTTCTTTTAAAATCTGAATGGAAGAATTTGAAGTTGAATCTGTTGGTTTGAATGTGATAAAACTGGATTTCATTTTGTTGAAAAGTTCAGTCTCACTTCTCTTCATTCAAATTCAGTTTTTCTGCTCACACGAGTGTCCTCGCGTCAGGCAAAACTAGTCGAGCGCAGATGGGAAGAAGTGGATTTTAGGACAGTAACACATGCTCTACATCATCTATAACTGGTGAACACCTGGAGGAGGGAGGTCCAGCGGCCAGCGCTCAGTTTCATGCATAAATGAAACAAATAATGACAGGAAGAGTTTGTACTAGAAAGATATTTGTCCAGGCAGCTGCTCGTGATGTTGCAGCATAAACGTCCATGGACTTCAGCAGCAGCTGATAGCTCGTGTTTCACCTCAAACACGTAATTATAGGAACCACGGCATGCACAGTGGTGTACTGGGGGCGAACCCTGGCGGCTGGCCTGGTACAGTTGGACAGATATCCACAGATTCCCACCTCTGTGGTCAATAACTCCTAAATAAAGAGACGTAAAAGCATGAATGTTGCATTTGTCCAACCGCTGAGACCAGGGCCGCCGCAAGGGGTGTGCGAACCGTGCGACCGCACGGGGCCTCGCGCCCCAACGGGCCTCGCGCTATGGGCCGTTTTTCTTTCTTTTTTTTTTTTCAAACATTTTTTTTGGTTTTTTTCCCTTATAAATATCAACAGTCACGTTCCATTACAGACCTAAATGTGTACTAGTCTGTGCATATCAATAAATATATGTGCAATGATGCGCGTGTCTGTTGTTCAATACAACTGCGTCAGACCAAGCGCAGACACAAGCTGCTCTGATCCAGATGGGTGGAGTTGGAACAAACTGTCACACGATGTCGAGAGAACGAGACAGAATCAGGAAATTTCCATCAGGAGATGAAAAAAGAAAAAAAAACTAAAGAAAATGGAAGAGTTTAATGCCTCTCTGAAAGGCTTGTTAGATAAATTTGTTACAAAAATCACCGATCCGACCGGGTCTCAAGCAGCCATGGGGCCCCGCGTCGAGACAAGCCAAATAATCTTGGAGGGCCACTTTCGTGGGGGACGGGTGCGCCTGCCCGCGTCGGCGGCCGGGGCGGCTCTGTCTCTCCGGGCGGGCTGGCCCCCTGCCGGGTGGGGGTCGCTGGCCTGAAGGGTGAGGGCCTCCTGGCCGCGTGTCCGGCCCGGACCGGGTGGCCGGGGATTGCCTGGGTCGCGGTCCGCCGCCGCGGGATCCCTGGCTGCTTCTTTCCGCGCCGTGGGGGCCCCGCCCGCGGGCCCCCTCGGCCGCCGCCGGGTGGGGGGGGGGGGCCTCGCAGGCGGTGGGTTGCCTCCCTCCTACTTCTCCCCTCTGTGGGGTTGCCGGTGGCCTGGGTTCCGGGCTCTTCCTTGTCGGCCTCTGGTCTCACGGGTGGCGGGGTTGCTCCCCCCCCTCCCCCACTATAGATACACTTCAGGTGGAGCTTTGTTTGGTTTATTACACACACACACACACACACACACACACACACACACACACACACACACACACACACACACACACACACACACACACATATAGTAATTTAGTCACACGCATACACACACACACACACACACACACACACACACACACACACACACACACACACACACACACACACACACATGCATGATCATATACATACACACACACACACATAGACATACACACTGGCTTGTTCACCTGCATGCTGGCTCTCTAGTTTTTGGGTTTAGGTAGCGGTAGCGATAGCTTAGCTCAGACTGCGATCAGATCTCAAGATTTAGGTCGATTGCTGTTCGTGTTTTGGATGGCTCCGTGCCGGTTTCGTGCTTTGTTTGTGGTTTTTTTGTTGCAGATTTCCAGTGCTTGACGTGTGTCTCCGTGTGTTCCTGCTTCCTGGATTGGCAGTGGATGTCGTCACCACCCCCCCCCCCCACCCCCTCCCCCCCCCCAAAAAAAAAACAAAAAAAAAAACACTGGGTTTGTATGTGTATATTTATGTATGTGTACGCATATGTGTGCGTATATATATGTATATATTACATATAGTAATAATGCACATATATACACTTTTGGTTTCTACCGTCATGGTATCAATCAATAATATGTGTGCAGACAAGGTAAAAAAAAAAAAAAAAAAAAAAAAAAAAAAAAAAAAAAAAGAGACAAGCCAAATAATGATGAGGCAGGGGAAGGTATCCAGTATTTTGCTAATTGGAGAGTTAAAATTGCGCATATAGACACCCGATCCGGCTGAGACGCACACAACAAGCTACAAGACAATTGCAGTCCAAATGAGACCTAAACTGCACAAAAGACATGATGTCGATAAGCCACAGGCTGTATGACGCTGACGTATTTATTGGACTAGTTTTGCTGGACGCGAGGACCTGAATGTGAGCAGAAAAACTGAGAGAAGTGAAACTGGAAAGTGAGAATGAAGGAGCGCTCTAGATGGACATATGACACAGACGTTGTTGGAAGCCTCCCAAGAGGTCCAATAGGGGAAGGAAACTTCATATTTCTTTCTTTTTCATATTGCATCACTCAAAAGAAATGCAGGTGAATTGTTCAGTTTTAGTTTAAGTGAGACCATCTCGCAGGAAACGTGTCCCTGACCGGCTTCCTGGTCCGACCAAGCGGAGGAGTCACCAGATCCTCTTCCTGGTCCCTTTTTACGAGGATCTGAGTGAGGAAGTTAGTGTTCCCAGAGAAGAGTTTAAACAAACACAGCCTAAAAAAACAAAGCAAGTCCTTTTATAGGAGGTGTCTTGTGTTGACAGAAGAATGATACTGCTTTACAATGATCTGAAACCACTGTCGGTTTTAGTCTCAGAGTAGACGTCTTAACACAGTTGCAATCTGAGCTTTAGTCTGAGTCTGAGCTTTAAACCGCTAACAGGTGGCTGGTAGCATGTAGCAGAGATGGTTTCTGTAGCATTTACACTTCTGTGTTTTTATGTTTACTTCGCTACTTGGAGTTGGAATCGTGGTTTTTTAAGAGAAGAATGTGTTTAAAGGACAAAAGATTACTGTACCTTTTTTTCATTTGTTTAGTTTGCTACACGCTTATTAAAAATGGTTGAGTCAACAGTTAGCTTGCACATGCACAACAAATACTAACATGCTAACAGTAAACCAGTCGTCTTAGCCTTCAATCCTGGAGATAAAACTGCACTAAGTTCAAAAACATTCCAAAAACCGCAGCCACGTTCTTCAGGCCGAATACAGTCACGAAGGTGCAACAATCACTGCAGACAAACGTCCACACGCAGAGCTAGATGGTTGGTGGCAATAAATGAAGATAACTCATTTGACTTCTATTCTACCAGACAATGAGGTTGACCTTATTACGCTGGCGCCCTCTGGTGGCTCGGAGGTCCCTTTGTAATAATAATAAACATGAAAATAATAGTAACGGTGAATAACATCTGATTTGTTAGCCATGCTAACACTAGCCTGGTCCTTACATGAACGAGCTGCTCCTGGGTCTCGTACTCCTTGGAACAGCCCTCCCACTGACAGTTGGTCTCATAAACGGCCTCAGGCTCCTGTTTACACTCATCTTTGTCCAGATCTTCACTCAGATCTAAGATGCTCCCGCCGTGGTCCTGCAGAGAAGACAGTAAGGTGGTTTGTCAGAACATTATATCTCACCTTTTCCCGTAGATCATGCTGGAAGCCACTCTTTGTAATAATACCCCCTCTGACCACATGGGGGCATACAGGTCAGATGTGTTGTCTAAATAACCACTGACAATACTGAGTTAATGACCGGGGACGGCCCGGCACATCTCCCAATACAACTTTATATTAGAGGTTCACTTTGTTGCGTCTTAGATCAGAGTCTGCTGAGTACACTGCCCCCATGTGGTCAGAGGTGGCATCACTGCATAAAGAGGTTGTGACAGTTGGAACGGGATCAAAGCCAAATGAGGAATTAGATGTAAAGAGTCCTTTATTTTTGTAATCTTCTTGCCTGAGCGGACGGTGAAATGGGGAGAGGACCGTCTGCTTCGGTTTTAACCTTTGACTTCTTTGTAGTCAGCGGATTGACGGTACTGCTCACCGCTGGATCGCTGCTCGCGTTCTGAGAAACAGGAAAATAAAAACAAAAGGAGCGTTAAAAGACGACTGGACTGTAGGAATTCCTGTCAGTTACTGCAGCAAGAAGAAGTATGTGAAGCCTTAAGAATAAAGGGCTTCTGCATTAACAACAAAGCTGCCTAAATAAAGATGGTAGTGTACTAATTTAAAAGAAACGGTGACTAATGTGCCTCTCTATAACAAAGGCAGTGACAAGGGTGTGTGGTGGACCCATGTGCATCCAACGGCACAGAGTGTTCAGTAAAAGTCTTTATTAAAGTCAACCTCACAGCAGGCAGTAGAGCAGAGTTCAGTCCTCAGGATCGTGGTAACGCTCAGACTGGCAGGAGAGGGAATACCATAAACAGCTGGTGTGAGCGCTGAGCAGATTTGGAAGCCAGAACACAGGAACTGAAACGCCGGTCAGTCCAGGGAGCAGGCAAACCTCAGCCTTCTGTTATCACCTCAGTAGGCTGAGGTGATTACCAGGACGGAGACAGGTGAACAGGTCGGGGACAGATGATCAGTCCGGGGAAAAACGCTGGAAAGTCAGGCATGACACAAGAACAATCTGGCAGTGACTGGCTGGGAGTGAAGTGCTTAAGTAGAAGCCCAGGGCTGATTAAAGAAGCGCAGCAGGTGTGGAAGGCGGGAGAAACCACAGTGACAGATAACAGGCAGTAGGGCTGGGCGATATATCGAGATTTTAATATATATCGATATATTTTCAAACACGATATGGTACGAGACAATATCGTTTATATCGATTTAAAAAAAAAAAAAAAAAAACATTTTTTTTTTACATTTTTTTTTTTTTTTTTTTTTAGGATTTTGACATAGCTTATTTTGTGACAAATTGACTTGAATGTTTTATTTGAGATTTGCACAAATGTTTTGTTATTTGCACAACTGTCAACCTCAGTGGAAAAGTCTGCCTGTTACTGTCTACATTGTATTAATTGCACAGTGTATTTTAATTTAATTGTTATGCAGGAAAGGGATATTTGTTTTATTTTATTCAAGAAGCATTTTTATTCTATATATGCAGGCAGTTTATTTTTATTTCATTTGTTTTATACATTTTGATATTGTGCATTGTGACAGACGTGTGTATGGGGCGTTAATGAAAATACAGGACAAATCGCGTCCCGTATTAGTTCAATACGGGACGCAACATTTTTTTCTCAAATAAAGGACAATTCCGTATTTTACCGAACGGGTGGCAACCCTAGCTGGACCTGAGCCCAAGGTACCGCAGAAAAACCCAGATAAGGGCCGGACTGGTCTGCTGCCCGGGTTAGTCGTCCCGCTCCCACATCTCCGTCAATGACTCCAGGACCGGTCACGTGGGTAACTAAGACATGAACTTTTCTACAAATGTGAGATATGAGGAGTCCCGTTAGCGCCAGGCACCGCAGACTCCGAGTCTGATGAGGACCGCCGCCGAGACTAAACAGTTTAAACTGTTTCGTTGTGCCAAAACCACAGAGAAATATGAAAGAAGAGTTACTGCCATCAGTATAGAACGGGGGTCGGGTTTGGAGGACTGAAAGCTTGTTCAAGCTCTAATAGAGACGAACAAAGATATGCAAGCGTGTGGACTGAAGTTTACTGGAGGCAGTCCAACAGTGGGGGGTTAGGGGGGTCTTCTAATCCCACCCAGACCCAGAAAGTGCAATTCAGCATATTTACCCACCTCAATATGTTCTACTGGCAGGAAGCCCAAAAGGAAGCATGGTTGTGATCAGGGGCCTCATCTATAAAGCTTGCTTGCGCAGAAAAAGCGCCTGAAAGTTGCGGAAGCCACCTTCTACGCAAATCCTCGGATCTAAAAAGAAAAAACTAACCGAAAAATCTGCTTATCTTTACGGCAACTAGGACCCTCCCGTAAGAACTTACTTAAGACACGGGGAACTGGCGACGCAGGGTTTGAGGTGGTGAAATGAAGCCAGATTCATGTCATACTCTTAATAATGTCATCACATATCACAAAATATATAAGACTTAAAATAATAAAATAATAAAATAAAATAATATAGCGCTGATCGTGTTCCTCTGTGTGTGAAGCTGTCAGTCAGGACTCTGGTGCTGCTGGAGCTGCAGCCGCGGTGCAGGACACGCCGGGAACCTCCTTCACCGCTTTAGGACAGAACAAATGAGGGGCTGCGTTTAGGGAGCCCCACGGAGCCCCTCATTTCTTCCCTAAAGGGACTCAGATTTGTTTTCATACGAGTTTTACGCGCGCGTGAAACCTTTACATGCAGGTGTATGGTGCCTAAATTAGGGTCCCGCGTTAAAACGACGCAGAGCCTACGGCGTAAGGTACGCGGCGACGCGCACCTACGCCGTAGGCTCTGCGTTAAAGGAACGCAGAACCATAAACCCGCCCTGAGCAGCTCTGAGGGGAGGGAGGAGGAGGGAGAGCGGGGGGGTGAAGCGGGGCTGCTCTCGTATTGCTTTCATACAGTGTCTTGATAATTTGCAATTTAAGGCTGAGCCTACCGTTAGTTTTTAAACTGTAAAAAGTAAGGGGAAAATAAACATGATTTTGAAAAGACGGGGGGACGTGTGTCCCCCTGTTGCACCGGGGAACTCACGGCGTTCCGCGCAGCAACGGCGTGCTGCCACTCACTCGCTTTATTTACTATTTATTTTTCTACTTTTACTGTGACCACAAAATAATGTGGTTTTCCTGTCCTCCTTGTAAAGTTGTAAAGTATTAGGTGTAATACGTCCTTTCCCATTCTGTCTATGTGACTGTGAATATATTGTTCCCGTGTATTAGGGGTATTACGGTAGCTCTGCCTCAGCGCACTGCCGGCGCGTTCTTTTTTTTCTGCATATTTCCTGCATGTGAGCAGCAGCAAATAAATAAGCCAGCAAGGCTAAATGTGTACCGAGTCAGACTACTACTTCATATTCCACGCAGGGAGCTGCTGAGCATTAAAACTCGATGCTTTACAGGTTATGGGCCCAGATAAAGGAAACGAAGTGAGTAGTTATATACCGTCAGAAGACTATAACGCGGGGCAAAAGGCGCGCGGAAGCTAAGAGGCTAACGAGATAGCTGGCAAGAAAAAGTCGGAGCTACGTTAGCAGCATGGCGAGTCGAGGGACGGATGGTACGTCGAATCATCTCATATTCGATGGGAATGAAGAAAAATATGGACTTTGGGAGACCAGGTTTTTGGGCCGTTTGCACACTATGAAGTTAAAAGAGACAATTCTGCATGAACCAACCGAAGTCACCGAAGCGGCCTTGGCAGCCGACGCGAAGAAAAACGCGGACTGTTATGCAGAGTTGATCCGGCTCATAGATGATAAGAGCCTATCACTGATCATGCATGAGGCATCAGACAAAGGCAGGGAAGCTTTGAAAATCTTGAGAGAACATTATGCCGGGAAGGGAAAGCCCCGTATAATAGGTTTATATACCTCACTGACCAGGCTTCATATGGCAAGTGGGGAAGGCGTAACAGACTATATGATAAGAGCGGAGGCCATCATCACAGCCCTGAGAGATGCAGGTGAAGCTATGAGCGACGGATTGACCGTAGCCATGATCCTGAACGGTCTACCTGAATCATATAAGCCCCTAGCCATTCATGTGACTCAGAATGAAGATCAAGTCACACTCACAGACTTCAAGAGAAGACTGAGAAATTACGAACAAACAGAAAAGATGAACGCAGCAGAATCAACAGACAACGTGATGAAAACACACGTGAGACAAGGTCGAGGGCCCACAAAGGGTGAAGATGTCAGCTTGGTGTGTTACAAGTGCGGTACCAAAGGCCACAGAGCGAAAGACTGTCGCAAAAAGACGTGGTGCAGCAACTGCAAAAGCAACACACATCAAGATTCAACATGCCGGCGAAAAGAGCAACAGGATCGTCGAGATGGTGTCCGGAAGGTGTCTGACGAGAAGAGCGCTTCAGATTTCTTCTTCAAAGCGGGAGGCGTGGACGGCAGGGACCGACCAGCCCGGAGATGGAAGCCACCGGACGGTGTCCAGATGAGAGGCCTCATGGTGGATGCTGGAGCAACGTCTCACATAATCAACGACATCAGGAAATTCAAGAATTTCGACGACACTTTCCAGGCTGGAAAGCATTCAGTGGAGCTGGCAGACGGGACCAGATGCAGCGGCATCGCACAGCAAAGGGGAGATGCTGTGGTGAGCATGTTTGATGACACTGGACGACAGGTTACTGCAACGCTAAGTGGGGCGTTGTATATGCCTTCTTACCCTCAGGACATCTTCTCCGTTGCAACAGCCACAGCCAAAGGATCAACGGTTGTCTTCAAGAAAGGTGAAAATGTCATGATATGTAATGATGGTACAAGGTTTGACATCCATGAGTACGGTAAATTGTACTACCTCCACACAGTTGATGAAAATGTGGATAAATGTAATGGTTGTCATGATATGCAAACTTGGCACGAGATTATGGGTCATTGTAACTATGAGGATGTGCATAAAATGCAAGAAGTTGTAGAGGGTATGCAGATAAAAGGCAAAGCCACAAGGCCACCACTATGTGAAATATGTACACAAGGGAAGTTTTCTCAGACGAGAAATAGAGACCCAGATAGGAGGGCAAAGGAACCCCTACAGCTAGTACATACTGACCTAGCTGGTCCTATGCAAACAGAGTCCATTGATGGATATAAATATGCACAGTCGTTTACAGACGACTACTCCAGCGCTGTATTTGTATACTTCCTAAAAGCCAAAAGCGATACAATACAGGCTACTGAAAGATTCCTAGCAGACATCGCACCATATGGGAAAGTAAAATGTATGCGATCGGATAACGGAACAGAGTTCACAAGCAGTGGCTTTCAGTCACTATTAACTAGGAACCAGATAAGACATGAAACGTCAGCGCCTTACTCTCCTCACCAAAATGGCACTGCCGAAAGAGGCTGGCGAACGCTGTACGAGATGGGAAGATGTATGCTGCTAGAAAGCAATCTACCAAATAAGTTATGGAATTATGCTATCCAGACAGCTGCTCATGTTAGGAATAGGTGCTATAGCAGACGCACTAAGCAAACCCCATTCCAGATGTTAACAGGCAGAAAACCAAATGTGGCAAAAATGCAAAAATTTGGGTGTGATTGTTTCACATACAGACAAGAAAAACGAAAGCTTGACTCAAAATGTGACCAAGGTGTCTTCATAGGCTATGACAAAAATAGCCCAGCCTACCTGGTGTATTACGCAGACACAGAGAGGGTTCAGAAACACCGGTTGGTGAAGTTTATGAGTAAGACAACTCAGGAAAAAGAAACCCAAACGCAACACACTGAGCAGGTGTACCTTGGGGAGAGCAGCAATGGAAACTATATTGCTGGTGAAAATGTACATGAGCAAAGTGTGCAGACTCAAGATGGAGCTGAGGTTGAAAATGCTGAAACAGCGACTAGAAAGAATCCATCTAGGAGCAAGAAAAAGCCAGGTTACCTAGATGACTACGTGACTGATGACAGCGATGATAAACTACAAACTTGTGTAGATTTCTGTTATCGAGCTGTTTTTGATGTTCCCCAAACCTATCAGGAGGCTATAACATCAGTTAAATCAAAGCAATGGAAAAGTGCTATGGATGAGGAAATAAAATCCCTAGAGGAAAACAAAACATTTGCTTTCACCACTTTGCCACCAGGCAAAAAGCCAGTGGGGGGCAGATGGGTCTACGCTGTGAAAAATGACGTGGATGGGTCAGACAAATTCAAAGCGAGATTTGTGGCAAAGGGCTATAGCCAGAAAAAGGGTACGGACTATGAAGAGACGTTTTCTCCCACAGCCGACATGACCAGTGTAAGGGTGGTCATGCAAAAAGCTGCACAAGAAAATCTCATTCTACACCAAATGGACGTAAAGACAGCTTATTTACACGCGCCCATTGACTGTGAAATATACATTGAACAACCAGAGGGTTACGAAAAAGTGTCTCATACAGGAGAAGAGCTGGTGTGTAGATTGCAAAAATCACTGTATGGTTTAAAACAGTCAGGCAGGAACTGGAATACAATCTTGCATGCATGCTTAACTGATGACAACTTTGTACAAAATCCTGCTGACCACTGTGTATATTCAAGGGAGAAACATGGTGACAAGGTCATTATTATCATATGGGTGGATGATCTGATAATAGCAGCAAGTAACGAAAAGGTACTTAAAGAAGTGAAGGAGATGCTGACTGCTAAATTCAAAATGAAGGATTTAGGAAAACTGAAAAACTTCCTGGGTATTGATTTTGAACAGACAGAAGGTTGTGTCAAAATGTCACAGGGAAGGTACGTAAACAAAATACTAGAAAGGTTTGACATGTTCAATTGTAAACCGAGAGAAACCCCCTGTGAGCCAAAGTTAGAATACACTAACAATGTAAAAATGGAAGATCCCAAGAGGTACAGGGAGGCAGTAGGCAGTTTAATCTACCTATCTACGTGCACTCGACCTGACTTGAGTTTTGTAGTGAGTAGGCTGTCTCAATACTTCTCAGAACCAAATGAAGAACATTGGCTCACTGTAAAACATGTTCTCAGGTATTTAAAAGGGACATCTGAAAAAGAGCTGTGTTTCAGGAAGAATCACAAACAAGGTTTAGGCCTACGGGTGTATACTGATGCAGATTGGGCAGCTGATGTAACTGACAGGCGCAGCACAACAGGCTACTGTGTTAGTCTCAGTGAAAACACCTCGCTGATCTCATGGAAGACACGAAAACAGCCAACAGTGGCTCTTTCCACATGTGAGGCAGAATACATGTCCCTAGCTTCAGCTATGCAAGAATGCCTCTATTTAGAACAGCTTCTTAAAGGCATTGACAAATATGACTATGCAAAGACAATAGTCTATGAGGATAACCAAGGTGCTCTAGCTCTCGCGAAGAATCCTGTCAGCAGACAGAGATGCAAGCACATAGACATACGGTATCATTTCATAAGAGAGGTTGTAAATGGGGGAAATGTGATTTTGGAGTATTGTCCCACAGACAAAATGATTGCAGATGTGTTAACCAAACCTGTAACCAAGTTAAAGTTAAAGAACTTTGCCAGATACATGTTTGGTGCTCCAAGTGAGTAATGTCCATCACACTGTTAAGTTGTGAATATGTTTATTTTTCTTCATTTATTTTTGATGAAGCCAGTAAGCAAAGGACGAGTGGGGGTGTAAAGTTGTAAAGTATTAGGTGTAATACGTCCTTTCCCATTCTGTCTATGTGACTGTGAATATATTGTTCCCGTGTATTAGGGGTATTACGGTAGCTCTGCCTCAGCGCACTGCCGGCGCGTTCTTTTTTTCTGCATATTTCCTGCATGTGAGCAGCAGCAAATAAATAAGCCAGCAAGGCTAAATGTGTACCGAGTCAGACTACTACTTCATATTCCACGCAGGGAGCTGCTGAGCATTAAAACTCGATGCTTTACACTCCTCCTCATCAACAACATCTAGATCTCAGATCTCAGTGAAATTCAGTGGCACGGTGGCTCGACACGTTCATTCATTCATTCTGAAGCCAAACAGGTTGCAGGAAGCCACTGCGCATGCTCAGCAGGCTCATTCATATGCAAAATGATTCCATTTTCGGTAGAAAGTGGGCGTGTAGAGGGCGGGATACCAGGCGGATTCACGTGCGCAGCCTTCCAGCTGGACTGTGATTTATAAAGAGAACCTTACGTGGAAGTCTGCGTGCACGCGGTTTTATAGATCCGGATTTTTTTTTGCGCCCGCCATTTTCGGCTTTTGAGCGTACGTGCACTTTTAGTATGACTCCTACGCAGTCCATTTTAAATGAGGCCCCAGGACAAGAGGATCTGCACCAGTAGAAATGTGTGAATATGCTTGCTGGTCATGCTGGTGTCCCGGTGGAGCGTCCACAGACTCAAAGCAGGAAGTTTACTTAAAACCTGACGCAGAGTTTACCTCAAAATGACAAAGAGCCGGCAGGACACGAGGCAGATGGACCTGGAACAAGAACCGCTGGAACAAGAACCGCTGGAACAAGAACCGCTGGAGGAAAAACCGCTGGAGGAAGAACCGCTGGGGTGAGAACCCCTGGGGTTCCAACTGCTGGGACAAGAAACGCTGGAACAAGAACCGTTGGAGGAAAAACAGCTGGGAGAAGAACCGCTGGAGGAAAAACCGCTGGAACAAGAACCGCTGGAACAAGAACCGTTGGAGGAAAAACAGCTGGGAGAAGAACCGCTTGAGGAAGAACCGCTGGAACAAGAACCGCTGGAGAAAAAACCGCTGGAGGAAGAACCGCTGGAGGAAAAACCGCTGAACAAGAACCGCTGGAGAAAAAATCGCTGGAGGTAGAACCGCTAGAGGAAGAACCGCTGGAACAAGAACCGCTGGAGGAAAAACCGCTGGAACAAGAACCGCTGGAGAAAAAATCGCTGGAGGAAGAACCGTTTGAGGAAAAACCGCTGGAACAAGAACCGCTGGAGGAAAAACCGCTGGAACAAGAACCGCTGGAGGAAAAACCGCTGGAACAAGAACCGCTGGAGGAAAAAACGCTGGGGGAAGAACCGCTAGAGGAAGAACCGCTGGAGGAAGAACCGCTGGAGGAAGAACCGCTGGAGGAAAAACCGCTGGAACAAGAACTGCTGGAGAAAAAACTGCTGGAGGTAGAACCGCTGGAACAAGAACCCCTGGGGCAAGAACCATTGGATGAAAAACCGCTGGGGGAAGAACCGCTGGAGGAAGAACCGCTGGAGGAAGAACCGCTGGGACAAGAACCGCTGGAGGTAGAACCAGATGTCATTCTGGACCTCAGTCAGGACAAAGTTTGCACCGTTCACCTATAATCATGTTTTGTAGGATTTAAAGGTCATTTTGTTGCCACAAAATGATTGAATTAAACAAAACTTAAGCCAAAAAGAGATAAAGATTCTGTTCTAGGTACCACCATGATTCAACAGGTCCACCTTTCACCAAAACAGAAAACAACTACGTCATCAGTCATCTAGACACCAACACTTTTATTAATGTGTTTTAAAATGTTGTTGTTGGGTGTTCCAAGAACCAGAACCAAGCAAGGTGAGGCAGCGTTCAGTTATTCTGCTCCTCACCGGTGGAACAAACTTCCTGTAGACCTGAGGTCTGCTCCAACTGTAGATCCTTTAAATCAGGATAAAAACATTACTGTTTACTCAAGCGTACTCTTAAATTAAATACTTACCTGCGGTACTCTACTGCCCTTATTTTTAACAGCCTGTGCTTTTTATTATTGTACTTATTTTCTTATCATCTTATTCATAATTGTATTCAATCTTATTTGTTAGTTACTGTCTAATTATGTCTTGCCGCTTTTAATGTCAATGTAAAGCACTTTGAATTACCTTGTGTTGAATTGTGCTATATAAATAAACTTGCCTTGCCAGCAGGTTAAACCAAAAAATATTCATCCATCCATGAGCCATCCATGCATCTCTCAATGATCCATCCATTATCCATCCATTATCCATCCATCCATCCATCCATCCATCCATCCATCCATCCATGAGCCATCCATCCATCCATCCATCCATCCATCCATCCATCCATCCATCCATGAGCCATCCATGCATCTCTCAATGATCCATTCATCCTCCATTATCCATCCATCCATCCATCCATCCATCCATCCTCCAGATCTGAGGTGATAGGCAGAAGTTCAGTTTTATTGACCACTAGGGTCTGCAGTTCCTCTAATGACCACTAGGGATCACTAGGGATCCGGATCATCAGTTTAGCTTTTTAGTCTTTTTGATGAGTTGAACTTCTGAGCCGTGAATAAGATCGATTTTCTTATTTCAAACAGATCATACGTGGTTGTGCTGGTTGAGAACACACCGCCTCCACCAGCTCCGAGTTGGTCTGGAAGGGTCTGAGTGTGAAGCTTAGCTAAGCAGCACGTAGCGGCTACCTGTGCTAACTAGTGGACGACTTCTAGCTTGTCTACATCCAGATCAGTTGAGGCCCCCGCGGTGGACTTTTCCAGACTAGCAGTTTCAGTTTTGGTGATCCTTGTTTCAGATGTTTCAGCGGCAGCAGGAACTTGGAGCAGCATAGTCCATCAGAATGGCTCTAAGATAACGTGAGATCTACCATGTTACTGTGGATTGGTTTTATTCCTGTTGTTAGTCGCTTTGGACAAAAGTGTCTGAACTGTAATGTTGGTTAGCCTGAGCTAAGCTAAATTAGCTATCTCATGATAGCTGAGGTAGGTAGGGTTGCCACCCGTCCCGTAAAATACGGAATTGTCCTTTATTTGAGAAACAAATGTTGCGTCCCGTATTGAACTAATGCGGGACACGATTTGTACTGTATTTTCCTTAACTTTTACACCATATTTTAGTTGAATTATTGAAATAAGTTAACTTTTACACCATATTCTAGTTGAATTATTGAAATAAATTAACTTTTACACCATATTCTAGTTGAATTATTGAAATAAATTAACTTTTACACCATAGTCTAGTTGAATTATTGAAATAAGTTAACTTTTACACCATATTCTAGTTGAATTATTGAAATAAATTAACTTTTACACCATATTCTAGTTGAATTATTGAAATAAATTAACTTTTACACCATATTCTAGTTGAATTATTGAAATAAATTAACTTTTACACCATATTCTAGTTGAATTATTGAAATAAATTAACTTTTACACCATATTCTAGTTGAATTATTGAAATAAGTTAACTTTTACACCATATTCTAGTTGAATTATTGAAATAAATTAACTTTTACACCATATTCTAGTTGAATTATTGAAATAAATTAACTTTTACACCATATTCTAGTTGAATTATTGAAATAAATTAACTTTTACACCATATTCTAGTTGAATTATTGAAATAAGTTAACTTTTACACCATATTCTAGTTGAATTATTGAAATAAATTAACTTTTACACCATAGTCTAGTTGAATTATTGAAATAAGTTAACTTTTACACCATATTCTAGTTGAATTATTGAAATAAATTAACTTTTACACCATATTCTAGTTGAATTATTGAAATAAATTAACTTTTACACCATATTCTAGTTGAATTATTGAAATAAATTAACTTTTACACCATATTCTAGTTGAATTATTGAAATAAGTTAACTTTTACACCATATTCTAGTTGAATTATTGAAATAAATTAACTTTTACACCATATTCTAGTTGAATTATTGAAATAAATTAACTTTTACACCATATTCTAGTTGAATTATTGAAATAAATTAACTTTTACACCATATTCTAGTTGAATTATTGAAATAAGTTAACTTTTACACCATATTCTAGTTGAATTATTGAAATAAATTAACTTTTACACCATAGTCTAGTTGAATTATTGAAATAAGTTAACTTTTACACCATATTCTAGTTGAATTATTGAAATAAATTAACTTTTACACCATATTCTAGTTGAATTATTGAAATAAATTAACTTTTACACCATATTCTTCACCTGTAGCTATATTATACATCTGGGCTGATATGGACATACGTAGCATAGGAGGATATTTCAGATGCTAGTATGGTTGTCTGTCTGTACAGTCATGCAAGTTCAATGCTATTAAAGCACTTTAAACTTTAAATCAAAGCATTTTGTTTTTTCATATAAAATAAACACATTTTTATTCAGTTTAGAAGTTTTGGGGCTTTTTTTTTGGCTCCTGCGCTGCTGAAATCAGGGCGTCCCTTATTTCTATTTCTGAAAGGTGGCAACCCTAGAGGTAGGGTGGATGTGTTCCAACGGCTACAGGACGTTCAACTTTTTGCTCATTTTCGGATTAACGGACGTTGGGCGGAGTTAACTCCTACTGACATGCCATGATCCAGAACAATGAAAAACAGGCTTCAAATTTTCAGATTTTATTAGCAAATAGGCGCCAGATCTATAAGCGCTAAAGCTCCAGTTGTTACCTGTATGGCCTCCAAGTTTGAGCTGTTGTGGGTGGACATCGGTGAAGCGGTGGGGGGATGCTGACGGGCCGAAAACGAGGATGGCGATGGCTGAATCAGAGTCGGGGTGTGACTGACGGCGCTGAAGCCTCTCTGGTGGGACAGAAGGTGGTGGTAGGCCATGGGGTTGATGGGATGGGGCAGGCTGAACGTGGGACTGGGAAGGGAGACAAAAAGGTTTTATTTATGCTGACTTTTATTTCTTTGCAGACATGTTTCCATCTCACAACCCTCAAAAGGAGTTCTGGTATTGGTGATACGTTATGAGGAGTTTCAGGTGTTGCGCTCATTTCTACTCAGAAGCTGAAGTTTCCAGTCAGGAGCTTCAACTGAAACGCTCCCTAAGGTCAGAATTCTAGCATGGAAAGTTGTAAAAACCTAGCTTTTCCCAACTTCAGTATCCAACATGGCTGCTGCACGCATCAACCAAGTGATCACTCAGTTAATTCTACTGTTTTTTAAATTTAAGTATTAAGGCCCAATCCCAATACACCCTCTACTTTCTTCCACTAGCCCTCCCTCACTCTCACTACCCCTAAAAAAGAAGCCACAGATTTTAGGGCACTTGAAATCTTCCCAGGGGCCTGTCCCAATACTCCCCCTACTCCTACTTTCAGCACCACCCCTAAAATCAGGAAGCTGAGAGCCAAAAGCTGTTTTAATTTCAGCTGTAGCGCTGTTAATATGCCACTTTATTAAGTTTTAATATTTTTCAGGCGTAAAAGTAACCGTTAAGATCCCCAACCTGGGCTCAGTTTATCCAAATAACGCCTGTTAAGAAATTTGAGCCGATGTTTTCGCCTGTCGGATGTTTTAGGCTACGCCGTAGGCTCTGCGTTGGTGTAACGCGGAACCATAAATCAGCCTTTATTCTGGCATGATCTTCGCAACATACATACTCATACATTCACTGAGTGAATATTATGAAAGTAAAATATATATTTCTCGCTAAAAATGTAATCAAAACGCATTTTTATGCAGAAACTAACTCAAAATATTGATTTTATTCACAAAAAAATAAGAAATGTCCGCCTTTTTTTTTTTTTTATTCAGTCCGCAAATGACGACGAAAAGCATTCTGGGAAATGTTTCTGTCCCTAGATCAGCTAGTATGCATTGGAAAACACTCGATCCGTAGGGACAGATTCATAGCCACTACACTAGTTTTCTCCACTACCCCTAGGTGGAAAGAGGAATTGGGACACCACTACCCTCACGGGAACGCGCAAAATTTAGGGGTAGGGATGAAAACTAGGGGTAGTGGGAGTATTGGGACAGGCCCTAACTGTAAACATAAATGAGAGCGTCATCTGCTTATAAACTGATTTTTGTATTAATCAACACCAGATGATGCTGAGCGTTATGTAGAAATAAAGAGGCAGAGGTCCAGAAACAAGACATCTAATGAAAAGCAGCTAGCTTACTGGGATTATTTTGATTCACAAGGAATTTCAGTGTATAAAGGACGAGGAAGCAAGTCTCATGTTAACCTCTGGAGATGGAGATATCACAAAAGTCGGTTCATATGCAGATAACAGTTAGATTTATGTTCACAATCTGTGTTCCACATCCTTTTTGGAAGAAATGGGCTGTGGACCGAAAAAGAAAAGGACAGAATAACTAATGTGAGTGAGCTGGTCTGTTGGCAGCTTGTCATCATGATTTTGTACCAAACACCAAAAACACACCTGATTCCTCCGACTGAAAGATGTCCGTAGGAGCTGCTGGCCGCCGAGCTGGACCGGGAGTTGTTGATGTAGGCCACGAGGGAGTTGGGCGAGGTGCGGATCATGGTCTGCAGGTCGATGCTAGCGTCCGACAGTGGCGAGATGGAAAGAGCCCTCTTCCTGCTCAGTCGGGGCGTTAGCCGAGGACTGGAAAAACGGGACACTGGACGAAGACAGAGAAACAATAACAGGTTTCTGAGATACCGTCATGTGTAGAAGTTAGTACACTCTCTTTAAGTCCTATACTATCGTGGCTTAAAGATATCACAACATTTATTTGACTGTAGTGAGTCTTACTTTAAAATCTCAGAATCCTAAGACCAACTGGTTCTGGTTTGATCTGGAAAGTTCTGGATTGATCTGGAAAGTTCTGGATTGATTTGGAAAGTTCTGTGTTGGTCTGGAAGGGTCTGGGTTGGTGTGGAAGGGTCTTAGTTAGTCTCAAAGGTTTTGGGTTCTCAAAGATTCTGTTAAAACAAGAACCTTCCAAAACAACTCAGAAGGTCCAGGATTGGTTTGAGGGGGAAGCTTAAAAGCAGCTATCTTTAACCCCAGCTGAAGGCTGCTAGCCAGGACTAACCACAGGACCCCAGGTGGACTGCCTCTGGATTAGGGATGGGCGGTATGGACTAAAAAATGTATCATGATAATTTCTGGCATTTATCCCGATAACGATAAAAATGACGATAAAAAAAATACCAATTCAACTCCACCTTTTTAACTATAAATCTATCACCACATTCAGTCTTTGGAGCCCCCAAATCACTGCTCTAAAAGAATACTGAATACTACTAAACTACACCAATGGGAATTTTTCTCTTTCTTTCTTTCTTTCTTTCTTTTTTTCTTTCTTTCTTTCTTTCTTTCTTTCTTTCTTTCTTTCTTTCTTTCTGGCTCATATCTATCTTTCTTTTTTTTTTCTTTCTTTCTTTCTTTCTTTCTTTCTTTCTTTCTTTCTTTCTTTCTTTCTTTCTTTCTTTCTTTCTTTCTTTCTTTCTTTCTTTCTTTCTTTCTTTCTTTCTTTCTTTCTTTCAGGCTCATATCTATCTTTCTTTTTTTCTTTTTTTTTTCTTTCTTTCTTTCTTTCTTTCTTTCTTTCTTTCTTTCTTTCTTTCTTTCTTTCTTTCTTTCTTTCTTTCTTTCTTTCTTTCTTTCTTTCTTTCTTTCTTTCTTTCTTTCTTTCTTTCTTTCAGGCTCATATCCTTCCTTCCTTCCTTCCTTCCTTCCTTCCTTCCTTCCTTCCTTCCTTCCTTCCTTCCTTCCTTCCTTCCTTCCTTCCTTCCTTCCTTCCTTCCTTCCTTCCTTCCTTCCTTCCTTCCTTCCTTCTTTCTTCACGTACGTTGTGCATGGATTTAACGTGGAACCATTAATCAGCTTTACACAAAAACGTCATCAACGGGAATTTATCGTTTTTACCGTGAGATGACAAATTCTTACCGTGGGGAATTGTTTTGACGGTATATCATGAACGGTAAAATATCGCCCATTCCTACTCTGGATCATCTCCCTCTGACAGCAGCTGTACTGTCCGGTACAGAGACTTCACCTTGGACCATTCCAGGACTCTTGTTGACTAACCAGGCCACTAGCTAACAGGTAATTACTTGCATTCTGCTGCACTCGGCGATACATTGCGAAGAACCCAGCTACACGGCATTGCAGGTCCTTCCATGTAGATCCCGTCATTCTAGTTAGCGCTGATGTCACAACAAAGCAACTGCATCAAAATGAACACCGTCAAAGAACCCAAACCTGGTATGATCCTGATCCACATTCCTTTCCAGGAGGTGGTGTAATGGACACCAATTCATTCTATTACTGACTGGTTGCATGCTAACTGCCGTTAAAACTCAAGAAGGTCCCTACAGGTCAGTGGATCCTACCAGGACCTACCTGCACTTACAGAACAGGTCCAGCCCTAACTCCCCCGCGAATGGAAATCCAAACTGTGCAGCTCCTGCGGCTGCAATTCGAGCCCAGACCATCATCCCTCCACCACCGTGCTTGACAGTGGTCTGTCCACCTCGGCCTCATCTGTCCAGAGGACATTGTTCCAGGATTCATCCCGGACTGTGTCTGAAGAAGCGAGTGTAAATGTGGAGGTCACGGCAATGTTTGCCTCTATCCGCACATCTGTCTCACAGACGCAGCTCGCCTGTAATGAATCGTCTCAGTCGTTCTCAGTCATTACTGCGATAACAATCTCGTCCAGCCTGCTGTACTTCTGCAACTTAAATGGAGGCAATTTAAACAAATTGATTTCAGAAAGCCATTAAAAAGGGAACAGGGCTGACCCACAATGGTGGAGTTCAGGGCTGCTACCAGACCCGGTTCTTCCACCGGTTCCTGACCCTTGAAGAAAAGAGCAGAAGAAATGTTCGAATGCTGCAACGACGGGCTCCATCATGTGACGCGTCACTTTTCTCCAACGTACATCAAGAAAAGCTATCATTTGTCTGCAGAATTCCTGCAGAAATGAATGATGGAATTCTTGAGCCAGCAGAGGCAGCTTCAAACAAAAACTGCTCTGGAGCCCAGTTTTTACTTCCCGGACCTCAATTATTCAACCAAACAGATACAATCTGCCCTCTCTCTCTCTCCACATCACCCTCCGAGGATACTTGTGGTTTATCTGCTAGAAGTTTACAAACGAGAGGAAGTAGCTCCGCTGCCTCGTAACACAGAAACAGAGAGATGAGCTCAGAAACCCAAACCTTACTCTGTAAGGTTTAACTGGACTGGATTGTGGGACTGGTCTGTGCAGGACTGTCTCCTGGACCCTACAGTGGTGAAGATATCTTAGTTACAGTTTTACTTTTAAAGGCTGAAGTTTGAGATAAAGTTGAAAAGTATTTTCAGTCTGATCTTGCACTTTAGGACATCATGGAAACTGCCACTCTGAACTCCTCCTCAGAACTACGGATTAACAGACCGGGACGAGCGACAGCAGTCCGACTGGGATTTCTTCAGACATCTAGTTGGAAATAGGCATGGGGCGATATACGATATTATCGTATATCACGTTAAAAAACAGCCGCGATAACGTTATCGTGGGGTACTGTAATTATCGCCAATTTTTTTTTTTGGTCACACAAGGCTACCAGCCAGGTAGAAGCCAGTGTTATTTTTTTCATGTATTTTATTAATATTATTTATTATTATTATTTATTTAATATTTTTTCAGAGAGTAGTACAAAAGTGTGCATTTGACTACTGTGGCACTTTATTTTCACTCAATCTTTGTGTTGGCCATGCAGCTTTTGTTTTGTATACTACAGAGCAGTGCCTTTATTTTATTATTTTTCCAGAGAGCCGTACTAAGTAGCAGGCAGCCAGCCACTGTTAAAGTTTCAGAGAGTAATACAATCAGTGTGCATTTGGCTCTACTTTGTCACTTTATTTCTATTTGTCACTTATTTCTTTCGACTCCCAGGGAAGTATTTTCTTACAAAAAAAGAAAGTTCAAATAAGTACCGGTACCGGTACTATAGTTTACACTTTGTAATGCATAACATTTACAGTACACTATTTGTTCTCTACCTCAAGTGTCACTGTGTTGAGAATGATTTGAGAATAAATGTTCTGAAGGAACCAGTGGATCCACGGTTAGTGTTTTTCCTTGCATTTTAAGAATTTTATAAGCGACACGCTAATATCGTGATAATATCGTAATCGTGATATTTTTGTCCACTAATATCGTGATATGAAATTTTCATATCGTCCCATGCCTAGTTGGAAATGGGTTTATACCCGTCCCAGACTGTTGTGCAGCAACAGCTGCATCTCTAGGGCCATTGCTGATGTCTTTTCCTTTTGACATTGTGTTTACACACCAGAGCGCTCTTGCAGGGGTTTATCTGTTTTGCCATGAACTCAGTAGGTTTTCCAAACAGACTGAATGTCCATCATTCCTCCATGTCTGACATCTACGAGGTGTTTCTGGCCCACGATCCACTGGTGGAACCGTCAGCTGCTGGTTCCCTGCTGGTTCCCTGCTGGAGTTCCTCCGTCAATAGGACATGCAGCAAACACCCCCACAGACAGGAAACTCTTAACATGTCACAGCTCACCTACGCACACGCAGAAACCCGCCACCACTGACGCGCTGCCCGACCTTGACTGCCGGCTGGTGAAGCTCAGGTCCCGTCAAGAAAATTAATCCCGGCACCAGCCTAATCACCGCGCCAGACCTGCAGCCATAAAACCCGCTTTTACTTCCAAAGCTGTGAGGTTTGAAGGTGGCAAGTCGTAAAGCCTGGACACACGCACTCCGTTAAAAGGCCCCTGGGAAGTTCAGACGGCACTAGACGGGCGTCTCCAAGGTGGAAATTATTTGGAAACGTATCAGAGTACTCAGAAGACATGTTTACATCACAGTTTTAAAAACTGAACTCAAGTGTGAAAATCTCTGTTATCCAGACCCACTATTAAGATTCCTACTCCAAAATGATGCTGCTGACTGAAAGTCAAAGTAGATCCTGATCCATCTCAGAGTCCGGTGGACTCATGACTGTAGAACCTGAAGTTGTTGTTTTCTAAATCAGTGAGTGCTCATCTTTACGATTAAACTGCTAACAGGCAAGTAGCATGTAGCGGCTGGTCACTGGTGACGGTTTTCTGTTGCTTTCTGGTCCGTTAACCATGTCGCCACATTGCTGCTTGTTGCTGGAACTAGGGTTGCCACCCGTCCCGTAAAATACGGAATTGTCCTTTATTTGAGAAAAAAATGTTGCGTCCCGTATTGAACTAATATGGGACACGATTTGTACCGTATTTTCATTAATTTTTACACCATATTCTAGTTGAATTATTGAAATAAATTAACTTTTACACCATATTCTAGTTGAATTATTGAAATAAATTAACTTTTACACCATATTCTAGTTGAATTATTGAAATAAATTAACTTTTACACCATATTCTAGTTGAATTATTGAAATAAATTAACTTTTACACCATATTCTAGTTGAATTATTGAAATAAGTTAACTTTTACACCATATTCTAGTTGAATTATTGAAATAAATTAACTTTTACACCATATTCTAGTTGAATTATTGAAATAAATTAACTTTTACACCATATTCTAGTTGAATTATTGAAATAAATTAACTTTTACACCATATTCTAGTTGAATTATTGAAATAACTTAACTTTTACACCATATTCTAGTTGAATTATTGAAATAAATTAACTTTTACACCATATTCTAGTTGAATTATTGAAATAAATTAAATTTTACACCATATTCTAGTTGAATTATTGAAATAAATTAACTTTTACACCATATTCTAGTTGAATTATTGAAATAAATTAAATTTTACACCATATTCTAGTTGAATTATTGAAATAAATTAACTTTTACACCATATTCTTCACCTGTAGGCTATATTACATCTGGGCTGATGTGGACAAACATAGCATAGGAGGATATTTCAGTTACTATATGGTTGTCTGTCTGTACAGTCATGGAAGTTCAATGCTATTAAAGCACTTTAAACTTTAAATCAAAGCATTTAGTTTTTTCATATAAAATAAACAAATTTTTATTCAGTTTAGAAGTTTTGGGGCTTTTTTTTTGGCTCCTGCGCTGCTGAAATCAGGGCGTCCCTTATTTATATTTCTGAAAGGTGGCAACCCTAGCTGGAACTGAGTTTAGATGGACAGAATTCTTGTAGCATTAAAGTCGAGCTTGGTCTCGTTCATCTGGCTAGTGGGTACTCTGACATGGTTCTGTGATTAAAAAATGGCTAAATTACTTCATCAGTTTAATGATGTACCATCTTACAAACCAAGCCAGCTAACAAATGCTAACCAGTGAACAAGCTAGTTAACATATGCTAACAAACAAGCTAGGTAACTCGCCCATCTGAACTGCAACTTCCTGCAGATCTTCATTCAGATGTTTTACTGTCTGTGAACCTTCAGGCCACTTGATCGTCACACGTACCGAAACTGCGATCGCACTGGGTTTTAGTACTGGTAAATATACAACCTCAGATAGACAACCACGTGTAACTTTGGAACAATGTCAGATGAGACCAAAGTGGAAATGTTTGTGGAAACCAGCAGAAACACCAGCAGAAACCCAGCAGAAACCCTCCACCTCCGTGTCAAGCACGGTGGTGGAGGGATGCTGGTCTGGACCTGAACTCTTCTGTAGACCAGAGTCTTAGAGAGACAGGTTTGCTGATCTTCAGGCTCCTGAAGATCCTCAAACCTCCAATTAAAGTGTTTTCATTTTCCACAAGGCAGCAGAAGCAAATTCTTGGACTAATCTTCCAAAAGTGCTCGTCGCTGCGGTCCTCTATAAATATTTTTTCTTTCCTGTATCTTTGTGTTGTGGAGTCTGTAATTATGAGTCTCAGTATGAATCCAGATCCCACACAGACGCACATGGACACATCTACATCCATGCACACGCACCACGCTAGCGGTGGCCTCGGCCTCAAAAACATCTGGTTTCTCTCTGCCTGCAGGAAGCTGCTCGCTCGCCCTTTCAATTAAAAGCAGCGCCTATAAAACACGTCCGTAGCGAGCGATGAGAGTTGTTCATGTGTGACGTGTTTTCCAGGTGAAACCAGGTTACAAGTCCAGTAGCCTGATTTCCTCTTAGAGGACAAACACGATGCGAAAGTTTGGCTTCATTACCGGAGGCGTTAGGATTTCTTTGAAGTCCTGTGTTTAGACTGAAGGGCGGTTTTAAGATGGAGGTGGAGGGCGGTGCTGGCACGGGGGGTGGGGGGTTTGAGAGGTGGTGGCGAAGCAAGTGGAGGAGAGGTTGAGGAGGTGGTAGTGATGATGCGGTGAGGTGGGCTCAGTTTAGATCTTATGTTAAAGGGGACCTATTATGTCATCTAATACCTATTTTAAACAGG
Organism: Cololabis saira; assembly: GCF_033807715.1. Lineage (NCBI taxonomy): Eukaryota > Metazoa > Chordata > Actinopteri > Beloniformes > Belonidae > Cololabis > Cololabis saira. The sequence goes on from NC_084592.1 coordinate 35,551,296, forward strand.
CCTTGAATGTCTTAAAAACAAGCTTTTGATTGTTTTTGCTAAATAAATTAAAGAAATTCAGCCTCTAAACCATGTCTTTATCTTCCCATTCTCTAACCTCATTCTCTATGCGGGATTCTTTTTTTTTAATTTATTTTTTATTTTTTTACCTTGTCTGCACACATATTAATGGTTAATACCATGCTGGTAAAAACCTAAGGCATATATATGTGCATTGTTACTATATTTAATATATATGGATATATATACGCATACACACACACACATACACATACAAACCCAGTGGGTTTTTTTTGGGGGGGGGTGACATCCGCTGCTACTAAACCAGGAAGCAAGAGCACACGGAGGCACACGTCGAGCACTGGAAATCTGCAACAAAAACCACAAACGAAACACGAAACCGACACAGAACCGACCAAAACACGAGCAGTAATCGTCCCAAATCTCGAGATCCAATCACAATCTGAGCTAAGCTACCGCGACTAACTAACCCCAAAAACTACATAGTTATGGGTAGTTGTTGTTGCTCTTTTTTCTTCTGTGCAAAAAGATTCTTATAAACCAACATGCCACCATTGATTACATTTGAGATCTGTAATGAACGATTCATCAAAGGGTCCCATTCTTGAGCTACTCGCTGAAGCTCATTGGCCATTCTCAGCATTGTTGCTAAGCGACCAACGTTATTGACACAGGAAGTGAAGAAGCGGGGAGACTATTTAGCCAATCAGAATGCAGAACACGATGCACAATGCAAATCCGTGAAGCAGCGAGACCGTGAAAGGTGAACCACGTTATAGCGAAGGATTACTGTATCTACTGTATATATATATAGCCCGTGCACATCTTCGGTTTCCTCTTTCACCATGGTTCGCACTTTGGGAAGCCTTCTTTATATTTCAGCAGTGCATTAGCGGAGTAAGCACAGGGCCCGGCACCGTTGGTCTATCTGCGTCCACACAGTGCTGCGAACCCGGCAACTCCACAGGGAATTTCATCGTCTGATATCGGAGCTCCGTTTTGATGATGTTTGGTATCTGTTATTTTAGCGTAGAAAAGAGTGAGTTTGATGCACCTTAACAAGGTCGGTCTGCGGATCAACAGCAACTGTCGGTGAGCCTTTGCTCCCGGTGAACGCTGCACTAAGTTCAGGTAAAAACAGCAGTCAAATCAGCAAAAGTGTCAGTTTGCTTGATGAAATAGATTAACTCCTGATAAAATAAGTTTGTGTGTATATTAAAGTACACACTGCATTGAGGCTTCTTGCTTTGGGAATCCAGGTCTGTGATTGGATGCTGCTTCGGCGTCGCCACTGCTCATTTGCATGAAGTTGAGATTCTCTCAACTTCAAATTGACGCTCCCGACGCCTCCATCGCCTCTGATGTCTCTTGCAGCGAACTTTCATAGAAAATAAATGGCAGCTGGATGCCTATGACGCCCGTGATGCTTTCGGTGTGAATGCACGGTTAGAATCATTGATTAACCTAGTATGCATGTTTTTTCGACAGTGGGAGGAAGCCGGAGTACACAGAGGGAACCCATGCAAGCACGAGGAGAACATGCAAACTCCCTCCGGGCCCCAGAGTCGAACCAGGAGCCTTCTTGCTGTGAGGCAACCGTGCTAACCACTAAGTCTATATTAACCACTAAGTCTATATTTCAGAATTCAACAGAATACAATGATTTTAGTTGGAAAAAAAGACCCGTTTCTAGGTTGGGGACGAGACCCGTCTCTGTGTCGGGAAGAGGCCCGTCTCTGAGCCGGGGACGAGGCCTTCCCGGCTGACTCTTGGCCAGCAATGCCCCCCCCACCCTCCCCCACCCTCCCTGCCCCCCTCCCTCTTGGCCAATCACAGCAGACCTGTGTTTATTTTTCCTGCTAACCTCCGCTAACACTGTGAATATTATTATCAAGGGCGTCTCTGAGCATCCAGTGTGGAGCCCAAAGCTGGCGTTGTGTTCAGCGGTGTGTTTATGCACACACTTCCAGCAACGTGCTGGTGAACCAACAGATAGTTAAGTGTTTGTGTATGAGGTCTGAGGGGCCCGCTTACCCCCAGAACCCCTCCTTTCAGCCCACCACCACATCAGTGCACAAACTAGTCTGCCTCTGCAGCACCGACACAGAAAACTCTCTGTCCTCTGGACGACACACGTTTACGTTGGCTGACGCTTTTGTTGCGGGAACTTGAACATTTTCCCTCAAAGAGCTTATATTTCTCTGCCCACCCACCCTTCACATACCTGCACACTCATGACCAGGCTACTTAATGCCCTCCAAAGTGGCACACCAACCATACACCAACCACACCAACCATACACCTACAACATCAGCCATACACCAACAACATCAACCACACACCAACAAAGACAAACCACACCAACCACACACCAACAAAGACGAACCACACCAACCATACACCAACCACACCAACAATACACCAACCACACCAACAATACACCAACCACACCAACCGTACACCAACCACACTAGCCATACACCAACCACACCAATAATACACCTACAACATCAGCCATACACCAACCACACCAACAATAGATCAACCATACACCAACCACACCAACAATAGATCAACCATACACCAACCACACCAACAATAGATCAACCATACACCAACCACACCAACAATAGATCAACCATACCAACCACACCAACAATAGATCAACCATACACCAACCACACCAACAATAGATCAACCATACACCAACCACACCAACAATAGATCAACCATACACCAACCACACACCAACAATAGACCAACCACACCAACCACACACCAACAAAGACGAACCACACCAACCATACACCAACCACACCAACAATACACCAACCACACCAACCGTACACCAACCACACTAGCCATACACCAACCACACCAATAATACACCTACAACATCAGCCATACACCAACCACACCAACAATAGATCAACCATACACCAACCACACCAACAATAGATCAACCATACACCAACCACACACCAACAATAGACCAACCACACCAACCACACACCAACAATAGACCAACCACACCAACCACACACCAACAAAGACCAACCACACCAACCAAACCAACAATAGACCAACAAAGACGAATCACACCAACCACACCAACAATAGACCAATCACACCAACTATACACCAAACACAGACCAACCATACACCAACTATACATGTACACCAAACACAGACCAACCATACACCAACCATACCAACTATACCTGTACACCAAACACAGACCAATCATACACCAACCATACCAACCTATTCAGCAACCATAGACCAACCACAGACCAACCATAAAAGCAAACATACACCAACCATAGACTAACCGTAGGTAGACCATACACCAACTACAGACAACCCATAGACCAACCAAAGATCAACCATAGGTCGACCATAGACCAACTATGGACCAATCATACACCAACCACACAACACCACTGGAGTACCAGCACTATTCTGGTGGACCATTGTAGGTGCACCACCACTAAACCATGGAGCAAGTCTCCCACAACCTGAAATTAGTAAAAATCCAAAGACAGCAGGAGCTGTTTGGATATCAATGGTTGGTGGCTGGTTCTATCTTGATCTAGATCATCATATACCTGATTTCTATGTTTCTTTTCACATCAAAACAAAAATGTTCAACATGGAGCAACACAGCTAGCAGTCATGGTGGCAGTGTTGAGTCAACTTTTAAACTAAAACGACAAGGAAGGATACCAGTGGATGTCCTGAAGTAGTGAAAATGACATCTGTTATTAGCTGTGAACTCCAGCGAGCACCTTTCAGCTGGGGTGCTCGCTACACCAGAAGGTTCTTCAAAACGGTCCCTCACAAATGACTGTCTAGCACTGGCTGTGTAGCTGCAATCTGATTGGCTCCCGCTCGGGATGACGTGTCAGAGGTTGAAAATCATCCAAGTTTTAATGCAAGCAACGCTCCCTGCGTGGTGCACAAATCCCATAATTCAGTTCGGTAACGCCTGAGGTCACCAAATGCATAGACAACTGACAGTGACGCTATGGATGCTTCCACTAAAGCGCCAGCATTGGCATCATAGGTTAGCATTAGCTAAGCTAAGCTGAAATGAGGTCAGGTGTCAGGTGAGTGACAGGCTACCTTCCTCTGCCTATTTGTCAGATAGGTAACTGAGGGTGTGGGCAGAGTCATCTCCATCCACCTCTTAGATGGACCACAAAGATCGCTATTTCCATCGAAAATCCTGCGCTGATGTTTGTTTCTGCTAGCAGACAGGGGGGAGGCCGGACTCTGGGTTCACCAAGGTCTTCCAGGTCTTGGTGGGTCTGCTGAATATTGATGCATAAATTGATTTTTAATAGGAGATTTATCTCTCTGGCATTCCAAAATCAACAGCTCGTGATGCGAGTAGCACATACTTCCCGCCGTCTCCACCGCTCCCACCTCTCTGCTGTAAACGAGTTCAAGTGAGGTCTTTGATTCGAGGCTCGGCTGCAATCATCCGCTCACTTCTCAGGTCAATACGACCTCTGTGTGAGGAGCCGTGATGGAGGAGCCTCCAGACCGGCTGAGCAGCCGCATCACTCAGAGAACGGTAGTGGAGGTGAGGAAGCAAACAACATTGCCGGGGAGGGGGGGAAGGGGGGGGCGGCAGGGCCTCAGCCGTGGATCATCTCTACCAACTCTTGTGTCACTCTGAGAAAGATAAACAATGGTGAGTGACATCACAGCTGGGCCTCCGTCAGGAGATCCAGAGCTCAGCACGTCCTCCCAGTTAACGTCTTCCGGGACAACCCGGTCTGAGCCACGCTCGCCCTGCAAGGTTAAACTCTGCCGGCCTGGTAGACACAAGATTAAAAACCTCAAGGACAATTGTAAGTACCTCCACACCACTTCTTCAGGGTTAAAGAGCAGCAGCCAGATGCAGCAAATCCTCATCACGGATGAGCTGGTCATCAGCAGGTGTGCAGACCTCTACAAAGTAGATTTGGCACTTTGGTGCTCTGGAGCACTCAGGTGTGTGTTAACACAATGCCAAGAAGGAAAGACATCAGCTACCATTTTAGAGAAAAAAACTGTTGCCGCACATGACTTTGACAAGGGTCATAAAACCACGACCAAATAAATTTAAAATGAATTACGAGTGGAAAACCTTGGAGGCAGCTTGGAGATGTTTGGTCCTGATGTCCAGAACCATGTTTGGAGAAGACCAAAAACAGCATTTCAGCAGAAACCTCTCAGACCTACAAGCACGTTGGTGGAGGGATGATGGTCTGGACCTGGACACCTTGTGGTCCCTCGATTACATGACCAATAGCTACTAGCCACTAGCTCAGCTAGCCACTCTGGCTGGATATGCTAGTCACAGAGACACGCTAGTGGCTACATGAGCATGGTTGCTGTGAAGCTCCAGCATCTCTTGTTCTAAATGTACGGGGATGGATGCACCCTTCCATACCACCCCAGAACCTTCCAAACCACCCCGGAACCTTCCAGACCAACCAAGAACCTTCCAGACCAACCAAGAACCTTCCAGACCAACACAGAACTCTTCCATACCACCCCAGAACTCTTCCAGACCAACCCAGAACCTTCCAGACCAACCCAGAACTCTTCCAGACCGACCCAGAACCTTCCACACCACCCCAGAACCTTCTACACCACCCCAGAACCAGTGTCAGTAATCTATCTGCTACAACAAAACATTGATTCTGATCCGTTAGGTGTTTATTCACAGAAGTGAAGTTGATCAAAGCCTCTCACAGCAGCAGCACAAACAGACCTGACTGAAACCCAAATGAGAGACTCGGAGTTAAAGTGGTTTTACGAGCTACTGGCCTTCAGGCTTTCAGACCTTTTTGGATGTGTGACTAAACATGGCCCCCATGTGTGCAAGTCAAAAAATCTGAGACTTTGATGTGGCGAAGCGTTTCACAAGAAAGCCCGGAGAGGAGGAATAATAGGACGGTATGAACAGGCCTGGTGTTGAGAACAAAGGAGAAGATGGTCGTTAAGTATGAGCTTTCTGATGTTGCACCGATGAAAGACCTGCTGTCATATGGAAAATAAAAGAACAGCCTGCTTTACTTTTGAGCTTTTATGAATCAAGACGTCGTAAAAACATCATCAGGTGTCGAAACGAGGTAAATACAAACTCCGCTAACAAGACATATTACACCTTCACTGTTTATGCACCTAAAAACCAAATCCACCACAGAAGCAGTGCGAGAAATCCCAAGTACCCCTGCATGATCTAGGAGGGTAAGCATCAGCCAGGTGCTGCTCTCATCGATCCGTGATGGATTGATTGGTTCATCAAAGATCCTCAGCAGGAATGTAGACCTAACAGGTGTTTTGGAGGTTTCTCTGGTCTGGAGCATTCAGGTGTGGGTTAACAGAAACCCAAGAGAGAAGGACATCAGCAATGATTGTAGAGAAGCAACCATTACTGCCCACAAGAGTCAAAAACCCCAATGAACAAAAAAATGGACCAAAGTAAAGAAATAAAGCCATACAGGGAAATACTTCAACATATCTCTGAAGGTGGAGCTAGGTGGAGCTAGGTGGGGTTAGGTGGAGCTATTGTGGAGCTAGGTGGGGCTAGGTGGGGCAAGGTGGACTAGGTGGGGCAAGGTGGACTAGGTGGGGCAAGGTGGACTAGGTGGAGCTAGGTGGAGCTAGGTGGAGCTACGTGGAGCTAGGTGGAGCTACGTGGAGCTAGGTGGGGCTAGGTGGGGCTAGGTGGAGCTAGGTGGGGCTAGGTGGGGTTATTGTGGAGCTAGGTGGGCTAGGTAGAGCTAGGTGGAGCTAGGTGGAGCTAGGTAGAGCTAGGTGGAGCTAGGTAGAGCTAGGTGGGGCTAGGTGGAGCTAGGTGGAGCTAGGTGGGCTAGGTAGAGCTAGGTGGGGCTAGGTGGAGCTAGGTGGGCTAGGTGGGCTAGGTGGAGCTAGGTAGAGCTAGGTGGGGCTAGGTGGGGCTAGGTGGAGCTAGGTGGGGCTAGGTGGGGCTAGGTGGGGCTAGGTGGAGCTATTGTGGAGCTAGGTGGAGCTAGGTGGGCTAGGTGGAGCTAGGTGGGGTTAGGTGGAGCTAGGTGGGGCTAGGTGGGGCTAGGTGGAGCTAGGTAAAGCTAGGTGGGGCTAGGTAGAGCTAGGTGGAGCTAGGTAGAGCTAGGTGGGGCTAGGTGGAGCTAGGTGGGGTTAGGTGGAGCTAGGTGGAGCTAGGTGGGGTTAGGTGGAGCTAGGTGGAGCTAGGTGGAGCTAGGTGGGGCTAGGTGGAGCTAGGTGGGGCTAGGTAGAGCTAGGTGGGCTAGGTAGAGCTAGGTGGAGCTAGGTAGAGCTAGGTGGGCTAGGTGGAGCTAGGTGGGGCTAGGTAGAGCTAGGTAGAGCTAGGTGGGCTAGGTAGAGCTAGGTGGAGCAAGTTAGAGCTAGGTGGGGCTAGTTAGAGCTAGTTGGAGCTAGCTGGAGCTAGGTGGGGCTAGGTGGGGCTAGGTAGAGCTAGGTGGAGCTAGGTAGAGCTAGGTGGAGCTAGGTGGGGTTAGGTGGAGCTAGGTGGAGCTAGGTGGGGCTAGGTAGAGCTAGGTAGAGCTAGGTGGGCTAGGTAGAGCTAGGTGGAGCAAGTTAGAGCTAGGTGGGGCTAGTTAGAGCTAGTTGGAGCTAGCTGGAGCTAGGTGGGGCTAGGTGGGGCTAGGTAGAGCTAGGTGGAGCTAGGTAGAGCTAGGTGATGCTAGGTAGAGCTATGTGGGGCTAGGTAGAGCTAGGTGGAGCTAGGTGGGGCTGGGTAGAGCTAGGTGGGGCTGGGTGGGGCTAGGTAGAGCTAGGTAGAGCTAGGTGGAGCTAGGTAGAGCTAGGTGGAGCTAGGTAGAGCTAGGTGGGGCTAGGTAGAGCTAGGTGGAGCTAGGTGGGGCTAGGTAGAGCTAGGTGGAGCTAGGTGGGGCTGGGTAGAGCTAGGTGGGGCTGGGTGGGGCTAGGTAGAGCTAGGTAGAGCTGGGTGAAGCTACAAGCTTCAGAATCATGAAGGTACTTAAAATGACACAGAATCCAGAACAGCTCGGTTCTCATCCTGGGCTGAGGCTGATGGGCATCCGACCCTGGAGCGCATGAATACCAGCCTGTAGCTGCTAATTGCTTTGGTTGGCTTCAGTTTACGTTCCCAGGTCGACAAGTCCAGCTGAAGCTGAAGCCCCGACACAGCGAGCATTGTCCTCACCGTCCACAGGGCTGATGTAATCTGGTAAATGGGCTGCAGCCGCGACGGCCGCCGCTGCCGCCGCCGCCGCACCGTTCTGCATCAGCAGCTCGCCGTAGGGGCTCCTCTGGCTGGCGCTGGCCATCAGCTGGTAGTACTCCGAGGGGTTGGCCCCCGGCGGCGGAGGCGGGAAACTGAACAGGGCGCGATCCTTGGAGTGTTCGTGGGCCACTGTAGCAAACAAGAAACAAAAACACAACAGTTTGTGAATGAATGTAGCAGAATGTTGGTAAAATAATCAACCAGCACAGTTTCAGCCTTCTTCTGACATTTCGATGACAGTTCGATGGGAACTGTGAGGGGAACCGTTGGGGGAACCATGATGGGAACCGCAGGAAGAACTGTGAGGGAAACCACGAGGGAACTGCGAGGGAAACTGTGGGAGATCCAAACCAGACATCTACAAATGTGTCTGAGCTGGAAAGAGGAATGATCTAGATGTCCTCCTGCTCTGATCCAGAGATCCTGAAAGATCTTGTTGGAGTCTCAACCAGCTTGTAGCTCCAAGGGTTTACTTACTTTTTGCTGCATGCCCAAGGGATTGAACAAATACCCCAAATAAACAGCAGAACACAAAAAACTCCGTCAAACACAAACATCTGTCGACACGCCGCGCTCCAAGTCTCCCGGCAGGAGCTGACACACGCTCCGCTGAACTCTGCGGTTCCTGGACTTTATTTGTGTTCAGAAAAGCTCCATTTGCTGCCAAAGTTCCTGCTTATCAGCAGCAGCATCTCTTTGCTTCTCTTGCTTCCAAGCAGCGTGTGCTCTGTGATTTATCGGTGTCTGGTCTTCTGAAACCATCTGTTCTCACTGCTGTGGTATCTCCTGGCCTATCGCATGCAGGTACCAATGACCAGCTGAAACCGGGGTTTTTGGATCTCAGATTTGAGGTTTTGATTCATGATACATTTGCCGTTAAATTGACATCATAAAAATAATCAATTTCGTGCACAAACATCCTGTTGTAGAAAACATCAGGGAGTGGCGCGTTCTGGATAGCCCAAAGGTCCGATGGACTGTCCGTTTGGTCATTGCAACCTCAGGAAAACTTCAATGCTTTGAGGAGTTTCTCTTAACTTTACTACAGTTGTAGTCGTGGAGATGATGAGTGGATTCAGATTACTCGACACGTCAACCATCTCAAACGCCCAACTCCTGGAAGCCATTATTACTTGGGGATGCATCCGTCCAGTTAAACCTTACCTTCAGCTGGACTCAGTCCGCGGGCCGCTGAGATCATGGACAGCGTGGGACTCCCGTGAACCGAGCGGAGGTAGTGCTCCATGTGAGGGGTGACGTAGGGGTGTGCCGGACTGAACGGCGACTCGCTGGTCCCGGCGGCGGCGTGGGGCGACAGTCGGATCAGCGAGATATCTGAGATGACCGGACTTCCGGTCAGTCCTGACGGCCTGTGAAGAGAAGGTGGACATTAAACAAAACTGAAGTGATAGAAGATCCTGCAGTCCCTGGAGCGACCACTGGGGGCTGCCTGTAAATGTGAGCAGTTTTCATAGAACTCCATGTTAAAATGCCCAATAAATACACAGATACGTGCTGGTTGGATTTTGTCTGCGGTGCCATTTTATCTCTACGTGCAAAAGTACAACATTATGTACGAATACAGCAAACAATGACTAGCATCAGCAAAGGCTGGGAGACGGTTTGGAAATATTCACCTTCCGACTTAGTAGCTGGAACGTGGTCGATTAGGGTGTGATGTAATTCCCATTTCTTACTTTCGGTGTACGTGAAAAACAAATGGACTCAAACGGCTAGCTGCCATCACTTTAGCTACTTAACATTTTCCATGAACTTGGGAGGTGAGATCTAACAGAGCAGACTCGTTCACGTTTCGTTCTCCTTTAACTTGTTCTGGTTCACCAGCGGGGCCCAGAAGGGGGCAAACCAGTCAACTTGAGCTTAGCTTGCGCTAACTTGTAATGCCAATCAATGTCACACGACATGAAACATGAAACCCTAACCCTAGATTTGATGTTGCTACCAAAACAACATCTAAAACCTGGATGGATTTGGTCTGAAGAAAGCGTTGGTTAGAATCACAGGTTAGCAATAGGGGTGGGTAAAAATATCGAAAAATCGATGCATCGCAATTATCCCCGCCCTAATTCAATATCTATTAAGCAAAGCCTCTGAATCGATTCACCTCCTGGCCAGTGGGGGCGCTGTGCACAACATTTTCTTATGATTCGCGTTTTGTGGACGGTGGCTGCACGCGACCAAACAACAATAAAATTGCGACGATGGCAAGCAGAAAATCTTTCAGATCAGACGTTTGGACTCATTTTGAATTACCATTTAAAGAAGGAACATGAGAAACGGACAAAAGCCCCTTTCACATAGAGGGCGCAAAGCGGCGACCGCCACCGGCTTTCCAATTCATTTATGTGCTACCGCGGCGCAAGAGCGTAACCACTCTACCGCCGAGCTTGGCGCGGCATTTGCGAATTGAACAAATGCCCGAATTGAAAATTTTTTAATTTCACCGTGCCGCGCTGTGAGGTGGTGGAGGCTCTGCACCGACTCTGCGCCCTACCCGGCGGTGGGTATGGCGCAAACCGCGCTCTATGTGAAAGCAGCTTAAGGCAGAACTAAAATACAACAGCAACATGACAGACCTGCGGATCATGTTGACACAGAACTGTCATGTGGTTTTTTTTTTATTTTAACTTTTTTACTACAGTACAAATGCACAAGTGAGCCATTATGGTGCTGCTAAGTTTAATTGCTCAGTTAATTTCTATGTGAAGTAACATGCCACGTGTTATAGGCATGAAAATAAAAATAACGAAAAATTGCCAACAGGTATTTGTGTATTTCTACGTCTTACTGAATCGATATCGAAGCATTTAAATCAATATCGAATCGAATCGAAACCTAAAGAATCGAAATCGAATCGTGAGGTTCTTAACAATACCCAGCCCTAGTTAGCAACTAGGATAAGCTAAAGTAAGTAGCTCTAGGTAATAGAGGCTGGTAAAGCTAGCTCCAGCTGATCCAGAAGGCTGCTGCATAGTCCTCACTAGAACTCACAGGAACCACTTCAATCCAGTTCTGAGGTCCTTACACCGCCTCCCTGTATCTCCGAAGTAGCTAAAATAGTTAGCTGGCGGGAACTTGGGGGGTGTGGTCAGTGAGGGAGGAGGTGCAAGTTTATTCGTCATATGGCCCCTCCCCCTCTGTTTTCCTCATGTGGAATGACATTTTCTGAAGGTTATTGAGAAACTCTTTTTATGACACTACTGTGAACTATTTGGCATCTATAGTTGTTTAAGGACCTGGTCTCACATCAGGGTTGTCTGGAATAGTAGCTCCCGGGCCTCTTGTGTCACTCATCACATAAGGCCCGCCCCCACCTCTTTGTGATTGGTTTGGTACGCTCTGTACTGGTGGAGGTGACTGGGGGGGTACCAGAAACCATTTCACGAGGGATTATCTTGGCACTCAGAAACCTGTGGGCAAAGTCACAAAAGGGTTGGTCCAGACCTCTTCATGCAGTCTGTGGTTTGTGATCTTCACTCCCACTGCTAATACTTAATAATCCCCTTCTGTTCACCTCCTCCAGTGAGGCCCTGCGGCTGCAGACAAGTCCAGACCGAACAGGAGTCCTATTCTCCGTCTGTTTGGGTGGGCATCGGCTTTAACATGTTGCACGATAAGAGGACACGAGCGGATGCTTCAGTCATGAAGAAGCTGTCTGCAGTCGGTACTCTCACGCTCATCTTACACCTTATTATAAATTTGTCATCTGCAGCAGGTAATTGGTGGATCTGCTTGCAGGAAAGCAGACAAGAGAGTTGTAATTCCCAACGGCCCCCGAGGGCCACAGTTTGAGATAAAGCCTTTGACAGTGCAATTGCACGTATCTAACACAGACGAGCAGCCTGCCGGTTGTTCGGCCTGGTATAAAGCCCTCAACCTTCTAAAGGAACGTTTAGCGGGGTTAAAACTGACGTCCAGCGTAAACACGCGCTTGTTGTTGAGCTTCTACATATAAAAGGTTCCCAGCTCACGTGAGGCGCTTCTTCGACTGAAATAAAAATCCTTATTGACAGTAATCCAACATGACTACCTTGTTCACGTCTACGCACCACATGACATTCAGAAAAAAGACGTCTGGTTTTCTGGTCTGAACATTGCTGAGACTTTAGCAGTTAGCTACCCAAGACTTTAATGGTTAACTCTTTAGAAGTTCACTTTTTAGTAGTTCACTCTCTAATGGTTAACTTTTTAGTAGTTAACTCTTTAATGGTAAACTCTTTAATGGTTAACTCTTTAATGGTTAACTCTTTAGTGGTTAACTCTTTAATGGTTAACTCTTTAGTGGTTAACTTTTTAATGGTTAACACTTTAATTGTTAACTCTATAAAAGTTAACACTTTTAGTACTTAACTTTTTTATGGTTAACACTTTAATGGTTAACTCTTTAGAAGTTCACTTTTTAGTAGTTCAGTCTCTAATGGTTAACTTTTTAGTAGTTCACTCTTTAATGGTAAACTCTTTAATGGTTAACTCTTTAAAGGTTAACTCTTTAGTGGTGAATCTTTTAATGGTTAACTCTATAAAAGTTAACACTTTTAGTACTTAACTCTTTAATGGTTAACTCTTTAGAAGTTCATTTTTTAGTAGTTCACTCTTTAATGGTTAACACTTTAGTGGTTAACTTTATAAAAGTTAACATTTTTAGTACTTAACCCTTTAATGGTTAACACTTTAATGGTTAACTCTTTAATGCTAAACTCTTGAATAGTTAACTCTTTAGTAGTTCACTCTTTAATGTTTAACCCTTTAAAGGAGCATGAGGCTCCTTTTAAGAAATGAGACTCATTAGCGCCACCCTTCGCCACGACGGCTGTTGGGGGTACTGCAGCCAACAGCGAAGCCGGCACGGGAGAACAGGGAGAACGCGCATGCAGCGTCATGTGACGTCACATCCGCAGGACAGCGCGGGAAATTCGGCCCCAAAATTGCAGCACATTTTGCAGCAGACAGCCTGTTCAAGGCAACGGAGAGATACACTAGAGGGCTCATTCTTTTGGGTTTGGAACGCTTCATCTGACATTATTACTAGAAAACTTAAAAAGTATACGAATTTTTTTCATAAATCCTGCCTCGATCCTGCCTCATGCTCCTTTAAAGGTTAACTCTTTAGTAGTTAGCACTTTAATAGTTAACTATTAAAGATTTAACTCTTTAATGGTTAACACTTAGCTGGTTAGCTTAGCTAGTTAAAAGTTAACTGGAAACAGCCATTAGCAGCCACTAGCAGCTAACACTAGTGATTAGCATTTCCATGGATACTTTTCACTCTCTGCAGCCTGGTTTCATAGCCAGTGTGTGTGTGTGTGTGTGCGCGGATGCCCGTGTGTTTGTGTTTATCAGGGATACATTAAATAATAATAATAATAATAATAATAATAATAATAATAATAATAATAATAATAATAATAATAATAATAATAATAATAATAATAAATAACTTTATTTATCAGTTAGGAACTTCATTTGTGTAAAAGCATCAGCATCAGTGGGTGTACAGTTAACATACGTGACAGGACAATACAAAAACAAACCACACAATCAATGTAAAGCAACATCCACTGGGCAATCACAAGTACTGCTTAGACTTAGATGCTGTAAACCATAGCATAGATAAAATAAGAGAGAACAAAGAGAAAAAAATAAGTCCCCCATTAAGTGCATAATAAATACTGATTTTAAAAATGTTTAAAAGCGAGTAAAAAAAATAAATAGGTAAATCAGCTATTTATAAGTCTGATGGATGAGGGCACAAAGCTTGACATGGCTCTGTTTGTCCTGCATATTGATCATTTGCTCAACAGACAAACAGGGACTTCAAATCCTTTCAGTCTGAAGAGTGGAGAGTGTCTGGACAAGGTTGGAGTTACTTTCTGTGGGTCCAGGTTCTGGGGAGGGTTAAGATGCCCCCCTACCTCATCCCTGGCCCCCCTGTCTGGGCGACCCTCAACCAGCCGGCCTCGCTGCAGCCCTCGTTTCCAGTAAGTGCCCGCAGGCTGCTGGTATTGTGTGGAGGCCAACTTTCTGCCATCAGACCAACTCTGCCCCAACAAACAACCATAAAGACCCCTCTGTCTGGGCTGTGTCGGGGGGGGTTGAGGAGAAACAGACGCTTCATATACAAAAACACGCTTCGCTCAGTACGTGGAGGTTGGTACCGCCTCTTCAGATTAGCACTTCAAAGCAGAACGGCATGGGTAAGCTGGCGCTGGTCCCGGCTCCCTTTTTATTGGATCAGGTCCATCTAAACTTACCAAGGCAGCTGCACGCTGGGATTCCCACAAGAGACGAGTAAGAAAGCGGGCTTTTAAAGGCCAGCTGAAGATATTGTAGTAACTGAGGAGTACCACAAGGCTCTGTGTGTGGACCTCTGATCTTTGATTTGTCATGCGAACACACGCAAAAGTGGATGTCCCTTAACAAATTATATTTTAGTGAGAAGAAAATATGAATTCGCCCAGATTCATTACTTAACTTAGGGCTGGGCGATATATCGAGATTTTAATATATATCGATATATTTTCAAACACGATATGGTACGAGACAATATCGTTTATATCGATTAAAAAAAAAAAAAAAAAAAAAAATTTACATTTTTTTTTTAATGATTTTGATATAGCTTATTTTGTGACAAATTGACTTGAATGTTTTATTTGAGATTTGCACAAATGTTTTGTTATTTGCACAACTGTCAACCTCAGTGGAAAAGTCTGCCTGTTACTGTCTACATTGTATTAATTGCACAGTGTATTTTAATTTAATTGTTATGCAGGAAAGGGATATTTGTTTTATTTTATTCAAGAAGCATTTTTATTCTATATATGCAGGCAGTTTATTTTTATTTCATTTGTTTTATACATTTTGATATTGTGCAGACCTCTGTTAATAAAGGTACCTGTGTGACATTTGGCACGAGGCTTTGTATTAAAACTGACTGTTTTTTTTAAGGGTTTGCCTCAGAAAAAATGAAGCTAACAGAGATGCTAACAGAGCTAACAGAGATGCTATGCTTTGGGGGAAACCCCAATTAAGGCACAGAAAAAATATCGAGATATATATCGAGTATCGTCATTTAGCTAGAAAATATCGAGATATGACTTTTGGTCCATATCGCCCAGCCCTAACTTAACTGTATAAAAAGAACCCCACTAACCCTTTGTGATGTCATCAACATGTCCCTCTATAGTCACTTTGTCAAAGCGACATCTGCTTTGCTAAGCTTCAACCAAAACCCTTTTTTAGACCAACCCAGAACCGGTCTCTGTGGTCCCTCAGGACAGTCAACAGCAAACACACTCTTCATTCCCAGCTCAGAAGTCAAGTTCAAATGTGCTATGTAGCTAAGTGACAGCTAGTCACTTGAAAACAGACTCACACTGCCAATCAAAATACCCCACCCCTAAGTATGCATTACCATGTGGTTTTGTAAAACGTTAGACATTTTTAGAAGCCAGAGGAGATATGCAGTCAGACCCAAGTGGCCATTAGAGGAACTGCACCTTCTTTTACTTTCACTTCAAAAAACAAATCCTTGAGGTCGCTAAGAGACAAGTCAACAGACATAAATACTCAACATCTTCTTTTTAATTTGAATTTTCCATTTCCCAACTGTTTTAGATGTCTGAGTGGAGCTTCAGTAAAATAACTAACAAGGCTGCGTCATTTTACGACGAACTTGTGCCGAATCCTGTTTCTAGTCTCAGCAGTGCAGTTAAACGGTTCCTTGGTTCTCGGCGTACTCGGCTCCAGCAGCAATAAATCACTCCAACCACCAAAGGAGCGTATGAAGACCATAAAGTCAAATGCAGCGCCGCCACTCGTCGGTCCGCCCAGTTCCTGACAAGATGTTACTTGAAGAAAGACGTAACTTGTCCCGAGGCCTGCCTGCCTCTGGATCTGGAGCTGACACTCTCATCATACCGGACCAGTACAGGTGAATTCTGGTCCAATAACGGCTGCCAAGCGCTCAGCGACACGGATCCGTCCTGGCAGCAGTGCAGAGGAAACGGAGGCCTGACGGGCAGGTAATTACCGCTCGTCTCTGTGTGATTACATCCTCTGTTGTTCCATTGTTCAAACTGCTGTGAGAAAAAAGGTTTGGACAAGGTAGAGCATGTCGAGCACATGAGTAATCCTGAGTAAGAGCATACCGCAGAGCGCTGGGGGGGGGGCACCACGATGACTGGAGGACAGAAAACCAGATCCAGTCTCAGACTCGAGCTCATCCCACATCAAAGCGACCGGGGAGGAAGAACCTCATCACGCAGAAACATTAAACTTCATAAAAACACTACCCGCAGATATTTTTGCAGATTACTGGGCTCAGCGTTAACACAACACCACGGGGGAAAGACATCAGCTGTGCTTTTAGAGAAACAACTGATGCTGCACATAAACGTGGCAGGGTTATAGAGCTCAGGAAACGTCACAATTCTGAGCTGAACTTTCACAGACTGTGGTTTTACACTACTTTCACTAAAGGCTGAGTTATGCTTCTGCGTCAAAATGGCGCCGTGCCTACGGCGTGTGGTTTGGATCGACGCAGAGGACACGCCGTCACCTGCGCCGTCTCTGACGTGCACCTCCTGAAAATTGTAACTACGCGTCGAGGAGACGCCGACCACACGCAGACCGAGAGGGCTGTGATTGGTTCGTTTGAAAGCGAAGCATTTCCGGTTTCCGGTTTGAATCAGTAGTGAACTTCCAGGGCTTTTTTCTTCGTTTATATGTGATTTTTTTTGTTTTTGTTTTTTGCACAATAGTTGTCCTTATTTCTTTGATTTACTGTGACCGGAAAAAGTCGGATAAACCATTCAGAAAAAGATCGCTAACTAGTGGCCGCGGGGGGTACTGCACCGCGACCAAATGGAGTGACGGAGAAGTCCGAAGGGTTCAGCACGGCGTCACGGCTGCGGCGTGTGCTCTGCGTTGGTGTGACGCAGAACCATAACTCAGCCTTAAGAGGGATAAACAGTTCCCACCATTTTAGACGTTTGATCAGCATAACATGGCTGCTACGGTATGTGGGGTACGATGGGGTGAGTCAAGATCATTTCGGACTCAAATATGAGCTCTAACATGCTGAAGCTAACATCTTATCGTGAGTTGTATTGTGCTAATGTTATATCATTAGCTTTAGCATGCTAAATATGACACATCATGAGCTTTACTGTGCTAAAGCTTACATTAAATATAGAGCTTTAGCGTTTTTAAGTTACGTTACAGGTTAAAGTTACACAGCCCAAGCTGCTAGTGCTTTGAATGTTTAAATAAGGCGTTCAGGTAAAGTTAAAGCTATATTGGAGAAGTAAACGTCTGTGGAGAATGGTTAGCACAGGGGTCTCCAACCCTGCTCCTGCAGAGCACCTATCCAGCATGTTTTAGGTGTCTCCCTGCATGAACACACCTGATTCTAATCAAGGGTCGTCATTAACTTGTCATCAAGGTCTGGACAGTTCTGTTGCTGACACAGCTCCTTGTATCATGGTGTGCTGAAGCAGGGAAAGATCTAAAACATGCTGGATAGGTGCTCTCCAGGACCAGGGTTGGAGACCCCTGAGTTAGCATGTAGTAACAGTTAGCATGTGGCTAAGTTAGCATTTGTAAGGGTTAGCATGTGGTTACCATGCAGCCTTGTGCTAGCTAACTGGCTCCTCTTAATGTGGATCTGCAGGAGCAGAAGTAGAAACCCTGTGAGAAAGGTCATATGCCCTCCCAAGTCCACACATGGGAACTGGTTGTGTAAACTGGGATGATCCTCCAGGATCCTCGAGAGGGAACAGAGCAGGTCCAGTGGTCCAGGGGACCAGGGCATAACCTGCACTGTTCCTCCTGAATCTGAGGTTTGATTATTGACTTCTCCAACACCCCTGCATAGACCTTGCCAGGATGCCTCTACCGTCAGAACAGAACACCCCCCCGGGTCCAGGACCAGAACTGAGAATGCTTCTAGCTGCTGGTCCAGAGACTCTGCCACCGAAGCCACGTTTACACATAGCCTGGTATTTACAAAAACTGATATTTCCCCCTCTACATTTTGAAAAATACCATCATTTACACGAACCGCATAAATACGCTGTTAAGGTGCTATGAGCAGCCAAACCTACAGGGGGCAGTGTAACGAGAAGATAAAGTCATGCTAGTCAATCAGAATCCTGGAAAAAAACATCAACAAATGACACGAGTAACTTCCAGTTACTTCCAAGATGAACGAGAGTCTTTCGTTTGGAGTGACAGAGAAGTGGAGTTACTTTTAAGTGTGACTTAAGGTAAAATACAAGAAAATATTGACGGTGGCCAAACAAATTGTAAACACAGGTCGCACACATGACGCTGGTGACGTTTCTGTCGCATAATGTGACGTTCTGAAGCCTAAATGTCCGTTTCTCTCCGTTTACAAGCAAACGTGAAGACGGAGTTTTTGCAAATCTCCACTTTGGCCGGAGTTTTCAGAACTGATCGTTTTTTGTGACTTTGAGCTTCATTTTCGTGTAAATGAACGGCCAAAACGCATGAAAACACAACAGTTTTTAGAAAACGGGGCCCAAGACAGCCCACAACATCCAGAGCCTGGAGGAACTCTTGGTGGACTTCATCTAACCCTGGAGTCCTGCCTTCACAGAACTTCGGAACTACCTCAGTGACCTCAGCCCCGGTTCTCACATACCATCCAGTTATGGATTCTGGTTCCAGACTCAGGAAAAGTGTTGGTGGAAAACAACTGTCTCAATAAATCTTTTATGTTCAGTAGGTACCTACCCGTGCATGGTGTGGAGTGGGTGTGGCTCATAATGGTACCGCCCCTCGTGGTGCCTCATGTCGATTGGAATGGGTGTGTGAAACGTAGGGAAGAGGTGGTGGACACCTGCATGGACATAAGAGAGAAAGGCTGAAATACACTAGAGCTGGCAGAGGAGAACATATTGGAGAAACAAACCAAACAAGAGCTGGAGCTCCATCTAAGAGTCGACAGGCCTCCCTGACTACATCAAACGTTGAAATCCATCCCAAATCATCACCCCCCACCACCGTTAGTGCTGGGCGGTATGACCAAAAATTTATATCACGGTATTTTTCAAAATTATGTCTGTTTCACGGTATATCACGGTATTTTTTTTTTTCATGCACAACTGGGTGTTAACCACATTTTCTAATGATTTGGAATTGCTGCAGTAAATTGGCTTAGAATTGCCTATTTTAACAATACCGAACATGGTTCTTCACAGTTTTTCATTTATTTTGCCAATTTTTTCACCATTGCATAAATCAAATAAATTTGATTTAGGCATGCTTTTCAAAGAGAAAAATCTTTTACAAAATTACAAGGTAGAAAATATTTATTGAACATAAAAAACTGAACATTTTTTAATTTCCCAGCATTATATTGTTTTGGTTCCACCTCCTGGTGAATGTTGGTAAAATTCTTACGTGGTTACTTTTTGGTTGGCCAACGATTTATGTTTGTGGTGCGCAACCGGTACGGGAGCGGCCAGTCTATTTCCTTATATCACAATATCACACGTTTTTTTCCCCACTTATTCCACCGAACACTGAAAGTGTTTTTTTGCCATTTTCGGCCGAACAATTCCGGTTACCGAACAATCGGTGCATCACTACCGCTAAACAGTCCCCTCACAAACAGTGTCCAGGGGCGCTACGTTCCGCCGCGCCGCGTTCCCAACGTTGTGTGCGCTACTGTACATACTCACCGGTATTACGGTATATGAAAAATTCATATCATAAGAACAATAAACACCGGTATTCGGTATGAACCGGTATACCGCCCAGCACTAACCACCGTGTTCAGCAGCGGGGATGAGGTTCTTCTGATTCTGGAACATCGTCCTACGGACAGATGAGACCTGAGAGGAGAAATCCCCTCGGACCCTGTTGAGCACGGCAGGAGGGGAGATGGTCTGGGTGTGTTTTGCAGCTCCAGGTCCTGGACACCATGTTAAAGTTGATCAGATCCACTTGGATCCACAAAGACCTCCCAACCAAGATAAAACTAAATGTGGCTTTGACGAGTGTTTCAGTGTCAGAACCCGCCCACGTCCAGTCTGGACCAGCACTCCAGCACTTTAACGTTCGTGTACGACTCCAGTAACTGAAACCTTCTTCGGTGGTTTCTCCCATTAATAGCTGACTGGATCCAGCAGGACCTCCAGGAGGACCAGGACAGGTTTTACATGACTGGATGTTTTATGTTTCACACAAGGAATGCAGAAATGCACCATTTCCTGCCATAAAAGGTCTGATGGCCGGAGGGGACGTCTCGTTAGAATCACGCTGCAGATTTTCATCGCAGCGGCTGATCACCACAGATATTACTGTCCTGGTTTAAGGTGGACTGAAGCGCATGTTTAAGGTGGCCACATCCTGCTTTTGCATGTTTTATCTGTGATGATCAATGATGAGATGAGCGTGGTGCTCCAATGAACAAATATCTGGGTTGCCTGCACATCTATTCCTCCACGCGCTCCACCCCGTTACACCCGCCAGCTCGCTGGTTCGTTTAAGGCAGGGGTCGGCAACCCAAAATGTTGAAAGAGCCACATTGGACCAAAAACACAAAAAACAAATATGTCTGGAGCCGCAAAAAATGAGTCTTGTACCAGCCTTAGAATGAAGGCAAAACATGCTGCATGTTTCTATATTAGTTAGAACTGGGGGAAGATTTTTTTTTTCATTATGCACTTCGAGAAAAAAGTTGAAATGTCAAGAAAAAAGTAAAAATGTCAAGATTAATGTTGAAGTACAATCTTGAGAAAAAAGTCAAAATGTCGAGAAAAAAGTCGAAATTTTGAGAAAAAGCTCAAAATTTCGTAAAAAAAGTCAAAATGTTGAGAAAAAAGTCGAAATTTTGAGAAAAAGCTAAAAATTTCGTGAAAATAGTCAAAATTTCGAAAGAAAAGTCGAAATGTCCAGATTAATGTTGAAGTACAATCTCGAGAAAAAAGTCGAAATGTCAAGATTAAAAAAGAAAGGAAAAAGGAAGAAAAAAAGAAAAAAAAGAAAAAAAAGAAAGGAAAAAGGAAGAAAAAAAGAGAAAAAAGGAGAAAAAAAAGAAGAAAAAACGGTCAAACATTTTTGAAAAAGCTCCAGGAGCCACTAGGGCGGCGCTAAAGAGCCGCCCTAGTGGCTCCTGGAGCTCTAGAGCCGCGGGTTGCTGATCCCTGGTTTAAGGGAACAACCCATCTCTGCCAACCAAGAAGCTACATCCAGCTAGCCAGTCTGATCCAGAAGGTGAAAAGAAGAAGAAGAAAAGAGAGAACTCAGCAATGGAGAGGGGTTACGCTTTTGAACTGAAGTTAAAGTTGCTCTAGTGGAGGATCCAGCTTTTGATCCAGAGGACGTCCAGCTGGTGTCCTCTTGTTGGACCAACCTAAAACCTTCCAGACCAACATAGAACTAAATCTTGTACCCTCACAAAGTGCGCCCCTCTGGTCCTCCAGAATCACGCGCATCTCCACAATAACTAAATTTTAATCACAACTTTTATCCAGTAAACATTTGAAACCAGTTCGTCCGTCCAGGTTTTTGGTTGTTTTTTCGACCCAGCAGCCTCAAACCTCCGTCTGTCCGTCCGCCTGTCGTCGGTTCACATTTAAGCGTGCCAGGAGAGCGGCTGATTACACCAATTTAGCCGATGGAGGGCTTTTAATGTGAAACATTTGTGCACAAAGGGTAGTGTTTCACCGATACTCTGGGAAAAACACAAACACAACGTGTAAGCAACTGGAAATAATTATCAGATGGAACAATATTTCTGCTTAACCCAGAAGGATTTGGATCCAAATGGATTTTATATCGACGGGGAAAATAAAAGTCAGTTTCTGAACGCATAGTAAACACAGTCATTATAATATCCATGTCATCTTTGTTAAATGTTTTCAGGAACATCTTCCTGTTTGAAATGAGCTTCATTGTCCTGAATGTGTGTGGTTTTGACTGTGAAAACAGCACCGGGACTCGCTGCCTCCGGCCCGGTGCTGTTGGTTTAGACTTTACTGCAGCTTAACTCTTTTTTAATGTGACTCAAGCGATCCTCACGTCGCTCCACCAGCTTCTCTGCTGATGTGTCTCTTTCCGTGTTGGTGAGGCAGGGCATCCAGCCAATATCTCTTATTATTTATTTAAAAGCCTATTTATTTAAAAGCGTGCGTTTTTGCGTGCGTTTTTGCGTTTTTTCGACATTTCAACTTTTTTCTCAAAATATCAACTCCTTTCTCAAAATTTCAACTTTTTTCATCAAAATTTCGACTTTTTTCTCAAATTTTCAACTTTTTTCTGGACTTTTTTCCCTAAATTTCACATTTTTCATCAAAATTTCAACTTTTTTTCAAAATTTCAACTTTTTTCTCGACTTTTTTCTCAAAATTTCACATTTTTCATCAAAATTTCAACTTTTTTTCAAAATTTCAACTTTTTTCTCTACTTTTTTCTCAAAATTTCACATTTTTCATCAAAATTTCAACTTTTTTCTGGACTTTTTTCAAAAAAATTCAACTTTTTTCTCGACTTTTTTCCCAAAATTTCACATTTTTCATCAAAATTTCAACTTTTTCTCAAAATTTCAACTTTTTTCTCAACATTTCAACTTTTTTCTCGACTTTTTTTCTCCAAAATTTCACATTTTTCATCAAAATTTCAACTTTTTTTTAAAATTACAAGTTTTTTCTCAAAATTTCAACTTTTTTCATCAAAATTTCAACTTTTTTCTAAAAATTTCAACTTTTCCACCACGGGACAGACTCCTGTATCCACCAGGGGACAGACTTCTGTATCCACAACAAACAAAGAAAGATCACGTGGGCAATCATAAGTACCTCCATGATTCAGCAGCTCATAGATCTATTTTCAACAGCAGTAACCGGAGGCAGCTCTGTCGTCTGTGACTTTACCGGTCCCTTGCATGAACTGTTCTGGACCGAGACCGCGTAAAACAACTGAACAAACCCTCCGGGACGTCACCCCAAGGTTTTCTGAAAGGAGGTTTGGACAAGTCCAGGTCTGGAAGTTTCATCTTGGAGGAGAGGATTCCATTCTGGACCTTTCCGGGTAGCTGCTCTGGCCGGACCAAGCTAGCAGCTCTGGCTACGAGCAGTCATTTCATTTGTGGGTAAAATGTTAGAAACCAGTTTCATCCGGAGGTTCGTTCACACGGCTGCTTTTATTCCCTCCGACTCTAAATGAACGCTAGTTAAATAAAACCTCTGCAGGCTTGATCTGGGATTATCTCTGCACCCAGGACGCTGGTTTGCTACAGGTGGAGCGTTTTGGGAAGCGGTCCAGATGCTCCTCGTCCCGGGACACAAGGACAGGTGGTCGACGGCAAGCTTAGAAACCGAGCGCTTGGAGGCAAAACAAGCGGCTCATTCTGATCCAGATGAAGCGGTGTTTCAGCGCCGGAGTGGACTCTGCTGGACTCTGGTCCTCCAGGGAGTCCTCGGCGATAGTCCGTGAGGCCAGTCCGGGACTGGTTTCACAGCAAAAAAGGCTTTGTTGTGTTGTTAGGGAGAGGAGCCGGGGGGGGGGGGGGACTGAACCCAGACAGGAAATTCCAGCTGAAGACGTTGGCGTCGGTCCTAACGACACAACGCCGGGCCAGCGGTGACTCGTGTGGCTGAAGACACACACAGACGACGGCTTGTTCTGAGTTCTGACTCAGAAACCTGCAGAGATCTGTAAGAACTGCAGTCCGGCCTGGTCGGTTCCAGGACCAGAACCGCCAGGTTTCAGGATAGGTTCAGTCCAGGACCAGAACCGCTAAAGCTGGGATATACTTGCTGTCGGTGCTTGCGTTCGCGTCCGTTCTCGTGCACCACCAACTGCAACGTCGCTCGTGTAGTACGCGAGGAGAGCGTGTCGTACCGGCGGTAACCGATAGGGGGCAGTAAGCAGAGCAACAGTTGGAAAAGTGGTTTAAATATTTAGTAGTAGCGGTAGTAGCACAAGCAGATTAGAACAACAAACAAGTTTACATGACACCATTGGATGAAGAGGAGATTATAACATTGCTTTGGTTGCGATCTCAGCAAAGGAAACGGCGCCAGCGACCTCCGCGTCGTCACTTGTGGCCAGTTGGTATCAGACCGGGACCAGCTGGTATCAGACCGGGACCAGCACCACTCGTGGCCAGAGCCAGAACTGCAGGTCACGTACGCGTTCAGTGTCTTTTTGAGAATGTGCACGTCGACGCGTCAAATGAACGCAGGATACGCGTGGCGGCCATGATACGTACGCGTACGTTAGGGCTGGGCGATATGGACCAAAAGTCATATCTCGATATTTTCTAGCTAAATGGCGATACTCGATATATATCTCGATATTTTTTCTGTGCCATAATTGGGGTTTCCCCCAAAGCATTATAGCATAGCATCTCTGTTAGCTTCATTTGTTTCTGAGGCAAACCCTTAAAAAAACAGTCAGTTTTAATACAAAGCCTCGTGCCAAATGTCACACAGGTACCTTTATTAACAGAGGTCTGCACAATATCAACATGTATAAAACAAATGAAATAAAAATAAACTGCCTGCATATATAGAATAAAAATATCCCTTTCCTGCATAACAATTAAATTAAAATACACTGTGCAATTAATACAATGTAGACAGTAACAGGCAGACTTTTCCACTGAGGTTGACAGTTGTGCAAATAACAAAACATTTGTGCAAATCTCAAATAAAACATTCAAGTCAATTTGTCACAAAATAAGCTATATCAAAATCATAAAAAAAATGTAAAAAAAAAAAAAAAAAAAAAAAAAAAAAAATTTTAAATCAATATAAACGATATTGTCTCGTACCATATCGTGTTTGAAAATATATCGATATATATTAAAATCTCGATATATCGCCCAGCCGTAGCGTACGTGGTCTGAACTGCAAGTATATCCCAGGCATTAAAGTTCAGTCCAGGACCAAAACCATCAAGGTCCAGTCCAGGACCAGAGTGGGAGGTGGTCAGGGTTGGGGTGGCAGCGCCGTGACGAGGGTCTACAGGACTCCGTAGGTACTGCGTCATGGCCGCTCAGATTCCAGAGGAGCAGGTCCACTTCAGGGACTCTGGGAGGAGAAGAACCCTGTTTGATCCATCAGATGGATTCTGGGATCCGTGAAACCTCCACAGATCCTGGAAACCCAGAACCTGTTCACTGTTCTGCAGAATGCTGCCTGCAGAGCCCGGCAGGTGAGATGATGTTTTAGTTCAGCTCTCCGCCTGATAAAGTCGTCTATCGGATCATCGGCATCTGCGGGTTCCTGTCGGGGGCTCGGACCCGTGTTTAGGCCCGGTTGCCACGGCGCCCTCATGCCTCCCTCCCTCCACACTTCCTGCTCAGCTGGTCTCGCTCCTCCGTGATCCGTCTCCGTCAGGTACACGCGCTCGCCTCGGCAACCGTGCCGTGGGCTGAGTGGTCACCTCCTGAACCCGCCGCCGCCCCCATCCATCACCTGGACCGCAACGAGCTGCTCCGAAGGTTCTAGCAGGACCCGGTCCCTCCTGGGCCGCCATTATCTGCTGCTACCAACACCGACCGCAGAACACGACCTCCAGGGAGACGGAGCGGCGCTCACCTTCCAACCCACCGCCTTACTGCCCCTTCAATAATCAGCTGTGTGGTAACAACAGCAAAGGGGAAAGACATCAGCTCATTTCTTAAAAGGAGCCTCATGCTCCTTTAAAATAAGTAGAAAAATCGGCCAGTGGAACAAGATTATTTTGCTTGTCCCACTGGCAGATTTTTCTACTTATTTCAAGTGAAAATTTACTTGAAACAGGTGAAAATTGTCAAATAACAAGTTATTTTTCTGGTAATGAGTCTTGTTTTAAGTGTAATGAGATTTTTTGACTAAAAATGAGACATTTTAACTAGAAATAAGACAAATATTCCTGGTAAGATTTTGAGTTCTTGCAGTGTAAAAAATCCTGATTCGGGACAACCCTATCCTAAATCCTATGGAAGCATGGAGGGGTACTAGGGTTGCCCACATTATTATTTTTTCCATTTTTGCCTAAAAAAAGTTATCTGTTGATGTTCCTGAGCGGGTGGGTGACCTTGGTGATGTTTTATGACGTGTCAGGATGATCGGCCTCAGACCGGGTCACCTCAGGGCCCAGCTGTGAGGCCGGTCGGGTTTGTTGGTGTGTAGCCCCTCTCTCCGCTGGTCAACACCAGAGCTGGGTAGTAACGAGTTACATTTACTCTGTTACATTTACTTGAGTACGTTTTGGGAAATGTTGTACTTTTAGGAGTAGTTTTGAATCACTATACTTTTTACTTTTACTTGAGTAGATTTGTGAAGAAGAAACTGTTACTCTTACTCCGCTACATTAGGCTACGTTGAGTTCGTTACTTTTCTTTTATCCCTTTTATCCGCATACGCGTCAATCTCATGACATCACTGAGTGATTCTTTGGGAAAAATGTTTGTTTTTGCATGTTTTGTCACACAAACTCAAACACACACACACACACACACACACACACACACACACACACACACACACACACACACACACACACACACACACACACACACACACACACACACACACAGAGTTTATATGAGTTCATGGGCTTGTTCTAGTTCTGCCTGGTTAAAAAAGAAAAGGCAAAGGCTTGAAATTTTGTGCTACTTGTGCTTAATTTATTTATTTATTCTGTTATTATTTTATTTATTTTATTATTTATTAAAGTACTTGAATTTACTTTAAGATTATTTTAATTTAAGCTATTTTTTATTAATTTTAATTAATTGTATTATTTTATTGATTGAATTTGCCTGAAGATGATTATTTTGTACTTTTGTCTGTTTGAATGGTTGTGTTAAAAAAATAAATCAGACGTTACTCAACAGTTACTCAGTACTTGAGTAGTTTTTTCACCAAGTCCTTTTTTACTTTTACTCAAGTAATTATTACTTGAGTCATATTATTCATTAGTCATATTATTCTGGGCCTGTTCTAGTTCTGCCTGCGGAGCCTGGTTAAAAAAGAAAAGTACAAAGGCTTGAAATTTTGTGCTACTTGTGCTTAATTTATTTATTTATTCTGTTATTATTTTATTTATTTTATTATTTATTAAAGTACTTGAATTTACTTTAAGATTATTTTAATTTAAGCTATTTTTTATTTTTTATTAATTTTAATTTATTTTATTATTTGATTGATTTAATTTGCCTGAAGATGATTATTTTGTACTTTTGTCTGTTTGAATGGTTGTGTTAAAAAAATAAATCAGACATTACTCAACAGTTAAGTACTTTTTTACTTTTACTCAAGTAATTATTTGGATGACTACTTTTTACTTCTACTTGAATCATATTATTCTGAAGTAACAGTACTTTTACTTGAGTACAATTTTTGGCTACTCTACCCACCTCTGGTCAACACCCCCCCCACCTCCGAATCTCTACCAAACACAGAGGATGTGCTTGGTCTCCCAGCAGCCCTTTCACCTTCCCGGTTCACACAAAGAGCATCAGAGCAGGATGACGACATACACCCCGACCTCCCGCCCCTCCCCCGCCTGGTGGGGGGCTCAGAGGAAGCAATGAAACAGGAGGCAGGAACATCAATCTGGAGCTGTCCTAGCAGGGAGGGGTCACCCTGGGGTCGGCCCGCGGTTGGTTCACGTCTCCTGAACAGACCCGGTCTGGATCCAATGAGGATGAACCCATCATATGGTTCTGGTTTCACGCAGCAAGAAGTGGAACAGAACCTCAGTGAGGATTCCTGCAGACGACAAGGATCTAGAGACCTGGTGGACGGTTCCAGGACTCCAAGACCAGCGTCCCTCTACGTCGTCTCTGAGACAACGTTCCCATGCACACTCACACACACTTATTTTTTGTCTTTATTCTTTATTATTTATATATTGCATTATTAGTTTGCCATCACTTTTGTGTAGTTTTACTTTCTGTTTTTTGTATGTTAATCTTGACATGAAATTTTAATATCTTCGGTGGAGGCTTCAAATAAGCCCATTGGGTTTTTTGCCTCTTCCTGCACCTATAGTGTTTATCATTGATATTTCATGTATATTTTTTTTTAAAACTGTGCAAAACAATAAACTAAACTAAACTAAATGTCCAAATTAAGAAGAAAAAAATCCTGAATTCTCTGATCTTACAATTCTGGGGAAAAAAGCTACATTTCAGGAATTAAAAGTTAGAATTTCACTTCCTTAAAATTCTCTCTCATCAGAATTCAGGATTCTGACTTAAATTTAAAAGACTAATGTTTGTTTAAAGGCAAATCATAATGAAAATGTCGGGTTTTCCTCCAGCAATGTAAAATAAATGTCTTCTGACATCAATCAAGTGAAAACTCTGAAGAATCCTCTGATGAACGTCTGCAACGTTTCTCAACCTTAGCAGACACAAAGAAAACTCACGTCTCCAAAATTAATATAGAGATTTTGTCAAGAACTTTGAGGAAGAAAACGTCAGAACTTTCAACTTTTGTGATAAACGTTTCTCAGAATCCTGAGAAATAATCCAGATTAGTGATGCACCGAAATGAAAATTTGTGGCCGAAACCGAAACCGAAAATAATAATAAACACTTGGCCGAATACCGAACAATAACCGAACGTGGTTCTTCAGCAGTTTTTCATTTATTTTGCCAATTTTTTCACCATTGCATAAATCAAATACATTTGATTTAGGCATGCTTTTCAAAGAAAAAAATATGTTACAAAATTACAAGGTAGAAAATATTTATTGAACATAAAAAAATGAAAATTTTTTAATTTCCCAACATTATGTTGTTTTGGTTCCAGCTCCTGGGGAATGTTAGGTAAAATTCTTATGGGGTTAGTTTTTGGTTGGCCAACGATTTATGTAGTGCGCAACGTTACGGGACGGAGCGGCCAGTCTATTTCCTTATTTTACAACGCCGTTATTAATTGTTCGGTTTTTTTCCCCACTTATTCCACCGAACACCGAAAGTGTTTTTTTTGCCATTTTCGGCCGAACAATTTCGGTTACCGAACAATCAGTGCATCACTAATCCAGATCCATAACCCTAAACATCAATCTCACGTTTAACCTCCCGATAATTCTGAACTACGACCTCAATCTCTGGAATCAAACGTTAAAAGTTAGAAATCAGCAGACCATTGTTTACGCACACACATATCTTAAGGGACCGCAATGGAAATAAGCTCCTGCTTTATTGTGTTTTTATCCTTTTGATGATGGTGTGGCCTATGTATTTATACATTTTCCATTGTAAATAAAGATGTCAAATCAAATCAAATCAAAAAGAATCCTGAATCTGTCAACATTCTGTGGTCAAAGTCCCAAAATGTTCAGAATATAAATCAGGATTTGAACGTAGTTTTTTTTTTAATATTCTCACAAAATTTCTCCCAGAATTCTGACAAAACCACTGAGAAGGTGCGTGGGCCAAATGTCCCTCGCCGCCCTGACCGAGGCGCGGCCGACCTGCCTTGCCGGAGGGTTTGACAAACAGCTCGTGCGCTTCACGTTGACATTTACAGCCGATCTACAAACATCTGGTCCGTCTCAGACGTGCGGCAGCAGCCGTTAACCTCTCAGCTCGGGTGGACCTCCAGAACCAACCGGGTCCAGCGGTTCGGAGGAAGATGATCAGGATCTGAACCTCCGTGTCGGTTTTCCAGGTGGATTCTGTAAACCACCGTCAGCTCGACTGTCCTGATAAGATGAAGCCTGGTTCTGGTGAAACGTTCACGACCCCCCCCCGCCCGTCTGGCTTCTCTCTCAGTGGCAGGATTCAACGAGGAACTGGGCGGTGGTTTTACAGCGCTAACATGAAGCAGCTGTGAGGCGTTCACCGGGCATGTTGACCCGTCCTGGACCACATCAGCCGCTGAACCAGCTTTCACCTTCAGCGCTGCGAAAACACACGCAAACACCTTAACGTAACCGTCTCTCTGCTTTAATAAAGCACCAGCCTCTTCAACCAGCCCTGAAATGAGAACGCTTAGCTGCGTTTAGCACGTCTGGCTAAACCATGCGGCTAAAAGTTCCTCTGATGTCGTTGCACGTTGTGTCAGTTCAAATGGGCGTACGCCCCAGATCATCTAAAACAGGAACTGGTAGGAACTGACACACGGTGCGTCCGAAATGCCATACTAAACAGTATATACTAAAAAGTATACTTTTGAGTAAATATCAGTAGTATGCATTCATTTGGACGTACTATTCAGAGCGCACACGTCACTTCCTGCCGTTGGGAGGAAGTGACGTGTCACAGCAGCAGTAGCAGCACCGCTCCGCTATTTCCTGTTTATCCTGGCCCAAACAAGATGACATTATATCATATTATTATATACTATAATATTAATATTATATAATAATAATATTATTATACTTAATATTATACTTATGACATATACGTATCACTTAGCAACCAAACACCGCAGCATTGCATTGTGGGAAGTTTCTGCTTAGCTAGTGTCCATCAATCCACACTAATACATTTCTCCAGAATGAGTATGGATAGCCCATACTATTGAGTACGTACTTATGTTTCGGATGCACTAAAAAATCTTGCATACTCATTTTGCATACTCATCAGGGTGGAGAGTATGCAATTTCGGATGCAGCGACAATCTTGGTCAATGGAACCGTAAAGCAGAACGTCTGCAGGAACACGCCCACTAATGTCAGTTACCACAGTTAGCTGTTAGCTTAGCTGGTTTAGCTTGTGCTATGTTATGATGTTAACTAATGTTACATGATTCAGATCAAATCTGTCCGTCTGAAACCAGGACCAGTGGAGGTCCCCCTGGTGGCTCGGTCGCCCACGACCAGACCAGCAGCTTGGTGGTCCAGTTAGTCCGCTTGGAAGGGTCCTGAAAGGTCGTTTGACCAGGAGATCCAGATGCTGCAGCAGTAGAAGCTGATGATGTAGAACGGCCGCAGATCGGTGTGATCTGATGCATCAGCAGGTTCCTCTAACGGAGCCAAAGCTGCCATTGGGATTTGTGGGTTCCATCGTTGAGCTCCTGCCTTTAGTTGTTTGTTCAGATCATGTGGTTGATTGTAAGATTGTTGCAGTTCCACTCTTGTGTCACGTTTCCTCATATTCTGCACTTCACTGCATCACCAGTGAGTGTCGCCAACGGACAAAACCTCAGAAAAGTGCGTACGCCAGCTTTGATGTGTGCGTGAAAGACCACAACTTTCCATGTTCAAATCACTTTTTGAACATCCGACCGTGAGCGTTGAAAGTGACGTACGCACTTTTTTTGTGCGCTGCACTCTTTGTACAAACAAAAAAAGAGTGTAATGATGCACTAACTAAATATTAACATTCATAAACCCTTACTAACATAATAACCCACAACTCTTCACGGAACGCAACAAAAAGCAAGAAATGCCTCCAAATAAATTATTTTTCCAGCCTCAACTTCTGACAGGAGTGTCTCCAGCTCACTGCTAATGTTTTTTTTTTTATTTGTTTGTTTTACTTGTTTTTGCAAGTTCCTTTATTAGGATGAACGGTTTTTAATGGATATTTATCCTCATTATCATATTCAAATGGATCTACTTGAGAGAGGAGACAGAGCGGAGTGTTGTGCTCCTGCATGTGCGTCGATTCCATGTTGATTGTGATGCTCAAAGAAACGTACGTGGATTTGGGCGTACGCACAGTTTTGAACTTTTTTTTTTTTTTTGCGTACACAAGAATTCCACGCACGGATTCATGTTGAAATCCATTCACTCTTTGTACATGAGGCCCCACGAACCCAGATTTAGGTCCTTAAGATGAGCTTGTCAAAAACTTTGATATCAGCTTATCTCAGACAAATCAGATTTGCTGGATACTTTAAAAACACGATTCAGTATTTGTTGGCTAAAGTTTAACTTTCCAGATCAAATATATGTAATATCACCAAGGTGACCAGTGACTGTTGGGTGAAATGGTGCAGGTCCAGCGGTGCTGTTATAGACTCACCTCCAGCCTCATTTAAGGTGAATAAAACAGCCACTTCCTTCCCGCCTTACAGCCCAGTTCATAAACCAAAGAGAAGAACCAAACGGCCGTACTTGCAGCTTCGGTGAAGGAAGAGGTGAATGGAGAAGGCTGATAAGCAACAGAAGAGGAAAGAGGGGAACAAAGCTCTGAGCTACTAGGTTCACAACCCCTGATACCCGCCGCAACAACAAACAACTGACTCAAGGGGACTGGAGGTACACAAGGTGGACGTCCCCACCGCCGTGCTCCACCGTAGGTTTGAGCTGTTTCTTCTGAAATGCTGTGTTTGGTTTTCTGAACTCCAAACAGCTTAGAAAGGGTTTTATTATCCCTCTTTTTTAGCTTGCTTTAACAACTGCTTCTCTAAGACCCTTGCTGTCTTTCCCTTTTATTATTGTGTAAACACAACTGAATGCAAAAATTCTGCAAAATTCTGCAAAAAAGAGCCATAAGGATAATTAGTAGAAAACGATATAGAGATCCAACAAATCCATTATTCCTTGAGTTAAATTTGTTGAAATTTCATGAACTAGTAGACCATAGTATTCTGCAAATTATGTTTAAAGCTCATAAAAAAACTTTACCAATCAACATTCAGAAAAGATTTGAAAAAAGAAAAAGCAAGTATAACTTAAAAGGAACAGAGATTTTTATAAAACCAAGATGCAGGACAAAATTGATGGAACGTTGTGTTTCTGTGAAAGGAATCAGTTTATGGAACAATCTGAACAAAGAAAACAAAGAATCCAAATCAAACATTACATTCAAAAGAACAATTAAAACCTGTATGTTAAGGAAATATAACGAAAAATGTTGAGTTTGATTGACATACCCGTAGGCGGTGGTAATTTTATTTAATGTTATTTTAATTTTATTTTAGTTGTTTTTATTCACTTAGTTTTTTTTTTTTTTTTTTTAATTATTATTAATTTATGTTATTTGTGAAAGGGGCAGATCAGATAAGATTCTTCTTCTTTCTGCTCCCTTTTCATTCATAAGTTAGGAACATTTGTATTAGTGTTTGTATTAAATTGTTGTTTTTTGAATGAAATAAAGAATAAAATGAAAATGAAATGAATGCTTAAGACTACCAAACTAACAAAACATGTGTTTTATAGAGGTCTGCACATCTGATGATGATCAGTTCATCAATAATGATGATCAGTTCATCAATGATGATCACCTCATCATTCTCCACATGATTTTTGTGGTTGTTGCCTTTTGTTTTTGTCCAAATAAAAACCGTCTGGTGAAAAATGAACATATTGCTGATTCTTTCGGTTAAATCTGACTACTGAGACTCAGTACGATCAAATGATTTTCAGAGAACAGTGAAAAAGAGAGAGTTGATCCAAACACTGAGATTCCCCGGAAGGGTTCTGAGTGTAAAAATCAAAGAAAGTTAGTTTCTCTAAAAAGCTGCACGTTAACTCCTGAGTTAAGTTCTGACAGCAGCCCATGAAGCTTCTGGAGGCTCCAGAGACGAGCGCGAGCGGCCAGGACATTACTCAGCAACAACAAACAACGGCTCTCCGGATAAGGAATCGTTTGTCACCACAGTTGCTTTGACAAACACGGTCTGCCATGAGATAAAATTAGCTGGGACGTCACCTCAGGGTGAGTCTGCTGGGGAATCTCCTTTATCTGACCAACACTTTTATGGATACGGTCAGGAAAAGACTCTCAATCACAGCGAAGCGGCCGAAGCCAGAGCAGGACGGAAATCTGCAGGGATTCGCTCCGGAGAGGGAAATGGCGAGCCTTCATGAGGAACCAAGGGAATAATAAATGTCAACCTGCTTCAGAAGGGTAGAAAATGTATGTACTCAGAAATTCTACCTTTGCATGAACCAAAGCTTCCGTTAAAGGAGACATGTCATAAAAAAAACCTTCTGTGCTGCCTGAGTGCACTTATGTGAGCATCCTGGGGAGCTACAGCCGCACAGAAAGTCAACGCTGATGCACCCCTCCTACAAAGTTTTGGGTCCGAAGATAAGTCATTCAACAAGGCTCTAAGATGTAAAGGAGCTTGTGACATTACAGTCCTACTGAAGAACTCTCCCGCCTCTCAGTCAGGAACTCCACCCACAACAGAGTCGTGGATGTAAACGATGGTTTTCTGCAGCTCCAGTAACATCTGTATCATCCGTTAGCCCTGTTCCACCAAAACGGTTCCAGTGCTGGTTAGATGCTGGTTCGGTTTCTGGTTCGGTGCTGGTTAGATGCTGGTTCGATCGTATAATCACCATCTAATAATATAACCCGGGTTGTTTTAACTCCAGATGTTTCTTGTAACTTTTATTCCAGTGGATGTCATTTCTAAACCTTTGATTGCTCATGGGGTCCCCCCCCTCCCTCTGGTGTCCACGGACCCGGGCTGCCGCCAGAACCACAAGTCCAGCTGGAATAGCACGGATAACTGACAACTGTGATATAAAACATCTATTCAAACATGAATGTGTTTGTATACGTTCATACGAGTCAGGTACAATGCTGCTGTCATTTCTTACATCAAAGTCTTCGATAAATAAAGATTTTTCCCGCACAGTGACAGCAGCTACAATAATGAAGAATATTAGCTCCAGAGGAATATCAGATCTTTCCCAGGATGTGTCTGTTAGCGCTCACTTCTGTCTCCAAGCTAGCAACAAAAACCGGCCAAAGCAGCTCTGGACTCCCGTCCTGGATGTTAGTTGCTAGTCTGTCCTGTGTCCAGAATGACGATCAGCGATGATCAGTGATGAACGACAATGAAGTTGGATCGCAGAACTACCGTGGACATCATGTTGGAGGAGACTGAGACTCGATACAGCCATGATGCAAGAGAAGCCCAGACGAGCGCCATCCCAGCAGTGAAGCACGGTGGAGGGAGCTTGATGGTCCAGGCTTACTTTACTGCTGCTCCTCGTGGAGGGAGAAGTCAGTTACTGAGTAAATAAGTCATTGTTCTCATTTTCTGCCAGCACTATGAATATTTAATGAGTGTGTTCTACAAAGAGGAATAGTTTGTGTTTTCAGCTTCACTGCGTTGTATCACTGTGACTTTGATAAAAGATCATATCCCGTTTTAAAGAAAGTTAATGCAGGTTAGAGGTTTTATTTTTGCAGGACTGTTCTCTGTAACAAAGTCCAAGTCTAAGCGTGTACTGAGATTTGTGAACAGAAACGTGACAAGGCTCTCTAACAGGCCGATAGTCTTCTAAAATGTCAGGTCATGTAAATGAAGCCAGATTTTCAAATCTTTCGTTTTTTAGAGCCTGCAGACTGTTCGCCACGGCTACGTTCCTCCACGAAACTGTGTCTGACAACAATTACATGAGTCATTCTAGCGACCTGACGGAGAAACATCTCAACTCTGATCCATCTCACCGAGTCTCTGCCACAGTAATTGATCTTTACAACTACTTATCTTACAGCTTAAAACAAACCAGCAGACTTCTGGACCAATGCGATCTGGACACATGAGACCACAGTGGAAATGTTTGGTCCTGATGCCCAGAACTATGTTTGGAGAAAACCAGCAGAAGCACCTCAGACTCACTGTCAAGCACGGTGGTGGAGCGATGCTGGTCTGGAGCTGGACACCTGCCAGTCATTGAGTGGACCATGAACCCCTCTGTAGACCAGAGTCTTCTCGAGACAACTGCTAGCTACAATCAGATGCATTATAAAAGAAGTACTGCCTTCTAGCTAAATGTAGAACTGAGTTTCTTCTGTTTAAACTGTATTTGAACCCAGCAACTCTGCAATGATGTCCACGGTAATATAGCTGTTTCTATGGCGATAGTTGAGACCAACACATCAGCTCCTATTAGGACCAAACAGAGTCCAACGCTTACATGTGCTACCAATCACGCCCTGAGGACACTGGGTCCACTCAGTCGTGGGTTAGTTGTGTATCGGTTCTACATGGGTTAGTTGTTATGTATCGGTTCTACATGGGTTAGTTCAGTGCTTCTCAATCCTGGTCCTCGTGGGCCCCTGTCCTGCATGTTTTAGTTTCCCTGCACCAACACACCTGATTCTAATTAAAGGTCTTCATTAGCTTGTCACCAAGGTCTGCACAACTCTGTTGATGACACAGGTGTGCTGATCACGGTGTGCTGAAGCAGGGTAGCATCTAAAACATGCAGGACAGGGGCCCACGAGGACCAGGATTGAGAAACACTGGGTTAGTTGTCGTGTATCAATTCAATGTGGATTGTTTGTTGTGTATCGTTTCTACATGGGTTTGTTGTCGTGTCTCGGTCCTACGTCGGTTAGTTTTTGAGTATTGGTCCTACATGGGTTAGTTGTCGTGTATCGGTACTAGGTGGGTTAGTTGTCGTGTATTGGTACTAGGTGGGTTAGTTGTCGTGTATTGGTACTAGGTGGGTTAGTTGTCGTGTATCGGTACTAGGTGGGTTAGTTGTCGTGTATCGGTACTAGGTGGGTTAGTTGTCATGTATCGGTACTAGGTGGGTTAGTTGTCATGTATCGGTCCTAGGTGGGTTAGTTGTCATGTATTGGTACTAGGTGGGTTAGTTGTCATGTATTGGTACTAGGTGGGTTAGTTGTCGTGTATTGGTACTAGGTGGGTTAGTTGTCGTGTATCAGTACTAGGTGGGTTAGTTGTCATGTATTGGTACTAGGTGGGTTAGTTGCCGTGTATTGGTACTAGGTGGGTTAGTTGTCGTGTATCGGTACTAGGTGGGTTAGTTGTCATGTATCGGTACTAGGTGGGTTAGTTGTCGTGTATCGGTACTAGGTGGGTTAGTTGTCATGTATCGGTACTAGGTGGGTTAGTTGTCGTGTATCGGTACTAGGTGGGTTAGTTGTCGTGTATCGGTCCTAGGTGGGTTAGTTGTCATGTATCGGTACTAGGTGGGTTAGTTGTCATGTATCAGTACTAGGTGGGTTAGTTTTCATGTATCGGTCCTAGGTGGGTTAGTTGTCGTGTATCGGTCCTAGGTGGGTTAGTTGTCGTGTATCGGTCCTAGGTGGGTTAGTTGTCGTGTATCGGTCCTAGGTGGGTTAGTTGTCGTGTATCGGTCCTAGGTGGGTTAGCTGTCGTGTATCGGTACTAGGTGGGTTAGTTGTCGTGTATCGGTCCTAGGTGGGTTAGTTGTCGTGTATCGGTACTAGGTGGGTTAGTTGTCGTGTATCGGTCCTAGGTGGGTTAGTTGTCGTGTATCGGTACTAGGTGGGTTAGTTGTCGTGTATCGGTCCTAGGTGGGTTAGTTGTCGTGTATCGGTACTAGGTGGGTTAGTTGTCGTGTATCGGTACTAGGTGGGTTAGTTGTCATGTATCGGTCCTAGGTGGGTTAGTTTTTGAGTATTGGTCCTACATGGGTTAGTTGTCGTGTATCGATCCTAGGTGGGTTAGTTGTCATGTATTGGTCCTAGGTGGGTTAGTTGTCGTGTATTGGTCCTAGGTGGGTTAGTTGTCGTGTATTGGTCCTACATGGGTTAGTTGTCGTGTATCGGTCCTAGGTGGGTTAGTTGTCATGTATCGGTCCTAGGTGGGTTAGTTTTCATGTATCGGTACTAGGTGGGTTAGTTGACGTGTATCGGTACTAGGTGGGTTAGTTGACGTGTATCGGTACTAGGTGGGTTAGTTGTCGTGTATCGGTACTAGGTGGGTTAGTTGTCGTGTATCGGTACTAGGTGGGTTAGTTGACGTGTATCGGTACTAGGTGGGTTAGTTGTCGTGTATCGGTACTAGGTGGGTTAGTTGTCATGTATCGGTACTAGGTGGGTTAGTTGACGTGTATCGGTACTAGGTGGGTTAGTTGTCGTGTATCGGTACTAGGTGGGTTAGTTGTCGTGTATCGGTACTAGGTGGGTTAGTTGTTGTCGTTGAACCTATCCAAACTAATTGTCATCCAGTGAACCCTTTTTTTGACCTTTCACAGATTGATTTGCTTCTTCAACACCATTGCTGATGTCTTTCTTCTTGGTATTCTGTTTACACACACCAGTGAACTACAGAAGTCTGTTTTTTTTAGACGTCTGCACCCTGCGCATGATCAATTCATCAAGATCTGATGATTACCAGCACCTTCCTGCTCCTCTTAAATCCTATTAAGACAAAGAGGGGGTACTTAGGATTAACAAAAATATTTTTTTCCTTCTTCTTTTTGGCCTTAACTTCGTGGACGCCCAAAATTCCAAGGCTCTGTGTGAGCGCTCAGCCTCTGTCCGAGGTTTAGGGCCACTTCCTCCCGTGTAATTAATGGGTTATCCCCAGCATAATGGAGAAATTAAATTGCAAAACCTCACAAGGCAAATTACAGCTTTTCCTGGGAGCTGCAGGAAGTGTCTTGATATGTAAACAATACCCTGGCTCAGCTGAGGACCCTCTCTCTTCATCCCACCTCCCCTCTTTGTTCCGTGGGAACTTCAGATTTCCTCTAAGACCAAAACCCGGCTGAAAGAACAGGATTTACAGTACCTCCATCGCATTGCAGAGCCGTTCAGCGCTCAGAGATAGTGAACAGAGTTCTTGCAAAAGACTCATGCCAATAAAAACATTTTTCCAGTTTGGCTTTAACAAGTGTTTGCTACAAAACTGAGCTGGAGCCCCTCGAGGACGTGAAGCCAAAACACAGTACTGGTAATGTGGGCAATACTGTGTACCGTCTGTAGCACCCTCTGTAGTGCCCTCTGTAGTGCCCTCTGTAGTACCCTCTACTACATCTACCAGTTCTGAGTACAGTCAGGTCCTTCTAATCACCATAACTGACCGCCAGTGATGGTGACCACTGATGAACTGATCACCATCACTGATGTACTGATCATCAGGGGGTGTGCAGACCTGTAGAAAACGTTTGGGCCGTTTGTTGGTGTGGAGCATTCAGGTGTGTGTTAACCAAAAGCCAAAAGAGAAGATAACAATCAATGGGTGAAAATAAATGATGTATTTCATTACATTAAATTAAATTAATGAGAAGACAATCACGAAATTGGTTGGGCTGTACTTGTTTCAAGATACCAAGTCATAAAAAAGACCTCACAAATCCAACAAATAATTTGAAAATGACGTCTAATGAACACGTTAAGCGTGAGTTCGGAGGTGGCATGTGGACCATCACATCGTGAAAACCTGGACTGCACTAACTGAAGACAACCACAAGGCTCTGTAAGAGGACCCCTGCATAGCTCACGCTAACATATGATGCCAACATGTCAACACGACCAACTGCGGACGGTCGCTTGTCTCCGGGAGACCATGTGATGGACCTACGACCAAAGAGCACAACTTGATGCACCTCTTAAATCATATGGAAGCAATAAGGGGGTACTTAGGATTGCCTAAATAATTTTTTTGGTTCATTTTGGCATCACTTTTGTTAGATAATTGCAGAGTGATAAAAAGTTTTATGCTGTTGTTTCTAACAGTGCTGAGACCCACAATGATCAGAAGCTTTTTATTTAGGTTTAAGACGAAAGAATGCAGGATTAAAAGAAGGGAAATAACTTTTGTACTTAGTTGTATACAGAGACGAGCCTGCAGTCGTTTACTTTAGCACTTCATTGTATATTTAGTGTAGTAAGCTGAAAATGTGTGTTTTTAGGTACGATGCAAGGACATGTCTGTATATGCTGCCGTCGGGGGACGCCGCCGCTGCGTTTGAAGACCGAGCCAGGAGTTCTCAGTTAACACCGTCGGGGAAATCACCTGGCAAACAAAACACGCCGGGCTTAAACCCACGTCCACACGCACGCCTTCTTTCAGCAGCTCTGCTCATTTGTAGCGCGCTTGTTCCACGGCCGGCTCCACCCACTTACGTAATGCTCCAAGTGTAAAACGAGGAGTGTAATTAACCCTCTGCTGGAAAAAACCCTAAACCAGCAGTTCAGGAGGTTTATCTGACAGTAATGAACTGAGGAAGACTTCCACGGGTGATTCAGATTCCGATTCAGATTCAGACGACTTTATTAATCCCTTTGGGAGGTTCCCTCTGGGAAACTGACAGGATGAATGAAAGAAGGGATGATGTCTCCGCGGGTCTGCTGGCACCCCAGCAAACGTACTCGGGCCGGTCGCAGTGCTGGCAAACGTATTCGTCACCGGTCTGACACCAAGGCGGTTGGCGGAGTTCAGGTGGCGGTCACATCTGCTGTGGTTGACGGCGCAGCCTCACCGCGAGCTGGAGGCCGGAGAACCTGGCGGTTCTACCGTCTCCAAACCCGCCCAGCTGCCTTGTTTTGACCCGATCTTGACAAGGAAAGCCCTGTTTGGAGTCCGAGTGCTTTGTTTCTGGAAAGAAGGAGCTCGTGGCCAAAAAGAAAAAAGAAAAGAAAGAAAAACTTCCCTGAGCAGCGCCGCCAGGAACCCCACTTGCTCATCCAGCTGTTTCTATTCCTGCATGTTTCCTGCAGCTGTATGATGGACGACTTCACTAATCCCTTCTCCATATGGCAGCATTTAGCTCGGGTCTCCATGGCAACCTTACTAGGGCTCCATGATGTGATTACAGAGCAGTGGAACTTATAGTAGCACGGTCCCGGAGCGTTCTCTCACAAGGAATCTGGGCCGCACGGACACAGAGGAAGAAAACCGCTGAGGAGCGTGGAGCTCTGCTTCCTGTTTGGTGTGAGACGACTCGGTTACACGCGTCCTCCAGCGCAGGACTTAGGCCGTGTTTAATGGCTCCTGCTTGTGACATCTTTCTGACCACGATGTTGGACATGTTTGGGTCAGAGTCACCGACGAGGGGTCATGTGGCACTGATCTGTAGATAGCTGCTGCCATGGCAACCAGCCACCGACAGCTAGCAGGAAATTAACCATTGTATCAGTGAAGGTATGTAGCGTCCACCTGAGACGCTGTCAACATGGGTTGTCCTCCACCTGGGACACAGAATTCCAAGCAACGGGACCATGAACACCAGATTTCTTGTTTCACTCTCGAACACGGACGTTTCTTGTAAAGTCCCCAGCGTGAACGTCGTCCGGCGCTGGTCACGGCGGTCGCGTTGAGAGTCGTTGGTACACCAGCAGCAGCAGTTTCAGGTTCAGGTTCAGTTTCAGACCAGTTTCAGGACGTTTTCCTTCTCAATAAGGTTGAAGGTTGTGTTGAAATGAAGTGAAAGCTTGAGTTTGTGGCGGGCGTGTCGACACGCTCCGGCAGCCGTGCACGTGGGCGGGCAGCTTCTGTTTGTTATGTCCGTGTCCACGTTTACTCCCAAACCCTCGCTGCTTATTTTTCTGCGACTCGTCTGCGTCCTGTCGTTGGAAATAGGCCGAGGACTCGCCCGCCCTCCCGAGGATGTGATATTCCAGAGGTTTGTTTTCTCAGAGGTGCTGATGGATTCCTCCGGGTCTGTTGCTGACCAGCTGCAGGGCGACGGTTGGACTCAACGCAGACAGCGACGCCGGAACGAGTGGTTAAATACCCGCAGAGGCCAGACAGCAGATGAAACCTGAGGCCAGTAATCACTAGAAGCGGTTTCCCCAAAGAGAAATTTGACTGATACCAGAATAATCGATGCCCTCTAACAATCTGTAGAGACGAAACAACAATTGCAGCTGAACTCGTTAACCGCCGGGCGCCTTTAGACGAATCCTGCTTTTAAAAATCACTAAATCGTCTAGTGGGTCTTTGTCAACCACAACCTCAGATAGACAACATGAAATAATTGATTCAACAGACACAACGAGGACCTGGTCCTGGTCCCCAGTACAGCTTCCAGATGACCGATCACCAGCAGGTGGCAGCCTGCGAGGCTAACTGGTACCATCTTCCCTTTATTTGGCTCAAATGTGTCCAAATGTCCTCATTACTGACGTTACTACTGAAATTACATTTGAAACCAGGACCAGTGGAGCTCCAACACTGGGACCTGGACTAGTCAGTACTCGGCTACTTGGACGTGGGAGACTCACCTGGAGCAGCCGACAAGCTAGCGTCAGATGAGCTAGCAGCTGATGAGCTAGCACCCAACGAGTTATCGGCCAATGAGCTAGGACTTAACAACTTAGTGGCCGTTGAGCTAGCACCTGACAAGCTAGTGTCTGATGAGATAGCACCCAACGAGCTAGCGGCCGACAAGCTAGATGCTGATGAGCTAGCGACTGATGAGTTAGTAGCTGATGAGCTAGCAGACGATGAGTGAAGACCCAACAACCTAGTGGCCAATGAGCTAGCAACCAACAAGCTAACTATTTCAGCCATGGCTCATAGCTACAACCAGACTGGTGATGGTGTGACGGTGTTCCCTCACTGGTTCTTCTGTGCCCACCAGCTTTATACATGTTATTGTTACTTTTAATCTTGGGCGGATGGGCAGGGCCGATGTTGTTTTTACCGATGAAAACTCTGTGCTACAAATTAATGTATGAAACTGCTGTATAATTCAAGTTTGCTTTGATCTGACTGATTTGAACAGACATCCATGTGTGCCGTGGAACGGGAAAGCTGCTGAATGTTGTTGGTTTTATGGTAAAAACGTGTTCATCAGGCGTTATTCACAGCATCTTGGGAGCTTTGAATACGCTCCTGTATCAGTCATCGCATAAAGCCCGCCCATCCCTGCTGCGATTGTTGGGCACTGTATGTTCTGTACCGGTAACTGTGAATGGGTGGTACCAGACCAATTTCCCCACAGGAATATTTTAAGGGAACAGGTATGACTGGACTGGCTAGAAAACGTTACACCAACTGGCCACTGGGACAGCTTGCCAAAGAAACCTTGGTTTCCATCCAACTATGGAGATGAGAGGAATTCTTAAGTTAAAATAAATTTGAGGGAGTTCTGAAAAAGTAAAATGTTAATTTTGAGAAGACATCCCAGCCCTGACACCTTCTGCGGTGTTGTCCTCTCCGCCTGAGTCAGAGTCTTTTGTGGCGCCAGATGTTCCTGGAGCGTTTCAGAGCTTCAAAGCCTAAGCAGTCAAAAGAGCGATATGGTACGCTCTGGGCAACGTCTGAATATAAATATCCTCCTTCCAGAGGCGTCTACAGACAACATGCTGCATTCCTCACCGTTTACACGCCGTCGGAGAGGAGGTGGAGGCAATATATGGATGCTTCAGGGGATTAGCCGCCACTGTTGACCAGCTCAGATGTACTTCCTTTTTTC
This sequence comes from Cololabis saira, assembly GCF_033807715.1. Lineage (NCBI taxonomy): Eukaryota > Metazoa > Chordata > Actinopteri > Beloniformes > Belonidae > Cololabis > Cololabis saira. Next base: position 35,594,641 of record NC_084592.1, read on the forward strand.
TTTTGTGCTTCAGCCTCTCTTGAAGAGTTTTCCCTCCCAGCATGCAAAGTATCATCCCTGCCCCTCCTCTGTTAGTGGGACTGATGGTTCAGTTAGGTGCCTGATGTGTTATCGACAAGCTCTCCGTCTCTAGCCCAGCCTGATGTCCTCATCTCTGTGTTTTGGAGACCTCCATCTGCTTGCGCTGCCCCGACACTCACAGCTCAAGCAAAGCCTACTAAACGTTGCGGAGTTCAGAGGCCGATGGTAAACTATGTATAAACAGGCCCACTTCCTACACCTGATCTGGTCTGAGGCGGACAGTTTGTGGTCAGACTCTTCCGGTTCTTTTCCCTGCGTCGCCTGAGGCCAGATGTGGTCCACCCCCGAGAAGCCAAGTCCAACGTGAAGCCAGGAAACCCGCTCATCACGATGAGTCATGATATTGTCATGTTCTTTCAGTCCTGTTTTGTTTTTTAGTCATAATAAACTTCACATGACCTTTTTTAACCACGCCATTATTTATTCAATAGAAATAAAGCCACGGACAGAAAGTCATGTGGGCAGTCCTAAGTAAGTGTATCTTGAAGACAGAGTTTAAACATCTTGTGGATCCACCTTCAGCATCAGTCACTTGAAGTTTCCTGTGTGACCTTATAAACGTCTCACATGGTTGCGGTGCCTGGGTAAGACGTTGAACCTAGGGCTGGGCGATTAAACGATCTCGATTTGTGATCGCGATCAAATTAAGTTCGATCACGGTGATCAGCTGTGGGTCTACTTTCTCGATCACGTGCAAAACATGCTGCAGCAAAGTGCACGACAACCAATCACTACCCGCTTTCCTGGCACCGCGCTGTCTGCATTAATTGATCATGCATGACATGCCGCGGCAAGTTGCATGACCATAGGCAGTAAACTAGTCACATCTGCCTCCCCTGCACTGGTGGGAGCAAGCGTGACCAGAGAGAATAAAACTACAAGACAACAACCGCAGGCTAGCGTTAGCTTAGCTTCGAGCCGACCGGGACTCGCGGTTTGCGGTTATTTATTTATTTATTTATTTCGCCGGACAACTTCTTCCGAGCGTACAGGAGGAGGGTGTGATGGATTCACAAAATGCCCTTCGTGATGGATGTATTGTGTATTCGAACCGCACTCATTAAAGTTGTGATTCGCTCTGCTTGTACCACAAATTACTCATCACCGCCGACTTCAGAAACTCCGCGGCCCCGACATGGGTGTGTGCGTGCGTGCGTGTGTGTGTGCGCGCTCAGCGGAGTGATTGTGTCGGAGCGCGGAGGCAACAAGCAGAGCTCAGCAGATGACGCCGTAGGCTCTGCGTTGGTGTAACGCGGGACCATAAATCAGCCTTAAGTCCCTTTAGGTTAATACTGTGAGAAATAACCCCTCATAATAGAGGTACTACAGTTAATAAATGTAATAAAACCGCCGTTTCTGCTGGCTACTGAGTCCTGTAAGTGGCGAGTGAGTTTTAACTCCTTAATTACCAACCAGCGTCAGAGTCACGCACAGTACACAATCTGTGATGTTAGAGAGCCACCTGTTGGTCAATTTAAGCAACAGCATCGCCAGCTGCTTGACAGTGGCTCAACTCATTAGTTTACTGTTTTTGTTGTTAATAATGTCATTGCAATTTTATCTATGCAATTGTGAAAAAAATGGCAAAATAAATGAAAAACTGTGAACAACCGCATTCCGTAGGCTATTCAGTACTCAGTATTCAGCCAAGTCTTTAAATTTTATTCCGCTTCAGTTTCGGCCTCAAATTTTCATTTCGGTGCATCCCTAGTTTTTTCGGTGGGTACCACTGGTAGCATTCTGGATTCTTGTTAAAACACGCTATTTGCTTTATTTGTTAATAAAAAAAAAACTAATCTCTGGTTTCTTTCTATTTTATTCCAGAAGGGAGGGGGGATCTTCTGATTTAAAAAAATCGTGATTAAAAATCGAGATCGTTCAATATGGGAAAAAAAATCGTGATCACTTTTTTTGCCATATCGCCCAGCCCTAGTTGAACCCCACATCACCCCAACTGCCCCGACTGCCCCTACTGCTCCAACTGCCACGGCCACTCCGACTGCCCTGGGCATAACTGCCCCAACCACTAAAGTGGATTAGTTGGAGTAGCAGACAACAGCAGAGCAGTATAGACTACAGATACGGCATAGGCGTAGGTCTAGGTGTAGGTTTAGGTGCGAAGAAGCATGGACCAGGTCTGTGCTGTCCAGACTAACAGGGTTAATGAATGTCGGCCAACATGTCGGGTTTCTTTCTTACTGTTAACAAATTAAGCACATTTAGTTTAGAACTCATGGAATATGTTTTTAAAATAAATTTATTGAGTCGGGTTGTTCATCGTTCATGACAGGTGAACGTCAGTACTTCTTTTATAATGCATCTGATTGTAGATAAAAGTTGTCTCTAGAAGACCCTGGTCTACAGAGGGGTTCATGGTCCGTTCAATGACTGGCAGGTGTCCAGCTCGAGACCAGCATCCTCCCCCACCGCCCCTGACAGTGGGTCTGAGGTGGTTCTGTTGGTTTCCTCCAAACATGGTTCTGGACATGAAGACCAGACATCTCCACATTGGTCTCATGGGTCCAGAGGTCTGCAGGTTTGTTCAGGTGCAGGTTTGCATTCATACTCCAGACCAGCAAAGGTCTACCCCTCTGCTGAGGACCAGCATCTGGTTTCTCCTCCTGAGGGAGCGCTTCATGTCCAAAGAGGGCAGGAGAGCTGGTCAGGGGACGGGAACTTATTTGCTTCAGCAGGCAGTTGAATGATACCAGCAGGGAAGGCTGGAACGATAAGAGGACTTTCCGTTGTGTCCAGTTCTTCATGATCCCCTGTTATCAGACTCTGCAGCTGTACCAGACTCTGGCATCAAGGTATTTGACCAGCGGTCGCTCCGGTTATGCAAAGCAGACTTTTGGGAATCAGATGTAAAGTTTTTCTGGGACAGAAGAAGCACCCAGGAGTTCTGGTCCCCAATAGACCCTCACAGGAAGGCCAGTAGTATTTAGACATGGCCAACAGGCTTCCTGTTGGTCTCAGGTCTTCTCAAGTATCAGGCAGTATTGATTATTGATTACTATAAAAGGGCTCTGAGTCTTATCAAGAGGAACGTTACTTGACCTGGAGTTTACTCCTAATCCACGCAGGTTAAAGCCTCCCAGGAAGGTCGGGCTGGGAACCATCCCTGCATAACCCTGGGGTCTGAGCACCCACCCCCACACACACACACACCCCCACCTCCTCATCTCTCGGCCGGTTGGAGGAACCTAAGTAGCACAACGAGCAGAGAAGAAAGTCAGAAACCTTTTTCTCAGGAAGATTAGTGGTCCTCCCTTTAGAGGAGGCCCGTCTACGGGGAGGAGAGGGCGGAGGACTATTTTCTCTGCCGCGGGGCGACCCACTCCAGAGTACCTTAGAGCGAGAAACTTCAGACTTGAGCTGCAAGTTGGACTTAGCCTCAATAAGCTCGATCAAAACTCAGCTCCTTACCTCAGGTCACGCTGGGCTACCAGGAAGACTACGCCATCCTTCGGCCCCCACTTAGGGAGGACCAGCATCCGGTTGGAGGGGGGGGGGGGGGGGGGGGGCTTCATTGCTCATTAATATTCAGCAGATATTTTTCTTCCGCTTCTTAAGAAATGTTGGCACCTCTGCCCACAAAGACAGAAACCCAACATGCACCAGGACGCCCATCTCAGCCAGAAACAACAGCAGGGAAGGTTGCCTTGGAAACAACGGGGTGACTGGGCAGGACCTTTTACCTGAGCACGGAAACATTGTTCCTACTGTAGACGGGTCATCGGACCTCAGGACCACAAGGAGCATTTCACAGGCGAGGGCTTCCAAGCTGAAAGGCCTGAAGAACAGCTGATGATTGCTGTCTGCTTGTTCCCACATGTGCCCGGCGCCGACGTTTCTTTCTGGGATTTTACAATAAAAAGGCTGATTGGCGTCCTTCATAGGTGGTTCTGATCTCTCCTGAAACCGTTTCATCTATGAGGTTTCCCTCCTTTTAGAGAGCGCTGAACACCATAATGTGTTTTTTAACATTTATGTTAACCAGACTTGGAGAATGAGGATTTGGACACACTGGATGGTCCGCAATGGTCTGCGACGGACCGCGACGGACCGCGACGGTCCACAGCGGTCCAGCGGCCTTATCAAACCGATGATGGAAAAAAGGTTGTTTAAGAACAAGACAACCCTAAAATGTGTAGTTTAATTAAGTTCAAAGTCTTAAACTAAGAAGTTGAAGTTGAGGCCGAAGGACGGGCGCCAACCCGACAGCATGTACGAGTCTCCTGCATCAGCTACAGGGTTTCCTTTGAAACCATGAGATGTTTTACAATCCTGGACGCGGGGTTCTAATCCCAACACAAGTTCCACCGACATGGCAAAGCAAGAGCCAATGCAGACTTGTAAATCCCAGGCCCGGGGAATCGGGTTTCAGCTGTCGAGGCCGCGAAACGGGACATGCAGCGGGGCGGATGCATGTGGGTATCCAACCATCCAGGAAGCCCCGAGAAGGACGGGCAGTTCCCGCCGTGGCCTTTCTGTGATCCTGACTCCATCAGAAACCAGACACATGACCACCACCTCATCACAGGGACGGATGAAACTGGAGCCGCTTGGCCCCCAATAAACAGGTCATGAGATAAACCAGCTGACAGCAGGACATTCTGAGGATGGTTCTCCACGTTACTCTTGTGTTTTCTGTTAAATTCAGGCAACATGCCCCCCCCTCCACAAAAAAAAAGTACAGCACAATTTAGTGCTGTTAAGGAGGTTAAAGGAAGGGCCAAGGCCACCGGCCACTGACGGCTCATGACTTTTACCATAAACGTTTCTTTGGGTGCGACTTTGCAGCTAGCCTTCAGGAAGTGCAGAGTCATGCGGTGTGAAAAGATATAACCCCAGAGTCTTTGAGCAGCAGTTTCTCTAACTCTACATGCTAACATTAATTTGGTGTTCATTCATACAAAAGTCAGTTATATGCAGAGGACACACTCGTTTTTGTTCCCAATCAGTATTCCAGATGTGTTTCCCGAAGAGGAGGAAGAGCGGCAGATACCTCCGGAAGCTCTTTATCACTGGTATCCTCGATGCCAGAAGACATTTTAAGTGAGAAAATTAAAACTTTACAAAGTGGTAAAAGCTTCAAACTTTCTTGGAACATATTGCAGACCCAAAATGCAAAAATGGGACTATATTACCAGATGAAATGAAGCTGGCAAAGACAAACATGAAATAATCTGAGTTGGTGTGGTCTGCAGAGAAATAAAACTCAAAGGAAATGTGTTGTCTTTGTTTAAGACAAATTGTATTTTCCAAACTGCCCCGATTTTCTTTGATTTTGAACTGAATAATGCAGCCGAGAGGTTCTGGTTCCCTTCAAAACGCAAGGAAGTGTGCGGTTAAGTAAAGTAGTTGGTTTCATCCTACAAGGCGTCTGCAGTTATTCACACGTGTCCCACATTTTGCTTCCACATGCATAATAATCAGAGAACAGAAAGAATAATCAATATTGTAAAACCAGAGCGTTAATAGGATCTAATGACACATAACGTCCTACTTTTAGCATTCCCATGAGCGTCTGAGTGATCTTTGTGATGGCAGGCCACCAGGCCCTTCATGAAACCGTAACCGGTGCGGGTGGTTGCGGTGGACCTGGACTCGATACCGGGGAGTCCTTCTGAGGGCCCTTCAGCAGCGGCCGGCTGGGTCCTCCAGCAGGCGTTACTTATTTATAAGTATGCTACCTCAGAGGCCCCCGACAAGGTCCAGGAACCTCGTTATGAGGAGTTTTCATCACGGCTAATGAAAACATGAGGGCTCATCTTTTAATTATGACCCCGTTATAGCAGCCCTCGTCGAGACGCGTTACCTCATCCGCACAAACAACCTACGACGGCTCAGAGTCCATCTCTGAGCACAGCGAGGTCGATAGGCTCCACCCCCACCGCCTCCGTGACACACAACAGTCATAACTGTGTCCATGGCTGAATAATTCATGCCCCCTTCTTCTTCTTCTTCTTTGAAAAACTGGTGGGTTCTTTGTGGAGGTGCCAGGGAGGACGCGGCGGACCGCCCTAGTTTCTCACCGCGCATCCCTAAACAATTAAAGCTTGCGGCTCGTCTGGTGGCAGGCCACCAAGTCATCATTAACGCCACAATGTCTTAGCAAGTCTTGTTAGCATTTCAAAGATACCCCCCCTCGTCCTCCGTCCTCCCAGCCTTTATCTGAGGCATCTGATGCACCGTGCCGTCCACTGCAACGCCAGCCACTTTTTAGTAATTCATGACATTTATACTCGGGAGGTGAGAACAAGGTCTTTCGCCCTCATTATAGCTCTTCTTCATCTCCCGTTCTCTGACATCTCTGAAATGCGCCGGCCTCCATCTCCAGCTCGGACTCTTTTTATGAGCAGATTCACCGCCCGCCGTTTCTGAAAGTTACGTTTAGGCCACAGTTTTTTATGTGAAAACACTTTTTAAAATACTGTGATCACGGTGGCTCTCAATTAGACTAGTGGCTTATTTCTGATCTATTTCTACCATGTTTTTATTCTTTTAAGAGATTTTACAGCAGTAACGTGTAAGTGCCGTTCCTTCAGGATGTTCTACACCCAGAGCATCATGCCTCCACCGCCATGCTTGACAGCAGCTACGAGCTGTTTCTGTGCGAATGCTTTTTACCAAACATGGCGCCGGGTACTGATCTGCCTCCCCACCGGCACCCTGAGGTCAGAACCTCTGGAGGCAACCCGACCAACCTCAGAACCCAACATGGCTGTTATGAATCAAGAGTTCAGTATCGCTGGCGCTGGAAGCCGGTCAATGATGTCATTGCGGGCTCTGATTTCGGACCCCCGAGGTTAACGGAACACCATTGTGTGATACACATTTATTATAATTTTTTTCCAGATTGATGTGCAGCAACAGTTGCTGATGTCATACCCTCTTGGCATTGTGTTATTGACCAGCAAACCGCCAGAACATCAGCTCTTCCAGAGATTTGCACACCTGCTGATGATCTTAGCACCTGGCAGTGACTTTTAATCTTTTGGAGACAATTAAGGGATACTTAAGACTACCCCACTGCTCAGGCTTTATTCTTGTCTGACACATCGGCGCCGCCGTTCATCGGAGGCTGTGTTTGCTTCATAATCGAGGAAGCGCCAACCTTTTCGTCTCACTCACAAGAAACTAACCTCCTAACACAAGAGAGAACATTTACCTCTGCTCAGAGCCGTTGGGGAGGGTTTTCTGGGGAGCTCTGAGAAGCCGCTTCCATCCAGACCCGAAGCTTTACACTCCTTCTTGTGGGCGGATGTGGGGGCGGAGCCTTCCATGCTGCTCTTCGACGTCCGTCCGTTCCTGGAGACAAGAGCGAGGCGTTAATGTAACTTTATTAACCAACAAACTGTACCAGGACGACCCACCGTGACCAGCTGCAGGATGGGTCAGGGGGCGGGGCTTGTGTGCGATGACTTTAATCAGGAAGTATGTACGAATATAACCATCTCAACCCGAGGAAGGTGGTGGAGGCTACCCAGCGGGAGCAGCTGCTACCAGTTAGCCTAGCTTAGCTTGAGCCGCTAAGATGCCGGAATCCATCCCTACCAGGACCAAACCAGGTCAGCGAGAAGGACATCTAGATGAACTGATACAACGGCTAACTGAGCTCCGTCCCCTTGGACTGCTGCAGCGGTACTATGCCGTAGCACCGTTAGCAACACACGTTTTATCTTTAAAATAAGAGCTCTGAGAGTATAACCTTAAGTTTTGGAGTTTCTGAGGCCTGGTCCTCAAGGCCCCCCATTCTGCAAGGCTCAGACGTTTCCCTGCTCAAACACACCGGACCGGATCCCCATCAGCTGGTCATCCAGGTCTACATGGATCCACCAGTGGTCCGCTAAGTTGAGCCAGGAGTGTTAGAACAGAGAGACAGTGTCCCAGGACCAGGCTTGGGGACCACTGAGGGTGTGTCCCCAGGTAACATCCAACGCAACGACGTCCGTTCACTGACAGTGATGCAGCCGTCTGGTTAGCCTGAGCTAAGCTACGATAGCCAGGTTGCCGTGACTGAAGTGAGGTGGGCTTGTTTTGATGGTTCCGGGCGATGGGAGGAGCCTACACACTGAAGACGCCCATCTAGCTTCCATCCGGTGTCGAACAGAAAATGTGGTTTTTGCTGCAGGAACGTGGACGTCTTCAGATGTGATTTTATACCTCACAGATGTTTGGAAAGCTTTGCCGTCATGACGATGTCCTCCAAGAATGAAGACGATCGAACCATCTAGCCCTCATAAACGTGTTAATAACCCAAAAACAACACATCAAAAACAGCTCTGGGGAAATTATTGGTTCTTGGCTGCTGAACAAGAAAACGGACGGATCAAAGGGACAAATTAAAATACGCGGACGCATGAGGCCAAGTCCTCAGTCAGGACCAGTGAGCGATACGTGATGTGGGCGTCCAGTAATCCCGTCACCGCTCGCTGGACCTGTGAAGTGCTGCTTTGGCTTCATGCGGCGTTCCAACATGTCTCCTTGACGGTGGCCCGTTGGAGGTGCCAGTTGCCTGTAAGCCGATTAGAGGTGGGCCACTAACGGGTCCAGGCTGCATCTGCCTCTTTTAGCCGCTGCCAAACGAGCTCACCGCCGAGAGCCGTCTGGACGCCTCAAACGCCGTGACATCACGTCTGTGACAGACTTTAACAGGCTCTTTCATGGGCTTTTATCGTCCTCAGACTTGGCCACGGGGACGGGTCGTTCCGGAGGATGAGGGATGCTGGCTCGGGCAAGACCCGGCAACGAAAACGCCAGCGCTCGCAGCAGCGCCGTTCCAAAAGCTTCCTGCTAACATCCTCATTTCCTGAACATCTTGCATCACGTCAGCAGATGTTCCCGCAGGTGTGGTCTGAGGCCAATTAGCAGATTTAAGCCTTGTCTTCCCCGTGATGTCCTTGAAGGGGTCATTCATGCTTTTATCTTTCCTAGACTGGACTACTGCAACTCCTTTTACAGAGGGACGGACCAGTGCATCCTCCGCCGTCTCCAGCTGGTCCAGAATCCAGCCACCAGCCTGGTAACGGGGACGAGACGGTGTGATACGGATCTCTTCACTGGCAGCCTGTTCTTTACAGAACTTACTCTTGGCTTTTAAATGTTTCCATGGTCTGGTACCTCCTCATCTCTCTGAGCTCCTACAAACCCAATCAATATTCCAATCAGTACCAGTATACCAGCGTTCCTCTCCTCTACCAGCGTTCCTGTCTTCCACCAGCATTCCTGTCCTCCACCAGCATTCCTCAGCTTCTCCGTCACCGACACCGACAGGAATGTAAACACACATCAAGGACTCTCCCCGAAGACTTCCAGCGTTGCTCTTCATACTTCCTTCCTCCCCATGTTTCAGTGAAGCGCTCCTCATGCTGGTAGCTCCTCCACCAGCTCCCCCACCAGCTCTTCCACCAGCTCCTCTGGCTCCCATGGAGGAGTTGGGTCGGGGAGGCTCAGGTTTCCCACGTCCATGCAGGTTATCATAACACTTAAAGTCAAAATACAGCTTTGTTTTACATAGTTTTGTGTTTTCGTCATCGATGTGAAGATGTACCGGATGATTCAGCTCCTCTCGTCTGGAGAGCAGCGCTTTTCCCACTTCAGTCCCTGACGTTGATACCTGGACTAACTATAATGTACGTGAACCTCCTGGAAATAACCCGGTTTTGCATTAAAGGGGTTCCATATGTGACGTGATCTTCATCTAAGCTGTTATGACAACAGTGTTAAACTGAAAACGCCAGTTAAGACGCGGGCGTACAGGTTAGCTAGCCTGGATTTCTTTGCTGCCTGGCGGCTCCTCCATAAACCCTGAAACTCATTCAACCATCTTCAGAATGAGTAACCGTACCGAGTGAGATTAGTAGTGTCGTTCTTTTTGAAATAAGAACTCTGAACCCGTTCTACGTTTAGGCCTCCCATCTGTTTGCGTCATTTCCTGTTCGACCCCATACCGAAAGCCAGTCATCATCCAGCACGTCAGTGAAGATTCAGAGTAATGAGAAGCTAACAACTGACTTAATTTAAGAGGCATCCAGCAGAGGACAGCCCCCGGGCGAGCTCTTACCCCCAGCTGCATCTGACCCTTCCTAATACTGCAATATCCTGTGGTTGATCTCCTCACTTCCTCCACCCACAGGGACCAGATGTGGAGACTCCACAGATCCACCAACATGGTTAATTCACGAAACATGCGCTAGTTTGAGAAGCTTCGGCCAATAACTATTTAATCTGTGTTTTGCGTAAAAATAAAGCTAAAATTGTTATGATGATGTCAGCGTTTCATATTTTAAATTTTGTTTACTTTTATTTCTTCCAGACAATATGAACCCAAAGTTATTCAATCTTGGATTTCATTTTGTTTGTTAATATTCATAATTTTTTACATTTCAGACCTGAAATAATACTGGAAGGGATCAGTATGTTTCATCCTCATGTTATCCTCTTCAGCATCAGCATCTCTGGACTTTAAGGCATCTGAGGAGTACCACAAGGCTCTGTTTAAGAACTTCTTTGATTGTACATGATAACACCCAGTGCCACCAGTGTTAATTAATAGCAACGTCCAATTATATGCAGATAACTCTCTGATTTATGTTCCCAATTAGTATTCCAGATCTTTTCAGGAAAAAAACAGACCACATAACTCTTCACCTTTTCACCTCTTCCCCTTTGGTATCCTCGACAGAACGACAACATTACAAAGTGGAGAAACTTTACTGTAAAGACATAAAGGTAAAAAGTTTTGTCCACGTGGGCCTAGTCGTTGAGAGGAAGGGACAACACAGCCCTTGTGTGTGTGTGTGTGTGTGTGTGTGTGTGTGTGTGTGTGTGTGTGTGTGTGTGTGTGTGTGTGTGTGTGTGTGTGTGTGTGTGTGTGTGTGTGTGTGTGGGTCACAGCTGTCGCCGTTGCCACCTTACGAGGCCGTTTCCTCTCTGAAACATTTGTTCAGGTCATTGATCTCGAATGTTGTTCACACGTCGACCGCTGGACTTCAGCTGTCATCGGCGGCAGCTACGTCAGCAAACTGAGCAGCTGACACAGCACGTCACCAGTTGATGTTTACATCACGCAACCGTCAGAAGCCTCTAATAAAATCAGAACTGAAAAGTATTTCAGCCGAAGGAACACCTCCGAGCCGAGCACGGCAGCCGGGTGGTGATGGTTTGGGGCGGTTGGGCATCCAGCAGGTGCTAAGTTGACCATGAACTCCTGCCTAGACCAGAATATTCTGGAGACAAGTGTGAGGACATCTGTCTGCCTAGATCGGATGAAACTGGTCACATGACAGGAAAATGACAAAAACAGGAAGAAAATGCGAGGAGGGAGGCGGTCTTAGGAGGTCGCCATCCCCTCGATGCTCTCTGTTGTCTCAAGCTTGTTTCTGAGAGGAGTCTGTGGCCTGGCAGCAAGTCAGCTGGACTCCGAAGCCTCGATGGAAACAGCAGGTCCCAGCAGCCCTGCCTGGGCGGCGGTGGGAGGGCCAGCCGTAAATCACCGCCTCCAGACCCCGAACCGTCCTCTTCCCAACACTCGCAGTCTGGAGCACAAACAGATGCCGCTCTGATCCCTCTCTCGTGGCCTCCACATGTACCCAGTCACTGCCTCTTCTTAAAGAACCAGACCACATGCCTAAAAGCATGCTGGGAATCTGACGGTAGAACCGTTCTGTAGTCGTGAGTTCATGGCAACCAGTTAGAGGGGCAACGGAGGGTGAACCTCCAGGACCTGCAGAGCTTCTCTGGAGATGTAGCTCATTAGCACCGCAGTAGAACAGCTCGTTAGCACCGCGGTAGCACCAGGACGTGAACTTCATTTCATGATCACGTTTATTTTGGTCAACCGCTCTCCCTAAAACACCTCCCTGCCCAGACCACCGCTGTTCGCCTGCAAGTGGGCAACCATGAGGTTCCTGCTTTCAGGAAACTGGACTTCCGATGAGAGTGAGTTTGGCCCGAAACGCTGCTGCCATCACAACACCGGCACCAAACTTACAAAGTTACGCGACTCATGTAAAGTACCAAGTAAGACATTACATGCGACATTCTTACCAAGTAAGAATGTCGCATGTTGAGTCTTGTAACTTTAATATCATGGACTTCACCCTCTGACATCGTCACTGAGGTCTGGAGGCTCTTAGATGGAGCTCTTGGTTTGATTTTTAGTATTTCTGAGCATCATGCGGTCGGATCTGGGACATCCACTCCAGGGAAGACTGATAACTGTCTTTACTGAATCTGAACACTTCAGACCAACAAACCGCCAAATCATCTGCTTCTGTAGAAGTCTGAAAACCTGCTGATGGCCAGTTCATCAAGCAGCAATTGGCTGGTTCTTCTAAATCCTCTGGAAGCGGGAAGGGGATACATAGGATTGCACATTTCATTTTATTCATTTTTTACTTTTGGTTTCATTTTTGTCAAACAAGTAACGGGCAGGCTGATAAAAAGGTGTATGTTGTTCATCTGAGTTCGTATGTGTCTAATATTAAGACCCATTAGACCCATTAGCTCCGGCCCTCCATCGCGGTGGACCTCGTTAGCTCAGAGGGCCGCGCTTGCTTGATTGTGAAACTGTTTCTGGGGGCGGGGGGGGGCTCATGTCTGTGAACCCGGGCCAGCCCCGGCCCGGTCCGCCCGGATGTGATGCGATCCTCTTTAACCTCAGGCACTTAAAGGAGAAAGGGCGTGTTGCCTGGAGGGGGGCGTTGAAACAAGCGTGGATTGTCTGGCGCCGGCGGCGGCGGTGATCAGAGGAAGTGGTCTTCAGTGAAGAGCTCTACACATGAATGAAGAGCGGGCCGTCGCTGACGCCGCTGACCTCTCTCCACTCGCCTTTTACAGCCTTTTAAACAGCCGTTACAGACTCACAATTGAGTCCAGAACCCTCTCCTCAGCAGGCCAGAGACACTCCAGAACACGTTCTTTAACCATCAGCGCTCCGAACAGCTGACCTGGTGGATCCAGCGCTTCTGTAAGAAGGTTTCTTTTCTCCCCTTTTTCTGATCTAAAAGCGCTGTACGGATGCCAAACCCAGCAGCTCCCGCCGCTGTACTCGTCTGACTAAGTCCAGGCGGGGAGGAAAACTGGTTCCTCTACCCACCTTCAGGTTCTGGCTACAAAGACCAGTCCATCTCCACCGACCTCCACTAGAACGTTGTCAAACCATATTTATAAGATGCGTGTGTCTGCGTATGTGCCTGTGTGTGCAACTTGGGTGAATTGTGGTGTGCTTGTGTCTGTCTGTGTGTGTGCGGGGAGGGGGGGCGGGCAGGGCATTAACAAGTTTTATGTTTGTGTATTGTTTTTATGTAAAGCACTTTGTGCCGCATTCTATGCATGAAAGGTGCTCTATAGTAGGGATGGGCGGTATGGACTAAAAAATGTATCACGATAATTTCCGGCATTTATCCCGATAACGATTAAAAAATACCAATTCAACTTGGACACCTTTTCAACTATAAATCTATCTCGCTCTCAGATCCGCCATGTTTGTTACACAAAAACCTCATCAACGGGAATTTATCCTTCTTTCTTTCTTTCTTTCTTTCTTTCTTTCTTTCTTTCTTTCTTTCTTTCTTTCTTTCTTTCTTTCTTTCTTTCTTTCTTTCTTTCTTTCTTTCTTTCTTTCTTTCTTTCTTTCTTTCTTTCTTTCTTTCTTTCTTTCTTTTTCTTTCTTTCTTTCTTTCTTTCAGGCTCATTTCCTTCCTTCCTTCCTACCTTCTTTCCTCCTGCTCTCTCCTTCCCTCTTCCCTTCCTCTTTTCTCCCTTCCTTCCTCCTTTCCTTGTTTTCTCCCTTCTCCCCTTTTCTTCCTTCCTTCCTTCCTTCCTTCCTTCCTTCCTTCCTTCCTTCTTCCCTTCCTTCCTTCTTTCCTCCTGCTCTCCTTCCTTCCTTCCTTCCTTCCTTCCTTCCTTCCTTCCTTCCTTCCTTCCTTCCTTCCTTCCTTCCTTCCTTCCTTCCTTCCTTCCTTCCTTCCTTCCTTCCTTCCTTCCTTCCTTCCTTCCTTCCTTCCTTCCTTCCTTCCCGTACGTTGTGGATTTAACGCAGAACCATAAATAATTTTTACACAAAAACTTTATCAAAGGGAATTTATCGTTTTTACCGTGAGATGACAAATTCTTATCGTGAGGAATTTTTTGGATGGTATATCGTGAACGGTAAAATATCACCCATTCCTACTCTATAGATAAAGTTTGATTTGATTTGATTTGAAACAGCCAGCTGTGACTCCAGACACCTGAGCTGCTGAAGTCCTAACAGACCATAATATGTAAACTGAGAGACCACGAGTACGTAACCGGTCTGGGTTGGTCTGGAATGGTCTGATTTTTCTGCAAGGGTCTTGTTGGTCTGCTGGTCTTGAAGGTTCTGGTTGGTCTGGAAGGTTCTGGTTGGTCTGGGAGGGTCTGGTCGGTCTGGAAGGTTCTCATATATTTGGCCTTAAGTGGCAAATATATGACGTTCAGCTTGTGACTCAAACTTCAGAGGTCGATATGACCGACCTTCATGAAACCGTCTGGACTCATTCATGACGACGTGGGAAGACCGGACGCAGCCTGAACATGACAGGCCGATGAGAGGAACTCCAACAACCAACTTTAACCCTGGCGACCCGTTTCTACGAATACCTCAGGTGTCCGTTGCTGTGATCAGTGGCAGTGATAACCAGCTGCATGCAAAGGCAGTTTGATGATCAACTGTTGGCCAGGCCACTTGGATGGGCCCCACCAGCCGAACCACAGAGATCTCAGAGGCCGGCCCACATGTCCCCGCTAACGCCCCCCCGACGTTCCTGACGGCTTCATCACAAGACGAGCTGCTGCTGGAGGCTCTTTCTTCTTCTTCAACTTTTCAGTTTACTCAGCAGGAGTGGGTGGTTGTGGTGGAGGGGGAGGGGCTCCCCCCGACACACACACACACACACACACACACACACACACACACACACACACACCCACCCTCCTCCGTATCCCGGCACGCTAGACTTCATCGGTATTTGCAGCCCCCCACTCACCCCAGCAACCTTCCAACACCCACAGATATACACTTACTGCCATGTGCCGTTATTTATTTAACAAATATGAAGCCAAAAGAAACACAAGTGCCACAAAATACACCATGCCAAGAGGGAAAGACATCAGCCGAGAGGCTAGAGAACCAACTACGAGCTGACCGGCTTCCTGTCAGACTGTTCTGCTGCAGCGACTTCAGTCGTCAGAAGTATGTAAGAGCACACGTGAACAGCACCGTTGGGGAACCGTGGGGCAAAGTTTGGGACTTTTTAAACTATGAAACTTAGGAAAAGAAGACATTTTAATTTTTTCAGACGGAACCTAGGAACTGGTGTGCGTGTCTATGTTGACCCGATAACGTGCTGGGTTTATGGCAGCAGAGGGGCGACAGCGGTGGTGGAGGGATCACTCGTACAGGAAATGACCACGCACAGGTGCACAATCATGGGGCACCTGGGGGTTGCCCACATTTTTGGTCGGGATGAAGAATGTCGTCGTTTGGACACAAAGACCCGATCAGAAGATTTTCAGGAAAGAGGCGGGTCATGTTGAGGTGTGAATGCAGCGGGGCTCTGAGGGAGATGAAAGCCGGGTCCTGGCGGTCCCTGAACGCAGTGGAGCGGAGCGCCTGAACGCAGCGTGAATGAGCTGAAAGGACTCGTCCATTCTTCGTCCTTTCAGCCTCCGGCGGCTCCGACTGCTGGAGCTCTTCATCCCTCACAAAAGGACCAACGCACTAAAACTTTCTCTGCTTTTTCTCATGCAAATCCCTGATCGGGCCGGAAAACACACATGCTGCACTCCGCTTGGGGAAGAGCTCCACGAGCAACATTAATGTGTGAAACTTTTAGCTGAATTATTCTTCAAAAGCGCCTCCTTCAGAACCGACAGGTTTCCTGGTTCCGTTGGCTCATTAAAACAAGAACAGCATCCAAGCAGCCGCTTGATTTTCAGATATCAAAACAACTTTCTCTCTCACAAGGACAAACATCTAAAACAAGAAAGTGGGGCTCACGAGTCCAGCCGGAGTTTGGAGATCATTAGCGGCGCATGTAAGACGGGTGTAAAAGCCAACAGCAAATACTGCGCTAAAAGGCCCCACAAAGGCGTGAAGTGTTTGTTGACCGCTCAGCCCCCAGAGCAGCGTCCAGAGCAGCATCCAGAGCAAACAGTAAATCTTTCAACAGAAAGGTCCACATCTCCCAGAGCCGTCCCTAGAGCCGTCCCCAGAGCCGTCCCTAGAGCCGTCCCTAGGGCCGTCCCCAGAGCCGTCCCTAGAGCCGTCCCTAGAGCCGTCCCCAGAGCCGTCCCTAGAGCCGTCCCCAGAGTAGGGGTAGGCAAAAATATCGATATGGCAATATATCGCGATACTTTTCCAGCCGATTCAATATCGATATTAAAAATTTGAATATCGATTTTTTTTTTTTTTTTTATCCCCGATTTTTTTCCCATTATATCACCCAATGCTCCTACCTAAGTGACAGTCCTGGGCATTGCCACTCTCTACCAACCCTGGGAGGGCCCTGCAACTGAGCTCAGGTTTTATTTCACGTTTTATTTCATTTTATAATTTATTTTTTATATAACACAATTGCTTGTCCTTAAAAAATGAAAAATAATGGACAGAGGTTTATTTATTTATGGATTTATATCTATACTGACTGATCACTGTGCCTGTCCTTGGTTTTAGTACCCATCTTTCTTGTGTTTATTATCATTTGCCACATAATTAAAGCAACCTCATACTAAATTTAATGTTAATTTCATATGATGTAAATAATATGAAAAACATATACAAATAAGTTGTAACTTTAGCTTGTATAGTTATAATAAAACATATATACAACTTGGATTTTAAGATATGTAATGCATTTTTAAATTTTTCGGTGAACTATGTAGAATATAATAATCGGGATATCGCATAATCTGGATATCGCAATGTGTATCGCATCGTGGCTCAAGTATCGTGATGTGTATCGTATCGTGAGGTCCTTCCCAATACCCACCCCTACCCCAGAGCCATCCCTAGAGCCGTCCCTAGAGCCGTCCCCAGAGCCGTCCCCAGAGCCGTCCCCAGAGCCGTCCAGCGAGGCCTGGTTTTGGGATTAGATCTAAAGTACATCAAGTATGATACGAGCGTCAGCATAAAGGCAACAAGCGTGAGTGACTTGACGAAGCTTAGCTCCTGATCTTCAGATGCCCGACTCAGTTCCTCTCAGCCCGTGTTGAAACCACAGGAACCAACCGGCCACCTCGTATTCACCGGTTAAAAACTAACCTTCTAAGTCCAGTCTGGAACGTCTCCACATTTATCGGACCAGGACTGCCGTTCTGGTTGTGTGGTGGCGGTGAAACGACAAAGGTGAGACTGGATCACAGTCTGAGTTGGCAGTGAACCGGTCACATAGCTTTGGTTTCCACCAAACATCTTCTTTGACGCCCCGTATCACGTCTCTCTGATCTGATTTTACGGTCCTGCCTCCACCAGGACTCATGACATCGCCCACGTCCGCTGTCTTGGTCCGGTCAAACATGTTGTTGGTTCTCTTGTCGTCACCGGCGTTGGTGCATATTACCCAGAAATATCTGAGGGTCCCACCAAATTCAGGATTGTTCTTTGGAAAACTCCCATGATCTCCCCCAATTAGATTAGGGTCTAAAAAGGGTCTAAAAAGAAGTTTACGTGATTTTACCAACAACTCTGTGTACAGGGGTACCTGCTCAATTTTTTATATCGATAAAAGACGATAAAATCGAGACGATAAAATCGAGACAATAAAATATCAGATAAAATATCAGATAAGATATCAGATAAGATATCAGACGATAAGATATCAGACGATTAGATATTAAACGATAAGGCCTCAAGTTAAATAAAAACAAGGTACTTGTCTCTCACAGCATTAAAGTTGGCTTTAGTTTGGAATCAACTGGACAATAAAAGATAAAAACATAAAAATGTTCATATAAATTAGAAATTGATCTCAAATAACAAAATTAGATGTTTCTTATTTGCCTCTCGTAGTACGTTTAAGCTTCATTTAAGGTCACATGATGGGAAGTTATTGATCAAAATTTGAAAACGTTGTATAAATATGTTAAGATGACGTAGAAGATGTCATCAACTGAAATGAGAAGAAGTGTCTCGTATTTGTTCCCCACAGTTACCGTAACTCCGAACATTTATGGACACAAAAACTGAATGAAATGTAATAAATAAAATTACATGAAAATGATTAACCATCAAAAACTCTCCACGAAACATGAATATAAATGCAAAAAATCCCTCAAATGACATAAGACGTGAGTTATCGCCTCATCGGAGCCGCTAAATAAAAAACCAGGACGCCCTGAAACAAGATGAAGAGGCGTCCACCTGTCCTGCAGGTAGGTCCAGCATCTGTGGAACATCTGGAACATCCAGCCACCAAATTCAGGCTCACATCCAACATCGTAGATGCTTTATTTGTCGTTTAAAGCCTCGGTTCCGGCTCGGTTCAAGCTTGGTTCCGGTTCGGTCAATGCTCGGTTCAGATTCGGTTCAGGCTCAATTCCGGCTCGATTATGAGTCACAAAGTGTTGAATCTGCTGAAAAAATTCATTTTCTGGGAAAACCTATAGATATATATATATATATATATATATATATATATATATATATATATATATATATATATATGTATATATAATATATTAAATATGCAATATGTAATCTTGTAGTATATATATTTACAAGATTAATAAATATAAATATTCTTATAAAACAGAAGGAGCTCTGAAATGAATTAAATATAATTTAAAAAAAAAATAAAAAGATCTGTTAATATTGATAGGAACTTAAAATGAACTGATCCAAGTTTTTCTTAAACTCATATGAGGAGTTCTTTCATTTTAACTACATTTTAAATGCATGTCTCTTTATGTGCTGCCAGTATCAAGCTTGGCTCGGTTTGGGTCATTGGACCACATGAAGTGGAAATTGTTGAAAAAAAATATAATTTTCACTTCAAAATATTTACATAAAACCAAAATGTCCTTACATACAATAACAAAGCTATTACTTGTACTTGTCTCTCCGAATGCTGCAATTCGGCTTCAATGTTTAGTAACTGGGTCACGTGGTTTGAAAACTATTAAATAAAAACTGAAAAGATCCCAACCGAGCACCAACCTGAAACCTACTTCACTGCAGCGCTGTTCTTTGGAAAACTGATTGAAAAACCACCAAAAAAGAAAGATTACATCAAAAGTGATACTATGTTGAACTAAGTTAGTGTTTTGTAATGTTGGTACCGAGGTGTGGGGGTGACAGTTGTCGGAGCCACCAGATGAAAACGCTGTAATGAAAGTTGATGCATGCTGATCAGAACATTAAACACCAAAAGTTTTAACTCTTAAAGGAAGTTTGGCGCCCAGAAATCGGATCACGTCTCCTCCCGAACGGATCAAGTTGCGGGAGGAACATTTTTTGGATTCCTGTGTCGGATAAGTTCAGATCAGATGTGGATATGAAGTCATCAGAACCGAGCCCAGAGAACCGGGTCCTACCTTCAGAGCCGCCTCCTTCCTCTCCGGGAAAACACTACACCCCGTCCGCTAGAACCGAGCTGCGACCAGCTCGCTGGGAAAGTCCATCAAGCGAGTCCAGGAAAAGTTCAGAGCAGACTCTGCATGGCAGCTCCCGCAGCTCGGACCGCCTCGGATCGAGAATAACTTTTCCTGAGAGCCATCTTCTCCTCCTCTCTCCTCCTCTCCTCCGGCTCCTCTCTCCGTCTGGCCGTGTGCGAGCGCTCCGTTCACGCGGACATGCGTCTTTCTTCCTGCAGTTTGGACTCTTGTTGTTGCGGAGACACGCGGTGGTGTTCAGGTCCGCAGGCTGCTGCGCTTCCAGCCCCCACCGCTCACACCACACTCACTAACACTCACACCACACTCACACCACACTCACACCAACACCCACCACACCGCTACACCCCCCCAAACACCCCCCAACTCACCCCCAAACACCCCCCCCCAGATCACCCCTCAGATCACCCCCAAACACCCCCCAGATCACCCCCCAAACACCCCGCAAACACCCCCCAGATCACCCCCCAACACCCCCCAGATAACCCCCCCCCAAACACCCCCCAGATCACCCCCCAAACACCCCCCAGATCACCCCCCAAATCACCCCCCAAACACCCCCCAGATCACCCCCCAAACACCCCCCAGATCACCCCCCAAACACCCCCCAGATCACCCCCCCAAACACCTCCCAGATCACCCCCCAGATCACTCCCCAAACACCCCCCAAACACCCCCCAGATCACCCTCCAAACACCCCCCAGATCACCCCCCAGATCACCCCCCCCAAACACCCCCCAGATCACCCCCCAAACACCCCCCAGATCACCCCCCAAACACCCCCCAAACACCCCCCAAACACCCCCCAGATCAACCCCCAAACACCCCCCAGATCACCCTCCAAACACCCCCCAGATCACCCCCCAGATCACCCCCCCCAAACACCCCCCAGATCACCCCCCAAACACCCCCCAGATGACCCCCCAAACACCCCCCAGATCACCCCTCAAACACCCCCCAGATCACCCCCCAAACACCCCCCAGATGACCCCCCAAACACCCCCCAGATCACCCCCCAGATCACCTCCCAGATCACCCCCCAAACACCCCCCAACACCCTGCAGATCACCCCCCAGATCACCCCCCAACACCCCCCAGATCACCCCCCACATCACCCCCCAACACCCCCCAGATAACCCCCCAAACACCCCCCAGATCACCCCCAAACACCCCCCAGATCACCCCCCAACACCCCCCAGATAACCCCCCAACACCCCCCAGATAACCCCCCAAACACCCCCCAGATCACCCCCAAACACCCCCCAAACACCCCCCAGATCACCCCCCAAACACCCCCTAGATCACCCCCCAGATCACCCCCAAACACCCCCTAGATCACCCCCCAGATCACCCCCCAGCTCCCCCCCAAACACCCCCTAGATCACCCCCAAACACCCCCCAGATCACCCCCAAACACCCCCCACATCACCCCCCAACACCCCCCAGATAACCCCCCAAACACCCCCCAGATCACCCCCAAACACCCCCCAGATCACCCCCCAGATCAACCCCCAAATCACCCCCCAACACCCCCCAGATAACCCCCCAACACCCCCCAGATAACCCCCCAAACACCCCCCAGATCACCCCCAAACACCCCCCAAACACCCCCCAGATCACCCCCCAAACACCCCCTAGATCACCCCCCAGATCACCCCCAAACACCTCCCAGATCACCCCCAAACACCCCCCAGATCACCCCCCAGATCACCCCCCAGATCAACCCCCAAATCACCCCCCAACACCCCCCAGATAACCCCCCAACACCCCCCAGATAACCCCCCAAACACCCCCCAGATCACCTCCCAGATCACCCCCCAAACACCCCCCAACACCCTGCAGATCACCCCCCAGATCACCCCCCAACACCCCCCAGATCACCCCCCACATCACCCCCCAACACCCCCCAGATAACCCCCCAAACACCCCCCAGATCACCCCCAAACACCCCCCAGATCACCCCCCAGATCAACCCCCAAATCACCCCCCAACACCCCCCAGATAACCCCCCAACACCCCCCAGATAACCCCCCAAACACCCCCCAGATCACCCCCAAACACCCCCCAAACACCCCCCAGATCACCCCCCAAACACCCCCTAGATCACCCCCCAGATCACCCCCAAACACCCCCTAGATCACCCCCCAGATCACCCCCCAGCTCCCCCCCAAACACCCCCTAGATCACCCCCAAACACCCCCCAGATCACCCCCAAACACCCCCCAGATCACCCCCCAAACACCCCCTAGATCACCCCCCAAACACCCCCCAGATCACCCCCCAACTCACCCCCAAACACCCCCCAGATCACCCCCCAACTCACCCCCAAACACCCCCCAGATCACCCCCCAAACACCCCCCAGATCACCCCCCAGATCACCCCCAAACACCCCCCAGATCACTGGGACTACAGGACTGGAGTACTACACAACTACTGTAGAGAGGTACAGGACTGGAGACCGGAGTGAGAGACTACAGGACTAGAGAACAAGACAACTACAGGGCTAGAGGACTACAGGACCAGAGACCAAGACAACTACAGGGCTAGAGGACTACAGGACCAGAGACCAAGACAACTACAGGACTAGAGGACGACAGGACTAGAGGACGACAGGACTACAGGACTAGAGAACTACAGGACTGGAGGACTACAGGACTAGAGAACAAGACAACTACAGGACTAGAGGACTACAGGACTAGAGGACTACAGGACCAGAGAACCAGACAACTACAGGACTAGAGGACTACAGGACTAGAGAACAAGACAACTACAGGACTAGAGGACTACAGGACTGGAGGACTACAGGACTAGAGGACTACAGGACCAGAGAACAAGACAACTACAGGACTAGAGGACTAGAGAACAAGACAACTACAGGACTAGAGGACTACAGGACTGGAGGACTACAGGACTGGAGACCTACAGGACTAGAGGACTAGAGAACAAGACAACTGCAGGACTAGAGGACGACAGGACTAGAGAGCAATGGGACCAGAGGGCTACAGGACTACGGGGCCAGAGAACAAGACAACTACAGGACTGGAGGACTACAGGACTAGAGGACTACAGGGTTGGCGGTTCGAATCCCGCTCCGTCCCAGTTGCTGTCGTATTGTCCTTGGGCAAGACACCTTACCCACCTTGCCCCGTGTGAATGTGTTTGAATGTGTATGAATGTTTGGTGGTGGTCGGAGGGGCCATTTGGCGCAATATGGCAGCCACACTTCCGTCAGTCTGCAGGGCAGCTGTGGCTACAAATGTAGCTTACCACCACTGGTGAGAATGTGTATGAATGAATAATGGTCTATGTAAAGCGCTCTGGGTGCCTTGAAAGGCGCTATATAAAACCAAGCCATTATTATTATTATTACAGGACTAGAGGACTACAGGGCTAGAGGACTATAGGACCAGAGAACAAGACAACTACAGGACTAGATGCTAGATGAGAACTAGAAGACCCCAGAACTGAGGACTACATGACTAGATGATTGAAGGCTAGAGGGCTTCAGGACGAGAGGTCAAGTTAACTCCGGAACAAGACGCATACATGACTTGAGGATTTGATTACTACAAAAAGAGAACTAGAGGGCTAGATTACTACATGGCTAGAAAACTACAGGACTAGAGGACTACATAAAAACTGGAGTTGCGGGTTAGATCACTACATGACTAAAGGTAGGCCCTCCAGAAAAACGCGATTACGCGATCGCATAATTCATTGCATAATCAACCAAATGGCGCAGATTACGCGGGGATAAATTTATTCCTAAAAGGGCACATATTTCCCGCGATAATTGCATATTGCTAAATATGCGATTATGCGGGGATTATGCGGGGCTCGCTTGATTTCACAATTCACATTTTCGCATAAAGTTTGGAAAAGGGGGAAGTGTTGTGAGGGACATGTCGGGACGCCCGGTCGCGACGTGCGGGACCCGCCCGGGGACCTCCGCACCCCTCACAGAAACCGCCACCTCCCCAAACAGCAGCTCTCACCCGCGGGGGTGAGAGGAGTGCCGTCTCCGCCGCGCCCCCAGCTTGCGCGGGGGGCGCGGCTGCCGGTGGACTCAGGATCCGCGCTGACTGCGTACCACTGCACCCGCTGCGCACACTCCTGTCCACTTGGGGACCTTGGCGACGGACGCATGGGGTGACGAAGCTCTGGGTCGTCCCCTCACCGCGCCGGTGCGCCCGGCAATCACCCGAGCACCGAGCACCTTTTTTTTTTCGTCTACGACCTCAGATCAGACGAGACAGCCCGCTGAATTAAGCATATTACTAAGCGGAGGACAAGAAACTAACAAGGATTCCCTCAGTACAATCAGCATTCTTTTAATCTTGTTTTTATCATGGACCTCGAGTCTGACTAATAAACGATGATGATGATGATGATGATGATGATGATGATGATGATGATGATGATGATGATGATGAGTAGCGGCGAGCGAAGAGGGAAGAGCTCAGCGCCGAATCCGCAACTTCCTGCATATTTCGCATATTCCGCGACTTCCCGCATATTCCGCAATTTCACCGCATAAAAGCACATAAAAAACCTGCACATTTAACCGCATAATCAATGATTTTAGCCCGCATAATCAATGATTTTAGCCCGCATAATCAATGATTTTTGCCCGCGTTTTTCTGGAGGGTCTATAAAGGGCTAGATTACTACACGACTAGAAAACTACAGGACTAGAGGGCTGGATTACTACTTGACTAGAAAACTACAGGACTATATGACAACATAAATACTGGTCTAGAGGGTTGCATTACTACATAACTAGAAAACTACAGGACTAGAGGACTGCATAAATACTGGACTAGAGGGCTAGGTAACTACATGACTAGATGGCTACATGAATAGAAAACTACAGGATTATATAACTACATAAATACTGGACTAGAGGGTTGCATTACTACATAACTAGAAAACTACAGGACTAGAGGACTGCATAAATACTGGACTAGAGGGCTAGGTAACTACATGACTAGATGGCTACATGAATAGAAAACTACAGGATTATATAACTACATAAATACTGGACTAGAGGGTTGGATTACTACATGATTAGAAAATTACAGGACTATATAACTACATTAAAAACTGGACTAGAGGGCTAGATTACTACATAACTGGAAAACTAAAGGACTAGAAGACTACATAAATACTGGACTAGAGGGCTAGATGACTACATGACTAGATGGTTAGATTACTACATGACTAGAAAACTACAGGACTAGAGGACTACATAAAAACTGGAGATGAGGGCTAGATCACTACATGACTAGAAAACTAGAGGGCTAGATTACTACATAAATACTGGACTAGAGGGCTGGATTACTACATGACTAGAAAACTACAGGAATAGAGGGCTGGATTACTACGTGACTAGAAAACGACAGGACTATATGACTACAGAACTACTGGATTATAGGACTAGATAAATACTGGACTAGATGGCTAAATCACCACATGACTAAAGAACTAAAGGGGTAGATTACTACATGACTAGAGAACTAGAGGGCTAGATTACTACATAAAAACTGGACTAGAGGGCTGGATTACTACATGACTAGAAAACTAAAGGGCTAGATTACTAGATAAATACTGGACTAAAGGGCTAGATCACTACAGGACTAGACAACTACAGGACTAGAAGACTACATAAATGTAGAACTTGAGGGCTAGATCACGACATGACTAGAGAGCTAGAGGACTATATGACTAGATAAATACTGGACTAAAGGGCTGGATTACTACATAACTCGAAAACTACAGGACTACAGCACTACATAAAAACTGGACTAGAGAACTAGATTACTACATCACTAGAAAACCACAGGACTGCATAAATACTGGATTTGAGGGCACCTCTTCTATTGTTTACCACGTCTTCTACCATCTTTTACCATCTTTTGCCGTCTTCCACATCTTTCACATCTTCTATCATCCTCCGCCGTCTTCCACGTGTGGCAGGTTGAGTGCTGCTCCACCTTCACTCTCAATCAGTCTCACCTGGGACTGATTGCGCAGCGGTGCCACCTGTTAACTAGTCATGCTTTTGCTGGTGCACTCAGTGTTGCCTGATATTCATCGGGTGAAGGCTCTGTCTGGCGTTCTTGTTGTTGGCACAAAACAGGACTTGTAAGGTAGGCATGAGTGCAACTATATGGGAGTAATTTTATAGCGCTGCCGTTTGACAGCTGCCACATCACGTTACAGCGGTGTCGGCCGTGTTGTTTGTGGGTGCATCTTTGTGGAGGTTCTGAGAAGTGTGGGGTCTGCTCTCTGCCCTCACTGGGAGACAGTGACTGTGTTTTGGGCTGTGTTGAACCTCTCGTCGCTCAGGTAAGCCTGCTTTTCTCGTTTTTTATTAATACCTTTGGGCTAGTTTTCTTCAGCCTTATATTAAAGTGGTCCTCCTCTCTGTTCTGCTGTAGTTGTCGGGGCCACAGTTTGTCCCTCCTCTCTTCCTCCTGCACTCTGTGGGAGGCTGGTGACCTGAGCCGCCAGCTGGGCATCGGCTTTCCTCGGCCTCCAGCCCCGATGCAGTCGCTCCATCTTTTGCAGCTGCTGATATTGATTGTACCGACACTGATTAAAGTGCACACAGCAATTCTGCCGTGTGCCTCCGCAGCTTGGGGTTCTTCATCCCACCACAATTTCTATTTTGATTACCTGGTTTATTCGTTCTGGTTAATTATTTTTCTTTTACTTATTTAGTTTAATATTCAGCTGCTGGGGTAAGTTACCGGTGTAGCTACTATTCCTGGTTCCTCCCACAGCTTGAGTTTTGGGGTTAAGTTTGTTTTGTTCCATTATCCTTTTTGTTACTTTGTTTTCTTTGTTTGTATTGTAGTTGGTTTCAGTTATTTTATATCTATATAAAAAAAATATTTTATATATATAAATTGTCTTTCCTTTTTAGGACAGGAGCTGGCGAGGTGTGCGGCAGGCTTCCCCGGTGGTGTCTCCCCTCTCACTCCCTTTAATTCGGCGTGACACGTGGTGGTTTGGTTTGAGTTTTCGCCCCTCCTTTGGTTTTTGGTTTTCTGTCCGCCAAACAAAGCCTTTGCCTGTTCATGCCTATTTATTTTTGCCGCAATTAGTATAAATTTATTGTTTTGGCACTCAGGCTGTGTACTTTTGTCATTCTTGTGTTCTTTTAACTTTTAAATAATAAATCTTTGCTTTGTCTGGAAGTCCGTCTTCCACGTCTTCCACATCTTCCACGTCTTCTACTGTATTCCATCATCTTTCGACGTCTTCCGCTGACTTCCATGTCTTCCATGTCTTCCACATCTTCTATCATCTCCCACTGTCTTCCACGTATTCCACCACCTTCCGCCGCCTTCTACCGTCTTCTACCGTCTTCCACCGTCTTCCACCGTCTTCCATGTCTTTCATGTCTTCTATCGTCTTCCACTATCTTCTGCTGTCTTCCATCCTCAGTGCTCAGCCATGTCTACACCGTGTGTCTGCGTATGTGTCTGTGTGTGTGCGGGGAGGGGGGGGGGGGGGCAGGGCATTAATACGTTTTATGTTTATTTGTTTTATGTGAAGCACTTTGTGTTGCATTTTATGTATGAAAGGTGCTTTATAAATAAAGTTTGATTTGATTCTATCATCTTTCACAGTCTTCCGCTGTCTTCTATGTCTTTTACGTCTCCCGCCATCATCGCCGTCTTCCGTCGTCTTCCATGTCTTCCACGTCTTCTATCGTCTTCCACGTCTTCTACTGTATTCGACCATCTTTCGACGTCTTCTGCTGACTTCCATGTCTTCCATGTTTTCTATCGTCTCCCACTGTCTTCCATGTCTTTAATGTCTTCCACGTCTTCCACGTCTTCTACTGTCTTCCATCATCTTTTGCAGTGTTCTGCCGTCTTCCATGTCTTCTATGTCTTCTATCGTCTTCCACGTCTTCCACTGTCTTCCACGTCTTCTATCGTCTTCCACATCTTCTACTGTCTTCCATCATCTTTCAGTGTCTTCCACGTCTTCTACTTTCTTCCATCATCTTTCAGTGTCTTCCACGTCTTCTACTGTCTTCCATCATATTTCGCAGTCTTCCGCCGTCTTCCACGTCTTCTACTGTCTTCCATTATCTTTCACGTCTTTCACGTCTTTCACATCTTCTATCATCTTCCGCCGTCTTCCATGTATTCCACCATTTTCCAGTGTCTACCATGTCTTCCACGTCTTCTATCGTCTTCCACGTCTTCTGCTGTCTTCCACCATATTTCGCCGTCTTCCGCCATTTTCCACGTCTTTCAAGTCTTTCAAGTCTTCTATCGTCTTTGACGTCTTTTACGTCTTCCACATCAGCCGCCGTCTTTTGCATTTTCCCATGCTTCCATGTCTTCAACATCTTCCACCATCTTCCACGTCTTCCACATTTTTATGC
Source organism: Cololabis saira (assembly GCF_033807715.1). NCBI lineage: Eukaryota > Metazoa > Chordata > Actinopteri > Beloniformes > Belonidae > Cololabis > Cololabis saira. The sequence goes on from NC_084592.1 coordinate 35,622,771, forward strand.
CTTCTATTGCTTCCACGCTTTCTATTGTCTTCCACGTCTTCTATGTCTTCCACATCTTTTACCATCTTCCGTCTTCTTTCACCGTCTCCCACCGTCTCCCACCGTCTTACGCGTCTTCGATCGTCTTACACGTCTTCCACCATCTTCCGCCATTTTCCACGTCTTTCAAGTCTTCTAAGTCTTCTATCGTCTTTTATTTCTATCATCGGCTTCCACATCTTTTAACCTCTTCCGCTGTCTTCCATGTCTTCCACATCTTCTACGTCTTTCATGTCTTTTATCGTCTTCCACATCTTCTAGCGTCTTCCATGTCTTCCACTGTCCCGTCTTCCACGTCTTCCGTCATCTTCTCCGTCTTCTCCACGTCCTGTACCGTCTTCTGCCATTTTCCACTGCCATCTGCCGTCTTCCACGTCTTTCAAGTCTTCCACGTCTTTTACGTCTTCCGCCATCTTCCACATCTTCTAGCGTCTTCCATGTCTTCCACTGTCCCGTCTTCCACGTCTTCCGTCATCTTCTCCGTCTTCCGCCGTCTACCACGTCTTTCGCGTCTTCTATCGTCTTCCATGTTTATCGCCGTCTTTCGCGTCTTCGAAATCTTCAGCCGTCTTTCACGTCTTTCACATCTTCCATGTCCTTTACCGGCTTCCAACCATCTTTGCCGTCTTCCGTCCACGTCTACCACGACTTTCGCGTCTTCTATCGTCTTCCATGTTTATCGCCGTCTTTCACGTCTTCCAGTCTTCCAGTCTTCTACCATCTTCCACGTCATCTATCGTCTTCTACTTCTTCCTCCGTCTTCCGCTGTCTTCCACATCTTCCACGTCTTCCATGTCCTTTGCCGTCTTCTGCCGTCTTCGACGTCATTCACGTCTTCTATTGTCTATCACCTCTTCCGCCATCTTCCACGTCTTCAACTGTCCACGTCTTCCATCATCTTCCACGTCTTATACGTCTTCCGCTGTCTACCAAGTCTTTCGCGTCTTCCACGTCTTCCAAATCTTCAGCCGTCTTTCACGTCTTTCACGTCTTTCACATCTTCCATGTCTTCCACGTCATCTATCGTCTTCTACTTCTTCCTCCGTCTTCCGCTGTCTTCCACGTCTTCTACGTCTTTCACGTGTTCTATAATCTTCCATGTCTTCCACGTCTTCCACGTCCTTTACCGTCTTCCACGTCTTCCGCCATCTTTCACGTCTTCCAGTCTTCTATCATCTTCCATGTCTTCCACGTCTTCCATGTCCTTTACCGGCTTCTGCCATCTTTGCCGTCTTCTGCCTTCTTCCACATTTTTCACGCCTTCTATGTCTTTCACCTCTTCCACATCTTTTACCATCTTCCGTCTTCTTTCGCCGTCTCCCACTGTCTTCCACTTCTTCTATCGTCTCCCACTGTCTTCGCCTCTTCGCCGTCTTTTTGTCGTCTTCCATGTCTTCCACGTCTTCTAATGTCTTCTATCGTCTTCCACGTCCTATACCGTTTTCCGCCATCTTCCACGTCTTCCACTGTCCACGTCTTCCACGTCTTCTACTATTTTCTGCTGTTTTCTGCCGTCTTCCACATCATCTATCGTCTTCCATGTCTTGTATCGTCTTCTACGTCTTCCACATCCTCCACGTCTTCCGCCATCTTTCAAGTCTTCTATCGTCTTATGCCGCCGTCTTTCACGTCTTCCACGTCTTCTACCGTCTTCCACGTCATCTATCGTCTTCTACGTCTTCTACATCTTCCACGACTTCCACTGTCTTCCACATCTTCCACACAGAGCCGTCTGGGAGATTTGCGAGGCCCTGTGCGGAATGGCTGCGGGGGGCCCTCGAAATGTTTGGGATTTTCGGGTCTGATCGGGTGTCTATATCCGCAATTTTAACTCTCCAATTAGCAAAATACTGGATACCTTCCCCTGCCTCATCATCATCTCTTGCCTCGACCGGGGCCCCACGGCTGCTTGAGACCCGGTCGGATCGGTAATTTTTGTAACAAATTTATCAAACGAGCCTTTCAGAGAGGCATTAAACCCTTCCATTTTCTTTAGTTTTTTTCTTTTTTCAACCCCTGATGGAAATTTCCTGAATCTGTCTCGTTCTCTCGACATTGTGTGACAGTTTGTTCCAACTCCACCCGTCTGGATCAGAGCAGCTTGTGTCTGCGCTTGGTCTGACGCAGTTGTATTGAACAACAGACACGTGCATCATTGCACATATATTTATTGATATGCACAGACTAGTACACATTTAGGTCTGTAATGGAACGTGACTGTTGATATTTATAAGGGAGAAAAGGAGAAAAAAGGAAAAAAAAAATGCCCATAGCGCGAGGCCCTTGGGGCGCGAGGCCCCGTGCGGTCGCACGGTTCGCACACCCCTTGCGGCGGCCCTGCTTCCACATCTTCCACGTCCTTTACCGTGTTCCGCCATCTTCACCGTCTTCCACCGTCTTCTATCGCCTTTTATCGTCTTCCACGTTTCCCGCTGTCTTCCGTCATTTTCCACGTCTTTTATCGTCTTACAAGTCTTCTGGGGTTAAGGGGTTTCTGTCTAAACAAGACATGGAAAAACATTCATGCATTCATTTTCAGTAGGTTGGATTATTGCAGTGGCATCTTTACAGGCCTTAACAAGAAATCAATCAGGCAGCTGCAGCTGATCCAGAACGCTGCCGCCAGAGTCCTTACAAACACCAGGAAACTGGACCACATTACACCAGACATGAAATCACTACACTGGCTTCCAGTGAGTCAAAGGATAGAGTTTAAAATCTTACTGCTGGTCTACAAAGACCTGAATGGTCTTGGACCAAAATACATGGTTGATCTGTTAGTTCCTATGAAGCTCCCAGACCCCTGAGGTTCATCTGGATCTGGTTTGTTGTGGTTCCCAAGAACCAGAACCAAGCAAGGTGAGGCAGCGTTCAGTTATTCTGCTCCTCACCGGTGGAACAAACTTCCTGTAGACCTGAGGTCTGCTCCAACTGTCAGCTCCTTTAAATCAGGGTTAAAAACATTACTGTTTACTGAAGCGTACTCTTAAATTAAATACTTACCTGCTGTACCCTTGTTTTTTAACAACTTGTGCTTTTTATTATTTTACCTCTTTTCTCATCATTTGATTTCATTTTATTTGTTATTTAAGCGTACTCTTAAATTAAATACTTTTGAAAACCGTGCAAAGTTATGGATAAGCCATGAATGCAGGCATTGTGACGTAGAATTGTCAAATTGGTTTGATTCACCGCACGAATCGGCACAGAATACTTTTGTAATTCTGTATTTGACCTGGTCTTTGTACGTTTTGACCGTATAGAAACGTAATTCTCGTCAGTTGTGTGAAAACCGTGCGAAGTTATGGAAATAAGACCTGGAAACAGGCATTGTGGCATAGAATCGTCATATTGGTTTAATTCACCGTACGAATTGTTACAGATTACTTTTGTAATACTGTATTTGACCCGGTCTTTGTACGTTTTGACCGTATAGAAATGTAATTCTTGCCATTTTAAGAATGTGAAGTACCTGCTGTACTCTACTGCCCTTACTTTTTTAACAACTTGTGCTTTCTATTATTTTACCTCCTTTCTTATAATTTTATTTGTTATTTATGTTTTTATTGTGTGTTGCTGCTTTTAATGTTGATGTAAAGCACTTTGAATTACCTTGTGTTGAATTGTGCTCTACAAATAAACTAAACTTGCCTTCTGTGTCTTCCACGTCTTCCAGGGCTCTAATCAGCAGTTACATCACAGAATTTCTGATGTTGCCTAAATCTGAATCCGACTGTAAACTCAGCGACTATAGTTTATGAGATTGTCTGAGGATGATAATATGAAGAAATCTCACGCCGGGAAAAATGACCCATCACTTTTAAAACAAGAGCACTTCTGATCAATAATGTGTCACTGATCAATTCCTGAGAGAACATCTGCTTCCTCCTAAAAGGAAGCTGCAGGCCAGACACCTTCCAGCCCAGTCCTTGGAATCCTGGAGATCCTGGAGCGGCAGGACAGTTTGCACTTCCTGTGGATGAAAGGAAACGATGAGCGTGAAGATAACGGCAAGCCCGGCCCAAAGTGTTGTTTCTTTTGTGGCAGGGAGGAATTAAAACCTGACGTCTTAAAGGAAGTCAGCGACGAGGAAGCTGAAATAACGAAACGTACCTTTTCAGGCGTGTTTAAAAGTTAGCGCAATCTAATTAAACACCATTTAGTTCTGCTAAAACAAGTTCATGAGGTCAGACTTTTTAAGTTTCTCCGGAGTTCATAAACCAGGAATTCTGGGCTTTTCCTGGTAAAATGTTCTAATGTTTTCATCAACTAATAGTCTAATAGGTTATCCTGACACCATCAAAACCTTACAATCTGAAGGTTTGTTTTTTAGTGTTTTCTCAGGAACAAGCAGGTTTCCTAGCTGCTGTTCTGTTCCTGTGTTTCTGGCCTCTGATAGGCTCAGCCAAACACAGGAACCAGCCTCATGTACAAAACGTGTGGCGCACAAAAAACGTGCGTACGCCACTTTCCACATTCACGGTCGGTCGTATGATCGAAAATTGATTTGAACGTAGAAAGTTGTGGTCTTTCACGCACACATCAAGTCTGGCGTACGCACTTTTCTGAGGTTTTGTCCGTTGGCGACACTCACTGGGGATGCAGTGAAGTGCAGAATATGAGGAAACGTGACGTCAACAATAAGTTCACGACCACGTGAAGGACACGACCGTCCCCACATCACCGGATAAATTACACAAGAGTGGAGCTGCAACAATCTCACAATCAACCACATGATCTGAACAAACAACTAAAGGAGCTCAACGATGGAACCTGCAAATCCCGATGGAGCTTTGGCTCCGTTAGAGGAACCTGCTGATGATCAGATGACAGCGATCTGCTGGTCCAGGACTAAGACTGGACCATCAGCTGGTTTAGGTACCAAGAGGATCTTCTGGATCTCTGCCCTGAACTGGACCAGCTGCTCCGGTTCAGACCAACATGATGCTTTTAGCTGGAGCTGCTAGAGGTCCGACATCTCTGTCACCATGACGACCGTATGGGACGAGTACTGGAGATAAAAGCCAGATCCTAAACATCCCATAACTGTGTCTGAACAGAAAAACATTTTGCAGCGAAAACCCGGTTCTGTAAAGTTGTCTCTTAAAATAAAACTAAGGTGTCACGGAAAGGTTGGTTGGTACGAACTGATGTGACTCAGAAATGAATGAATGAAGTTGAATGAATTAAGTTTTTATTGTATGTTTAGGCAACTGTCAGAGTCTGATATTGAGTCGGCTGCATGTGCTTCAGGACTCCAGAAAGTGTTTCTCCGGTGATGGACCGGGATCTAGACCGGTCTCTCCTCCAGCGGCTGCAACACTCCGAGTTACAGCAACTTTGCTCTTTATTTCTCACGTTTGCACCTCGATAATCCCGTTGGCACAAGTTGTCTTTATTTCTGCAGCAGAGGAATTAGATCGTGATGCTTCATGTTTTAAATATAAGCTTATATTGTTCATATTGTTATACTTATGAGAGAGGTGATCGCGGACGTCCACAATGTGTAGGACTCAATAAACGTGTACATTGGTCTTAATCCGTCAGTATATAATACGCGTGACAATAAAACGGAACGAGGAGACCGTTTTTCATCCACCAATTTAAGTTCAGGTGTCGGTTCTTAAAATACATACAAGAAAAGCAGAGTGTAATGATGCACTAACGCTGCCCATAAACATTCACAAACCCGTACAATCATAATAAAACCACAACTCTTCACGGAATGCAACACAAAGCAAAGAACAACATTACCCATAATGCAGTGCAGCTTAAATTGGAAGAAATGCCCCCAAATAAATTATTTTTCTAGGCCTGAACTTTTGACAGGACTATCTCCAGCTCACAGCCAATGTTTTTTTTATTTGTTTTACCTGTTTTTGCAAATTTCTTGTTAAGATGAGCAGTTTTTAATGGATAATTATCTTCATTATCATATTCAAATGTATGTATTTGAGGGAGGAGACAGGGCGGAGTGTTGTGCTCCCGCATTAACACTCAAATCCACGTTGATTGTGATGTTCAAAGAATCCTGCGTGGATTTGGCGTACGCACAGTTTTGAACATCAGAATTTTTTTTTACGTACGGAAGAATTCCACGCACAGATTCACGTTGAAATCCACACACTCTTCACACACTCTTTGTACATGAGGCCCCAGGTCCTTCAGACAACACCAGACCAGCACCCCCCACCACCATGCTGGACTGTGGGGAGGAGTTTGGTTTGGTTCAGACTTGGTTCTGGACATCAGGACCAAGGTCTGCACACCTGCTGGAGAGTGGTTCTGGGCTGATGATCAGCAGGACCTGGTTGCTCTTAAATCCTCTGCAACCAGTGAAGGGGTGCTTTGTATTACCGACATGTTGTATTTTCTTCTTATTCGTTAAATAAATAATGTTCCAGTGCAAACCTCCGTGAGTCAGTGGAGTGCAGATGGAGACAGGCCTGGCTGCTGCCCCCTGCTGGTCCTCTCTGAACCTGCATCCGACTGGCCGCTCTGAAAGTCCTGAGAGGGGGTGAATGCCGACTTCAGGATCCGCGGCACTGTTAGAGGCAGGAATTTTAATGAGCTTTTTTTTTTTGTTACTGGAAGAGAAGAAAGTAACTGCAGAGGACTGACACTAACGGGGTTGGAGTGAGATGAAGAGGGGGAGGAATAACGATGAAGAGGTGAGGTGAGGACACGCCAGCGGGCTTTGACCGGCAGATTGTTCCTTCACCACATCAACGTCTGCATTCTTTTATAATCCCACCTGCAGAAGTCAGCCTCTCCGGGTGAATGTGGTTTATTTGGTTGACATGAACACTCACAGTCTGGATCAGGGTTCCGCCAAAACATCTGTAATACTGACTGGGAGCAGGAATTAGAACTCATCAGGAATCATCTGCACATTTAAAGAAATTTACATTAATTAACACAAAAGGATGCTTCATGGAACCGAGTTGTTAAATCCAGCTCACTAGTGTTACCAATACTGACTACTAGGGTCTGGTGACCGCTAGGGTCCGGATTGGATCCGGACCTCCTGCTCCTCTACTGACCGGGGCTGCCGGCCCGTTCTCGCATCGCCTTCGCACATTGTCTTGATGATTTGCAATTACAGGCTGAGCCTATCGTTAGTTTTTAAACTGTAAAGAGTGTGGGGGACAAAAACATGATTTTGAAAAGACGGGGGGACATGTCCCCCCTGTCCCCAGTGGAAATTGTGCCGTGGCACTAACCGGCAGCAACGGCGTGCTGCCACTCACTCGCTTTATTTTATACTATTTATATACTTTTTCTACTTTTACTGTGACCACCAAATAATGTTGTTTTCCTGGCCTCCACCTCATCCACAACATCTCCCTCTCAGTCTCTGTGAAATTTAGTGGCACGGTGGCTCGACACGTCTCATTCATCCTGACGCACAAACAGGCTGCAGGAAGCCGCTGTGCATGCTCAGCAGGCTCATTCATATGCAAATACTACTTTGCATTGCCCATTTAAGGTATGAAGTGTGTAAAGGGCGGGATATGAGGCGGATTCAGCTGTGCAACCTTCCAGCTGGACTGTGATTTATAAAGCGAACATTGCGTGCAAGTGTGCGTGCAAGTGTGCGTGCACGCGGTTTTCTAAATCCAGATTTTTTTTTGCGCCCGCCATTTTCGGCTTTTGGGTTTACGTGCACTTTTAGTATGAATCCTACGCCTCCTTTATAAATGAGGCCCCAGATCCGGACCTGTGGCTCCTCTACTGACAACTAGGGTCCAGATCAGGACCTCCAGCTCCTCTACTCAACGCTAGGGGCGGTATGGAACAAAACCAGTTCAGGTCTCCATGGTTGGGCTTTCGTTTCCATGGCGACTGTAGGGGAAGACTTTCATGTACCTCATCAGGAAAAATGATATAAAAACACAGATTTATGGTCTGTTGTTTTGCAGTCAGTTTTTGGTCTGAAGCTTGTGACTTTAGCTGCTCAGGACCTTCACTGATGTGGACTTATGAGCAGAGGTGTCAAGTAACGAAGTACAAATACTTTGTTACCTTACTTAAGTAGAAATTTAGGTTATCCATACTTCACTGGAGTCATTATTTTTCAGACGACTTTTTACTTTTACTCATTACATTTTCACGCAATTATCTGTACTTTTTACTCCTTACATTTTAAAAACAGCCTTGTTACTCTATTACATTTCGGCCTTTAAAAAAAACTATCCAGTTAAATTGCTCCATCCGGATAGAGTGAATTTGGTTGTGGTTGTTTCAGATGTTCTTGTCCAGTTTTGTTCTTACATCCGTTCCCTCAGATTCCTGCAACTAAACTTGGATGTACATTCCAATAAAGGTTAGGATAAATGATAACATGCCTCTGAAGTTTGACTTTTTGCACCATTACAATACTTATAGGCAACTAGTCATCATATCTCCTGCTCTCTGAAACACATGTTAATGCTCAATAGTACACATATATGGTTCTTTAATATAAAGTAGTTTTGAAACCAGTACTTTTATACTTTTACTTGAGTAAAAAACTTGAGTTGATACTTCTACAGGAGTATTTTTAAACTCTAGTATCTATACTTCTACCTGAGTAATGATTTTATACTTTAGTAATACTTTTGACACCTCTGCTTATGAGCTGTGGATAAAGACCCACCAGAACCAAAGAGGCCACTGTTACTGGGATGAAGGCCGCTGGCCTGGACTAGCCAGAGGACGCCAGCTGGACCGTCTCTAGATCAATTTCTAAATCTTACAGCAGCTGGATCCTCCAGAGGATCTTCACTTTGGATCATATCCGGACCCTTCCAAGTGAACTAACCAGACCACTAAACAGTCAGCACCCACAGGTCCATTGGTCCATCGGACCGTAGATCCACTGGTGAACAGTCTCAGCTCTGTCTTCACCACACCAGACCAGTACAGAGTACACAACTGCAGCTGCTCCACCTGTACATCTCCTGCCTCTTTCCTCACTCATTACCAAGACCCGGAGATTCTTAAACTTGTGGCAGAACCTCCTTGCTGACCTGAAGAGGAACTCAAACCATCATCTGAAGAACCGTGGTCTCAGATCTGGAGGTTGGCCGTGACGATAGCTGAAGAGAGTGCTGAAGACCACAGCTTGATGAAGATAACAAACCCACATCATCTACAAAAAGCAGTGCCTTGAGGCACGAATGCCACGAAAAACTCTTGAATGCTGGTTGAGCAAACGCCCACGCCAGACGAGCCCATCCCAGAATCCACAAACCCAGCCTCCCTTCCTCCGCCACATGACGTGGGGGGGTGAAGATGGGTCAGCCTAAAGTGTCTGGTTGGCTGTACGTTAGCGAGCAAAAAGCAGCGGTCACCCAAATGCCACGCCCCCAGTGACACATCACCTCGTTGTTTGGTATGACAGTAATTCCCCCGTATATAACTAACTATACTAAACGAAAGGGACAACAAATAGCCTCAGACATCACACACTCACTCTACAGTCAGTATAAGCTCCTCCCTTCAGGTCACAGATACAGATCACTAAAATTCAGGACAAACAGAGCCATGTCAAGCTTCGTGCCCTCATCAATCAGACTCATAAACAGCTGATCTTACCTATTCATTTTTGTACCCGCTTTTATACATATTTTTTAAAAATTATTGTATTTATCAACGCACTTAACGGGGGACTTATATTTTTTATATCTTTTTCTCTCGTATTTTATCTATGCTATGGTTTTACAGCATCTAAGTCCAGCAGTATTTGTGATTGCCCAATGTATGTTGCTTTATATTGATTGTTTGGTTTGTTTCTGTACTGTCCTGTTGCATATGTTATCTGTACACACACTGATGCTGATGCTTTTCCACAAATGAAGTTCCTAACGGATAAATAAAGTTATTTATTATTATTATTATTATTATTATTATTATTATTATTATTATTATTATTATTATTATTATTATTATTATTATTATTATGTATATGAATGAGACCAAAACGTCTGTTTTAAAGTTCCAGATCCCAACAGTCTGAATTCTTACAGCTTCCGTGAAACGAGTAACCTCGGTCTGACCTGCAAAAGCTGGACGAGGTCATCGAGGTGACTGATGCAGTGGCTGCTGGAGTACAAAGCCGGGTCTGTGCTCTTACCTGTCCATCGGTGAGCTCTGACAAGTTATTCATTCATATTTCAAAGGACCACAATGACACAAACAATTCTCAAGAAGGTCTGGAGAATCTGTGGGAATAGCCAGAACTGCAGTTATCTCTGTTTACGAGTCTACCATGCAGAAGGCAACACCATGGAGAAAGACCAGGGGCTTCATGTTCGAAACGTGCGTGGATTTCAACGTGAATCTGTGCGTGGAATTTTTGCGTACGCAAAAAAAAATTCCGATGTACAAAGCTGTGCGTACGCCCAAATCCACGCAGGTTCCTTTGAACATCCCAATCAGCATGGATTTGAGCGCACATGCGGGAGCACAACACTCCGCCCTGTCTCTTCCCTCAAATACATAAATTTGAATATAATGAAGATAATTATCCATTAAAAAACACTCATCCTAACAAGGAAATTGCAAAAACAAGCAAAACAAATTAAAAAAACATTTGGCTGTGAGCTGGAGACAATCCTGTCAAAAGTTGAGGCCTGGAAAAAATAATTTATTTGGAAGCATTTCTTCCAATTTAAACTCCATTGCATTATGGGTATCGTTGTTCTTTGCTGTGTGTTGCGTTCCGTGAAGAGTTGTGGTTTTATTATGATCGTAAGGGTTTGTGAATGTTTATGGGCAGCGTTAGTGCATCATTACACTCTCCTTTTCTTGTTTGTATTTTAAGAACCGACACCAGAACTTAAGTTTGTGGACGAAAAAAGGCTCCTCGTTCTGCTTTATTGTCACGCGTATTATATACTGACAGATTAAGACCAATGTACACGTGTATTGAGTTTTAGACATTGTGGACGTCCGCGATCACCTCTCTCATAAGTATAACAATATGAACAATATAAGCTTATATTTAAAACATGAACCATCACAATCTGATTCCTCTGCTGCAGAAATAAAGACAACTTGTGCCGATGGGATTATCGAGGTGCAACTTTGAGAAATAAAGAGCAAAGTTGCTGTAACTGAGTGTTGCAGCCGCAGGAGGAGAGACCGGTCTAGATCCCGGTCCATCACCGGAGAAACACTTTCTGGATCCTGCAGCACCTGCAGCCGACTCCATATCAGACTCTGAAAGTCTAAACATTCAATAAAAACTTTATTCATTCAACTTCATTCATTTCTGAGTCACATCAGTTCGTACCAACCAACCTTTCCGTGACATCTTAGTTTTTTTTTAAAGGGACACCTTTACAGAACCGGTTTTTCGCTGCAAAATGTATTTTTTAATGTTTTTTCTGTCCAGACACAGTTATGGGATGTTTTAGGATCTGGCTTTAATCTCCAGTACTCGTCTCATATGGTCGTCATGACGACAGACAGATGTTCGACCTGTCAGCAGCTCCAGCTGAAAGATCATATTGGTCTGAACCAGAGCAGCTGGTCCAGTTCAGGGCAGAGATCCAGAATGATCCTCTTGGTACCTGAACCAGCTGATGGTCCAGTCTTAGTCCTGGACCAGCAGATCAGTGTGATCTGATGCATCAGCAGGTTCCTCTAACGGAGCCAAAGCTGCGATTGGGATTTGCGGGTTCCGTCATGCTGCTGTTCAGTCTCTCCTTAGATCCAGGCCTCCAAGTCATGTCCAGCTTATCTCCCAGGAGACCGTGCTGTTGTCAGTAAGGAAATGGTTCAGCGGTTTGTTCCTCTTCCTTTACAAACCACCGCCCTCTGGTGGTTATTTAAAACATTACATGTTTGTCAAAAAAGGTTCAGTCAGCAAAGATCATGATTAAACTGTTTCAACTGTTTTTAGCTCAACTATTACCCTAAATAAATGTTCCTGTCATCCACTGTAACATGCAGTCATGTTCAAAAGTCAGGTTCCTCTGCTTCGCCTGTCCGTTTAGTGTCAAGAAGACAAGTTTCGAGGACGCCTCGATTCCCTATGGTTACAACTGTAAATACTGGTTCTGTTGGTATATATTGTATATGGTTTAAATATCATTTTTATTGCTGTGGCTTGTTTTATTCTTATTTATTTATTTCAGTCTGTGACAGCATAACTAGAAAAAGATTGAACCAGGACGGTTTGGTTTCGGGAGAAAACCTCTTCTGTCTAAGAAGAACATGGAAGCAAGACTGAGGTCCACAAATCTGCATCTGGAACCATGAGACCAAAACACAGAATAAACTACCAGATCCTGCTCCTCACTTTCCCGGATTTGGCCCCTCCATACATGTCTGACAGGGCCCCTCCATACCTGTCAATCAATCAATGAATCAATCAATGAATCAATCAATCAACTTTATTTCTATAGCACTTATCACAGACAAAAGTCACAAAGTGCTTTACAATAAAAAGTGGAGCAGGATAAAAAAAGAAGTATAAAACAAACAGGGATTAAGAACCTAAAAAGGAAATAAAGAGCAAAATAAAACCAAGTTTAAAAGTCAAGGTTATTCAGTCAATTAAAAGCTTGTCCACATAAAAGCGTCTCCAGTTGTCTTTTAGAAGAGTCAGCACTGTTGGTCAGGCGCATACAGAGGAATAACGCTCCATAGTCGAGGGCTGATGGACTGAAAAGATCTCCTCTTGTCTTATACTGGGATGTTGGGACAGATAATACGTTTTGATGACCTGAGTGAGCGAAGTGGGACATAAACAGTTAAAAGATCACCAATGTATTTTGGGGCTTGGCCATGAAAAGTTCTGAAAGTCAGTACAATAATTTTAAAATCAATTCGTTGCGTTTACTGCTTGCAAAAAGAGTCATAGCACTCTCATGGAAGAGTACCAGTAAACCGAAATTCAATAACTGGATTAAGGAATTGTCTATGACATTACCTATGGAAAAGATCACTTATATTATAAAGGGTAAACTGTCATCGTTTCAAGACATTTGGGGTCCTTTTATGGAATTTATGGAGAGTGTGGATTTGAGCGGTCTGGGGAGTGGGGCGGATGAGTCGTAGCTACTAGTGATTCTCAGCAGTGTTCCTAAATTTCCTTTCTTATGATACTTGATTTCTTTACTGTGCGAATTGTATATTGGAGTTTGTATTTCTGGATTGAGCACAATGGTGAAATATTTTGGGCTAACCTTTCAAAAACAGAGAAACCTTTGTTGTTTTGATTTGTTATTTTTTGTTTTGTTTGGGGTTTTATTTATGTTTTCTTTTTCTTTCTTTTTCTCTTTCCTTTTCTCATTTAAACCTAAATTGAGTGTTGCTTTATGATATCTTATAAATATCTGAGTTGTAAGAAATATGATTCGACTGCTGGGCAGTAGTTCAGCGGCCTTTGATGTTTCCTTTTGTGTAAGAGCACTCTTACTTGTGTATTATTGGAAAGATTTTGAAAAAAACAAATAAAGATATTGTTGGAAAAAAAAATCAATTCGTTGCTTTACTGGCAGCCAATGTAAAGAAGATAAAATCTGGGTGATGTGGTTCCATCTACGAGCACCAGTTAAAAGCCTGGCTGCAGCATTCTGGACAATCTGCAGTCTCTTTAAAGTACGCTTGTTAAAACGTTAAGGGAGTTCGAGAAGTCCAGTCTAGAAGAAATAAAAGCATGTAAAACCACGCTGACTTGGCCCCTCTTTACCTGTCTGACTTGGGCTCTCCCATAACTGTCAGACTTGGCTCCTCCCATACCTGTCTACTACTACTACTACTACTAATGTCATTTAGCAGATACTAAATGCCAAAGCGACTTACATCTGAGAGAACACACACACCATTTTTGGGAGCAATTAGGGTTAAGGGCCTTGCTCAGGGGCCCAAGGTGGTTCATCTTGGTTGGTCTTCAGGACTTGAACCTGTCCCCCCCAAGCCCACCTCTGTAGCCACTAAACTACCACCCCCTTGTCTGACTTGGCCCCTCCCATACTTTCAGGTCCTCCTCCTTCATTCACCTCTCTGTCCCGTCTCACCCCCATGAGGAGCAGAGCTGTCAGTCGCTCTAGAGCAGTGGTCTTCAACCCTAGTCCTGCATGTTTTAGATGTTTCCCTGCTTCAGCACACCATGATAAAAATGACAGAGTTTTGCAGACCTGGATGACAAGCTGATGGCAACCATTAATTACAATCAGGTGTGATGGTGCAAGGAAACATCTAAAACATGCAGGACAGGGGGTCCCGAGGACCAGGGTTGAAGACCCCTGCTCTAGAACCGTCTCCCAGCTGAGCTCTGGAACATCGATTCTCTTCCATCATTTAGATCTGAACTTAGAACCTCCCTTGTTCAAACTTGCCCTGATATGTTTTTTTTAATTTCACTTTATTCTTTTTATCACTTTGTAATTTCTTAATCTTATATTCCAATGAATAAAATAAAGTGCATTATCATTACACCCCTCCAGCGCCGCGCTTCACTGTTGGTATGAGGTGTTTCTGATTCTGGATCCATGTCCTCTAGACACATCAGACCAGAGTGGAGATGTTTGGTCTTCATGTCCAGAAACCATGTTTGGAGAAATCCAGAAGAACCACCTCAAACTGTCTGTAAAGCACGGTGATGCACAGAAGATGTCTGGAACCAGTCATTGGGTGGACCATTAGCTCCATGATTCCACATTTGACTGTAGATTATTCTAGAGACACGTCATGGACTTGTGACTCAGCTAGCTGTCATCACTTAAGCGTCTGAGCATTTTTGTTGAACTGGATATCACAGCTGAGAGTAAAGACCTTACATGTCATAACTCATATTTTACATATAATATGTCTATTTGTGCTGTTACCTGTTCTAAGAAACCACTGAAATCAGTTCTGGGTTGTCTGGAAGGGTTCAGGAGCAGAGCTTAGCAAAGCACCATGGAACAGCTTTCATCCTCACTTGAAGGCTACGAGTCAGGACTAACCAGAAGACACCAGCTGCTCGGTCTCTAGATCATTCGCTTCTACCTCTGGTGGTAGCTAGATCATTTGGTCCAGAGACCTTTGATTCAATCATTCAGAGAAGCTCCTGGCATAGCTTCCAGCAGAGGTCCCAGAGGAGCTCTTGGCAGAGGTCCCAGCGCAGATCCCAGAGGAACTCCTAGCGCAGCTTCAAGCAGAGGTCCCAGCGCAGATCCCAGAGGAACTCCTAGCGCAGCTTCAAGCAGAGGTCCCAGCGCAGATCCCAGAGGAACTCCTAGCGCAGCTTCAAGCAGAGGTCCCAGCGCAGATCCCAGAGGAACTCCTAGCGCAGCTTCAAGCAGAGGTCCCAGCGCAGATCCCAGAGGAACTCCTAGCGCAGCTTCCAGCAGAGGTCCCAGCGGAGCTTCTGGCTTAAGTCCCAGAGGAGCTCCTGGCAGAGGTCCCGGCGGAGGTCCCAGCAGAGATCCCAGAGGAGCTCCACGGTCCTCATTTCAGCTCTGGCAGGACTCGTTTTGGATGTAATTTCATTAGCAACATCAGAAATATGGATGTTTGGACAAATTCCATCAGAATGAATCTAAATTCATATTAATTACCATCATAGGTTTGCATAAGCTAAGTCAGCCAAGATAAAAGGGCTAACTTGTGGTAACTGAATGGAGGTGGGTGTGTCCTCGCTGGCTCCCAGGCTTGTTCCACCCACTTTTGGATTAACCCGAATCAGCTTCAACCTGAATCTTTAGAAAGTCTCTGGAAGCCCTCAATAAGCGTTTGTCCAGATCTTTATATCCAGACTACAACAGAAAGTTAGCGAGTTGTAGTGGAAGCTGAAGCTTTCATAATGTCAGCATGAATTTTTTTACCTGAAAGTTCTGGTTCTGGAGAGGCACCAGCTCACTCTTCTTACCAGAACTGCTTTCATTCAAGGAAACTTTATCAGAAAGTAGTTCTGGAACATGAGACAAGTTGCTGCCATCAAATTTAAAATGAGCTAATAGTTTAATTCTTGAACCGGAAGATTAACGTTGTACTTTCATGTGCTTTTCTTTTATGCAACTATAAATACAAATAAATTCACTGCAATTCATTTGGACAGCAATATGTAGACCTGGAAGTCCACGAGTCCCAGGATTTGTCCTGGGTGCCCTTTGGGAATCCTCTTCAGCTTCATTCTCACAGAAGTGACTGTCCGGAGGTACCAAAGCTGCAAAACAGCCCTATAAAGCCGATGGTAGCTCCTCAGAGGTCATTTCCTCAACTCGGCCAGTAAAGCCCAGCGTTTGTCGCGGAGCTTTATGTTGTTTGTGCTCAATCTGCCACCACTTCAAAGCTGTGGGAGGGGCCGGACAGAGGGGGAGGGAGGGTGTCGTCCCCTCAACCTCAAAGGAGCCGCTCTTTAATGTCCAGCACGGACGCTCTGTTGGCTTCACTGGAAGAAATGCTTTGGAAGTTGGCAATGGTTGAAAATCCAGCAGGTGGGAATAATCAATGACGTTGAGAACTTGAGTTTGTCAATACTTGAGATTCCTGGTCGAAAGTGTCACAACTTACAGTGTTTGAATAACGTCTAGAACTCCATTAGACAGATTGATGTTCCTGTTGTCTTTTAAGAGGAATGTTTATACGGGCATATTTAATCAGACCTGTGTCATTGAGGTTTGTCAGGAATTTTAATGTATAAATTCCTTTAAAACTGTTTTGGGCTGGTTTTGTATCTAGGGTTGCCACCCGTCCCGTAAAATACGGAATTGTCCTTTATTTGAGAAAAAAATGTTGCGTCCCGTATTGAACTAATACGGGACACGATTTGTACCGTATTTTCATTAACTTTTACACCATATTCTAGTTGAATTATTAATAATAATAATACATTTTATTT
Organism: Cololabis saira; assembly: GCF_033807715.1. Taxonomy (NCBI): domain Eukaryota; kingdom Metazoa; phylum Chordata; class Actinopteri; order Beloniformes; family Belonidae; genus Cololabis; species Cololabis saira. The sequence continues at coordinate 35,639,629 of NC_084592.1, forward strand.
ATATAGCGCTTTTCAGGGCACTCAAAGACGCTTTACATTAAAACAAAACACATAATACAAATTACAATACACAGGACAGTACATAAGGACACAACATGAAACAGGACATTAATCACACATTAAAAGCAGTTCTGTAAAGGTGAGTTTTGAGATGGGATTTGAATGCTTATTTTATTGAAATAAATTAACTTTTACACCATATTCTAGTTGAATTATTGAAATAAGTTAACTTTTACACCATATTCTAGTTGAATTATTGAAATAAATTAACTTTTACACCATATTCTAGTTGAATTATTGAAATAAGTTAACTTTTACACCATATTCTTCACCTGTAGGCTATATTACATCTGGGCTGATGTGGACATACATAGCAAAGGAGGCTATTTCAGTTGCTAGTATGGTTGGCTGTCTGTACGGTCATGAAAATTCAATGCTATTAAAGCACTTTAAACTTTAAATCAAAGCATTTTGTTTTTTCATATAAAATAAACAAATTTTTATTCAGTTTAGAAGTTTTGGGGCTTTTTTTTTGGCTCCTGCGCTGCTGAAATCAGGGCGTCCCTTATTTCTATTTCTGAAAGGTGGCAACCCTATTTGTATCAGCTGACCTCTTCAATATATATAGCGCCCCCATGTGGAACCGAGAGGTAGAAGCTAACATGGAAATAAGAAAACCTGCGGTTCCTCTACTGACCACTCTGGATCGTGTCCTGTTCCTTTCTGGCCCGTATGGTGTCAATATGTTTTCTTGTGTGAATCTGTGTGTACCTTTGTGTACCTGTGAACGTCCCTCAAGAGTCAGAAAACTTTATAATCAGTGGACATGTTGCTCCACTCGTGGTAAACGCTACATGTGATGCACAGCGTAAACGTTAAGTGATGAGGAGAGAAGTGTTGAGGAGCAGCAGATGCTGGCCTGATGTTTAAAAACATTATTTTTCTGACTTTGCTGATGGAACGACTCTGGTGTGACATCATTCCCAGATGTAACTTCCACTGTTAGTGTTAAACGGTAAACAAGCTAGTGTTTTTAACTGCTTGCTAGTTCTGTTTTTCTATAGCAAACAACATTTTTGTGTTTTTTTTTTTATGATCTATTAATTTAGCTGTTTGGTGTTGGAAATGTGTTTTCTCTAAGTAGAAATTATCTTTATGGCACTAAAGCTGAGCTTCTGAGACATTCTTTATCAAGCTAGAAAATAAACACAACGTAGCAGATGCTAACCAAACAGCTAGCTGGTGCTGTATTTGTGTTTTATTCAGTATAAACGGTCTTTATAGGATTAAAAGCACAGCATTCTCATTCGTTGAGGCATGTGTGTTTTATTTCATGTCATTAAAACTGGCCTCATCTGCGTCATCTGTTTGTTAGGAAGAAGTTAAACACACCCTCAACGGCTTTCGGATGTGACTTTGTTGGGGATTTTCCATTTATCTGCTCTCTGGAGACCACGAGGAAGTGTTTCTGGTGACCGCAGATTGCTGCAGATACGGCAGTAGTCCGGTTCGGCCTCAACCACAAACTCAGAACTAGCTGCTTTCTATGACTCAGCTGTCTGACCACTAATCACGCCGACAGAGACCCCGAAGGTCTGTGATGTCTCCAAATGATCCGGTTAAAAGTCCTCTACTGTTACGGTAAAAAGCAGACACAACCTCAAATTACAGAAAAGATCACAGCTGGAGCCTTTAAAAAAAAATAGAAACAATAAATGTGATTTTACTGTTTGTTCTGGGTTTAAAGTCTCAATTGAAGCATCTGATGCAGTACTGGCAGTGACTACCGGGAGGAGCCACAGATCTATCTTAAAACAACTTTATAAGCCAGAAGTATGAATGAGCTGTTTCTCAGGGAGTAGTTTGGAATTTTATCCTTTTTAAGGGTCAGCAGATGTCTTTGATCAACTTCTATGTATGAAATATAGTCATATGCAAAAGTTGTAACCCCTTTTTAAAATATGATCATCTGACCATTATGACAAACTCATAGTGAATAACGGTGGCTCGGGTAACAAACACACACATTTTATATACTGTATATATATATATATATATATATATATATATATATATATATATATATATATAAACATACAGAGTAATAATTAAATCCTAAGTACCACCTTTCCAATTTAACAGGACTTAAGAGTACAAGTTCTCAGTCTCTGATGAACTGATCATCAGCAGGTGTGTAGACCTCTGTAAAAACAGATGTTGAGGCAGGTTGATGCTCTGGAGCATTCAAATACGTGTTAAGACAATGTCAAGAGGGAAAGACATAAGCAATGGTCTTAGAGAAGCAGTTGTTGCTGTACATCAATCTGGGACTTTATGCAGTGACTCAGTATATCTCGCTATCCCTTTCTTTTCTGTTGAGTGTTGTGGACTTGAACTAGAGCTGAAGCAAGTACAGGTTCAGGCCAGACTCAAATACTGGACTGATAAAAGAGCCATCATTCAGACGTTCCGGGACACTTCACTGGTGAGACCTGAGCTCATCGGGTGTTGCAGATCTTTCAATAAACCAGAGTTGACTGGACTCTGGCCTGATGCGAAGCCTGATGCGAAGCCTGATGCAAAGCCATCTACCAGCCATGATGTCAGCCCTCTGCAGCTTCAGTTGCAGCTCAGATGGCCCTTCAGATGCCACCAGTGAGAGTGAACATCTTTGACGACATCTGGCCAGCTGCCCAGGAAATCCTCAAGGGTTCCCTCCTTGGACCAAAGGGATCCATGTTGCCTGACATGGAGGTTTGCAGGATAGGTAGGACATCATTCCTAGTGTAAGTTTGCATCTTCAAAATGTTAGGCCAGGTTATTTTTTTTGTTGCATTATATTTCTCCATTAGGTCCAAGGTCCCTGTTCCCACCACCCTACGGGCTTATTCTTCTTTGTTGACCCTCAATGGCTGCTGATGCTAGGGTTGCCACCTTTCAGAAATAGAAATAAGGGACGCCCTGATTTCAGCAGCGCAGGAGCCAAAAGAAAAAAGCCCCCAAACTTCTAAACTGAATAAAAATGTGTTTATTTTTATATAAAATTTTTATATAAAAAAACAAAATGCTTTGATTTCAACTTTAAAGTGCTTTAATAGCATTGAACTTGCATGACTGTACAGACAGCCAACCATACTAGCAATTGAAATAGCCTCCTATGCTACTGTACATCAGCCCAAATGTATAATATAGCCTACAGGTGAAGAATATGGTGTAAAAGTTAATTTATTTCAATAATTCAACTAGAATATGGTGTAAAAGTTAATATATTTCATTAATTCAACTAGAATATGGTGTAAAAGTTAATATATTTCAATAATTCAACTAGAATATGGTGTAAAAGTTAATTTATTTCAATAATTCAACTAGAATATGGTGTAAAAGTTAACTTATTTCAATAATTCAACTAGAATATGGTGTAAAGGTTAATTTATTTCAATAATTCAACTAGAATATGGTGTAAAAGTTAACTTATTTCAATAATTCAACTAGAATATGGTGTAAAAGTTAATGAAAATACGGTACAAATCGTGTCCCGTATTAGTTCAATACGGGACGCAACATTTTTTTCTCAAATAAAGGACAATTCCGTATTTTACGGGACGGGTGGGTACCTGGAGGCCTAGACATACAGATCCTGGCAGGACTCTGCTAGTCCTTGTATCAGATGTCTGAAAGGACATGGATGGACAGATCAATCAGAATGACTACAAGGTGACATTAGTTAGCACCATAATTAGCAAAATGTAAGCTCAGCTAAGATTCTAGTAACTGAGAGGTGGGTATGTTCCAGTCGGCTTCCTTCGCAGATTAATAAAGTTTCATTAAAAAGCTCAAAGAAGGTCTCAGGAACAGACAACCAAACGAAGGCTGGAACCTCTGAGCTTTTCCTGACCTGCTCCTTTCTAAAAATACAATGAAGGTCTAGAATGGATGTCTGGAGTGTTCAGGTCTTCGGTACTCAGAGGAAGCAGGAGGGGCCGGATACATCACAATGAGGAGAGTCCAGTGACAAATCAAGTTACTCTAAACTCTATCCATATTTTATTACTTAACTTAATTGAAGGGCTGTGGCTAAGACTGGACCGGACGGTTTCTGTAAGACAATAAATATAAGTTATCCACAAAGCAAGTGACTCACCAACAAAGACTTAATGTGTCAAATCAGTGGTGAGAAGTTCTCAGATGACAAACATGTGAGTTCTTTAGGTAGAGAAGTCTTGTGTAACCGCGGTGATAAGAGGGTTGAGGGCAGACGACGTGGGCGAGCGTTCCAGAGAGGGAGGCAGAGTTTATTCCTTTCTCTTCATCTGCTGTCTTTGTTCTCCAAGGTTCAGAGCGGCGATGCATATCTGGACCTGGACCCTATTTGTCCCCGGGATTCCTTCGACTGCTCATCTGTGTTTAGGCAAGCTTGAAAGAGAGCTGATAGCATTCAAAGAAGCACTTCGAGATAGTGACGCACGCAGCCACGCCGGTTTATCTCCACATCAGCTTCAGCCTCATGTCCACCAGCTCACGTTTCTAGTCTGCAGCTGCAGAAATGTGTCAGGAAAGGCACTCGGCAGGACGGCAGGACCGCTGATCTATAAGACACCAAGGGGTGCTAGTCTCACACAAACCAGTTACTGCCATCAGGACGCACATTCATAGTCCCCAGAACTAGGACCACACGCTACAGGAACAGCTTTGTCCCTGCTGCTGTCTCTCTTTTAAACAAATCTTAACGCATTTCATTTATTGCTGAGGTCTATCCTGCTTAGGGCTGGGCAATATATCGAGATTTTAATATATATCGATATATATTCAAACACGATATGGTACGAGACAATATCGTTTATATTGATTTAAAAAAAGAACATTTTTTTTTTTTTTTTACATTTTTTTTTTTAATGATTTTGATATAGCTTATTTTGTGACAAATTGACTTGAATGTTTTATTTGAGATTTGCACAAATGTTTTGTTATTTGCACAACTGTCAACCTCAGTGGAAAAGTCTGCCTGTTACTGTCTACATTGTATTAATTGCACAGTGTATTTTAATTTAATTGTTATGCAGGAAAGGGATATTTGTTTTATTTTATTCAAGAAGCATTTTTATTCTATATATGCAGGCAGTTTATTTTTATTTCATTTGTTTTATACATTTTGATATTGTGCAGATCTCTGTTAATAAATGTACCTGTGACATTTGGCACGAGGCTTTGTATTAAAACTGACTGTTTTTTTAAGGGTTTGCCTCAGAAAAAAATGAAGCTAACAGAGATGCTATGCTATAATGCTTTGGGGGAAACCCCAATTAAGGCACAGAAAAAATAGAGATATATATTGAGTATCGCCATTCAGCTAGAAAATATCGAGATATGACTTTTGGTCCATATCGCCCAGCCCTAATCCTGCTTTTAACTTATTTATTTCTATTTATTAGAAACCCTGACCTTGGTTTTTACCTCTATTTTCTGTTCTTTGCCTTGTGGGCAACATCTACTTTTATCCTGCTCATTGAGCATTGTGAGTACCTGCCATGTCTGTCTTGTGCTGTCGTAAACCGGTTCATTGTTTTTGTCCTGTGTCCTTTAATGACTGTAAAGATTGTGTGAGAGATGCCTTCTACTACTGCAAAACAAATCTACCTTCGGGTATTAATAAAGTCAAGCTGAACTTGAACTTGAACTTGTAAAGGAAAAGTGCAGTTCCTCTACTGACCTCTCGGGTCCGGATCTGGACCTGCAGTTCCTTCACTGACTGCCGGGGTCTGGAGCAAGACCAACAGGTCCTCCATTGACCACTAGAATCTTGATCCAGACCAATTAGACCCTGCACCTCTCAGACTCAGTCTCTTAGTACATATCACCTTCCAAATGAACAGAAATAAGGATGATTATACTCTGTTGGGTCTTTATTCACAGGCCACGTGTGCCAGTCCGGAGTCCAATGTTGTAGTTCTAGGGGGGTTCTCAGCTGGTTCCTGGCTTTGTTGTGGTGCCTTTCTGGAGCGGTGGTTGTTAAATAAAGACACTTTGATGCATCATTTGATGAGTTTACAGGCGATGGGACGATGTGGGCGAGGGGTGGTTTCCCTGTCAGATGTTTTAATTGATGGTGAATCATGTGATCGTAGCCGGTCAAAGTATAAGGGAAATACAACCTCAAATGAAAAAAAAACAACTTTTTTTTCAACACGTCATCATTTCTTTAACAAAAATCAGGCTAAATATATAAATAAGGGACGTCTGCAAAGTACTCCCATGTTGCAACAGCTGGTAGATCCACCTTTAGCAGGAGCATCTTAACTTTCCTGTCTGATGTCATCAGTGCCTCTCGTGGAGGAATTTTGGTCCATTCTTGCCAATGTAGCTCTTGTTCATCAAGGTTTTTAGGCATTAGTGAACACACAGGGAAACTCTTGAACATATACATATTAAAAGCTTCAATGGCGCTGATGTCCATTGACTGTGAATGGGGTGATGTCAAGCATTGCTGAACGGAATTGTGGGTCTGCTGTGTCGCGGTGGAAATGTAGCTTTCATCAGAAGTTGAGAAAAGCAGAACTTTTCAGCTGTAAATCAGCCAGTCAGATAGTGGCCACACAGCCGGGATGAACCAATGACATTGTACTTGGAAGCGGGACTACAATTATTTTAGTAGATTAATAAAACATTGGGATTAATATAAAACTCAATGACAACATGGCGTTCAGGTCCAGAACCATCATCCCTCTACCACTGAGCTGGGGACCGGGTACGTGAAATGTCACCCAAAGACTGCACCTATGGTGAGTGCCATGTTAGGAGGAGCTGATGCCACCCAATCAAAAAGGGTTGGAATGAACAAGTCTACCATTTTAACTTGCTCACCACAAGTTAGCTATTTTACCTTATCTTGGTTTGTGCTAACACATGATGCTAACTAATGTTAGGTTATATTCATTCGGATTGTATATGACTTCATTTCAACGACAATGTTGACGGCGCTATCACAGCCATCCTGCACTAGCCTTTCCTCTGCTCAGATAGCCTAGCCTCTTCTCAGGTAGCCTACCCTCTGCTCAGATAGCCTAGCCTAGGGTTGCCACCCGTCCCGTAAAATACGGAATTGTCCTTTATTTGAGAAAAAAATGTTGCGTCCCGTATTGAACTAATACGGGACACGATTTGTACCGTATTTTCCTTAACTTTTACACCATATTCTAGTTGAATTATTGAAATAAATTAACTTTTACACCATATTCTAGTTGAATTATTGAAATAAATTAACCTTTACACCTTATTCTAGTTGAATTATTGAAATAAGTTAACTTTTACACCATATTCTAGTTGAATTATTGAAATAAATTAACCTTTACACCATATTCTAGTTGAATTATTGAAATAAGTTAACTTTTACACCATATTCTAGTTGAATTATTGAAATAAATTAACTTTTACACCATATTCTAGTTGAATTATTGAAATAATTTAACTTTTACACCATATTCTAGTTGAATTATTGAAATAAGTTAACTTTTACACCATATTCTAGTTGAATTATTGAAATAAATTAACTTTTACACCATATTCTAGTTGAATTATTGAAATAAATTAACTTTTACACCATATTCTTCACCTGTAGGCTATATTATACATCTGGGCTGATGTGGACATACATAGCATAGGAGGCTATTTCAGTTGTTAGTATGGTTGTCTGTCTGTACAGTCATGCAAGTTCAATGCTATTAAAGCACTTTAAACTTTAAATAAAAGCATTTTGTTTTTTCATATAAAATAAACACATTTTTATTCAGTTTAGAAGTTTTTGGGCTTTTTTTTTGGCTCCTGCGCTGCTGAAATCAGGGCGTCCCTTATTTCTATTTCTGAAAGGTGGCAACCCTAGCCTAGCCTCTTCTCAGGTAGCCTACCCTCTTCTCAGGTAGCCTGGCCTCTGCTCAGGTAGCTTAGCTTCGGTTCAGTTAGCCTTTCTTCGCCCCAGCTAGCATCGTCTCTGCTCAGGTGGACTAGCCTCAGCACAGTTAGCCTTTCTTCTGCTCAGCTAGCCTACCCTTTTCTCAGGTAGCCTAGCGTCTGCTCAGTTAGCCTTTATTCGGCTTAGCCTCTTCTCAGGTAGCCTAGCCTCGGCTCAGCTAGGTGGCTCAGGCAGAGCAGCAGCAGCCGTTGAACCACAGATGGAGCCCAGATCCTTCGAGGTTAACCTGTAGATGTCAATCCAGATCAGTGGTCTCATAGGGTTAAAATAAGAATTATTCTGCACTTTTATGTCTTATTCACAGCTCAAAAGTCAAGTCAAGACAGGACTCAGTAGCTGAAGTGATTACAGCTATCTATCTGACAAGAGAGACTGCAATGTAGCTGTCAATCATGAAATCATGCCCCTAAAGTCTAATTCTGATTCTGATTCTAATGCTTAGGTTTGTGTATCCATGTGAATGCACCAGACCAGGTTACATAATAGAACTACTACAACCACTCGAGTTTTATCATGTTTTTCTCAGTGAAACACAGGCTTAGAAGTGGGAATTATTAGCTCCATGCATAGCTAACAATGTTTTGGAAATGTTAACATTTGAATTATGCAGCTGGAAAAAAACAGCCAGCTGGATTTGATTGATCGCCTGCAGGGCCTGAAACAGTCCTGGCTGGTATCTGATCCACCAAGCCAGCACAACCCTCCTATCACTTTACATAAGTCCACATATGTCCCATTGTTTGTATGCAGGTATTTAAGGACAGAAACTGGTAACAAAAGCTCTTTTATTGCCATGAAGCTCTGGGGAGCGAAGACACGTAGGCGATAGCTTCTGAGTAAGAGTAAACAGGTCAAACACCATAACCTGACCTGGAGGCTGGTGTCTGAGACTCCAGGTAACCTGCTTCACCTGGTTTGTCGGGGAGACTTTCCTGCCGGAGAGAAACTGGATGGCCTCATTTAAGAGTCTTAAGACATTTTCTTGGAAGGAGTCACTTTAAGGAGCTCACCTGAGCGTCACATGTGAAAGTGGCACAATGCCAAATTTAGATCAGTGTTGTGTTTACTTCTGCCTCCAAGGATCATGGTTTTGTCTTTTATCTTCTGATATTTGGCCACCTGTGCAGAGCCTGCAGTTTCTTAACTGATTGCTGGGGTCTGGATCCAGAGCCGCGGTTCCTCCGCCAACCGCTGGGGTCTGGATCTAATGGTGAGATCATCTGCAGTGACCTCCAGGTTAAAATGTTTAACTTTACCTCAGAAATAAACATATTTTCAGTTTGGTACTACAGTTTTGGTCTCCATGGTTACAGTTCACATCCATGACAACTGTACAGGGTTATTATATATGTACCTCATCAGGTGTTATCAGGTAAATGATACAGAGCGACATATTTATAATAGGGTTGATGGATTTCTGAAAGGATAACTATCACAACTTCAGCTACTTAGCTGTATGTTAAGACCTAATAGAGAAGAATCTATCTTATTATTAAGAATAATATAGATTGTTGTGATGGTAACTGTCCTGACAGACCCCTGGCTGGGATGTGGCCTGGAAGGGTCTAGGGTGAAGGCCACTCAGACAGAGCGGCCACTTTTCCCAGAGGCTGAGGGCTAGCAGCTGCTGGTAGCACGGGGAAGGCTAGCTGGTTAGACCTGACTCGGCTCATCCAGCCAGAGCAAGGCCACCTTTCTGTTCTTGCCATGACGTTCTTGCTGGAACTTTCCAGGGACAATCATTTGAGGAAAACTGGAACCCACCAGCATCTGAAAAAAAACAGCAGACTTTTGGGACAATGTCCTATGGACAGATGAGACTGAAGCTGCCTAGGTCATCTCTTACCCTTGGTCCAGCTCCACAGTGGCCCCTGATTGGCCCTACTGGCCCCAAGTGGCCTTCTCTGCCAGACCATTTAAGCCCGACCTGGAACTGTTCGCAGGCGTTTGTTAGTAGAGTTTATGGCACAACAAGTGGAGTGGTTTATACTTCTACACCATGTTTGGAGAAAAACAAAGACAGAGTTGTCACGGACGGTGGTGGAGGTGATACACCACACCTGGCCGAGTTAAAATGAGTAAAACTGGTGGTCGGAACAGATTGGAAAAAGGTTACCTTCTCCAAACATTTCTTGCGTTTGGTGTTAGGAAGATTGAAAACTAATAATCAGATTTGATCTCCCATGGTCACATGGGATCAATCAAGGCTAAACCCATCCTTCCAGGAGCCGCAGCCAGAGGCGTAGAGAAATTCACTTGAGTGAATGATTGCGTGAATGTGTGGCGCTGCAAGCTGCCCTGTATTACAACAACAAGCGTAATCGCAGTAATCTGCTTGAATCTCATTAGAGCGCTACCAGAGTCGACATGGAGAGCTCTCAGAGTGTCTAAAGTCAGCTCATAATGATATCACCTTACCACAGGTCACATGCAAACAGAGGCTTGGCGCTTGCCTCCATCTGATAATCCAGCTAAATCAAAACGTGGTGGATTCTGCCGGAAATCTGCCCCAGGGCACGGAGGATTTGTTTGTCTGAAGAGAGGAGGGAAGAATGAGTGGAATTAAAGAGCAAACAGTTAACTGCTGCTCTAAACCAAGACTAGTAGAACTGAGACCAGCACTAGCAGAGCTGAAACCAGGACTAGCAAAACTGGGAGGCTAGCACTCCCGGATGGGCTGCTAACCGGATGTTAACACTGCGGGGTTGGCTACTAGCAGGAGGCTAGCAGTCCTGCTTTGAGAATTGCTAGCAAAACGACATAGTTGGTGCAACAACTGACACTTTGAAGCAACTGAGATGAAAATCTGAACTTTGGGATCTTTAAACAACAAACCACAATAATGAAAAAACTGAGACAACAGTTTTGATCAGATGATCTGTTTCAAAGTTATGCACCAATCAAATGTCTGTTCTAAAAAGTTGGTACTGACCCTGCGGGTCGGACAGAGTTTGGTAGCTCACTGCTACTGATAATCGTCCAGCGATGATGCTTGAAGTTTTATTATTGTCTGTTCGATCAGTGGAACAGCCCTACTATCACCCTGATCTTTGTTCCAATCGTATGGGCGGCCACAAAGGTCTCTGTACTGAAACAGGGTCCAGCTTACATCTCCTCCAGAGCGATTATCAGGCGTCGTGTTGCTTTGTGTCATCCCGCGGTGTCCATAACATGTGGATTATAAAGACATTGTTATGTGTTTTGGTCGCAATGATTCATGTCTTTCAGATTTCAGCATCCAACATGTCCCTAGAGAGATGTGCCATGACGGTGTTTATTACCCTCCCGTGTTTTCACACGGACACACACTTTTATTTCTAACACACATCCCTGTTTAGATGAACGCACGAGCGCGGGCACACTCCTGACACTTTTCCTCAGGTTGAGATTTAACTGTGATTCAGGTTCATTCAGCAGGTTTTAGTTAAACCTGCAATGCTGCGCTGATGTGCTGCACATCCTCCTCTGTTTTTGAACTGTCATTGAACTGTTATTGACAGTTTTATTGTGACTTCCTCCATCTTCCTGGACCTGATGATCAAGAACTGACCAAACTGTAAGGTGTAGTACCCCTGCATAAACTAGCTAACCAGCTAACCATAAGCTAGCTAATATTATAACTGATACCAATAAGCACAAAGTAGAACAGTAGAACTACTGTACGAAGTTTGCCGTTGATACCAATAACTACGAAGTAAGCAGTTAATACAAAGAACTACAAAGTTAGCAGCTGTTACCAAGAACTACGAAGTTTGCCGTTAATACCAAGAACTTCGAAGTTAGGAGTTAATGCCAAAAACTGCAAAGTTAGCAGTTAATACCAAGAACTACTGTACGAAGTTTGCCGTTGATACCAATAACTACGAAGTAAGCAGTTAATACAAAGAACTACAAAGTAAGCAGTTGATACCAAGAACTATGAAGTTTGCAGTTAATACCAAACAACTACGAACTTAGCAGTTAATACCAAGAACTACAAAGTTAGCAGTTAATACCAAGAACTTCGAAGTTAGGAGTTAATACCAAAAAACCTTTTTTTTTTCAAAAAAATGTATTTAAAATTTTGACCATGTAGATTTATGACCTTCATTGTTTTCCAGCTGTCTAGGCAGGTCCTGCTTTGAAGCGACTACGTGTACTCTAGGATTGCCACCATTACTCATCAGTCAGAATAAAACCACCTGAGTTAAGTGAACGAAAATCCAGTTCTGGTAGGACCTCAGTGTGCTTCCAGCATCCAGGTGGTTAAAGATCATAATCCATTCCTGTGAGAAACACCAGATCTGAACGGTGTCTGGACAGCATCGGCAGGTCCAGACAGATCTACAGACGGGATTTAGTCTGGCAGGAGTGGGAAACTGGGGCAGACTGGGATCTGTGGTCATCAGAGTGGAGTGAGCCGGTGCTGAGCCAGCATCTGCTGCTGCGTCCCATTGGTTCAGGGGTGGGCCAGTCTGGCAGCTCCGGTCCTGGTCCTGGGCTGGGTTCTTTATTTGGCTGAGGGGTAGGTCTTTGGACTGCGCACATCTCATACGGATAACTGTTTTTCAGCTTTACTGGACTAAAAGAGACACTGGAGCTGAAGAATACTTTGACCAAATGTCTGAGGTGAGAGGACTTATGTCGTTTTTCATTGGTCAGTTTTATCTTAAAGATTGTATGAACAACTAAAACAACAGCCTAGTGTGACATGAAACCAACAAGGTTCCCTCCTAGTGAGGCTAGATTTCTGTTCTGATAGGACGCATGACCTGTTACAGAGTTGGGATTACATGAATCTGGTCGGGTTGTTCTCTGCAGTCTGATTTATGATGGTGAAACACCAAAAATAGGTTGATAAGGGCTGAAATTTGTGGAGCGTGAGCTTTAAACCAACAACATGATGAGTGTTTGTAGTATTTAAAAAACTATCCATAAAGAACTTGAGGTGGCTCCTGTGATGTCACTCCCAGGGTTCTGAAGAGGGCTGCCGATGACTTGTATTACTCGCACCACACATTGCCATGTTGGTAGTAAATGACTCCACCCACCTGCAATTAATCCATAACTGGGAAAATGGACAGAAATGAGAAGACAGAACCCGTCTGGAACCAGGAACCAAACGTTCTACTTTCAAGCTCGAATCTACCCAGGAGGTCGCGAAAGTTGCAGTTCCTCAACTGACCACTTGGTTCCTCTACAGACCTGCGGTTCCTCAACTGACCACTAGGGTCCAGATCCAGACCTTCAGTTCCTCTACTGACCAGTAGGGTCCGGATCCAGACCTGCAGTTCCCCTACTGCCCACCAGGTTAAAATGTTCACCTTTCCAGCAGACATAAACATATTTATTTGGTATGAGACCGTTTTAAGCCTGGGATATACTTGCAGTTCAGACCGCGTACGTATCATGGCTGCCACGCGTATACTGCCTTTATTTGACGCGTCGACGTGCACGTCCTCAAAAAGACACTGAACGTGTAATCTCCTACATCATCCAATGGTGTCATGTAAACTTGTTGTTCTAATCTGCTCCTGCTACTACCGCTGCTACTGCTGCTACTCTCCTCATACTCGATAGAGATGTTGCGGTTGGTGGTGCATGTGAACGGACGCGAACGGACGTGAATGGACGCAAACGCAAGCACCAACAGCAAGTATATCCCAGGCTTTAGGCTTCATCCATGACAACTGTACACGAGCACAATTAGGGGCGTGGTTTGTGAGTGACAGCTGCACTGCAGTCTTCAGTCTTCAGTCTTGTTGACTGAAGACGATTTTCATCATCTGCAGTCAGAACCACACTGGTTCTTGATGACCTCCAGTCAGCAGGACCTGGAACTTCATCTGGGACATTAGTGACTGGGCCAGGGTAAATCGTATCATTGTGGGGCTGATAAAAGCCTTCTCACACACCCTGACTGCAGGTTGGGGGGTGTCCCGGCCCCTGGTGGCTATTTCTGCAGGAAGTAAAAGCCTCCCATTCAACGGCGTTCGGCTAGCACGTTAAACGTTTACAGAGGTTGTTTAAACAGCCGTTAACTGCAGATTAAGTGCCCTCTGGTTGGAGAATCCACAAACACACACATGTAAGAATGCAGGTCTGTGAGAACAGACGAGCACACATGAACCATGTAAACAGAGGAACGTGCACGAGGCGTCCACTGTTCCCTCCGGGTTCACTGCCACCGCTCAGGGTTGCCAGGGTTACAGAGGTCGACCTTTTTTTGGACTGCAGAAACCCCTACAAACTGAGACTTTCTTATAGTTGACTACATAGTTAAAGATGAATTGATCCGATACTCAGTGATATGTATGTAGCGACATCGCTGGTAAACATCAAACATGAGTCCAGGGCGAAGTGTCGCATCAGGTTTTGGGCTTGCTTCCCCACCTTAGAATCTGGACCCCCTACCATCATGGACCATCCTCCAGGATCAGGTCAGGGTGGAACCATGTAGTAACCACCCTGTAACCACGGAGAAGCCATACCTGTAACATGGTCAGAGCCATGAGGGAACCAATAACGGACCCATGCGAGAACCATGGTGATATAACGTAGGAGACATAAAGGAACCACGGGGCAACAGCGGAATGAAAAGAGTTCTTGATGGACGAAGGTTCCTCCTAAATATTGTCAGGTCTCATCCAGAGACACTGGGAGAACTTGTCATTAGGCAGGTTATCATTAGAACCCAGGAGGGTTGGGATCGACCATAACCTGGCTGACCTCCTCGGTTCTTTCAGTCATTGTGTTTCTGTCACAGTGACAGACCTGACGCCCGATGAGATCAACATGGAAGGAGCTCAGACGGGTCCTGAGTTCCTGGTTGAAACTGTGGCCATGTAGATGAAAAGACTAGAACCTGAAGGGGACTTGAAGAGGGTTGAACATCATCTCCTGTCTACAGCGAACCAGTGGCAGGATTTCAATTCAATTTCAATTAAATTAAATTTATTTATACAGCGTCTTTTACAACAGAAGTTATGGTTAGGCACTTTCCAGAGACCAGAACATGACCCCCGAGCAATTATTAGATAAACATAACATAAACAATGGCAAGTAAAAACTCCCCTAGTGGGAGAAAAACCTTAAGCCAAACAGTGGCAAGGAAAAACTCTCCTTTAGGAGGGAAGAAACCTTGAGCAGGACCTGGCTCATAAGGGGGGACCATCCTGCCGGTAGCCGAACTTGTCTTGGCCCAGTACATGTTCCTGAAAATTCTTATTGCCGTTCCACTACCCCCCCTCTCCAACCCATGGAGACCAACTTAAGCCGACCTGGTAACTTACACAGCACTTTATTTCTTTTTGACAGGTTCTCTGTTCCAAGTCCCCCCTGAAGCGTCGGGTCCTTTATTCCAGCGAAAGTGAGCGCTGGCTTTCGACTCAGGTTTTTCACCATTTATCCTGTGGACGTAAAGGACTTCAATCCTTCAGTTAACCACCCGGCATTAATCCTTTGCACTTTAATTTTCAATGTTTGCTGAAGTGATACTGCAAAAGTAGCATGAGCTTGTCTGACGGGCCTGAGTCTCCGGCCAGACACTAGAGGACGGTTTTCACTCACCCTTTTTTCAGCTAATCTGCCTTTGAAAGCTCCGTCTGAGGGGCGTGGCAGGCGCTCTTCAGAGGATGCAGCCTGGACCGTGATCAGAGGGGATTAGCTGCCGGTGCTTCCCCTCCGTTGTTGTCAAGCCAGACAGAAGCGTGACGTAAGGACAAGGATGGGCCTGAAGCGTGCTGCACTCTCACTCTGACTAATATGGAGTTAGCCTCCTTTTACTGCTCTGTAATTAGCAGCGGAGGTTGGCTGGTAGAAATGCTGCAAGGTCAAGGCGCTGATGAGGGGGGAGTGTGAGGAACTGTTTAACGAGGCGACAATATTTCAACTGAACTGTTCAAGTACATGACCTGTGGAAAGACCTGAAAAAACTGCGAAAGGCTCTGGAAAAACAACCTTCCTCTCAGTGTCGTGATTAAACAAAAATGACACCAAGAAGCACAAACCATCCTGAGCACCTCAGTTTCAAAGCAGATTGTAGGTTCTCCTGCAGCGGGAAGAACTCAGTAGATGTTCCTGTGTGATGTTATCGTCTGACATTAGTGGATCAATTTGGTTGATCACAAAAAATCCAACATTTGATTTTCAGATTTGAATTCAATGTGGGAATAAACACTTCCTCTACCGATTGCTAGGGTCTGGATCTGGAACTGGGGTCTGGATCCAGAACTGCAGTTTCTCTAGCGACTGCTAGGGTAGTTGGACGAGGCGCCCGGGGGAGCAGGAAGGGTTAAGGGACTGGCCCGGAAGACCTAAGTGGTTCACCTCAGTTGCCATCCACATGTACCACATGTTAAATGGCGTATCCCGCTGTAAAGATCTGAGGGCAGATCTGCAGATATGTTGACGGGGTTCGGCTGAAGGAGCTGTGAACAAAGCTAACTATGATTGATGTGCAGTGAGCGTGTCCCTGAGGGCTTGCTGAGTGACATGGCTGCGCTCTGTACGAAGGAGAACAGGCTTCAAAACTGGTCCTCAGAAACCACTGGGTCACGTGACCAAATGCTTCATCCATTGTTATATACAGTCTATGGTTGCACCTGGCACCAGTATCGTACTTTTAGTGAAATATAACCAAACTTTGGAGCATTCTGCCTTCATGCCATGTTGGTGTGTACATGACGTCATCACGCAGATACCTCAGACGTTGGCAGAACCTATAAACGGATCGTTACGCAGGCGCGTTAAAGATGCCGGGCCGTCCTTTAGCGAGACGTGAGAAGCTCAGCCATACAGGAGGAACTCGGAAAACCGTCACTGGTCCTCAACGTTGAGAGGAACCAGTTGAGATGGTTCCTGGATGCCTCTTTCGGGAGGTGTTTTGGGCATGTCCAACTGGGAAGAGGCCCCTTGGAAGACCCCGGACACTCTGGAGGGATTATATCTCTCGGCTGGCCTTGGAACACCTGTGTATCCTCCCGGATGAGTTGCACGAAGTGACCGGGGAGAGGGAAATCAGGGCTTCCATGCTTAGGCTGCTGCCCCCTGACCCGACCTCAGATAGGTGAAAGAATCTGGACGGACCCTTGGACAGATGGATGGACGGATGGACGGAGATAAATGTTGACATTGCAGAAGCTCATCAGAATGATATCACGGTGACTGTTGTCATCAAAGCTGAAGAAAGTCGAAATACGAAATATTAAAGTGACCTTTGTTTGGATGGGAAGTGTAATTAGAGTCCCGTACAAAACCCAAATTTTGGTTCCATAGTTACATTTCACATCCGTGACAACTGTACAGGGGATAGCAACTACAAGGGGTGTGGTCTTTTGATTGACGGAGGCCTATGGTTGGTAGTAAGCTGTCATCACTTTAGTTTTGTAGAGATTGTTTATGTGTTCCCTCACAACCCACAATGCATCACTCAGCTGTCTACAGAAGTCTAGTTAGATCAAACATGTGAAGTCCACCAGTTGTTGGAGTTTTCACTCCACAAGTGGACCACACCAGATTTGGTTTATGGACATTTTGGTGTAGACTAGTGTGATTGCTGTTACAGTTTACACTGTAAAGTAAACCCAAATGGAGTGTACTCTTACCCAGAATTCCATTGTGCTCACTTGAAAAGTAAACACCCTAGTTGTATGCTGACTTGTACACAATGAAAGCACCCTGAGCGTGATGTCAATGCGTTGCCAAGCTGAGCTGGTAGTTTGCATGAGCTGCAGAAGGAGCGCTGATTTAGTCTAAAACTAGTGCTTGTAAAGGTGGGCTGGGCAGTTTTGAAGTACGCTGCGGGAGAGGCGGGGAGAATGAAGAAATGTGATTGGCTTCCTATGGTATGATGAAAGTACATCAGACGCATCACCTGTTGAGTGCTAAAGTGGGCGTGTTCTAACCTGTTGACAGGTTTGCCCAGTTTTGGACTAATGGGGGTTGGGCACAGTCAACTCCTCCAAGATGGTGTCATGTAGAGAAACGAACAAGAGGCCAAGATGACGTTATCGTCTACACAGGTCTCTGAAGTTCCACCACAGCATCTCAACCCGGTGTAGGTCTGGTCTTTGACCAGGTCTTCACAAATGACTTGTGGTTTGGCATCACCTACCCCTTCCCCCCATGAGCTGTCTCTGCTGGTATGCCACAACTTACTCTCTTGAATTTGATCTTCATTACAGTTTTACACAGAAAGAAGGCGTTGATTTTTGTACCGACGTGACCCCGCTCACCCTCTTGGCTTGTTGTTGTTTTGCTGTCTTGTGTGGGTCGGAGGCCGGGCGGGGTGAGGCGCTGGTGTGGACAGCTGGCCCGTCTGATCCCTCCAGTCTGCTCTTAAATTGGTTTTAGCGGCAGTACTAATAAAGCTGATTATCCCTGCGGCTCAAGGCCCACTAACCTGGTGACACTGCTGGCAGGTGGTTGGACCCGGGCCGCCAACGCCGTCCACGGCAGCCGACTGCACTGAATGCTCATTTTTATCACTACATATTCTCAGTATTACCGAGGTATTACCTAGGTTTTATTTTAGATCAAGCATTTTGTTTTCTTAATTACAACCATTGATTATTATTTTCTAATTCTGAGATTAATCAACAGCTTTGGCATTATTTAAATCTGACTATTTCCCTCCATCTCCACCTCCTCCTCTTGCTCCGCCTCCTCTTTCATTCACTTGTCTCAATTGTCAGCTAATCTTATCATCCTTTGACCGCTCCTTCCCCGCTGATTTTCCCTCTCTGTCCTCTTCTCTCTACTCTTCCTTACTCTATCGCTTGTTTCTCTTCACCTCTAAGTTTAGCTGTTGTCCCGATAAAAACTGTATAACCCTTAGACCTTCAGTTCTCCTCAAATTTTTAAATGACATCTTTTGTTTCTCCGTGTCTGACAGTAAAATGGAGGACATTTTTCTTTTCTTTTCTTTTCTTAAAATGTCAGAATAATGAGTGATGGCATTTTGTAAAATCCGCTGTCCCAAAACCACCACAAAAAGCCAGATTACAGTTTACAGCTGCAAAACAAAGTCCAAAGATCTTCATCGTCATGGTCCTATGGTCCTATCAGAGTTCAAAATTATCTTTGTTATGTTTGGGGGAAACAGGAGTATGCCTGCAGGCCTCAGAGCGAGAGCATAACTGAAACATGGAGGCGGCAGCATTATGATGTGGGGCTGCACTCTTGAGTTGAGCCAAAGAGTGCAAAAGTCCTGCACAAAACTTGTGACAGTGTCCTAAAGCAAAGGAAACAAAACACAGCCAGACCCTGCACAAAAACTGGTAGGACATGGACATGGACAACCTCAGACCCATGAAATACTTATGTTGTTTTTAGTAGTTAGCATGTTAGCCTGTTTTCTGGGAGTTTTAACATGTTTTCATTTGAGAATCTAGGCTTCAAGTGAAGCCTGCCTAGCCCTAACTCCTCACACTACCTTAGAGACTAGAAAGCTTGTCTCCCCGGACAACAACGACCAAGCATTGGTGCTGTTAGCATTGGCATGGAACCAGGGCCGTAGACGACTGAAGTTTCTTGGGTTCAACACCAGGGGGCGGGGTTTGTATTTCCAACAACATGAAAGTGGCGAAGTGGGCACCAGGCATTTCAGATACTGACATCTAGCGGTTCGATAGTCCAAATGTGTCATCAAAATTATTAATCCCTATATGGAACACTCAATATGTCCCACAATGCATCATGAAAAACAGACAATGATGGAGATGAACCATAGATAATATAAGAATGTAATAACGTAACTTTTTAACTTTTGATTACACACTTAAGTTGATTTTATTATGTAGAAAACGATAATTTGTGAACAATTATACTGGGGTCATCAAAGTAAACACGTATCTAACGTCTCTATTAAAACATGATTACATACTGAAGGTTATTGATTATTTGTAAACCAGATTGTGTGATTATCAAGTTTCTCCAGGAGGGGGCGGAGTCTGAAAGGAGTGACAGAGTTAATTATTCATCGCAAATGTAGGGAAATAACTACATTTATTGAAATATACTTTCTGTGATCATTTATCTTCCACATTGACGCAGTCCCTCTAGAACAGCAGCATCACATCACAGTCGTCTGACCCGTTATCATCGTTATCAGAGTTTATATTCCATAACAGATCTGATCTGATACATTTTTGAGGGAGATGTCCCTTTACCGGACAAATTTAAATTCTGTGAAAAGAAAATGCACCACAGTGAAGAGATCAACATGAAAGATGGACAACATCAGTGATTTTATTTTATCTGATATACTAAAATAGTTTCTACAGTAATGATAAATAAACTGGTGATCAGCTATGTTTTATCAGTGAAACAGCGATGGCGTGATGAAAAACTTAGATGATGAACTCACTACAGAGTCCTGTAGACCTGGACCTGTGGCCTAGATATAGACTGGGAGGTTTCAGTTAGACCCAGACCATTAGACTAGATAGAGACTGTGAGGTTTCAGTAAGACCTGGACCAGTGGAATAGATCGAGAGTAGGAGGGTTTCAGATAGACATGGACCAGTGGACTAGATGGAGACTAGGAGGGTTTCAGATAGACATGGACCAGTGGACTAGATGGAGACTAGGAGGGTTTCAGATAGACATGGACCAGTGGACTAGATGGAGACTAGGAGGGTTTCAGATAGACCTGGACCAGTGGATTAGATTGAGAGTAGGAGGGTTTCAGATAGATCTGGACCAGTGGACTATGATAACCTGCGGTCCGGGTGATAACCTGGTCTTCCTGCGGTCCAAGTTCACCAATAAAAACATCTGGACTTACATAAACCCGGTCCAGGACCTTTGAGCAGCTAGAATCCTGTATCAGACAAGATTGGGACACATTCCTCTCCTAAGATTCTGGCCTCCTCACTTCTCAGAACGGTCTACGTTTGTGGACAGTTTGTGTACTGATGGATGTCTAAACACTGATCAATTCCCATCCATGATTGCATGTGGTGTAGACCCCGAGGTGGTGAAGCAAGCGCCATGATGCTCCCTCCACCATGTCTTGTAGTTAGGAGGGGATTTCCTGTGTCCCTCAGCAGTCTGATACAGACTTAACTTAACTTAAATCTTGCAAGATCTCCTCCTAGACAAGAATACAGATTAGCAACTGTTCAGTAACAGCAGAGACGTGTGATGCTTGTGTGGCCCTCTGCATGGCCTACACCCACGGGAGGAGAGTTTAGCTGCTGAATGGGTGTCTTTGACTCAGCGTCTCTGCTCCCGTGGGCATCATCATTTCTCTGGTTTCGCCGGCTGAGGGCTGCTCGTCTGAGTTGGCCGGAGGCCCGGGGCTTCCTATAGGTCCTAAAGGCAACTGAGTTTATATGACACAGGCAGTTTCAGTTGCCCTACAACAGAAAGAAAGACACTGTTATCACGGCCAGGAATCTTTCCTGCAGCAGTGGAGAAATGTAAGGCTTTTTTGTTTGCTCCAGTGACAGATGCAAAATAACTCTTCCTAATCAGCACTTGTGATACTCATCTGTGGGAAAACACCAGCCTTCTGGCTCCAGAACAGACACAGTGAGGAACTATTTCATCATCCGTCTATCCATCCGCACTGTACATCCATCTGTCCGGACGTCTGTCCGTCCATCCGCTGGTCCATACGTCCGGACGTCTGTCAGTTTTAGCTTAGCTTTGTTCATGCTTATTTATGATGCTAACTAGTGTTATCTTACTTTTATTCTGATCAAATTTGTCCATCCACCCTTTTTTTGTTGTAGTTACTGTACCAGGACAACATTTGAAACATGTATCTCACATATCTGAAAGTGGTGGAGGTGGTCTGGGTTGATTTTCCCTCCCCATCTGTGCGGGGTTGCGTCAGGAAGGGCTGCTGGCAAAAATCGATTTATGAACTACGATCTGCTGAGGCAGGGTTATGGTTCCAGTTCTCTGGTTATGGATCTAGTTCTCTGGTTATGGTTCCAGTTCTCCGGTTATGGTTCCGGTTTCAAGGTTATAGTTCCAGTTTCACGGTTATGGTTCCAGTTCTCCGGTTATGGTTCCGGTTTCAAGGTTATAGTTCCAGTTTCACGGTTATAGTTTCAGTTTCACAGTTATAGTTCCAGTTTCACGGTTATGGTTCCAGTTCTTCCGTTATGATTCCAGTTCTCCAGTTACAATTCCAGTTTTCCAGTTACGGTTCCAGTTCTCTGGTTATGATTCCAGCTTTATAGTTATGGTTCCATCCCATTCCAGAGGAAGCGCTTGCTAAAATGCAGCTAGGTTAGCTACATGCTAACCATCAGTGCAGCTAGCCGTGTTAGCCTTAATCATGTCGTCACTGTTAACTGTAAATGGTGGAAGTGTAATGACCATGCATGTGTTCCTTGTCGTTTCAGACTCAGGCATCTGACCATCAACCCTGGAGAGATTGTGGAGTAGTCAGTCCTGGATTCAGCCCACTACGGTCCATGTAAACCAACATCTCTGAACTGACTTCCTTTGTCCTTGTGAATAAATCCACCATGGCTCAGGCTCTGAGTTTGTGTCTGCTCTTGGGTCCAGGTCCTTTTTGGTTGGCAGCTCCTCTTTCATATTTTGCAAGACAATAATAATTCTCTCGGCTGTAAGGAAACACTTTATTTATCAACTAGCTGCGACAAAGATCCACAACAAAGAACTGGCAGCTCTGTTCATTGGTGCTGGCTTTTAGGGGGGGAGTCAGACACTCTCTGTGACTCCACCCACATTCACTCCTACAGACACTTCAGGATCTGCAGGTAAACTGACATGAATGCTTTCGAACTATGAAAGGAAGCGGGATTACCCACGGGCACGTGGAACATGGGGCTCAGACCAGGAACCTTCTGGATGTGACCTGACTGGCACCAAAAGTAGATCAATGTCCATTGTAAAATGTTTCGTTTAATAAACATATTCCCAGTCTGGTTCAACTGACTGATTTGAATTCATGGCTGCAAACATCCAGCTGGGACTTTAGCTACTTGTCACTTTCAGTGAACTTGACTTTTGAGCTTTGAATAAAAAGCTAAGCGAGCATAATCATTCTTAGTTTAAAGATAATATGTATTATGTTGTTAACTGTAGTAAAAGACTGATCTGGAAGGGTTGAAGTTTAGCAAAGCGGCTATCTTCGGTTAATGGCTACTGACTAGGTCAACTAGCGGACGCCAGTTGGACTGTAGATCATTAGCTTCTACCTTTGGCCACAGCCGGGTCCTCCTGTTGAACAACTTCACCTCGGATCATTTCAGGGCCCTTCCAACCAACCAGACCACTGGCCAACACAAAGCTGAACGCAGCAGAACGACCAACTACTGTTGCTTGGATCACCACAGCACCGACTGCCCTAGGTCAATCAGGTGACTGGTTATGACGACTGAGCGCTGGGTCCCAGCAGAGCTGCACTGGTTCTTGTTTTACCCCTGGCAGCGCTGAACACCAGCTGGACTGCCTCTAGACCAGGGGTCGGCAACCCGCGGCTCTAGAGCCGCATGCGGCTCTTTAGCGCCGCCCTAGTGGCTCCTGGAGCTTTTTCAATAATTTTTCACCTTTTTTTCCTTTTTTTCCCCTTTTTCTTCTTTTATGCTTCTTTTTTTTCTTCCTTTTTTTCTCTTTCTTTCTCTTTCTTTTCTCTTTCTTTTCTCTTTTTCTTTCTTTTCTTGTTTTTTTTGCTTTTTTCTTGTTTTTTTTCCTTTTTTTCCCTTTTTTCTTCTTTTTTTCTTCCTTTTTTTCTCTTTTTTCTCTTTTTTCCTTTTTTTCTTTCTTTTCTTGTTTTTTTCTTCTTTCTTTCCTTTTTTCCACTTTTTTTTCTTCCTTTTTCCTTTCCTTTTTAATCTCGACATTTCGACTTTTTTCTCAACATTTCGACTTTTTTCTCGACATTTCCACTTTTTTCTCAACATTTGAACTTTTTTCTCAAGATTGTACTTCAACATTAATCTCAACATTTTGACTTTTTTCTCTAAATTTTGACTTTTTTCTCCACATTTTAACTTTTTTTCGACATTTCTCCTTTCACCATTTGTCTTCATTCTAAGGCTTTCATTTTTTACGGCTCCAGACATATTCGTTTTTTGTGTTTTTGGTCCAATATGGCTCTTTCAACATTTTGGGTTGCCGACCCCTGCTCTAGATCATCAGATCCTTCCCCTGGCAGCAGCTGGACCCTCCGGTGACCTACAAGTCATATCAAGGACCTTTACCAATTACAAGAACACGATGCAATGAGTAGCTGGGTGGTGAGATCCCAGAACGCCACAGTAACTCATGACCGTCCCCCCCGGCAACCAACAAGACTCTGGATATCATTGCAGATCCCAGGCTTCCCGTTCTGCACGGTCGCCATGGTGGCGTCAGTACTTGTGGATTTGGTGCCAAAAGACCAAAAAGGGTTCAGAAACACTCCTCAGATCTCTGTGAGTGACATCACGGGGTCTGTCCGGGTCTTTTTCTGGACCTGTGATGTCATAGGTCCATACACAGCTGAACGGCTCAGTGAACAACAGGTCTGAGTTTACTTGTGACCACGTCTTACAAGTTGATCTTCTTCACGGTTCTTTTCCCAGAAAAGAATCTGTTTCCAAACAAAACAGCTTTTAGGCCTGTCGTCAGGTAGCCAGACCAAAGTCCCAGGGTCGTGTTCTGCCTGAGTTTGTGGTCACATTAAAGTGGTGCAAGCCCAAACCATCCCAACTCAGGACATTAACGAGGCTCCAGACCAGCAAACTGCAGCAG
The DNA here is from genome assembly GCF_033807715.1 of Cololabis saira. NCBI lineage: Eukaryota > Metazoa > Chordata > Actinopteri > Beloniformes > Belonidae > Cololabis > Cololabis saira. The sequence continues at coordinate 35,664,290 of NC_084592.1, forward strand.
ATCTGCTTTTAAAGATATGCTGATGATCAGTTGACGATCAACAGACCCTGGGTTAGGGTTAGGATTCTTCTGAGGACGGGCAGCAAAAAACTGAAAACGATATCAAGAAGAAAAACAAGGAAAAAGGGCTCAGAACTGATGGGAGGGAGGGGTGTACTGAAGGGTAGAGGTGAAGATTGACCAAACACAGGAAAGGAAGGGATGCAGGGAGGGATGGGGAGGAAAAATGTAGGGAATGAGGGAAGGAAAGCAAGGAGATAAGGGCAGAGGAGAGAGAAGACATGAAGCCACCAGGACTTATATTTTAGGAGCCAAGAAGGACTGACAAAAATATCTTAGCAAAGAAGGAGACAGAATCCAACATGTGAGAGCTCTGCTTCGTTGTGTCATCATGTGACGGAGTAATCTGCCCACAGTGTCCAGTCTTTTGTCTTTAATTGACGTGTTTTGTTTACTTTCGAGACAACTCAAAGCAAAGATGCCGCCCAGATAGATCTGGATGGGAGTAAGCAAAACTAAGAATGGCAGACGGGTCAGAACTCGTCCCGGCAGAGAACAGAGATCCCAGGTGACGACTTCATGGACAAAAATGTGAATAGTATCCATGTGACTCCTGATCCTCAGAAACATAAACATCAAAACAAGCAGGCGTGAGTGTTTTCCTTTAAATGGGAGGCGTTCCCTAGAGAACCTGCAAGTGTAAACTCTTCCTCCCGGTTGAACATGCCACGATAGACATATAACGATTAAGCCTCATTGACCGGGTTGGCCCGTTGCTGTGATACGTCATCGCGTCCGCCATATTGGATGTGGCAAATTTACCAGTAAACTAATACATTGAAATGGACCGAACTTCAAAGTGTTTTAAAAAAGTGTTTTAAGTTCATGTCCGTCATTGATCCATTCACACACAAACACTAATATATTTGGAAATCAAACAAGCACCAAAGACAACATTTTTTATTCATTAATTTATGAAATATGATTATCGTTTTTGTATTGCCCCTCCTTTGTTCTTCTATTTGACTTTTAGTCTGCTTATTAGGAGGGAGGGCAGTAACTATTCTGTTACGCAGCAGGCTCCACACCACTCCTGTGTTTTTCCAACCAGGCAATTAGTTGATTGACCTTTGCCTTGGACCATTTCAGCACCCTTCCAAGTCTTCCGGACTTTGGGTCCCTTCCATTAATATGACTCATGTCCCAGAGGGTTTGCCAAGAATCAAACTTAGCAACATGCTGAATGCCATGCAACCCCTAAATCTTTTTTTTTTTTTTTTTTTTTTTTTACAGTAAATATGTTTATTTGACATTTTTGGACACTGACTCACTGTTGGATCCAGAACCTAGTTGTCAGTACAGAAACTGCACATCTGAATCCAGACCCTGGTGGTCAGTAAAGGAACTGCACTATTGATTAGATAGTGTTGAAATCTCCTTCATTGCAGCCAAAATGAGGCTAAAAGAATGTAAATATGAACAAATATTTCTCTATTTGTGTTAAAAATGACTCCTAGTTTCCTTTTGAGCATTTATTATTCAAACAGGTTTTGTGACCTGTCCTACGCTGGTTTGGATACTGTGCTGTCGGAAGGATTCCTGCTGTTGATTCTGGCACATTTTAACATCTGCTATGATGCGATTAGTTACCATGACAACGGGAAAGTTGTTTACACGGTGAAGCAGCAGATTGAGCTTTCCAAAGACCAACTAATACCCAGAATAAGACCCCAAATCCAGACAAGTAAAGATAAGCGTTTGAACATGTCAGACCTGGGGAAAACAGAGAGCGGGGGGGTGGGAGGGTGGGGGTGGGTTGAACCCTCTGGGGGGCTGCGGAGGAGCTTGTTACCACAGGTTATGCTAAATATGATGCCCACAAGCCTTCCTCATTTCTGATGACAACACCGAAACATCATCTGAAGCCAGTAATGTTGGAGTGAACACAAAGACGAGTGGAACCCAGACTGGACCCGACCCTGGATGACCACAGTCCTGCAGTCACAGCTGGATCCTCTGGCAGAGCCGGCCTCCAGCTTGGCCTGGAGGTTCTCTGATTAACTTTGTCTGGAAGTCCATCGGAACCCAGCTGTGACAAAGCTCCGGGGGACTGCAAAGCTGTGGTGGTTCACGGGGATGCCTGGTTGGTGCAGGCTGCCTGCTGCTCTGCCAGACTTCTTCCCTGAACCCTTCCAGACCAGCCCAGAACCAATCCCAGTGGTCTCGTCGCACAGTTTACAGCACAGCAAGACATATTATCTGTAAATGATTAATGGTGTGTTGGGTCTTTAGCCACAATTCAGAAGTCAGCGCAAAGATGCTAAAACCGCGGCAAGCGCATCGTCGCGGTGAGCCTCAAAGATCACACTCCTAATCTAGCTCTGTTGCTGCTGCAAAGTTGGACATTTTAACAGGGCAGCAGAGACTGACTCAGCGTTGGATCCAGACCCTAAGGGTCAGTAGAAGAACTGCAGTCTGTACTACTTTCTGGATTGGATCAGACCAGGGGTGTCGGGATCCAGTCCTCGAGGGCTGCAATCCTGCATGTTTCAGATGTGTCCCTGCTTCAGCACACCGTGATAAAAGTAGCTGTGTCATCAACAGAGTTGTCCAGACCTTGATGACAAGCTGGTGACGACCATTAATTTGAATCAGGTGTGTTGATACAAGGAGACATCTAAAACATGCAGGACACCGGCCCTCGAGGACTGGAGTTTGACACCCCTGGATCAGACTATCACACTAAATCAGTGCTTCCCAACCCTGGTCCTCGAGGCCCACTGTCCTGCATGTTTTAGATGTTACCCTGCTTCAGCACACCTGCTTCTAATGAATGGTCCTAATTAGCTTGTCATCAAGGCCTGCACAATTCTGTTGATGACACAGCTACTTGTATCACGGTGTGCTGAAGCAGGGAAACATCTAAAACATGCAGGACAGTGGGCCTCGAGGACCAGGGTTGGGAAACACTGCACTAAATGAAGGCCGTTGGATTCTACCAGCAGCTGGGTCTTGCAGTCCACACACCTTCTTGGACATTTCCAGGTTGACTTACCGATGGTGAGCCAACGAGGCACCACCGGTACCCACATTCCACCGGGACAGGTTGTGCTGTCTGAAACGAGGACGGCTGGACGGCTTTGACCAGAATAAATGTCCACTGACAGGAGTCAGCATAATAGCTTAGAATGAGCAGAGCTAAAAGAACTCAGGTGGTTGTGTTCCAGCCAACTTGTTCCTTCTACCCGACTGTTGGGCAGTCAGGTCTATGCTGGGGGGCCATGTGAATATATGAATATATGAACTATGTGGGTTCCATCATGGTGCTGGAACTCTGGACCAGTTCTGTGGGGGTGGAGTGCAGACAATGTTGTCCTGTTAGCTTCATCAAGCCGTGATCTTCAGCTTTCCTTGGACTGAAGAGTTAAAATATCTCTGGTTGCAGCAGGAGATTGACAGGTGGACCAGTACAGCGTCCTCTGCTGCTAATTTAGCTCTGTTCACTGGTGGATCTACGTTCCTCGTCTCACCTGTGGAACTGTGGGTAGTGACTGAAGTGAACCTGATGGATGAATCAAGTGGCTAAAAAGGCGGGACCATATTACACCTGTGCTTGTAGCTCTTCATTGGCTCCCCGTCCGTTATAGGATCAATTTTAAAACTCTTTTATTTGTTTTTAAATCTTTACATGGTCTTGCACCGTCTTATATCTCAGGTCTTTTAAATGTCCATAGACCTTCTCGGGCTCTCAGGTCAGCTGACCAACTCCGCCTAACAGTTCCCCCCTCCAGGCTAAAGAGCACAAGCTCTGGACCGAGCTGCCGCTACACATATGCCTGGCTCCTTCTATAGCTGTTTTTAAATCTCATCTTAAAACTCATTTTTACTCACTAGCTTTTAACTTTGATGTGATCGACCATGACATTTTAATTTCTAAACTCATTAGTTATGGTTTTAATGTTTCTGCAATTCAATGGTTTAAGAGCTATTTGTCTGAAAGGTCACAAAGAGTTTATTTTAACGGTGCCTTATCGGATAGTAAGTCATTGGACTGTGGAGTCCCCCAGGGTAGCTGTCTGGGACCTCTTTTATTCTCAATTTTTACGAATGATATGCCATATGTACTCAGAAAGGCTAAGTTGACTATGTATGCTGATGATTCTACACTGTATTATGCAGCCCCCACATACTCTGAGATCAATCAGGTTCTCTCTTGTGAGATCAGCATATTATATGATTGGATCAAAACAAATAAACTGATCCTTAATATATCAAAAACAAAGTGTATACTGTTTGGTTCTAGCTATAGATTATCTGATAATCCTAAAATAAGTATAAAAATAGAAAGTCAAACAATTCAGCAAGTAAAAAGTGTTAAGCTTCTTGGACTTTGGCTTGATAGTACATTGTCTTGGTCTGATCACATCAATAAAGTTGTTGCCAAAATGGGCAGAGCTGTTGCCGTAACACGCAAATGTACACCGTTTCTAAAAACACAGTTGTTTTGCAAAGTTGTTTGTTCATTGGTTTTGTGTCATTTGGATTACTGTTCAGTTGTTTGGTCTGCTGCATCGAGCAGTCTTCTAAAGAAACTACAAATGGCACAAAACAAGGCTGCAAGACTGGTTCTTGGTTGTTCATTGAGAACAAGTGTTTTAGAAATGCATGAACGTCTCTCCTGACTGAGGGTTGAGGATAGGCTAACTGCTAGTGTGCTTACATATTTCCATAGCATCATTAACACTCAAATTCCTACATTTCTTTATAATAAAATAACTTACTGTTCAGACACTCATTCATACAATACTCGGAGGGCAAATAGTGGTCAGATAACATTACCCTTACCGAGGTCTGAATCTATGAGGAGGACAGTGTTTTACAGATCAGTTACACATTGGAACAGTCTTCCAGGTGAAATCCGTGACATTAAAAGAAAGGTTAGTTTTAAACAGAAACTAAGAATGTATTTATTGACATCACTTTAGTTTACATGATATGTATGATGTTGTTTCTTGTTTTTATTTGTGATTTGTTATTTGTGATTCTATTTAGAATTGTATTTCTATGAATTGACTCTGTAATGTTTGAGTTTGTATGTTAACGTTTGGACCCCAGGAAGACTAGCTGTCGTTTTGGCGTCAGCTAATGGGGATCCTTTTTAATAAACAAATAAACAAATAACTCGCCATGATTGTTTTATATTATTTATGTGTTTTATGTTTTACATTGTCCTGTTTTCTTTTTCTTTTTCTTTCACCTTTCCAGCAGTTTGGTCAGCTGTTGTTGTTTTTAAAGTGCTATATATATAAACTTGAACTTGAACTTGAAAATGAGTTTCCTATGCAGGATGGCTGGACGGAGTAGTTCAGTCATCCAGGAGAGACTCGGAGTCGCTGCTCCTCCACATCCAGAGGAGACAGCTCCGGTGGTTCGTCTTGTTAGGGTGTCTTCTGGATGTCTCCCTTGTGGGGGGGGGGGATCTCGGGCATGCCCCCAAGACAGACCCAGCACACGCTGGAGCCATTATACCTCTTAGCTGACCTGGGAACACCTCAACGTTCCCATGGAGGGACTGGAGATGACTGGGAAGAGGGAGGTCTGGATCTCCCGCCTTAGGCTGCTGCCCCCGCAGCCCCAGTTTATGGGAGGATGACTGGACGGATGGCGTTGGGAGCAGAGCTCCCACCAATGAGCATCAAACATGACTCTGGTCTGTCTCTGAGTCTTGGGTTTTTCATGGGAATCTGGGTTCTGGTGGAGAAACACCAAAAATGAGACTAGGGTTGCCACCCGTCCCGTAAAATACGGAATTGTCCTTTATTTGAGAAAAAAATGTTGCGTCCCGTATTGAACTAATACGGGACGCGATTTGTACCGTATTTTCATTAACTTTTACACCATATTCTAGTTGAATTATTGAAATAAATTAACTTTTACACCATATTCTAGTTGAATTATTGAAATAAATGAACTTTTACACCATATTCTAGTTGAATTATTGAAATAAATGAACTTTTACACCATATTCTAGTTGAATTATTGAAATAAATTAACTTTTACACCATATTCTAGTTGAATTATTGAAATAAATTCACTTTTACACCATATTCTTCACCTGTAGCTATATTATACATCTTGGCTGATGTGGACATACGTAGCATAGGAGGCTATTTCAGTTGCTAGTATGGTTGGCTGTCTGTACAGTCATGACAGTTCAATGCTATTAAAGCACTTTAAACTTTAAATCAAAGCATTTTGTTTTTTCATATAAAATAAACACATTTTTATGCAGTTTAGAAGTTTTGGGGCTTTTTTTTTGGCTCCTGCGCTGCTGAAATCAGGGCGTCCCTTATTTCTATTTCTGAAAGGTGGCAACCCTAGATGAGACTGAAATCAGAATTGGACTGTTGTTGTTGTTCTTTGGTTGTCCTGTGACTGCTCTGCTCAGCGGTCATCGCTACATGGTTAAGCTCTGTGGAGACTTGAAAGCACTAACAGGCTGGTGTGGGTGGCGTGTCGCCGCTGGTTGCTGGTGATGGTTTTCTGTGGCATTCCCGTCCCTTCCAGCTGCCTTGGTGCTGGAATTGTGTTTTAGTCAGATGGAAACAATCTTAGTAAAGTTTCCTCCTGCTCGTTTCCTTTCTGAACCTGAATACTGCATCAGGAATCGTAATTAAAACCTGCAACGGTCTCGGAGCCATCTGTCACCAGACACAGTCGTGAACTCCAGGCCAGACTGTAGCTAAGTTAGCCACGTGCAAACTGATGGAGGTGGAAGACGTCTTTCTGACGGCTGAGTGAGAAAAACATTGTTTTACAAACATAAAGTTTGTGCGCAAGCGTCATTTACATTTTTCACAAAGCCAGGTGGTTGTTGTTTGGCTTCTTGGCTTTCTTCCAGACACGGTTCCCTCTAACTCATGACAGGAGCAGCTAACCACACCTACAACAGCTCCTCTGCATGTCTTTCAATAATTAAACGGTTAAAAAAAACCCTTCCTGGAAGTCAACCTCTTCTTCTGACATTTTTGGCATAAAGTATTCTAGAAATGTTGGTCATGAGATCATTTACAGATCTGATTAAAGTGCCTGCTGGGAAGCAGTTCTTCTCGCAGAAACGTCCAGTTTTCAGGAAACCAGCAGGATGTCAGAGCAGCATCAGGAAGAAAATCCCCCAAACTAATCAACCAAAAGCTGCAGAGAGCCATGCATCCTCCTGCATGTAAACACCACAATCAGGCCACAAATCTGCAATGACGAGAAGTCCACTAATCAGGCTTTAAGTCTTTATTGTCCATGAACTAAATCCAAGGACCCCCACCAATGACTTGGCTCAGATGGATGTTTAGTGGCCTAATGATGGAGTAATTAATCCGTCTACAGGATTTGTTTCTCCGCTGCTGATTGGAGTCCTCGTGTTTATGCTGTTTTAATTCCACGACTTCTGTAAACACTAAAGAACCCGCAGAGCTTCTGTCCCGCCCACCGGACCTGGGAGCGGCAGCCAGGCGCTGCTGACCGGGCCTCGAGCAGCTGATCATCATCAGCACTGCAGACCTCCAGAGAAGCAGATGTTTTGTCAGTTTGAAGGCCCAGAGCATTCAGCTCTTTGTTAACACAAGGCCAAGAAGAAAAGACATAAGCAAACGGTCTTAGAGATGCAATTAGTGCTGCATATTTGTCTGGAAAAGGTTGTTAACGCATCTTAAAACTATATGGTTTTTCAGGTTCTATGTTAGTCACAAGTGGAAAACTTTCAACGCTGTTGCTATGGAAGCAGGACCACAAACCTGCATCTGAACAAACCAGCAGACTTCTGAAATCATGTCCTCTGGACACATGAAACCAACGTGGACACGTCTGGTCTTCATGTGCAGAACCATGTCTGGAGGAAACCAGCAGAACCACCTCAGACCCACTGTCAAGCACGGTGGTGGAGGGATGATGGTCTGGGGTTGCTTTGCAGCTACAGGACCTGGACTTTCAGGTCCACGTAGAAGCATACCATCGAAAAACCAAGGAGAAACACCAAAACAAGCAGGACACAAAAAAAGATTTAAATATATTTGTAAACCAGCGAGGAGAGAGAACACGGTGACACGGTGGTCTGGTGACACGCTCGCCCGGACATCATTCTTCTCCTCTGCAGCATTGCCGTCTTCATACTTTCTTCTCTTACCGTGCTGCAGAAATCTTCATCCGAATTCATTTCAAACCTCCTCCTCATCACCTAAACGCCATGAATACCATTGCCCATCCCATCTCTGGTGTCTGCTAGGTGAGACGCCCCAACATCTCCTATCCGCTGACTCCAATCTCCTGACACCAGTTCAAACATGGCCATCGTCTATAACAGTCGCGGTACTTCATTTGACCTCTTCCAGCTTGGTAATATTGTTAACATCAGGACCGTCCTGTCTCAGACGGACAGAAGCACTGATCTGTGCTCTCGTTACTTCAAGACTGGACTATTGTAGTTCTTTATTATCGGGTTGTCTTAAAAACTGTAGAAAACTGTAAGAACCTCCAGCTCATCCAAAATGCTGCAGCCAGGGTTTTGACGAGAACCAGCGCCAGAGATCATGTTTCTCCAGTTTCATCTTCATCGTCTACCTGTAAACCCAGAATAGAAGTTAAACTTCTTTGCCTCACATGTTAAGATCTTAATGACCAACCTCCATCATGTCCCATAGTTCCAGGTTCTCCAAGCAAAATTCTTGTTTATCAGACAGCAGGTTTACTTGTGGTTCCTAGAGGTTCTAACAGTGGGATGGGAGGCAGAACCTTCAGGTATCAGGTTCCGCTCTTCTGGAACCAGCTGTTGGTTTGTGTTCGGGAAGCAGACAGCCTCTCTCTTTAAGATTAAGCTTAAACCTTTTTGATAAAGTTTATCATTGGAATGGATTAGGTGACCTGAAACATCCCTTACTGATGCCGCTATAGACCTGGACTGCTGGGGGACCTCCCATGATGCACCTCTCCTCTCTTCAACTCTATTAATGACTCTATCGTTGTTGTCATGAAACTGTGTTCCTTCTTCCCAGTAGGGATGCAAATTATCGATTATTTCATTAATTGACAGTTGATAACCTTATCGATCGATCATCGATTAGTTGATAAGCAGCGTTTTTCCCCCATCTGAGATACAAACATAATTTTTTTGCTTATATAAAATACAAAGGACATTTTAATGTATTCCTTAATCAAATATTTATTTGATACAAAAGTAACAAAAAGACATTTTTGTACCACAAGGAATATAATATAAAGTGCACTTTAAGGCTATTAGTAGTAGCAGCAGCCATAATAGTGTCATTTGTGTCAAGCAAATTTTAAGTTCTAGTTACGTTTTAAGTTAGAGTTTTGGCAGTGTTCAAAATAAAATGATGAGACCTGCTGTATTGGAGCACATTTTCTTTTAGTTAAAACTGTAGCGGGGACAGATGTTTAGAGAAACCTATGTATGTACCGGGTGAAGGCTGATTTATGGTTCCACGTTACAACAACGCAGAGCCGCGGAACCATAATTCAGGCTTTAGGGGAGCATATCGGAGAACAACCAGAAGAATATAGAGTGGATTCAAAATAAAAGTTAAGCACTGAGCTACATGTGTCTCCCGTCTGGGCCATTGCAGACTCATTGCCTGAGCAAGATGTTACTAAAACCAAACATATCCGCCGTCTCTTTCTTCTAACTTTATGTGCGCGGCGCACCGCGTTGTGTCGCATTAAATGTGGTCCGGGCGTAATACCAGCTGGTGAAATTAAACGAAAAAAAAAAAAAAAAATAGATTAATTGTAATCGTTAATTTTAATCGGGTAATTTCATAATGGCAATTAATCGAAAATCGATTAATTATTAACATCCCTACTTCCCAGCAGGTGTTCCTGGTCAGTGGTTCCTGTTTTCTCCTCTTTTCTGTCCTCTCCACCAACTGTTCCAGGTGGATGCTGGTCCTTCCTGAGTCTGGTTCTGTCAGAGGTTTCTTCTTGTTACAGGGGAGTTTTTCTGTCCACAGTCGCTTGGTGCTGGATCAGGATGGCGACCAAGACACGTTTGGATTCAGTGTGTTGGTTTCTTTGGTGAAGCAATAATAATCAGTGTTATTTTATTGGCTTTGTATTAATTAATTAATTTGGAGCGAGTTGAACTGTGTTGTTGGACAACCTGGAGATGATCGGGCTCTACATGAATAAAGCTGAATTGAGTTACTTATTCCTACTTGTGTTCTTTTCTCTTGCTGTATTGTAAAATGTTATTGATACTCTAGTTATCTGATGCGTCTTAATAATAACAATTACATTAGATCAGATTTCCTTTATTAGTCGAGTAATGGGGGATTTTACATCATTACATCACCAAAAGACAAAATATAATAATTATTATTAATAACAATAACAAATAAGAATAATAACAGGAAATAATAATATTAAAATAATTAATATGAATCATAATGATGAACATCATACAAATAATTATTTTTAATACAAATAATAATTATTTATAAGAATAATTATTAATAATAAAAACAATTATTGTTGTTATTATTGTTATTAATAATAATAACACTCATAACAATAATTAACAACAACAATAAAAATAGTGATTCTTCTTCTTATTATTATTACAATATGTTGCTTTATATAATTTTACCAGTTGAGGTCCATAAAATTCCTCCCAGACCAACCCAGAACTGGTATCAGTGGTCATTTAGGACGGTTAACCGCACAAGACATGTAATCTTTAAAATAAGAATCAATCTGATCTATTTAGCTCTGAATGTATATATGGACAACGCTGCTCTTGATTGGCTGTCACAGACTCCTTACAAGTGTAACATTAAAAAAGGCATCACAGTCTGTTTCAAAGCACAAACTGAAGACGGGCATTCCTCATGTGGAACAAAAAGATGTGAACAAGCCGTCCAGGTTCTGGGTGGTTTACAACGCCACAGAGTGTTTCTCTGTTAAAACTTGCCTCAGGAATGTGGTCTTGTTTTTCGGTCCCTGTGAGGTCTTATGTATGCATTCCACGGAGGAATCCCAGGAACGGCAACGTGGCAGCACGCTGCGCGGTACCGGCCAGGTGACAGCGCCGCTCGAGCACTGACAAACCCTCGCCGGGGCTCCTGAAGCCTCAGTAATATCTCATAGTAATGAGAGAATAGTTTTTTATTACTTTTTTCACATCTCAAAAGTTTGCATACACAAGTTTGTGTATTGTATGTTTTAACCACTTGGGTGACTGTTACCGAGCCCACCAAGTTAACGAGAGTAAAGACGGGACAGGTGGTCCAAGTTCAGCAGATTTAAAACATGTTCTGCATGCAGGCGGGTCAGAACGTGCTCCGGAGCCCCGATGCAAATGTGACCCAGAGAACAGAGAGCATGGCGAGTTCAACAGAACAAGAATGATGAGGACGAAGCGCTAAACGTTTATCGTGACAGGTCAGTGCAGCTGTGTGAGACGCTGAGCCACAACGCTCAGAGACCAAACATGAGTCTGACCAGGCTCAGATGGACAGGCAAGGCGACGATCATTCCACCACTCACGCTCTCCGTCGGGGTTTAAACCGTCGAGCTTCTCTTACGTGTTGAATAATCACATTTAGCTGGCTTCTTTTAACCTTGAACAACTTCCCAACTGATGTGGAGGTTTATTTGGGGTCGTGTTTGCCTGATCTTCACAAACATCCCTTAGTGCCCTTCAGCCCTCTGGAAGCTGGACCCAAATGACGCTCCAATGATGTCAGACAATCAGAAGCGTCTCCCAAGCTGTCTAAGGTCATAAGATTATACTCTGATTTCTTATGAACAAAACAACATTTAGGACTCAGGACTGAGCTAGAACAGGGGTCGGCAACCCAAAATGTTGAAAGAGCCATATTGGACCAAAAACACAAAAAACGAATATGTCTGGAGCCACAATGAATGAAAAATGAAAAGTCTTGTATCAGCCTTAGAATGAAGACAACACATGCTGCATTTTTCTATATTAGTTATAACTTGGGGAATATTTTTATTTCATTATGCACTTTGAGAAAAAAGGCGAAATGTCAAGATTAATTTTGAAGTAGAATCTTGAGAAAAAAGTCGAAATGTCAAGAAAAAACTCGAAATGTTGAGAAAAAAGTCAAAATTTTGGGAAAAAAGTCGAAATGTCAAGAAAAAAGTCAAAATGTTGAGAAAAAAGCTGGAATGTCGAGAATAAAGTCGAAATGTCGAGAAAAAAGTCAAAATGTTGAGAAAAAAGCTGGAATGTCAAGAAAAAAGTCAAAATGTTGAGAAAAAAGCTGGAATGTCGAGAAAAAAGTCGAAATGTCGAGAAAAAAGTCAAAATTTCGAGAAAAAAGTTAAAAAGTCGAAATGTCGAGATTAAAAAGAAGAAAGAAAAAAGAGAAATAAAGGAAAAAAAGAAGAAAAAAGGAAAAAAAGAAAAAAAAAGAAAAAATGAAGAAAAAAAGGAAAAAAAAAAAGGTCAAACATTTTTAAAAAAGCTCCAGGAGCCACTAGGGCGGCGCTAAAGAGCCGCATGCGGCTCTAGAGCCGCGGGTTGCCGACCCCTGAGCTAGAACAAGGTTTCCTGAGCTTTCCTTTCAGACGTGGAGGAGAAGGCGTGTCTTTTATGTTCGGTCATCTGTTGTCCTGTAGCACGTCGACACCAGCGGAGAGCGCCGTTGCTGTAATGTAAACAGGATCGTATTACTGCAGCTCCTACAGAGCAGCCTATGTTTGGAGGAACGTGAACCTGATCTGTTTGATCTCTGACACGAGTTTTTAATGGCAGCGGTTCGCTGCCGGAGTATCGCTCCACCGCTACCACGCAACGATCCCACGGCAACCGGTATCAAGCTGCCACAGGTGTTTTCTCCACCAGCTTCCCCACACTGAAGGGCACTGGGGGGCACGGACACCTTAGCTGCTATTCAACCATCACAGAGCTCCGGCGGGCCGGCAGAGCCTGATTCCCCCCCCTCCACACAGGGCCGCTCGCCGCCCCGTGGCCGACAATGGCCACCACTATCACTGCCGGGCTACACAAATCAGGGCGGGACCTGCCAACTGATCATAAACAGTTTGTCACTTTGACACTGGCCTTTATGGAGACCATAAAAAAGCTCTTTCTGTGGGTCACGCCCGCTTCCTGGTGTCATGGGCCACCTGCGCCGGATGACACAAGTCAGAAGTGTCAAATACGTGGAAAGGAAGACGAAGTGTCTCTTTTCTAAACAGGTGTTTAAAAAATTGATTCAACTGCGCAAAATCCCGGTGAATGAAAACTACTGGACGTCATCCAACCTCTGAGGTCGACCTTTAACCTCCTATGACTTCTCCGCCGCTCTGTGGAATTGTATGATGCAATTCACCACATTATACCGTGTTGCCATCTGGACAAATGTTCAGTATGTGACTGTGCCAACAGATCGTCTCAGCTGGCTCCTTCGACTGAACCACCTTCCAGCCTGGTGCCTTTTAGTCGGGCTAACTGAGCCCCAGGCTGGGTAGTTAGCCGAACGCCAGCCTGTTGAGGGTCCTGGCGAAGTTCGATTGAAGCTCCAGGTGACCTCCATTCAGCTTCAGCAGTGTTCGTTTCAAAATGTGCTTTAGGAAGCGACGGAAGAATGAGGACTGACTGACTAACTGACTCGCTAAACCACCTTAAACAGGTTCGCTAAACGACCTTAAACATGTTTGTTAAACTGGCTTTTTTTAAAGGAACTTTAATCTTTATCTTCATTCACTTCTCAGAAGTTGGAGTTGAAATTTTGTGATGACGCGTCAACACCACAATGTGATTGGGGTTGGGCTGTGATTGGTCCGCTTGCAGCATCATTTCCCATCATTTCCATAATTTCCAGCACTTTTGCATGTTGTCCCTTCTGCTAGACTCCTAGCTCCTCCATCCTAGCTCCTTTTGCCTAGCTCCTCCATTCTTGCTCCTCCAGTCTAGTCTTAATTAGACATGCATTTGTGGCTTCAAGTCATTTTATCTGATGCGGTACATAAATTTCCTCAACAATGGTCATGGATGTGAAATCTAATAATGGAGACCGAAACAGTGTTTGTACCAGACTGTAATTATGTTCATTTCTCAGCAGAGGAACTGTAGTTTTTTTTTTAAATGTCCAGATTAGCTTCAACCCAGGAGCTGGGAGGTGAATGTTCTTTTTTTGGTTGGGGTGTCGTTGGAGCGCCTCCCGTGGGACAAAGTTGTGTTGACGGACCGTCCCCTCTCATTAACACAGTTACAGGAGCGCTTTCATCAATAAAGTGACGTAAAAACGCTGTCTTTGATGCGTTTGGCTGGTACATGACTTCTGAAATGGTTTAAAATATCAGCAGATAGTGGAACATAAGACTGCTGCTGAAGACGTGTATGTGGCTGCGTCTGCAAACACAACAAATCCTGTTCTTTTAACGTTGTGGATATAGATGAAGAAGGGATGAAAGTATGTCAGGTATTGTGCAGCAGATGTGTGCAGGACAAAGGCAGGACAAAGTGGCAATCTGATCTTCTGGAATCACATTATGTTCAAGCCTTTGTTGAGTACAAAGTGCTGCCTGAGCGCTATCTGCTGCATCTAGTCTTTAATGACTTATTCAGAACATGTGGTGACGTGTTTTTCATCAAGGAGATGTGTTTAATTTCCAGTCTGGATAATCCTAAGTACCTCCATGATTCAACATGATCCACTTTTAGCAGCAGTAATTTGAAATTTCCAGTCTCACATGACTGGAGCAACTGTAGTCCATTCTCACCATTTTCCGAATAATTAGGGGTGGGGTTTTTGAGTGACAGCTACTGTGCAGTGTGTGGTTGAGAGGCTAGCTGTCATCACTTTAGCTACTTCTGATCCCTTAATGGAGATCAAACAAACCATAATCAGTCCCGTTTTAGAAATAATATGTTTGTTGTGTTGCTAATTTTAGTAACAGGCCACTGCAAATGATTCTGGGTTGTTCTGGAAGGATCTGGGACAGAAGAAAGCCAAGAAGCCGGTAGAAGTAACTTGGGTCCTGGACAAAGACTGCTACCAACAGCTAGCTCGCTAACGTGGCCCAGCCTGCACTGGGACGCAAACTTTGCAAGGTCTGATCTCCACCAGAGCTCCACCATAGCACCACCTAAAACACCACCAGAGCTCCACCATTGCTTCACCATCGCTTCACCAGAGCACCACCTAAAACACCACCATTGCTCCACCAGAGCTCCACCAGAGCACCACCAGAGCACCACCAGAGCACCACCTAAACACCACCTAAACACCACCATAGCTCCATCAGAGCACCAACAGGGCACCACCTAAACACCATCCAAACAACACCTAAACATCACCATAGCTCCACCAGGGCACCACCAGAGCACCACCTAAATACCACCTAAACACCACCATAGCTCCATCAGGGCACCACCAGAGCACCACCTAAACACCACCATAGCTCCATCAGAGCACCAACAGGGCACCACCTAAACACCACCTAAACACCACCTAAACACCACCATAGCTCCATCAGAGCACCAACAGGGCACCACCTAAACACCACCTAAACACCACCTAAACACCACCATAGCTCCATCAGGGCACCACCAGAGCACCACCTAAACACTACCTAAACACCACCAGAGCACCACCATATCCCCACCAGAGCACCACCTAAACACCACCTAAACACCACCATAGCTCCATCAGGGCACCACCAGAGCACCACCTACACACCACCTAAACATCACCTAAACACCACCAGAGCACCACCATATCCCCACCAGAGCACCACATAAACACCACCTAAACAACATCAGAGCACCACCTAAACACCACCTAAACACCACCAGAGCACCACCATATCCCCACCAGAGCACCACATAAACACCACCTAAACAACATCAGAGCACCACCTAAACACCACCTAAACAACATCAGAGCACCACCTAAACACCACCTAAACAACATCAGAGCACCACATAAACACCACCTAAACAACATCAGAGCACCACCTAAACACCACCTAAACAACATCAGAGCACCACCTAAACACCACCTAAATACCACCAGAGCACCACCATATCCCCACCAGAGCACCACATAAACACCACCTAAACAACATCAGAGCACCACCTAAACACCACCTAAATACCACCAGAGCACCACCATATCCCCACCAGAGCACCACATAAACACCACCTAAACAACATCAGAGCACCACCTAAACACCACCTAAATACCACCAGAGCACCACCATATCCCCACCAGAGCACCACCTAAACAACATCAGAGCACCACCTAAACACCACCTAAACAACATCAGAGCACCACCTAAACACTACCTAAACACCACCATATCCCCACCAGAGCACCACCTAAACACCACCTAAACAACATCTAAACACCACCATAGCTCCACCAGAGCACCACCAGGGCACCATCAGAGCACCACCTAAACACCACCTAAACAACATCAGAGCACCACCTAAAGACCACCTAAACACCACCAGAGCACCACCAGGGCACCACCAGAGCACCACCAGGGCACCATCAGAGCACCACCTAAACACCACCTAAACACCACCTAAACACCACCAGGGCACCACCAGAGCACCATGAGAGCACCATCAGAGCTCTGCTGGGTCCTGTGGTCTGACTAGGCCTGCCAAGACTCCCAGTGGTTGGTGATACAGATGTACATGTCGGCAGCAGCCAGCAGCATTATTAACACATCAGCTTGTGATCGGCAGAATTTGGCCTGGAGTCTTGGTTTTTTAAATCTTTTGGAAAGTAGTGCTTCATACTGCCAGATTATTCCCCTAAATAAAGACGGGCATTGCCTCATACCAGGACCCAGAACGATCAGCTGATCTTTATTGTGCCAACCTCAGCTCATTACTGTACTAAGAATAAATTAGTCCAGAGGTTCGTAACGTGTCTGGCTGAATCATGAGCCTGTAAAAAATAAATGTTCATTTCTACTGTTGCAGTAAAACCATGAGGTGATTTATGAGACCAAAGTAAAAGCGCCAGTCTTCTGGTCTGGGCAGCCTTAAAATGAACTGGTTTTGGACGCGAGCCACAGAGACTCACGAGAGCCCATAAAGCATCTTCTAAAACCGCCTTCACTGTACACATTCAGCACTTTTGTCTCTCACGAGTGGAAACCGTGCTCTCGGAGCCGCCGGAGGCCATGAATGCCTCATATGTTGGTGTCCCCCGTGGCAGCGCAGTAAAAGTTCCAGCGCTTTTCCATCTGTGATTGCTGGGTAATACAAACGTTTCATGTCTCATCGCGTCTCGGCTGGGGCTGCAGCCGGCGGTCACTGGGCTCGTCTGTGACGCTGGTTGTTCCAGGACCGCGGGGCTTTCAGAAGAAAGCGGTCTCCAGGGCAACAATCACGGGCGTCAACAAGGTCAGAAACACCCGTTTAAACAGGGTTTCTGAGCTCATCTGATCATAATGGGTGAGGTGATGAAAATAACAAAGTTTTACACCATGCCGTTATTCATTTACCAAAAATTAACCTGAACAAAAACCTGAGCAAAAAAAAAAATATAAAAAAAAATGTGAGGACAATCCTAAGTACCCCTGGTCTACTTAGATAGGATTTATGAGTAATATTCATCAGTCACTGATGAACAGATCATCGGCAGGTTTTCTATGAAGCAGATGTTTTGTCGCTTTGCTGGTCTGGAGTGTTCAGTGTTAGTTCTGCACATACCCCACAGCTTTCTGCAGAGCAGTTCGGAAGCTTGTTTTTCTGGACTGTGGTCGATGCCATAGTGGAGGAGCTGATCTTGTCTAACCCTGATAGACAACCACCTCAGTACGGGTGACCATCACGTGACGGGGCGGCACAGGGTGTTGGCAGACCTGGGCGTTTCCAGAGAAGAAGAAGAGTTTCCCTGTCAACATGGCTGTCGGACAATCACGGAGAGACTCAGAGGAAATTTTACAGCCATGGGGATGCTTTACTTGTGGGAAGGAAAAACGAGCATTGGTGGAGTTTGTTGTGGCTGCAAGGCGGCGGTCTGAAGACCTGGACGACTGTGATGAAGCCAGACCACAAGAGGCAAACGTCGTGAGCGCCCCGGTGCTGAAACAGCTGGCAGCGGTAGTTGGACTCCAGCTGGTCGGCAGCCCGGACCCAGGTCACCCAACCCCCATCTATCCAAATATGGGCAAGGGATCTGACTGAACAAGACTGGAACACCTCACCTTATTTACCCCTAGTTATCCATTATTTCCTCCCAGCGCAACAGTCACTCGTTGCGTCCGAAATGCCATACTAAACATTATATACTCAAAAATTATACTTAAGTTCGGCAAACTTTGAGTAAATATCAGTAGTATGCATTAATTCGGACGTACTACTCAGAGCCACACGGCACTTCCTGCTGTTGGGAGGGGGAGTTGTTACCATGGTAACAACTCCTGTCACAGCAGCAGCACCGCTCCGCTCTTTCCCGTTTATCCTGGCCGAATATTATAATATTATTATACTTAATATTATACTTATGACATATACGTATCACTTAGCAACCAAACACCACTGCATTGCATTGTGGGAAGTTTCTGCTTAGCTAGTGTCCATCAATCCATACTAATACATTTATCCGGAATGAGTATGGATAGCGCATACTAGTGAGTACGTACTAATGTTTCGGACGCACTAAAAAATCTCAGATACTGTTTTTGCATACTCATTAGGGTAGAAGTATGGAATTTCGGACGCAGTGACTGTTTTTATTGTGAAGGTTGGAAACCTTTTATTGTGAAGGTTGGAGACTTCCTGGTCATCAGTAACCTGGAGCGCTCTGTTGACTGGCGGCTGCAAAGAGCAAAGCAGATCACGACACAGTAAAAAGCTATGGAGCTGAAACAGGGAAACTAAATAAAGAAAAGAAGTGGTTATAAAAGAGGAAACGGTTTTTCCATGTTGACACGAACCCCCCCACCCTGACCCCCACCCACACCCCTCCAGAGGTCCTCTTCAGTCATGGATCATAGCACAAAGGCCATGTGAAGCCTCTAAAATGCAATTACAAACTAATTACAGATTACCCCTCCCCCCAGCCCTCCCCATCTTCCCATAATCCCTCTTCAATCCCCCCCACAGCTACAGTAACGCCTCCAATTATACGTCCCCCCTCACAGCAACTCTGTTTGTACGATCACGTGTAAAAGTTCAGACCTTCAGATCCCACGTCTGTGATAAATGTGCTGAACCGTGGGCCCTGAATGGGCTCTGGGTTCATGTGAACTGCTCACGGTTCTGCTCAGGTACCTGGCTGATGAGCGGCTGTGTCTTCTCTTGGGCCGGTCTCACCAGCGAACCCAAGCTGGCAGTTCAACAAGGTCTTTGTGCTGTAAGCACCTGGATCTCACCTGGAACCAATACAGAACCAGGGGACAGTCTGAGATGGGCCCATTTTTCTCATCTCATTTATTTCCCAACACCATGTGTGGAGAAGGCTAAACCGAGCACCGAAACTTCATGTCACGCATGGCAGGCCAATGGTTTAGGGCAGTGGTCCCCAACCCCTTGGGCATCGGGCCATGGGTCATCTGGTACCGGGCCGCACAGAGAGAAAAAATTATTTCTGTAGCATCCCCTGATGATAGATGACTCTCAAACTGATGGTTCACAATGTTTTTATTCCTTGGATGTAAATACACTGCAAACACACCGTAAGAGCTACATGTATGTGTAAAATTAAATAGAGTTAGTCTTTCTACATTCATATAAGTTTCATTTAATTTAAATACAGACCGACGCAGCTGCTCGCTCGGTCGGTAATAACAGCTACACAGGCAGATTTATGGTTCCGTGTTACACCTACGCAGGGCCTACGGCGTAGGGTGCGCGGCGACGCCGTAGACTACGCCGTCGATTTAACGCGGAACCATAAATCAGGCCTACCGCTAACCACAATACATGAATAACCATGACAGCCAAACTCAATATGTACATAAATACGGCATAACAATTGCAAAGAAAACAAATCCTTATCAGAAGGTGCTTTTTGTGTCAGTTGGGCACCACTTTAGCGTTCCTGACACTAGTTCAGTCTTGCAGACAAACTTTCTACTGCCGTTAAACTTTTACCGTAAGTCTGAAGCGCCGGATGTTTACAAGGTCTCAGTGAGACGCCTTCAAAATAAAAGCACTAAATATCGGTCTCCTTAATAAATAAAATAAAAGCCTGGCTTTAAATAACGTTAATGAGACAAAAAAACATAAAAACACATTTATAGAAATACTCATATTAAAGGTAATTTACAATTTCCATTATTTTATTTTATTTTTTTGAAAATTATGTTTTATTATTATTCATTATTATTATTACTATGGAGAAAATACCACCGCTTTTAATTCCGATCTTGTCATTTTATTTAGTTTTTATCAACTACACCTTTAGATTGGGCCGTGAAAATATTGTCAGACATTACACCGGTCCGTGGTTTTATTTATTTATTTATTTATTTATTTATTTATTTATTTATTTATTTATTTATTTATTTATTTATTTCGTGCATGGTGGTCAATCTACACACCCATGACCGAAAAGGAGCAGGATGAAGACAAGTCTTATTTTACCTGCCTCTTATTAAAGAAAAGGTTGGGGACCACTGGTTTAGGGTTGTCTTCCAGAAACTGGACCCGGGCTGCAGGATTGTGTGATGTTATCGGAGACCAGATAAAAACAACTGGATGCTGTTAAACTCTGGTCAGCCGAGCCGGTGGGCCAGTCCTGGTTGCCATCAGGTCAACCAAGCCTAGCAAGGTAAGCTATGGTTAGCAGCCAGGGCTAGCCTTTGCTCCCAAAAGCTCCCAGACCAAGGCAAGGCAAGTTTATTTATATAGCACAATTCAACACAAGGTAATTCAAAGTGCTTTACATTAACATTAAAAGCGGCAAGACACAATTAAAACATAAATAACAAATAAAATGAAATAAAATGATAAGAAAAGAGGTAAAATAATAAAAAGCACAAGTTGTTAAAAATAAGGGCAGTAGAGTACAGCAAGTAAGTATTTAATTTAGGAGTACACTTCAGTAAACAGTAATGTTTTTAGGCCTGATTTAAAGGAGCTGACAGTTGGAGCAGACCTCAGGTCTACAAGAAATTTGTTCCACAGGTAGGGTTTGCTACCCGTCCCGTAAAATACGGAATTGTCCTTTATTTGAGAAAAAAAACGTTGCGTCCCGTATTGAACTAATACAGGACGCAATTTGTCCCTTATTTTCATTAACCCCCCATACACACGTCTGTCACACACACATCAATACTACATTTAACAATAATGAACAAAATAAAACACAGAAAACATTAAGGCCAGCAAAATCTTTGATTGTGTAAATGAACTTTTACACCATATTCTAGTTGAATTATTGAAATAAATGAACTTTTACACCATGTTCTAGTTGAATTATTGAAATAAATTAACTTTTACACCATGTTCTAGTTGAATTATTGAAATAAATGAACTTTTACACCATATTCTAGTTGAATTATTGAAATAAATTAACTTTTACACCATATTCTAGTTGAATTATTGAAATAAATTAACTTTTACACCATATTCTAGTTGAATTATTGTAATAAATAAACTTATACACCATATTCTAGTTGAATGATTGAAATAAATTAACTTTTACACCATATTCTTCACCTGTAGCTATATTATACATCTTGGCTGATGTGGAAATACACAGCATAGGAGGATATTTCAGTTACTACTTTGTTTTTTTCATATAAAATAAACAGATTTTTATGCAGTTTTGGGGCTTTTTTTTGGCGCCTGTGCTGCTGAAATCGGGGCGTCCCTTATTTCTATTTCTGAAAGGTGGCAACCCTATCCACAGGTGAGAAGCAGAATAACTGAACGCTTGCTTGGTTCGCCAACCCAGAACCGGTCCCAGCAGTCTATTAGTATGGTTGAGCTTACAACAAGAGATATCATCCTCAAAATCGGAATAATTATGGACAGAGGTACGTGGGGTAGTGACAGCAGACGGATGTAAACATATGAAAATGGAGAACAAAGGACTCTCCAGGGCTCTACAGTCCCCCCCTTGAGGGCCGCCGTCCTGCATGTTTCAGATGTGTCCCAGCTCCAGCACACATGACTGAAATGACTGTTGTGACCATTTACAGACTTTATCTTATCTTAAGCATAACACATCCACCAGGGGGCAAACCAGGGGTTTGCATGTGGACCTCGGAAAAGACTTGAGTTGTTAGAATTCAGGATTAGAAGCAGAGTTTCATTATGCACATCGAGTCCATCCAAAGCTCATCCGCCCTCAGTCCCCTGGCATTTAGCTCTTTAACTGACATGAACAAACTGCTCCGCTGCTCGAGATACCGACTCCCACAATAAAGAGTAGAAGTAGGTTGGGGGAGTGGTGGTGTTTGGGGGGGGCTATCTCGGCAGTGGTGACCCCAGCTAACCTCTGTGACCCCTGGGGCCATGTCCCCTTAATCAGCGCTGCCCTCCCCGGTGGTAACAGAATGGTCAAACATTATGTCAAGGGTAATTAAGGTCCAAATGCTCCTGACCCTGATATAATCCCCTTTGAAAAGATCTCCAACCGTTTGCTGTGATTAACAGGGACCATCGCTCTGGGAGGGTCTGCTGCTGCTGCTCTAGCCTTATACAACCCGCTTTTTATCACCACATAAAATTCTCTCTGAGAGCCGCAGAAGATGTTGACAAATCCCAGCAGCGACTCGTCATGAACACGGCCAGCAGAGCGGCCCACAGATCCCGGGTCGTTACCAGCTGACTCAGAGACAGCTTTTCTGTTTGATCCGGACATGTTCTGACAGCGATGGACCGATCAGGGAAGTTGTGGAAAACACATCAGCAAAACAGAGGAAACCAAACAGGATCCCTGCGGAACGCCTCATGCCCACCGTCCAGCTCGGCCGTGTGGGGGGCAGGGATTCATAAAAACAGTTATTTCAAGCTATTGTTGCTAAATGAGGACCTACAAGACATAAAATCATGCAACGACAAAGCATCTTGATGATGTCATGATGTTGTCATACAAAAGAAAAACATGAGTTATGGGACGTGGTAGAATAAAGTTGTAACTGTGACTTGTTAACCAGCAAATTAGAAAATAAAACAACAAAAAACACATTTGTCATACTCGATTAAGAAAAAAAAAGAAAAAAATCGTAATTTAAACATTCACAAATTTCAAGTGAAAACAAGATCAAAAAAAGATGAATTTCAGTTTTTATAAACGTAATCCCAATTTCTGACAAGAGAAGAAGTTTACTTGGGACTTAAAAAACGTTTATATGTCCAGAAAAAGAAAATTCTGTTTATTTCTGACTTAAACACTTTTAAATGTCCAAAAAAAGAAAAAAAAAATTATTTCTGACTTAAAAACGTTTAAATATCTAAGAAAAAAATATGTTTATATCTAATTAAAAAACATTTTAAAGTCCAAGAGAGGACTCAGAATTTTGTAATTTTAAACATCTCAAAAAAAAGAAAAAAGAAAACGTGAGAAATCATTTTAGAAAAACTTTGATTTAAAAGCTTAGTTATGGCTGGGGGGGATGGATCTACAAAGCTATGTTTGCCACTTAAAAATGTTAAATCCTGTAATTACACATATAATATTTCTTTTTTTGGCTTCATTTTTGTCAGATAATTACTGGCCCAGTGATTTTATGTAAAGTCTTCTCTTCACCTCGGTTGAGCTGCTGTGAGCCCTGTACGGGGGGACCGTCCTCGCCGTGTCCAACGGTCATTTTAATGCTCTGGAGGTCACGGATTAGTCTCAAGAGGTCACCTTCACAGACCTCGAATATGAATCCTACAAAGAGGTCCAGGGGGAGGATGATCCCCCCAGCCTTCACCCCCAATCTCTGCACCCAACCCCCCCCCCACACACACACACACACACACACACACACACACACACACACACACACACACACACACACACACACACACACACACACACACACACACGTGTGCGGCGGTAACCATGAGGACAGCAGTCCGGTCTCCATCTCTGGGGGCAGCGTAAGTCATGCAGAACTCACGAGAGCAACATGCTGAGCGTGAGCTCATTGGATTAAACTCGGGGATCGAGCTGGACGCCTCAGGGAGCGCCGCTCCGGTTCCCCCGGCTCATGTGAGCTCATTCACGGCCGACCTAGTCTAAAACGCAGGACTGAGAGACGAATGAGCTTGAACCTGTCCTGCAGCCTCCGCCCAAGCTGTTCTCACGCTCGCTGGTGGGAGTCGAGGAGGACGGGGACGGGGGACTTGGAGACACAGACCACGGACCAGTTTACTTCAAAAACTCTGAAAAACGTTCTGAAAAACTAGTCAAAAGTTAAATTGTTGAAGCTTAAAGATTTACAACTGTGACCTTGAACTCAGAAAAGTTATCTTTATAAACTAAAAATTTAATCTTTACAAATTTGGTTCATTTACTCAGAATTCTGAATTAAAACTTTAAAAATTACTGTCATCCCAGAAATTCTGTCTTAAAATCAGAACTTTTCCCCTCAGAAACTTTGACTTTAAACTCAAAACAGGACTTTAAACTCAGAAACTCCTGGATAGTCGGACAATGTGATTTAAAACATTTTACATTTTACCTTCATAAACTCAGAAACCCGCCAGATTTGACAGAAATTCTAGTTTAAACCTGAATTATTTCACACTGCAAGTCTTAATGCTCAATTCGGATATTTTCCTCAGATCCAATTTTTTTTGTTTGGCTGTTCACATTACCTTTTAAAATGTGTCCTTTATCAGTGTGAACTGACCCGCATTCGCGCAAGAACAATGACAAAGAAGGCAAAGACAAGGGATTGGAACTGTGACAGGGATAAACTGTGTCAAATGTCGACGTAGATTGACGTAAAAGTAACATCAAATCCACACTTGGCTGTTCACACTGCGGCCACATTGAAAAAAATGAGTCCTGATTCAGGACCACTTATGGAATTTTGAGTGTTCACACTACTGCTGAAGAAGTCTGACCGGGTCAATTGACCCCCCAAAAAATCAGATTTGGGCCACTTTTGCCTGCAGTCTGAACAGGCCCTTCCGTCTATGAATACATATTCTGGCATAATGACGATGCGGCGACTCAAGAGTCACTTATTTATATTATTTTTGTCGTTTCATAGTATTTCTGAGTTTATGTTGTTTTTACATTTTTTCGCAGATTTCCACATTTTTATGGTCATATATTCTTGAATTTCTTCGCATCAGTTTGAGAGATTAGGAAGGTGGATTCTTTCTTTTCCCTTTCGACTAACATTTGCATTCAATTCAAAATACTTTTTTAATCCCCGGAAGGAAATGAACTTAATCCGATTACTGCTATACAAGGATAAGTACGTAATGTCCACCAGGGGGCGCCAGCAGCTACCCATGACGCTGTTCATCGCATCAATGGAGTAAAAAACATGTACATTTTCACTTGCATATGTAAAACTGCTTCAACTCATAACTCCAGACTTTCAGAATGTTTATGCCCACATTTGTAAATGTATAAAATCAATTATTTTTTTTTACAGATTTTGAATCTCCGATGTCTCAGAAATGTGCACCTTCATAAATTCTTTTTTATGTCTTTAACTTACAACTTGTTAATGATGAATTTCTTGTTTTTCCACCTGTTTTTCAAAAGTCGAAATTTCTGAAGTCATAAATCATATTAGACTTTTTAAAAGAAATGTACGACTGCAGCGTCGTAAATGTAGATACGACAGAGATTGATACGATAGATGCGATAGATGCGATAGATGCGATAGATACGTCCTTCCTTTCAATGTCCGACTTCCTACGTTTGGATTTGCAGTTTAAGGCAGAATTTTGACTTTTCCATCAATTAATATATTTCTTGTTAATACATTTGCCTTCATAAAATAAAAAATAATAATTTTTTGGTTTTAGTTAAAACGTTACAACTTTCTAACATTTTCTAACATCTAACAGATTTTTTTTTCACTGAATAATGTATAAACTGAAACTTTCCAGCTTATTTTTATTTGAATGTTTTGACAACTTTGCAGTTTCATTAAGTAAAATGTACTTTTCTAAATAAAAATATTTTACTTGAAAAATTTCCTTCAAAACATAACTTTTTAAAATTTCTAAATTCATGAGCGTCAGTGTACGTAGACGATGAATGTTACTTCAGTCAGACCTGTGCAGTAAGTCTGAAGCACTTTAGCTGTTTAAGATCTGTTCAAGCGTTGTTTATCAGGCGTACACGTAAATACTGAGGGATTGTTTCTTATTTCATTTTTAAAAAGTTAAACTGCATAAACTTAAAGTTTTTTTTCATATACATTTCAATTATTCTCTCAAATTTTTTCTCAGAATTTTCTTTTTTTTAATCCTGAATTTCTGACTTTAATCAGAAATCCTGAACCTTATAATGCCAGAATGTATTCCCCCAAAATTAGGAAATGTTATCAGGATATTTAATATTTTTCTCCTTTTCAATTGAGCAACTTTATAAAGTTTTAACTTCTGATTTTTCTTCCTCCAAATTTGTTTTAGATTTTATTTTCCTTTTGCAAGTTTATACTGTCAGACTTTTTAAATTTTGAATTTCCACATTTCATCTTAAAGATTGGAGTTTGATGCTGTTTTATTTCCCCACAAATATGCACATGTATCACAAAGTCTAGTGGGAGTTTTATAAGTTTAAAGTCCGGATTCCTCACGTTTCTGACAGAACTAGACCCGAGGTTCTTGCATTCCAGCGACCTTGACGTGGAGCATCAAGCACGAGCTCCTACTAAACAAGATCAAAGAAACCAGAACAGTAAACAAGATGTACCTGCACCCATGATACTCCAGCACACTGGGGCATTGTCGAGGGGTATTCCACATCACCAAATTAAATTAAAGGATTATGGTCGCAATGATGAGGTGAAATATCAAACGCGTAATAAAGCGTGATAAAATGAGTCGGGTGGGGGCAGATATGGTATAGATGACAGATCAAAGATGACTGTGAATGACATCAGATATGGAGATGCTCACCTCGCTTTGTTGGCCGGCTAAAGAGTTCAGCTCTGTTGCAGCCTTGACGGGACGCTGCTCTGTGATGAATGGGCTGAGGCGCAACCTTTTGAAGTCATAAAACAAAGAGGGGCAGGCCGATGCATGGCTGCGTGCCAGACCTTTAAAGTGGGGAGGGAAGACAAGCACATGATCGCTAACGAGTGACGCCTTTGATCATAGCTCCCAAACAAACGGTCAGATAAAAAGGGTAATCAACACCTCTGGACACAAGTTCAAATTTGCTCCTGCCAGCATGAACAAATTACCCCATTAAAGACCAACATTTGGCATGCATTTGGCTGGGGGGGTGGGGGGGTCAGGACCAGTGGGTGCCAAAGATTGACTAGAAGATGGGTGAGTTGAGTGGCATGCAGGTCTGTATGTACGTGTGTCTGAGCTGTGACTTGTAAAGGTCGTGCTGCTCACCGACACAAAAAGATTCAGTTACCACTGTTGAGAAACCCCTGATGTAATACGGCAACACACATTGATTGAGTAGTGTCGTCACACAATTACATCGTGTTGAGGCCAAAAACAACTGGAAACTGGATATGGATTACTTGAGATTAGCCAACTACATCACATACGGCGCTGCCAGACATAGGGACATACGCTAAAAGTTTTTCCATTGCAATGTTAAATGCAATAAACTGGGCTATCGACTCACCTGAAAAGGCCCCTTGTACCAGGAACCATCCTGCCAAAGGGGTATTCCCAGTCAGCAGAGAACCCCGCCCCCCCCCCCCCCCACCAGGACGTTGCGTTCAGCCCTCTCACATGAACAAATCACTTGAACACAAGTTATTTAAACAAAATCAGCACAGAATAACGGAAAGATGCAAATGGAAATGCTATGCTACCTCAGTAGCATCGATGTTCTTCAAAGCTAAATAGCTGAAAGAAGATCAAGGACCAGAACCTCAGAAGTGGCTCAAAAAGAAAAATGAACAAGAGGGGCATTCAACTGGACTCCTCCGGTGGATACTCTGGCAACTCCAAGGAGGACTTAACGAAAGATTTGATGCCGAAAGATCCTAATTTGATGGCGAGGAGGACATGTAACAAATCCAGAAGCTGTCCCTTTAAAGGGGACCTATTATGGCATTTAATGTATATTTTAAACAGTCCTTGAATGTCTTAAAAACAATCTAAAGCTTGTTTTTTCTACATAAAACAGAAATTCAGCCTGTGGGCCATGTCTCTAGTTTTACCGCTTCTAACCCCATTTTCTGTGAGTGATTCTGATGGGAGGGGAGGCTATGATAATGAGGCTCTGCGCTGATTGGCTGCTTGAATGACGTGTAGCAGGGGAGGGAACAAAGCCTCGCTCCGGCCAGAAGAGCAGCGGCTGCGTAGCAAAGCGTGTCCCATGCGAGGGAGCTTCGGTGACAAAATAAATTCCATTGCTTCATTTTGTATTGGACTGTCCTAACTGTCCGCGAGTTTAACGGTTTCAGTGTGGACAGAGAGCGTCAGATGTCACGCAGCTCGACGCGATAGTCGGACGCTCTCATTCAGTTACACGCTGTAAACGGATCTTAAGCCTGAATTACGGTTCTGCGTTAAATCGACGCGTACCCTACGCCGTACGCTCTGCGTTGGTGTAACGCGGAACCATAAATCAGCCTTTAGTTACCTGAAGAGGGACCGGGTCACCTCGTCTTCACACTAATTCACACAGGAAGATTTAATTGAATTCTAAACAGGTACACCACAGTTATTTACTCCGATCCCTCATCATTTCATTTCTTATGTTACAAGACAAATTAAAGCTGCAAGCAGCGATGAACGGGCCCTCGCACTCACGGCCACTGCCCCAATAAGCATATCAGAAATGACACCACCCACTATGTCAAACCATTCAAAAGTTATAGCAGAAAAAAGGGACAACCAATCAGAAGAAGGGGCGGGGCTAATTCAGGCCAATGAAGGTCAAGGACTCCATACAGAATCTGATGACACCACCCACGACTCTCTATGTCAAACCATTCAAAAGTTATAGCAGAAAATCGGAACAACCAATCAGAAGAAGGGGCGGGACTAATTTTCACCCATTGTGTTCAAGGACTCAATACCGATACCCATGACACCACCCACGACTCTTTATGTCAAACCTTTCAAAAGTTATGGCAGAGAAAAGTATTCTAGGGGGCGCTGTTGAGCCGTTAGGCCACGCCCATTAATGCAAACCATGAAATATCAAATTTATCGCCAGGCCTGGCTTGCATGCAAAATTTGGTGACTTTTTGGAGAACTATCAAATATGGACCAATCAGATGAAGGGGGGCACGCTTTTTGGTGTCTAGCGTCGCCACGGTAACACTTTTGTAAGGTATAACACACCTGGGTGCACGTTACGGTTCGGGCCGTATTAATTGCCGATGGAATGGCATAAATTGCGCCAAAATTACACAATTAATTCAAAATGGCTGACTTCCTGTTCGGTTTCGGCCATGGCGCCAAGAGACTTTTCTTTAAGTTGCGACATGATACAGGTGTGTACCGATTTTCGTGCATGTACGTCAAACCGTATTGTGGGGCTTGAGGCACAAAGTTTTCCGGGGGGCGCTGTTGAGCCATTTTGCCACGCCCATTAATACAAACCATGAAATATCAAATTTATCGCCAGGCCTGCCTTGCATGCAAAATTTGGTGACTTTTGGAGAACTATCAAATATGGACCAATCAGATGAAGGGGGGCGCGCTTTTTGGCGTCTAGCGTCGCCACAGTAACACTTTTGAAAGAGAAAAGTAATGCGCGTAGTCGCAGGATGGAGACGCACATTTTGATGTATAACACATCTGGGTTCACGTTACGGTTCGGGCCGTATTAATTCTCGAAGGAATGGCTCATATTGCTCCAAAATTACGCGATTAATTTAGAATGTTCAAAATGGCCGACTTCCTGTTCGGTTTCGGCGATGGCGCCAAGAGACTTTTCTTTTAGTTGCGACATGATACAGGTGTGTACCGATTTTCGTTCATGTACGTCAAACCGTATTATGGGGCTTGAGGCGCAAAGTTTTTTCTGTCTGAACCAATCAGATGAAGAGTGGGTGCGCTTTTTGGCGTCTAGCGTCGCCACGGTAACGCTTTTGAAAGAGAAAAGTAATGCGTGGTGTCGGAGGATGGAGACGCACAGTTTGATGTATAACACACTTGGGGGCACGTTACGGATCGGGCCGTATTAACTGCCGAAGGAATGACATACATTTCGTCAAAATGACACGACTAATTCAAAATGGCCGACATCCTGTTCGGTTTCGGACATGATGCCAAGAGACTTTTCTTTAAGTTGCGCCATGATACAGGTGTGTAGCGATTTTCATGCATGTACGTCAAACCGTATCGTGGGGCTTGAGGCACAAAGTTTTCAAGGGGGCGCTGTTGAGCCATTTTGCCACGCCCATTAATGCAAACCATTAAATATCAAATTTTTCGTAAGGCCTGACTTGCATGCAAAATTTGGTGACTTTTTGGGCACGTTTAGGGGGGCAAAAAGGCCCTCCTTTCGTCAGAAGAAGAAGAAGAAGAAAAAGAAAGAAAGAAAAATTCCTACAGATACAATAGGGCCTTCGCACTGAAGGTGCTCGGGCCCTAAAAATAAAAGAACATAAGTTGTATATAAATAACATGTATGCACTATTGCTGGCTCAAGGAAGGACCGTGCATCTTCTGAAGGTGTCGTTGAACAACTTCAGGTGCATTGCTTGGAAGATCTGAAACCATAAACAGAAGAAAAATGTATTACTAATAGAGCTCCGGTGTTACCTAACACTCCGTTAGGGAACACTGGAGCCACCGGAGCTGCTCACCGGTCCGGTCCGGTGCGGAGCCCCGGTGCTCCGGAGCTAAGCAAAATACTTAAGCCCATGCAAAGATCATACTTGTAGACAAATAATAATAACATAAAAAAATAACGTCACTTACCGCTGACTCGTATGCAGTTGCCGGGTCCGTGCTGTTGGAACTGATCCTTTTATGAGGGTAAATGTCGATGCAAAACCAAATTTTTACTGTCCCCTCGCTGTGGAAACAGTCACCGCTTCCAAACAATGGCTGACACTCCAGCCGGCGGAGTTGGTTGTGGGCGTGGTTTCAGCAGCGGAGTCCGACCTATGGAAATCAGCGCCTATCGTTACGTAACGATAGGCGCAGATTCTGAACGGCTCGTAGAAATCACATGACACTGGAAGATTCAGCCGGACGGGGTGTACAGACCTTGCAGAATTTCGGGGAATTTTATCTTTTCTGTGTTGGCAGGGTGAGGGGAGACCACTTTATATATGTTAAAACAAGAAAAAACGTGTTTTTCATAATAGGTCCCCTTTAAGGTAATAATAGAGTTAAAATATTACGTCATCTCTGGGTCTATGTTTATCAAAGCGTGCTAGTGAGCTAGCATGCTAAGTTATCATCCAGTCTTCATGTTTATCAGTTGTAACAAAGTGGCTGCACATTGTTATCAGGACGGAGTGTGGATTTCTAGGTAATCAAACATTAATCAGATCTAAAACCGGAACAGCCGAAGTGCTCTGACGGATGCTTAGGAGATTTATTTATTAATTTAGCAGTTTGTTTCTTTTTGCTTTTATTTTTTTAATAAATAATTTTATACAAACATCTTTCTTTATCTGTAACTTATTTTTAAACAATAAATCCAAACATTTCGATAACAAATGTTATCATAATGTTCTCATAAGCCCCTTTTCCACTGAGGGGTTCGGTACGGTCCGGTACGGTCCGGTACCGTCCAGTACGGTCCGGTTCAGTATGGTTTAGAGTAGTCCAGACAGTTCAGGTGAGCGTTTCGACTGCAAGTTGGACCGCCACGGTCCAACTTGCCGCCATGAGGGGTTTAGACCAAGCACCTAGTGTAGCGTCACAGCAGTGCAACGACAAGAAAAGCGAAGCTACCGTAAAGACGCTACCAAAAGCAACAATGAGGTCACCCAGCAGTTCGTGTTTGATATTCTTGGCTTTTGATTCTTCGTCTGTACAATTGCGCCATGTTGTTTGAGTGAAGATTGTGGGTGGCGAAAAGTGTTTACAAACGCTCGCGCTGGCTTCGTGCTTGCCATAGGCGGCGGGTGACTGAAATATTTGGTAAAGCTAAATACAGGGAGGATTCCTCGCGCCCGCGCAAAGGTTTTTTTCACTCAAAACAGTTGCTTAACAATGATTTGAGCATAATTTGACCAATATAATAGCAGGATTACAGGCAGTGCAGTCTCCTCCTCCTCCCGGGCCATCGCTGCTCATATGGCCAGCTGCACCATCAGGTGAGCCGATGTTAGACACTGGGGGGATCGCTGACGCGGTGGCTGCAGCCAAGGCAGCGGTGCAGTCGCTCTCCTCCGACTCACTGTCACATTGGCAGCAGCTTCGGCAATGTTTTGTGTCTGTTTCTCTTTTGGTTTAAAAAATGAACGTATATCCATCTTGGTCTTGACTTGGAGCTTTTTGTTGTGTTTTGAAAGGAGCGCTGCTGGCTGTGCATTTGTAATTGGCGGACAAAAATGCGGATATTTACAAACAACATTTGCGGTTCTGATCACCTGAGCGGTCCGCAGACCAGGGGGGTGTGACTGGCCACTTTTTTTTTTTTTTTAACCAAAACCTTGCTGAATTATCACCGCATTGTCACTAGGGAGCAGGAGCAACAACACACATTCAATATTGCAGCTTTTTATTAATGTTGCGCACATATTACAGTAGCCTATATCATTTTTGCAAAATACCTGGCATTGTATTTGGGGAGGCTTAGCCTTCCCTAGCCTTCATTACCCGCCGCCCATGGTGCTTGCTTTTGTCGTGGGTAGTGACCATTTCTGTCCACCATTCAACATATTGAATCATGTGATGCCACGCCGCTCCATTTTTCTATGGACTACAAACAATGGGGGTCCAAAAATGGTATGATATGGTTCAGTTTAATGGGACCAACACACAAAATACCATACAGAGCTGCTCAGTGGAAACGTGTCTTACTCCCAGCAGATGGGCAGTGCTGTGGTAGTCTGCTTGGTTGAGTTTCCAGAGGGCGACAGCAGCCCTGTTGGAGGGGAGTGCACTGACGAAAGTTCATGTTCTGCCTCTGCAGCTGGTCCCAGTCGGTTGTAGAGTGGAGTTTCCTGTGATATTCTGAAGTTCTGCATCCAGTGTTCACCACTGTCCACCATGCGTCTCTTGTGAGCCCAAACAGTGGGAGAGGGACATGTCTTTAATCGTAGGAGACTGAAACTTGAGTATATTGCACAAAAACAACAATGCTTGACCAAATCAAACTTGAAAATACATTGTTTTTTTACATTGGATTTCACTCAGCATTAGCCAGATTTCGACAGAGCATTTTCTGTTGCAATTGATTTCTCTCCCGCTCTGCAAATCCTCAAGTCTGGTTCTTTTAACCTTGATTGCTAGCACTGCGGTGCATGCTAGAGAAAAATATAAGAAAGATCTCTAGATGCTTAACTGTTTCTTCTTTGGCTGCATTCTTCTTTTCCATCTCCTTTTTTTGCTGTTGGCCATTTGGCAGCAGGAAAAAAGGGACATCACGTTATTTGTTCAGTCAATGGTCCTTGTATGGCGCTGGCGCTGTGTACTGGACACTGAAGGTGCTGAGAAGGGGGGCTGGCCCTGTTACAGGGTCTGGCAGGTTTACCCCGGAAGGCCCGTGAGCGGAAAAACAGCTACAGATAGGACAGGCCTCCTGTGACGTCACCCAGACGTCCCTGAAAAGTGCTTTTGCAGCAACATTTTGTTTCTTTTCAATATGTTGGTAGGAAATGACAAGCTCTGATTAAAAGACAAACGGGTACATATATGAAGAAAGACGGCACAGAAGTCGGCTGGAACACACCCACCTTAGCTATATTATCACAAATTAGCTGGTTTAATTTAACTGGTTAACTTTATTCTAACATCTGATTTTAACTAAACTTATCATTCACTATGATCACCTTTTAATTCAAATTATTTTATTTTCCAAATTTCCATGTTATTGTTTTTATCCATCCCAAGTTAATCATGAAAAAGAAAAAATCAGGGACCGTTGCATCACCCGTAACGGGCCCCTCCCGGAGCAAGGCCTGGGGTTGGGGCTCGAAGGCGAGCACCTGGTGGCCGGGCTCAGCTGGGCTCAGCCCGAAACGGCGACGTGGGCCCGGCTTCAAGTAGGCTCACCACCCGCAGGAAGGACCATGAAAGGCTGGTGCCATGTGGTCTGGGTAGCAGTTGTGGCGGGGTACCTCGACGACCCAATACCTGCACCAAAACCCCTTGTGCGGGAAGCGCCAAATGATCGACTTTGTTGTCGTTTCATCTGATCTTTGGCCGTATGTCTTGGACACTTGAGTAAAGAGAGGGGCTGAGCTGTCAACTGATCACCACCTGGTGGTGAGTTGGATGCGCTGGCGGAAGTGGGAGTTAGACAGATCGGGTAGACCCAAACGTATTGTGAGGGTCTGTTGGAACATCTGGCTGAGCCCTCTGTCAGGGACGTCTTCAACTCTCATCTCCGAGAGAACTTTTCACAAATTCAAAGGGGACTTTGAGTTCAAGTGGACCATGTTCTCTGCCACCATTGAAGTTGTGGACACAAAGTCTCTGGTGCCTGTCGTGGCCACAATCCTAGAACCCGGTGGTGGACACCGGAAGTAAGCAATGCTGTCAGGTCGAAGGAGTCATACCAGGCCATGTTGGCCTGTGAGACTCCCTACGCAGTAGAAAGGTACCAGCAGGCCAAGCAAGCAGTAGCTCGGGCAGTCCTGGAGGCAAAAACTTGGGTCTGGGAGGAGTTCGGTGAGGCCATGGAAGAAGACTTTTGGTCAGCCCTGAAGAAATTCTGGCGAACCGTTCGGCGCCTAAGAAAGGGGAAGCAGTACTCTCCTAACACCGTTTACGGTGCAGGTGGGGAACTGTTGACCTGAACTGGGGATATCGTTGGACGGTGGAAGGAATACTTAGAAGATCTCCTCAATCCGACAGACATGCCTTCCATTGAGGAAGCAGAGACTGTAGACTCTGGGATGTACTCGTCCATCACCCAAGCCGAGGTCACTGAGGTAGTTCGTAAGCTCCTCAGTGGCACCGGGGGTGGATGAGATCCGCCCTGAGTACCTCAAGTCTCTGGATGTCGTAGGGCTGTCTTGGTTGACCGGCCTCTGCAACATTTCATGGAAGAGGGGGACAGTGTCGCTGGAGGGGCAAACCGAGGTGGTTGTCCCTCTTTTTAAAAAGGGGGACTGGAGAGTTTGTTCCAACTATAGGGGGATCACACTTCTCAGCCTCCCCGGGAAAGTCTACTGCAGGGTACTGGAGAGGAGATTACGGCCGATAGTTGAACTTCGGATTCAAAAGGAACAATGCGGTTTTCGTCCCGGTTGTGGAACACTGGACCAGCTCTATACCCTCCGCAGGGTGCTCGAGGGTTCATGGGAATTTGCCCAACCAGTCCACATGTGCTTTGTGGATCTGGAGAAGGCATTTGACCGTGTCCTTCGTGCCATTCTGTGGGGGGCGCTCAGTGAGTATGGTGTCCGGGGCCCTCTATTAAGGGCTGTTCGGTCTATGTATGATAGAGGAGTTTGTTTCGCATTGCCAGCAATAAATCAGACTTGTTCCCAGTGTGTGTTAGACTTTGGGAGGGCTGCCATTTGTCACCAGTTCTGTTCATAATTTTTATGGACAGGATTTCCAGACTGGAGGTATCCGGTTTGGGAACCACAGGATTTGGTGCAGCGTCCGCAGTTATGCTGTCGGTGTACCGGACCGCCATGGTGAAGAAGGAGCTGAGTCGGTATAAGGTGAGTAGACGGTCGGACACGGCTGGTAGTTGGTCGTTAGATGGTCAGTAGATGGCCGGTAAATGGATCTCAGTTACTTGGTAGATGGTCAGTAGGAGGCCGGTAGATGGCCGGTAGATGGTCGGTAGGCGGTCGGTAGATAGTCGGTAGATGTTCTAGAGCGGGTTTTTAGTCTTAAGGTTTTCACTAAATGAATCCAAACACACATAACCACTAACATTGGAAGCACTAGTCATATTTCTGATAATGTGTATTATTAATTGTACACTTGCTTGAATCTCAGGTTTTACCTCTATTTTGATAACAGTTCACCTTGTAGTTGGTGAGATAAACCATTTTAACTCAGCGAGGTAACCCATACTGAAAACCGCTGTCTTTGCAGCACATATGCAGGTGTCCAGATACCTGGGGTTCGGGTCTATCTGTGGTACCGCTCTGCATCTCTGTGAAGTTTCACTCCCAGACAGGGAGCACAGATGGATAGACACTGTTTATATGTTTCACTGAACTCACCTGCCTGGAGACCTCCACTGGTTCAGGAATGTTTCAGACTTTCATGACGCTCACATTTAAGCCTTGTGCTGCGGTTTGATGAGTTGTCTTATGTTTAAGTGGTTGAAAATAATAATCTGATTTATCTTTGTTCTATCCTTCATTGTGCTTTATATCAGTGCCATACAAAAAAAAAAAAAAACATAATGGGAATTTTGGGGGTATATTTGATGACAAAATGACTGCATTTAGAAAATTGATACTGCTGATGACAGGCATGAACCGCACTCCGGTAATTCCCACCTCCTTTTAAACATAATGGAGTCCATTATGTTTAAAAATGGTCTGTTTGATGAAATATTCTTTTATTTACTTCCTTATGTCAAATGACTAAGAATTTTTCCCAGAATGACACATAGCCTAAGTTGTTTCTGTGTCACAACAATACACTTAATGTCTGTTATGAGCAAAGTTTACGCAGGAATAAGATTCTCACCAAGCCGAGGAGAAGATGGAGAGCGTTCCAGAAGATTCCTCTGTTTGAATTGCAGGCCTAACATTCGGATTAGAGAGCGTGAATGTATAATGGCTGTTTACGAAGCTTTATGGCTGAAACAGAGAAAGAACAACCTGAGTACATGTCACTCATTCAGCGGTTCCAGTTTCGAAATTGTTGTTTTTGTTGCTTTATCGCATAACACGTCTTCTGTTTAAGTGTTGTGTTTTCCTACTGGGGGTTTTCCTGACATTCATGGCTATAAGCAGGTTATGAGAAAAAAAAACAGTCTTAACACGGTAGAGGTCATGAAAAAGTCAGTATACCCTCTTTCTAATCCTGTAATTTCAGCTAATGACAAAGACCGTCTAGCTGTGGGACTTCAATATTTTTGGATGAGTGTATATTTTTCACAGCTCCATCTATCTTAAAAATTAAGCTAACAATTTCAGAAAATATCACCCCTCATCCCTCGCAAATTTGTAAGTTTATAAAGTTTTAATGTTTGAGGTTTTTGTAGAGGTTCTCAAACTTTCAGGTTTCTAAAGTCAGAATTTCTGATTTTGTGAGTGTCCTCTACTGAGTGTCCGGGCTCTCCATCAGAAACGGCAAGAAGCTCGGTCAGCTGGCACGGCCTCGGAGTAGAGCCGACGCTCCTCCACACACAGAGGAGCCACATGAGGTGGCTCAGGCATCTGGTGGGGACACTTCCTGGACGCCTCCCTGGTGAGGTTTTCCAGGAGACCCAGGACAAGCTGGTGGGACTATGTCTCCCGGCTGGCCTGGGAACGCCTTGGGATCCCCCAGATGAGCTGGACGAAGTGGCCAAGGAGAAGGGAGTCTGAGCCACCTTATTAAGGCTACTGCCCCCCGACCTGACCTCGGATAAGTGGATGGATGGATGGATGGATGGATGGATGGATGGATGGATGGATGGATGGATGGATGGATGGATGGATGGATGGATGGATGGATGGATGGATGGATGGATGGACAGATGGATGGATGGACGGCTGGATTGACCCATGTAATCTGTTCCGGATCCACTGGAGATGACTGAAGGAGGATATTTCATAAAATGAAGATTGTGGAGAACCCTGAACATCCTCTTCACAACACAGTGATTCAGCAACAGAAATCCCTTATGTATATGTATATATATCCATACCATCTATACCAGGGGTCGGCAACCCGCGGCTCTAGAGCCGCATGCGGCTCTTTAGCGCCGCCCTAGTGGCTCCTGGAGCTTTTTCAAAAATGTTTGACCTTTTTTTCTTCTTTTTTTCCTCTTACTTTCTCTTTTTTTTTTTTTTTTTTCCTTTTTTTCTTCCTTTTTCCTTTTTTAATCTCGACATTTCGACTTTTTTCTCGACATTTTGACTTTTTTCTCAAAATTGTTCTTCAACATTAATTTCGACATTTCAACTTTTTTCTCGAAATTTCAACTTTTTTCTCGAAATTTCAACTTTTTTCTCGACATTTTGACTTTTTTCT
Source organism: Cololabis saira (assembly GCF_033807715.1). Classification (NCBI taxonomy): domain Eukaryota; kingdom Metazoa; phylum Chordata; class Actinopteri; order Beloniformes; family Belonidae; genus Cololabis; species Cololabis saira. The sequence continues at coordinate 35,702,637 of NC_084592.1, forward strand.
CCACATTTCGACTTTTTTCTCGAAATTGTACTTCAACATTAATCTCGACATTTCAACTTTTTTTCTTGAAATTTTGACTTTTTTCTCGACAGCGCTGCCCTGGTGGCTCCCTGGAGCTTTAAAAAAAAATATTTGACCTTTTTTTCTTTTTTTTCTTCTTTTTTTCCTTTTTTTCTCTTTTTTTTTCCTTTCCTTTTTAATCTCGACATTTCGACTTTTTTCTCGAAATTTCTTTTGGTCCAATATGGCTCTTTCAACATTTTACATATATATATATATATATATATATATATATATATATATATATATATATATATATATATATATATATATATATATATATATATATATGTGTGTGTGTGTATATATATACATATATACATGTATATAGATGGTTTTGTCGGTATAGATGGTGTTGTAATTACAGATGGGGTTGAGTCATCCTGACCAGGTTGTGAGCATCCAGAATGAGACGTGTGTTCATCTTGTAATATGTGTTGACGGTGGTAAATTGTTTTCAGGCCAACGCTCTTCAAGCCTCTGACAGCGTGCTCGGTACAACCCCAAATTAAAGTTAATCCCTAAATGTTATTTCACCAGATGAGTCCCTTCAGTGAGACGGCCGTACAGTCGTGCTGCATGAATGAAGAATCTGTTCTTTTATCTGGCTTTTCCTCTGCGGGCTGTTTATTTTAAGTCAAGCAGGTAGCTCACAATGCTTGTTTTGTTCGGCGCTGCCGAGGCGGCCGCGTTTGGAAAAGAACTGATTGTGTCTCATGTTTCCTTGAGGAGGAAACGGTCGCTATGAAACATGAGCTCATTTACAACATGTCATCACCAGTCTGGAAAAAACTATCGAGGCATGTCTTTATGATGTTTGATGTAAACAGATGCTTTACTTCATCATTTCAGATTAAACTTCTTGTGTGTTGCTGCAAGAACGTGACAAAATAGATTGATTTTAGTGGGTCAATGTTTTCTCATCGTGTCATTAAATTAACAAAAGTTAAGCCAAAACTCATGTGGGGAACCCCAGGTAACCTTAATTCTGGTACATCCACATAAAACATGTCTGAAGTTTAGTTTTTTCTCTGATGTTGATCTCGGTGATAAATGTAAGGCTTTTTTCTTTTCTATTCAAAGGATTTGATAGGTGCACATGGAAAGTAAAGCCACGATGTGTTGATTGTTAGTGAGAATTAACTTCGGTTTGTCTCATAGGAGGGGCTTCCAGTATGGTCCGGAGTACAATGTTACCAGATGTATGATAGTTATTGTATTTGTACAATAACTTTGACTTCCATTTGATGTACTATCAGTAGTCAGAAGTGTACGATAATTTCACAATCACTCTCGAAAAGCAAGTATTTTTTCACAACTGATATTCACTATTATCCTCATTTTCTCTCTCACATAGACACGCTTCCTTAGCCCCACGCCATCAGCAAACCTGTTTCTCATTTGCTGTTGTTGTAGTGTATGATAATATAATGCTACATGCAATAGTTTTGGGCTCTCTGTATATTAATTTGGTTTTGGGTATCTGGCAACACTGCTGGAGCAAGAGTTTACTCTTCAGGGTGCAGTTGGGCCTCAGAGGGCTCTCAGTACAGGAGCCCATAGCTAAGGACCGAGTGCAATGGTTTGATATGATATGAAATGATAAGTTAATTGGAACTTTTTGTAATTTTGTTTTTTTTTTCTTTTATTTGTTTGTTAGCCAACTTTCACAATCCAGAACTGCACGACTTGGCAACTGGCAACCAAAATAAAGCACCAGGTGAAGATTTGTGTCAAGCCGACTCCTTACACCACACGGCTAAATCCTACAGTTAGTATCATTGATACCATTGCTCCCAAGGTGAAGGTGATCACTGCAAGGGGTTAACGATAACCCCTAACCCTCCCTGGAGAGATGCTGCTTGGGTCAGAGCTGAGCAGAGAGACGAAGAGCTGAATTCAGGTGGAAAACTAACCCACTGGTTCATTAAGAAGTCTATAAAGAGAGACTGAGCAGACACAATACAGAGTTGAGGGATGCAAGACAATCATATTTGTCTGATATCATTGCCTAAAACAACCACAATGCCCCTTGTTCACTACTGTTGACAGGCTATCAACCCCATTGAGTCAGTGGACCCTGAACTTCTATCCAACCGTTCCTGCGATAAGTTTGACTCCTTTACTGACAAGATTTAGAAACTTAGACATTAGTAGGTGCTCCTATGTTAGACACAGGATATGTGCGAAATTACACTTATCTTATTTTTGCGACCATTAGGCGCATATAAACGTCTTATTTTTTTTTTAAAATGTGCCGCGCCAATGACGCAATGCGCCCATTGTATTATGGTTAAGGCTGATTTATGGTTCCGCGTTACACCGACGCAGAGCCTACGGCGTAGGGCTGCGTCGACTTAACGCAGATCCATAAGGCGGACGTAATTGAGGCCACCATGAGAACGTTAAAGGGGGAAGGGTGGCGCGTGAATTGCCCATGATTTGCGGACGTAGTAGGGACCACCATAAGAATGTTAAAGGGGGAAGGGGGGTGCGTAAATTGCCCGTGATTGCCCGGCGGCGGCTCCGTGGGGAGACTCGGCCTCACTACCGAGAACGAGACGCTGCTCCGGGGGGGGGCTGCACCGCAGAGGCGGGCCGGAATGCTGGAGGAACCACTGACTCCGACTCGGTCGGCGGGCTCCGTCGTTTACTGTTGAAGGATTGTAGATGCGTGGGCTGACGTGTCTGCTGGGTTGGACTGTTGTTCGGGCTTTTGCAAAAGCCGGCATCATTTCCGAGGGGCCGCACGGCAGGAAAGTGACTCGGCTGCTCCGCGCAGCCAGAGAGCTGCGGGCTCTGCCCGTCGCAGCTGATCAGTTCTCCCGGTCTCAGCGCGATCAGGCTCGGCTGAATGCAGAAACGGAGGATGAAGATTTCGATGGGTTTGATTAATGTAATAACTTAAATAAAGTACAATCAAACTAAGTTTTGCTCCCACTTTATTTTTAATTTTTTTTTTTCGCTCTATTTGTGTGTGTTGTGCGCGCGCAAGTGTGTGTTGTTGTATTCTTCATGTGCACAACCCACATATTCAGTTCTGCTGCTCATCAAGCAAATGCATATTCCTTACAAATGTGGCACCATTTAAGAGGGCAATGAACAGGCTTGCCAATGTAAGATTTTATGCCAAGAAGCATCGTTACAACAAAGAAATAATCTACTAAACACACCTTTCCTAACTTCTTGTGCTAAGTTTATGTGCTCCCACTTGCTCAAATTATGAAAAAGAACAAAATGTGTTACCATAACTACGCAGATGACACACAAATCTATAAAACCATCTCACCAGGAGACTATAATCCAATTCAAACACTGATCAAATGCATTGATCAGATTAAATAGTGGATGTGTCAGAATTTTCTTCAGTTAAATGACAAAACAGAAATAACAGAGTTTGGAGCCAAGAATGAGAGACTAAATGTCAGCACTCAGCTTCAGGCAGTGAAGCTAAAAACCAAGAACCAGAAATCTGGGACTGGTTCTGGACTCAGACCTGAACTCTAACAGCCACGTTAAGACAACAGTGAAGTCTTCCTGTTATCACCTAAAGGACATATGGAAGATTAAAGGACTGATGTCTCAGCAGGACTTAGAAGGACTGGTCTCACGGGTCTCCTAGATAGAACCTCCATTAACCAGCTGCAGTTGGTCCGGAACGGTGCTGCCCAAGTCCTCACCAAGACCAAGAGACCCGAGTCCTCACCAAGACCAGGAGAGTGGACCATATAACTCCAGGTCTTAGATCTTTACACTGGCTTCTTGTCAGTACCAGGACAGATGTTAAATCCAGCTGCTGGTTAATAAATCTCTGATTGGTCTTGGACCAAAAGACATTTCTGATCTCCTGGTCCATGATGAACCAACCAGAACCCTCAGGTCCTCAGGGCCACACCTACTTTTTGTACCCAGAGTTAGGACCAAACACGGTGAGGCAGTGTTCAGGTTTTATGCTCCTCACCTGTGGAACAAACTCCCAGAATGCATCAGGGCTGCTGAAACTCTCAGCTGCTTTAAGTCAAGGTCAAAAACCTTTCTATTTACTGCTGCGTTTCAGTAATCTCCCACAATGCACCGCAACCTTTATTTCTTGCATCTCATTTGTTTTATTATTTTTAACTGATGTCTGTCTTTAACTTTGCTTTCAAACTCTTTTATCATTTTTTTTAATGTAAAGCACTTTAAATGGGCTGGTGACGACCGATTTGAATCAGGTGTGGTGATGCAAGCAGACATCTAAAACATGCAGGACTGTGGCCCTCGAGGACAGGAGTCCAAGACCCCTGGTCTATGGTAAATGTGGTGTAAGCCAGGGCTTTTCAGTTCCGGTCCTCTGCACCGCTGGTCTAGGCTGGGGAGCATCTAGGTCTGTGTTTCCCAACCCTGTTCCTCGAGCCTCCCCTGTCCTGCATGTTTTGTTGTCTCGTTGGTCATTTCGACCTCCAACAGATTGATGCAGGCGACCACCCTACGTGGATCTGATTAACACTTTTTCAGCATCTCCCTACTGTCGCCTCCTCGTGTTTGGTCTGGATGGAGGACTGCACTGACATGGAGGTCGGGCCGTTTTTATGAACTATAACATGAACTTTGAGGTCAGTCATTCCTCCAACCGGACTATCATGGACCAAGAGGAAGCTCCATCTCGTGCACGTGTTCTAGTTGCTACTGCTACTGAGTAAGCAGCAGGATCTGACATCCTGCTAAGGAGAATGAGTGGAACGTTGTGACCAGTTAGCGTTGCTGGTATATCCTTTGTTCAGTGTACTTCAGGCCAACCCCCTAACAAAGGCCTGTTGTTGCTGCCTGAAATGTGAACCAGGTGTTCAGGAGGCCAGATGTGGCCCAAACTCTGGTGGTGTGGAGGTGTTTTGATAGATGGGTGCACGGTGACATCTCGCTCCACCTCACACTTCCACAGCTGGAAAATGCCCCCTCCACATGAACTCATCGGTAGCAATAGCCCACTCGCATTAGTCTCAGAGGGATTTACTGGCTGGTGCTTAAAGGAAATTATACTAGTCATGGATCATTTTTCATTGCATTGCTGCTCATCTGACTCCACATTTTCTTCCTCCATCCTTCATCACAACCCTGTCTGCTGGAAGTTGACTTGTAGATTGTATCTTCACCATCTCTATGTTTTGCTTGTTGACTAAATAAAAGAGCACATAAATGTGCTGGTTGTAGTCCGTATTTGGGTACATTTTCATATATGTGTAGTGCGGTTGCAGGAAAACGTTTAGGGAATCATTGGGGAAAGCCCCTCCTTCCTCCCGGAAGGCCAGCTGTGTAATAAGTCACATATTTTTGTGTTTTTTCATGCTTTTGGCAGCAGTGACAAATGAGTTTCAAGGAGGTCTTTCAGTATCACAGGATCAGAGCTGCACAACATCCAGGTCCAAGGCTGAATCACTGAAGCGAGCCCTAGAGGTTCTAAAAGTAGAATGGGAGGTGCAGTTATTTGGGGATGGATCAGGTGACCTGAAACATCCCTTAGTGATGCTCCAACTCTTTTAATGACTATTGTTCTTGTTCTCTCCTCTTTTCTTTCCTCTCCACCTCCATCCGGTCCAGGTGGATGCTGGTCCTTCCTGAGTCTGGTTCTGTCAGGTTTCTCCCTGTTAAGCCGGGCATACACTGTGCGATTATCGGCTCGTTTTGAGCCGATTTCGTGCGTTTTTTTTTTTGATCGGGGCCGATTTTGACCCAATCGTTGCTCGTACCTCGTGCAGTTTACGTGGGGTAACGACGAGAGATTAACACCTCACGACGAGCTCCCGATCACGAATCGTGAGGTCGCTCCTGGTCGCTCCTCGTGAAGGAATCGCACAGTCTAAGCAGTGCTGCGACCCGATTTGCCTCATCCTTTCGCAGAGAGCATACGCAATCTGTGATGTCACGTCAAAAAACTATTACTTGTAGTTTAAGTATTGCAAATTCACACTACAAATCATGTTTTAATAGCAAGAAAAGACTGCATTTCCACGTACGGTGCGGGTCGCTGCGTACCCTACGCCGTAGGCTCTGCGTTGGTGTAACGCGGAACCATAAATCAGCCTTTAGTGTGTCCGCTGTCTGCTGTTCGGAACTCTTTTTTCTCTTCTCATTTTGCTCGGACGCATTTGCATTGCATTTGGTCCCTCCGTTTTTAAAAAAATGATGCGCAGGGCCCACCCAATCAGAAACGGTACAGATATTTTGGGATTTTTTAATATATATATAAAAAAATAAAGGATCCCCACAACCTTTGATCGGGTGGGCAGGACGCACGTTTTCCCCAAAACCGGCCTCGAGTTCCAGTACACAGAGGTCCGACGGGAGGATTATGATCGTATAGTGTGAGCAGACGGGTCGCATCCGAGCATCGGCTCGTACAGTGTGAGACCTTAAATCGTGGGCTGTGAACTTTTTAACTCCGCGATCTAGTCGTGCAGTGTGAGATGGGGCAGTCTCATACGATTTAAAATATCGCACAGCTTTAAAGGGGACTTTTTATGCACGATCACCTGCTGCTGGATCAGGACAGGATTTTGTATTGAAGAAACGTTTGGATGCCAACTGTTGGGTTCCCTAGCAATAATATTAATAATTACTGTTAATTTATTGGCTCTGGATTGACAACGGTATATTGGAATGAGTTGATCTGTATTGTTGAAGTGCCTTGAACATGACATTTGTTGTAATTTGCTGCTAAATAGAGAATTTAAATGGCTCCACATACAAGTGTTGGGCTCCTTCAGAACACAATTTTGAGTTTGATCAAGAGGCTGGAAATGGAAAGAGAATGCTGAAAAAGGCCTAAAATCACTTGGACGAGTTTTTCCCACGCTATGCGACCAACGCCTCATAATTTCCCAGGTCATTCCACATCACCATGTTCTAGTTTATCACTTTTACCACCACTGAGCACCTCCAACTGGGGTCCAGGAGCTTCTAACCAGACCATATCTGTCCACAGCTGAGGGTTATTTATGACTCCCTGGAGATGGATTACACAATAACAAAGTGGTCTCGGTGCAGGTGTCGCCAAACCTACTGAGTCTCTCCAGTCTGTATCTGCTTATATCCGTGTCTCTTAAGATCAGTAAGGAGGATTACTCAGACGCTTCCGCCAGGATCAATGTCTGACATAAACGGAGGTTCACTCACTTTTAACTCACCAGCCCCTAGTGGTCAGTGGAGGAACTTTAAAAACTTAGTATCAGATAAACACCGCAGTTATGTCAGTGGATGGTCCTCCGAGGATCCACCATGACTCCCAGCTCTTTCAGCTCATCCAGGCTTGAGGAACTGTGGAGCTGGTTCAACATTTTCAGCCGATAATAGGCTACTGTTATAAAATGCTTTTCAGTGACAAAATTGTCCTTGGACACTTCCAGACACTCCCACAACCAGTCCCAGTGGAGCTCTGCTAGTCCTGATTTCAACTCCTCCATCCCTGGTTTCCGTTCTGCTAGTCCTGGTTTCAGCTATGCTAGTCCTGGTTTCAGCTATGCTAGTCCTGGTTTCAGCTATGCTAGTCCTGGTTTCAGCTATGCTAGTCCTGGTTTCAGCTATGCTAGTCCTGGTTTCAGCTATACTAGTCCTGGTTTCAGCTATGCTAGTCCTGGTTTCAGCTATACTAGTCCTGGTTTCAGCTATGCTAGTCCTGGTTTCAGCTCTACTAGTCCTGGTTTCAGCTATGCTAGTCCTGGTTTCAGCTATACTAGTCCTGGTTTCAGCTATGCTAGTCCTGGTTTCAGCTATGCTAGTCATGGTTTCAGCTATACTAGTCCTGGTTTCAGCTATGCTAGTCCTGGTTTCAGCTATGCTAGTCCTGGTTTCAGCTATACTAGTCCTGGTTTCAGCTATACTAGTCCTGGTTTCAGCTATACTAGTGCTGGTTTCAGCTATGCTAGTCCTGGTTTCGGATCTACTGGTCCTGGTTTTATTTCTAGTGCACTTTTCATTAAAAACAAATCTCAAAGTGCTACAAGTTAAAATCAACCATGAATAAAATCAATAGGCTTTTTTAAAAACGTGGGTTTTTAGGCCACATTTAAAAGCGTCCTCAGTCTGCAATGCCATCAGGTGGTCTGGGAGGGCATTCCATAGGCGAGGAGCAGCAGAACTGAAGGCTCCATCACCCATTGTGCGGAGTTTAGTTTTTGGGGTTTTTAAGAGGTAGGTGGAGGAGGAACGGAGGGAGTGGGCGATGTCTGAGGAGTGAGGAGATCCATGAGGTAAGTTGTAGCAGTTCCATGAACACATCGGTGGGTGAGGAGAGAGACCTTGTACTGAATCCGGAGTGATACAGGGAGCCAGTGGAGGGTTTTGAGAATGGGAGTGATATGACTGTATTTTCGCACCCTCATCAGGATCCTAGCAGCGCTGTTCTGGATGCATTGGAGCTTTTGAGTGCTCTTGCTAGGAATCCCGATGAATGGTTTCAGATCTACTGGTCCTGGTTTCAGCTCTGCTAGTCCTGGTTTCAGTTTTACAAACCCTGGTTTCAGCTCTACTAGTCCTGGTTTCACTTCTGCTGGTCGTGGTTTTAGTTCTGCTGGTCCTGGTTTTAGTTCTACTAGTCCTGCTTTCAGCTCTGCTTGTCCTGTTTTCAGTACTACTGGTCCTGGTTTCCGTTCTGGTTGATTGGATTTCAGTTGGAACATTTTTTTTTTTTTTTTAAATCTTTTTTTATTGAATTTTTGGCACAACAAACATTAATAATATAAATGCACATATGGATTATAGTGCTTAAGGACATTAACAAAAACTGTCCCAAGAAAAAAAAGAAAAAAACACACAAAAACAAACAAAAAAACAAAACAAAACACAACAATACGCCTTGACTAGGTTACCTACAGTTCGACCAGATAAAACAACGGGATCCTGCTAACCAGACCATTCGCCATTTAGATGTGCATCATGATACTTGCTAGACTGTCTAATCTTCACATCCATCCGGCAGAGTGAAAGCAAGTGAAACACATATATAAATAAAAAATTGAATACTAATAAAAAAAAAAATCTAAAAAAAAATTAAAATATCCGCACACAGCTAGGGAAAATAACAACACTATGGAACCGCAGGGAGATCAAGCTTCTTAACATATGAGAAAAAGGGGGCCCATGTAGCATAAAATTTGTCTGTACACCCATTCAATGTGCATCTTATTTTTTCCAGTTTCACACAGTGTAAAATAGACCTGATCCAGGAGATGTGAGTAAGAGCTGCAGAAGATTTCCACATAAGTAAAATTAAACGTCTGGCTAACAAAGAAACAAAGGCAATTACGTCCTTACTTGCTCTAGAGAGTTGTGGCGTGGCTGAAACTACCCCAAACAGTGCAATAATGGGGTCAGGTTCAATGTACATTTTACACATATCTGACAGCGTGTTAAAAATGTCTTTCCAGAAAACAGCTAAAGATGGGCAACTCCAAAATGTATGTAGGTGGTTTGCGGGGGACTGAGCACATCTTAGACATTTAGGATCCATCTTTGTAAATCTTAGACAATCTCATCCTGGTCCAGTGGGCCCTATGAATAAGTTTACATTGGATGAGGCCATGTCTAGCACAGATAGAGGAAGTGTGCACCTTTTTAAGCGCCTCTTCCCATATTTTATCAGATATAACTTCACCCAGATCCTCCTCCCATGAAGCTTTAATATTGTTTAATGAGGTAGTTTGTAAGCAGCAAATCTGTCTATAAATGATTGTCAGGGTGCCTTTCAGAGTAGGAAGTGGATTGAGAAAGGTGTCGAACTGTGTTTTTTCAGGCAGGGTGGGAAATCGGGGATCCAGACTGCGAACATAGCTGCTTATTTGAAAGTACCTGAATCGATGGTGTCTGGGGAGACCAAATCCATTTAATAATTGCTCAAATGAAGCAAATATATTGTCCACATAAAGGTCTCTGAGCCTCTTAATACCAAGGTTAGCCCATGTTGAAAAGGAGCTATCTGCTATGGATGGTAGAAAAGCCGGGTTGGATGCTACCGGAGCATAGAAAGAAGTTGCCTGAAATCCAAAATGTCTCCTAAATTGATTCCATATCTTCAATGTTGATTTGACACACATATTTTTAGTATAGGAGGAGAAGGGGCCTTCAGTTGGAACATTTGAGGATGTTTGGTCAGATTTGATCATTACAAATATAAAGTAATTTAATTACCATATTAACAACCAGTACTCGAGTTGTAAAAAAACAATCAGGGGGGATGATAGATTTGATCATATGGGGACAGATAATTTGTGCTGATTACAAATAATATAATATATTACAAATAATAGCAGTGACCAAAACACCTGCAGAAATACTGCAGGAATGACATAGCAGCAGTTAAATGCAGCCTTCTGTAAGCTTTAAATATCCACTGGGCTTACATCAAATACATCAAAACACAACAATAAAAAACACTTTTCTGAACTTCAATATGATTAGTAAAGTAAGTAGTAAGTAAAATGGATCACTGCAAAAACTCAAAATCTTAAAAAGAATATTTGTCTTATTTCTAGTTAAAATGTCTCATTTTAGTAAAAAAAATCTCATTACACTTAAAACAAGACTCATCACTGGAAAAAACAACAATTTTCATCTATTTCAAGTAGATTTTCACTTAAAATTAGCAGACAAATCTGCCAGTGGAACAAGATTTTTTTGCTTGTAATGAGAAGATAAATCTTGTTCCACTGGCAGATTTTTCTACTTATTTCAAGTGAAAATTTACTTGAAACAGGTGAAAATTGTCAAATAAGTTATTTTTCTGGTGATGACTCTAAATGTTGAAATATCAGTAAAACCACATTCATTGATGAAATTACATAAGGGATGGAAAGAGGGGATGGCAGTTTTACAGGGGGGATGATTTTGACCGTTTTTATTTCAGGGGGGATGCCATCCCCCCTCATCCCCCCTCAACTCGAGTACTGTTAACAACCCATAATCTACGTGAACCGAGCTAAAAGAGCTAAAGTGACTGATATAAGGTGGGCGTTTTCCACCCAGCTTCCAGCTCTGTGTGGTCTGGCCCTTCACAACATGACACCGTGGAATGTAAAGAATAACACACATTAAAAGTGCTCTTCAGAAACCTCTGGGTGACATCACAGGGGCATGTCTGAGAATATACAGTATAAGGATTTTCATCTAAGAAAATTCCACTAGTTTGGAGCTCCAAGCTCTGCTGATCACGAGCCTTATAAACTCCACGTTCGAGAAGTGAAGTGTCCGTTTAAATCCTACACAAAGAAAGTGAAAGACCTGTTTCCTGACGAGCTGAAAATGCTTTCAGAGTCTAAAGGTGAATACTGCTCATGTTTCCATGGCAATAATGTAATCTTTCAAATCATGTGGTGTACTAACTTGTGCAAATTCCCAGCTTCAGATGAGCATCTGGGCCGTCAGTTTTGCCCCATGATTCTCTCCAGCTTCCCTTTGACACCCACATATGCCGTTCGTTCATGTCTGCAGAGAACCAACATGCATCGATTAGTGGATTCAGGTGCACTAATTCAAGCATAGAACAATGCGGGTGCTTGAGGAACAATAGCTACTGATCTTCAAAGTTGCCCAGCAGTTGGACTCTTTAGTCTATGTCACAGATTGAGGAGGCGTCCCGGGCCCCCAGCTGGATCCAACGACCCATAGAACCAACACAAAACCCAAAAGAAAAGATGAAAGAGGGGTCTAATCCCTCTCTTTCAACATTCGTTGACAACATATACGAGGGTCTAAAGTGTGTGTTGGGTGTTTGTAATGAGGGCTGGTTCATATTTTGTCCTCAGCGTGAGTAATTCTTCATCCGCAAACATCGTTGCTGCACTTCAGAGATCACTGTTTGGATCAGAAGGACAAAAGATGGGAAGAAAAGAGGGATGAAAGATGGATGCACTGAAGAAGCATGTTCTTACTGGATTTACAAGGCCAATGTCGCATTTTAACTTATAATGACAGAAGTGACCTTCCATAAACCTCATGGATCCAAACAAACAAAAGAAAAAGTATCTGAGTCTCTTTGGAACTAACTGGTTTTCTGCATAAATGAAATAAAATCTGATCTGATCAGAGTCAAACCTACATAAACTGTGTTTACGTTGGTAACACAGTTATATATATCTTTTTCTTGACTGAATACATCCCTTAAACATTCACAGACTGGAGGAAAAAGTAAGTGAACCCCTGGAGATACCAGCAGGTTGAAGCTCCTTCAACAGCAGTGACTTCAATGTTATTTCAGTATCTGGAACACGTATGCACAACTTTCAGGAGGATATCTGGACTAGACCTCTTCCCAGGTGTCTGGTGTGTGTGTCTCAGGGTTCTTACTCGGTTCCACCATGGTTCTGCTATGCCATAGCAGCTATGGTATGGCAAAACTAAAGAGGAACGATCACCTTAAAAACCTGAGTTATACTTCCCTGTAGCAGCAAAGGAAATTTGGGGGCCCAGCTACAATGGAGACACAAAGATGTAAAAAATAAGGAAAGGTCAAATAGAAAATATAAATATAAAAATCCAAATGCAAACAGCTAGAGGAAGTGATAACGGCTAGCGATAAGCTGAGCCGACTGTGAATCAATCATATAAGAAAGAGAGTCGTCACGGATGTGAAATAAAATTATTGAGACCAAAACACTTTTTTGTACGACGGAGTATCAGGGCCAAACTAAAACAAAAAAAATGGAAATTACGAGAATAAAGTCGTAAAATTACGAGAATAAAGTCATAATGTTGCGAGAATAAAGTCGTAATAGAATAAAGTCGTAATATTATGAGAATAAAGTCGTAATATTACGAGAATAAAGTCGTAATTTATTAGAATAAAGTCGTAATATTACAAGAATAAAGTGGTAATTTATGAGAACTCTAACAGGAAGAGTGTGTTAAATGTTGAATATTGAGCATCTTGTGAAGTTATATTTATATATTTATAATATATTTAATATTACGATTTTATTCTCGTAATATTACGACTTTATTCTCGTAATATTACGATTTTATTCTCGTAATATTAAGACTTTATTCTCAAAATATTACGACTTTATTCTCGTAATATTACGACTTTATTCTCGTAATTTTACGACTTTATTCTCATATTATTATGACTTTATTTTCGTAATTTCCTTTCTTTTTTTTTCTTAGTTTGGCCCTTATACTCCGTCGTATTTTTGAACCAGCAACTGTGCAACTAATCCTACTCCCACAGCAGTCATGCGGAAGTAAGATGGAAATGCCTCAGTTCGGAAGTAAGATTGTTGGCGGTTGACAACAACGCAGCAAAAAAGTATGTTTTAGGTGAGTGAGAGCTTATAAATGTTGAGTATCATTTGTTTTTACAAACTATTGTTCTACTCGAGTTGAAAACAAAAAAGAACAAATAGTGGTGAGAAATTTGAAATCAAAGATGATCAAATCCACCAATGACATGTTTTGTGGTGTGCGGTACGTAGACTTGGAGAGAGGTGCACATGAGACTAGCCTATGAACCTACGCAGTTGATGTCACATCTTTGCTGTAGCTTAGGTGCAGCTTTGACATAGAGGTATAAACCAGGCTTCACTCTTACCACTGGAGAACCACAGGAAATCCATGGGGGAACCATATAGGACACAACAGAAATCTATGGGATGACCAATGGGAGAAGAACGAGGGAACTGTGGGAGAACCAAGGCTGGAAGTATAGTAATAGTAAAAACCCTAGTTTACCCACCCTGTTGTGGAAAAACCCATCAAATGCTCTTTAATTTGTTCTTTCCAACTAGGTGAATAACTGGATTGAAACTGAGTGTCTAAGGTACCAAGAATAAGACTTGAGAAATTATCCAGATTTCAGTCGATTTAATTAAACAATTGCATGCAAAAGGGTCCAAACATACATCAGGCATCTCGGTGCAGAAGGACAATGAAACAGAGGAAGCATACTGATTTTAAGGCACAAAGGATGATTCATTCTTACAATTCGAGTAGACAAAAACATCTTTAAGGTCAGTGTTCATCTTTTTTGAGCAGACTCCCAGTCTGTACATTTGGCTGTTATTTTGCTGCTCTCAGCAGATTGGGTTTAATCAAGTAACCAAGGTTGAATTTTCCATCACACACCCAATAATAACCCCTGGATCAACAGAGACCTGAATGAGATCCTGAGCAAGAACCAAAGAGCCTTCAGAGAGGAGACAGAGAAATATTGAGGTCAGAACAAAAACTACTGAAAGTTCAGATCAGAGACAACAAGGAGGTGTTCAGGAAGAGCACTCTAGCAGTCAGGTGAAGAGACAACTAGAGAGACTGAACCAAGGCTGCAAGCCCAGATGGCATCAGTCCCAATCCCGAAAGCCTGTTCAGACCAGCCTTCTGCAGAACCCCCTCAACCTCAGCCCAAGCCAGGAGAAGGTTCCAGGGATGTGGAAGACATTATACCTTGTTCCAGAACCAAATATCTCATCCATCGTCTCCTAATGCCTACAGACCTGCAGTTCTAACATCTCCCATCATGGAAGTCCTGGAGTAGGGCTGGGCGATATGGACCAAAAGTCATATCTCGATATTTTCTAGCTAAATGGCGATACTCGATATATATCTCGATATTGTTTCTGTGCCTTAATTGGGGTTTCCCCCAAAGCATTATAGCATAGCATCTCTGTTAGCATTTTTTTCTGAGGCAAACCCTTAAAAAAACAGTTTTAATACAATGCCTCGTGCCAAATGTCACACAGGTACCTTTATTAACAGAGGTCTGCACAATATCAAAATGTATAAAACAAATTAAATAAAAATAAACTGCCTGCATATATAGAATAAAAATGCTTCTTGAATAAAATAAAACAAATATCCCTTTCCTGCATAACAATTAAATTAAAATACACTGTAATTAATACAATGTAGACAGTAACAGGCAGACTTTTCCACTGAGGTTGACAGTTGTGCAAATAACAAAACATTTGTGCAAATCTCAAATAAAACATTCAAGTCAATTTGTCACATAATAAGCTATATCAAAATCATTAAAAAAAAATGTAAAAAAAAAAAAAAAATGTAAAAAAAAAGTTTTTTTCTTTTTAAATCGATATAAAAAAAAAATGTAAAAAAAAAAAAAAATGAATAAATTAAAAAAAAAAAAAAATCGATATAAACGATATTGTCTCGTACCATATCGTGTTTGAAAATATATCGATATATATTAAAATCTCGATATATCGCCCAGCCCTATCCTGGAGTTACTTTTATTGGCCCACCCGAATAAGCAAACAAGCACCTTCCAGGGCCCACTGCAGTTTGTTTATCATGGTAGGGGTAGAGCTGAAGATGACATCTTACACCTGCTTCAACCAACCCACAGACATCTGGACAAAGCAGCAGCATCGTGAGGATCATGTTCTTTGATGTCTCCAGTAAAATGTAACTCCATCCAGCCTGCGTTACTCCGTCAGAACCTCCAGAAGACACAGGTGGACACCACAATCACCTGGATTACTGACTACCTGACAAACAGACCATCATTTGAGAGACTGAATGGTTGTGTGTCTGAGCAGGTGGTCAGCAGAACAGGAGCACCGCAGGGGACTGTACTCTCACCACTCCTCTTCATGCTGTACACCTCATACTAGGGTTGCCACCTTTCAGAATTAGAAATAAGGGACGCCCTGATTTCAGCAACGCAGGAGCCAAAAAAAAAGCCCCAAAACTTCTAAACTGAATAAAAATGTGTTTATTTTATATGAAAAAACAAAATGCTTTGATTTAAAGTTTAAAGTGCTTTAATAGCATTGAACTGTCATGACTGTACAGACAGACAACCATACTAGCAACTGAAATAGCCTCCTATGCTACGTATGTCCACATCAGCCCAGATGTATAATATAGCCTACAGGTGAAGAATATGGTGTAAAAGTTAATTTATTTCAATAATTCAACTAGAATATGGTGTAAAGGTTAATTTATTTCAATAATTCAACTAGAATATGGTGTAAAAGTGAATTTATTTCAATAATTCAACTAGAATATGGTGTAAAGGTTAATTTATTTCAATAATTCAACTAGAATATGGTGTAAAAGTTAACTTATTTCAATAATTCAACTAGAATATGGTGTAAAAGTTAATTTATTTCAATAATTCAACTAGAATATGGTGTAAAGGTTAATTTATTTCAATAATTCAACTAGAATATGGTGTAAAAGTTAATTTATTTCAATAATTCAACTAGAATATGGTGTAAAAGTTAATTTATTTCAATAATTCAACTAGAATATGGTGTAAAAGTTAATTTATTTCAATAATTCAACTAGAATATGGTGTAAAAGTTAATTTATTTCAATAATTCAACTAGAATATGGTGTAAAAGTTAACTTATTTCAATAATTCAACTAGAATATGGTGTAAAAGTTAATTTATTTCAATAATTCAACTAGAATATGGTGTAAAGGTTAATTTATTTCAATAATTCAACTAGAATATGGTGTAAAAGTTAATTTATTTCAATAATTCAACTAGAATATGGTGTAAAAGTTAATTTATTTCAATAATTCAACTAGAATATGGTGTAAAAGTTAATGAAAATACGGTACAAATCGCGTCCCGCATTAGTTCAATACGGGACGCAACATTTTTTTCTCAAATAAAGGACAATTCCGTATTTTACGGGACGGGTGGCAACCCTACCTCATACTTCCAGTACAAGTCGGTCCTGTCATCGACAAATTAAAAGATTTTCCACCCTGACATCTGTTGTTGGTGGCAACAGGAAGTAGTTTGTGTAAGTGTCTCACTCTTACTTTCCAACAATGTCTTGGTAGTTTGCCAAACAGATTTTGAGTCGTCAAGATGGACAACAACCACTTCTCCTCCAAGTGTGTGTTTGTGTGTGTGGATCTAAGCGTGCTTCTGGACCTGATGCATTACTGACAGCAGCGGGCTCCGCTGCAGCAGCGAGCTATTGTTTTCCTTGGCAGAGATTAGCGGCCCCCAGGGGCCCGAACCACAAAGAGGGCTCTGTTACCCACTAGAGTGCTTTATTGTTCACTAAATTACCACCATGGAGAGGGTGAAAAGCAGCATGGCAAATATCAAGCCTGCATAATGTCACAGAGCGAAATGACAGCTGCTTCAGAGACTGAACTGGTGGCTTTGCCAACGCTGCTCTTCTTCTTCTTCACTGTCAGAAAATATGCCACTTCTACATCACAAACACCTCGAGGTTTCACACACATTAGCAGCCATGTGCAGAGGCTGTACATTCTCATTTAAGCTTATATTTTCCGCCAGAAGATGACTGGTCTGGAGCATTTGGCTGAATTGTAACACAATGCCAAGTAGGAAAGACATCAACAATAGCCTGTTGCAGATCACTCTGGAAAGGGTTTGTGAAACCATTTCTAAACCACCTTCAGTTTAACGTTCTTGAACAATAAAAAATATTCACGTATTGAAACATTCAAGACAGTTATCAGTCTTCCCAGGAGTGAACAGTCCAGCAGATTTACCCCAACATAAGACTCAACATGCTAGATCCACCTCAGAGTTTGGTTCAGGCCCCGTTTACACGGAGCAAAAACGGTGGCGTTTTCATGCGTTTTGGCCGTTCGTTTACACGAAAACGCAGCTCAAAGCCCCCAAAAACGATCATTTCTGAAAACTCTCCCAAAGTGGAGATTTTCAAAAACTCCGTTTTCACGTTTGCGTCTAAACAGTGGAAAACGGAGGAAAACGGAGGAAAACGGAGGAAAACAGAGGAAAACGGAGATTTAGGCTTCAGAACGTCACATTATGCACCAGAAACTCACCAGCGTCATGTGTGCGACCTGTGTTTACAATTAGTTTGGCCACCGTCAATATTTTCTTGTATTTGAACTGTTTTATATTCTAAAGTCACACTTAAAAGTAACTCACTCCAAACGAAAGACTCGTCTCGTTCCATCTTGGAAGTAAAGCCTGAATTATGGTCCCGCGTTAAATCGACGCAGAGCATACGGCGTAAGGTACGCGGCGATACGCACCGTACGGTGTGCGTCGCCGCGTACCTTACGCCGTATGCCCTGCGTTGGTGTAACGCGGAACCATAAATGACCCTTAACTGGAAGTTACACGTGTCATTTGTTGATGTTTTTTCCAGGATTCTGATTGGCTGGCATGACATTAACAGCGTTTTCATGCGGGTCCGTGTAAACGAGGATATTTTTGAAAACGTAGAGGGGAAAATATCAGTTTTTGTAAATACCCGGCTACGTGTAAACGCGGCCTCAGTTTGGAAGCAATAAAGCTGTGGTTCCTACTGAGTACTAGGGTCTGGACCCTGACCTGCTGTTCCTTTACTGACCACTAGGGTCCAAGTGAGTGGAGGTCCCGGCTGAGCTTCAGTAGTCCATGTTTGAGGTCTGGCAGCACTCGTTTCGGATGTATGTGAGGCAACAGTAGTTAGCTTCATTGGTTACCTTTACATAGCTTGTGGGAACTGAACTGAGGTGGGCGTGTCCCAGCTGCCCTCCAGGTCTGTTTGCTCCTCCCATTTCATAATGTGCAGGATGAGTAAAAAAAGGCCTGAAATCAGTGATTTGGTCTCTGGTGAGACCCCCAGAGAGCTGTGAAGAAGGGAAATGATCTGAAGAGACACTGGAAGGAAGAGCCGACCAGAATTCATCTCCAACCACGAGAGACGCTGATGAAGTAAGACGGGAAACCTCAAGTCACTGCTGCAAACAGTGGATCTGCAAGCTGTTGAATCATGGGAGTTCTTCTCTTTATGACTGTGATTTGAGCATTTAATCTTTTTTTTTTTCATTAGTGCTTCTGACATGCCTCTACTTCTATTTTAATTTTTGCCCCAATTTTATTCTATCAGTATAAAGAAATCCCATTATTTTGTGTGTCTTTCCAGCGTCTCAGACACGAGTGGAGGTACACGTCCCCAAATTCCTCTAAGGCGGCTCAAACCTCTCAAAATGACGAATGGGGTCACGTATACAAAGAGGAATAATCTTCTTTTCTCCGCGCCCTACAAACAGGCCTGTCAGTTGGCTTCATTGTTGACATCCGAGGGGACTGGTTTTTAAAAGTGTCAAGATCAAAAGGCTTGACTGACAAAGCATCCCTTTTATTATGGCAGTGGCAACCCATAAGCTTTTAATGTTGGCAATTTCAGTAATTAAGTGGGAACTGTACAAGCCCTGGATCCTGACGGAGGCTTTGAAGAATTAACCACAAACCAAAAAAACAAGCCCACAGCTGAGATAAAGACGCTTGTATGTAAATATGAGGCCTTTCTTCTGGTGAGCAGCGGAGACTGCTGCCTGAGGTGTCTCTTATCGTGTTAGGCAGCATGGGGTTGATCATATTTAAAGCATTTTCACGGTTGTCATGTTTGTAGTTGAAGGGTTGGAGGAAGGGCAGAAGGCAGATCAGAGTGAGCAAGCGTGTGCGTGATGATTGAAATGCTGCTCAAACGCAAATATCCAGAGAAGACAAAGTCGAATATGAAAACCTGGCACGGCAAAGGACACCTCCATCACCAGCTATTAATAATTACTGTCCAGTAGAACCCCCATGCTAACTTAAGACAACATCAACGATGGAAATGTCCCAACAGGCTACTTAACTGCTGCACTGATGTCCCAGGATTCATAGGGGCAGGGTAGGGCTGTTCGATTTTGCCCAAAAATAAATAGATTTTTTTCTCTCAAAATCCGATTTTCGATTACGATTACGATTATTTTGTGAATTGACAAAAGGCAAAGAAATGATTTCAAATATGCTGTTTTTTTATTGAACATTTGCCCCATTGGGCTTTAAGTGCAAACTTTGCTCTTATTAAACCAAAAATGAATGAATAAAGTGCAAAACTCTGTAAAATAAGTTGAAAAAAAGTTTTAAAAAATATAATAAAATATAAAGTTTTATCTCTGAAAAAAAAAATCAGCAAATCAGCACTTGCAAACATACAGTAAGTTATATTTCCAATTAAATAAAACAAGACATTTTCTAATTAAACTAAACTGGGTCTTTGCATGCTAAATAATAATGCAACCCATGAAGGAGGTAGAGGTGTGTAATGTCAGTCATTACATTTGATATTCACATTTGCAAGTTTTTTGCAAGGAACACGAGCCGGTCTACCACATCTGGCTTGAGGGATGCCCGGTGGCATGTTACAACGCCCCCTCCTACACTAAACAGCCTCTCCGATGGGGCACTTGTCGCAGGTATTGAGAGGTATTTCCATCAATCATTAATATGGTATCAATCATTAATATGTGTGCAGACAAGGTAAAAAAAAATAAATAAATAAATAAAAAATAAAAAATCGATTTTACGATTTTCACGTTTTAACATCGTTCTAATTACATAATCGCGATTACGATTTAAAATCGATTAATCGAAAAGCCCTAGGGCAGGGTAAGACGCGTTACTCCTGAACTGGTTCTGGTAAACATGTCGAGTTGAGCAGGTTCAGACCAGACACTTCCAGGGTTAACAAAGCTTAAAGTTAGGTAGAGTTGGCTAAGGTTAGCTGGCCCTGATTCATGTTCAGGGTCATCTCCTGGAGATCTCCTGGAACCTTCAGGTGAAAGGCTGAGGGTCACCTTGGACGGCCCCCTGTCCATCACAGTTGATGAATTGTAAACAGTACTCGAGTTGTAAAAAAAAATCAGGGGGGATGGTGGATTTTATCATATGGGGACAGATAATTTGTGCTGATTACAAATAATATATTACAAATAATATAATATATTACAAATAATAGCACTGACCAAAACACCTGTAGAAATTCTGCAGCCTTCTGTAAGCTTTAAATATCCACTGGGCTTACATCAAATACATCAAAACACAAAAATAAAAAACAGTTTTCTGAACTTATCAATATACCTCTGTCCTTCACAGGATAAATAAAATGGATCACTGCAAAAACTCAAAATCTTAACAAGAATATTTGTCTTATTTCTAGTGAAAATGTCTCATTTTAGTAAAAAAAATCTCATTACACTTAAAACAAGACTCATCACTGGAAAAAACAACAATTTTCCTAGAAAAATCTGCATGTGGAACAAGATTTTATTGCTTGTAATGAGAAGATAAATCTTGTCCCATTGGCAGATTTTTCTACTTATTTCAAGTGAAAATGTACTTGAAACAGGTGAAAATGGTCAAATAAGTTATTTTTCTGGTGTTATTTTTCTGGTGATGACTCTAAATGTTGAAATAGCAGTAAAACCACATTCATTGATGAAATGACATAAGGGATGGAAATGGGGGATGGCAGTTTTACAGGGGGGATGATTTGGACCGTTTTTATTTCAGGGGGGATGCCATCCCCCCTCATCCCCCCTCAACTCCAGTACTGATTGTAAAGTTAGATCCTTGATGCAGCCCTACCTCCACTTGAAACCTCTCTGTAACTCCTTCTGCTTATTGGTCTCCACTACTCTTTCATCTCCCCCAGGAGCTGCATCTTCACAGCCTTGAGTGTGGTTACCACTGAGCTGATGAGTGAAACAATACGTTTCAGGTGAATCGCTGCTGCAGAGGTGTGAACCTCCCACCTGATTTATGCTGCTCAGCACAGACAGGGAACCTCAGATGGATGAAAGGAACGAAGAAGTGAAGGATGTCTGCAGAGCTGCTGCATGTCGCAGCGTGTCCATCACTGACATATAACCAAAAGCCTTTTTTGGGGGGGGGGGGGTCTTCATCCAACCTCTTAATCCACTGCTATGGGTGACTATGTCAGTCAAGAAGCCTGGAATAGGGGTGGGAGGGGACAGGAGCTGCATTATCATTAAGGGGCTTACACAGACCGGCGGCAGTGCGAATGCCTTCTTACACTTCCAGTGACCCCCGACTCTGAGGGATCCCAGTGCTCTTTAATGTGCATCTTTAAGCCTTTTTATAAGACATTCTCTAAAGCCACAAAGTTTGGAGACCTTTCAGATGAGGTTAAGGGACACTGCCACGTCTTGTTAAAAGCTATCATGGAGGCTAACATGTCCTGACACCCATGGCTTTACAGCAGCTGCTGGAAAATGCAGCCAGCGCCAAGTTTGTTTCTTTAGAGACTAATTTAGGATTCCTGGCCAGAAGCATCCTCGGCGTCTGGCAGGAGCGTCGGGATAATGAGAGGCGGAATTTCTTTGACAATTTAAAAACTTTGTGTTAAGTCAGGTGGAGGGGTTCACCTAACAAACGTACACATGCAGAAGCTTAAAAGCTCTAACTCGTCTAATCAGTAATCAGTAATCTAACTAATCTAATAGGTAATCACAGTAATCAGTAATCTAACGTTTTACACTTACCAGGAACCAGGCAAGGGCGCTCACTGTCTCCTTTCACTGTCTACTTCATTCTCTCTTTCACTGTATCCTTCCCTCTCTCCTTCACTGTATCCTTCCTTATCTCCTTCCCTCTCTCCTTCACTGTATCCTTCCTTATCTCATTCCCTCTCTCCTTCACTGTACCCTTCACTTTCACTTTCACTGTCTACTTCCTTCTCTCTTTCATTCTCCCCTTCACTGTCTCCTTCCCTCTCTCCTTCTCTGTTTCTATTTTTATTGACACCCCTCGCCACAGCAATAAGACAAAACCATGATATTAAATGAATTGGAGGCCCAAGGTCATAAATAGGAATGGGCGATATTTTTCCGCTCACGATAAACCGTCAAAAAAATTCCCCACGGTAAGAATTTGTCATCTCACGGTAAAAACGATAAATTCCCGTTGATGATGTTTTTGTGTAAAGCTGATTTATGGTTCTGCGTTACGTACGTGAAGGAAGGAAGGAAGGAAGGAAGGAAGGAAGGAAGGAAGGAAGGAAGGAAGGAAGGAAGGAAGGAAGGAAGGAAGGAAGGGAGCAAGGAATGAGCCAGAAAGAAAGAAAGAAAGAAAGAAAGAAAGAAAGAAAGAAAGAAAGAAAGAAAGAAAGAAAGAAAGAAAGAAAGAAAGAAAGAAAGAAAGAAAGAAAGAAAGAAAGAAAGAAAGAAAGAAAAAAGGATAAATTCCCGTTGATGACGTTTTTGTGTAACAAACATGGCGGATCTGATTCATTACAGTTTAGTTACAAAGGTGGAGTTGAATTGGTATTTTTTTTATCGTCATTTTTATCGTTATCGGGATAAATGCCAGAAATGATCGTGATACATTTTTTAGTCCATACCATCCCTAGTCCCTAGTCATAAATAAGTCTCTATGCAGATGATGTAATACTATACAGCTGGAGGACATGTACAAATCTACGTACAAGAGACTTTTAATATCATTGATAATGTTTATAAAATCTCTAATTATACTATTAATTGGCCTAAATCAACTATAATACCACTTTCAGAAAACAGAGGACTCTGGGACTCAAGATAACTCTCTACCACTCAACACTGTTGAGATGAAATATGTGGGTGCTAATGTTTCCCAGAGGTGGTCACAACTGTTCAGTCTGGATTATAACATTTCCAAGACTGGGCCAACTTCCCACCTTCAATTATGGGCTAGGCAGATCCAGTTAAAATGAAAACACTTCCACAAATGAACTGACTAGTAACACGGTTCTCCTGGAAAAACAATAAACCCAGAATTAGTTTATCAACACAGCAAAAGCAAAAATCATACGGTTAGAAGCACCCCACTCTCAATATTATTTCCTGTCAAATCAGCACCAATAATTAGGAAAATGGATCTAAAATGGAAAACACAAGTCAGCAAAGCCAGAAGTACCTCTGTTTCTGAGTTATCTTTCCTCCCAACTTCAGTAAAGAAGATTCTTTAAAGACCTTTCAATCAACCCAGTTGCTTGTGGAAAACAACCGGCATCACTAAATCTTCTTCAACAGCATGTGAATTCACCCCAATCCGGTACAATCCTGATCTCCAGTCATGCAGGAATCCCATCTACCTCCCATCATGGCAACACAAAGGTATCGCTATCTCCGCCATGCTGTTATGAAACCACTTCATATCCTTTACTATGTTAGTCCAGAGACTCTGTACTGGACAAGAACAGTTTCATTAAAGTCAAGATAAACACATCTAATAAATCTACTGGAGCCCCCCACCCCCGTATCTGTGATAATATCTTCTAGGGTGGCCAACTGGATGATTCCTGATGGGCTGAAGGATGAATCCAGTGGACTGGGGAGGTCCTCTGCATGACCGACCCAACACACCAGAACCAGCTGTGATTCAGCCCAAAGTTCTGGTAGACGAGTCCTTTCTGAGCTCTTGCTGGAGGTCGACATTGCTGCTTCATGTGACTCTTCAGCTCTGGTATCAATCGGGGTATCAATCCAACGTAACCACACCCATCACACACTCACTCACACACTTGCCAACGTTGGCGCCAACCACCATATCAGCAGAAGTTGGACTAAATAGAGCGTCATTTACAATATCTACTTTGTTCTTTGTAATGCACGCGCTGTCAGATAAAGGTAGGTCTTAAACTCTCTGGAGAGTCCATCTGAACACGCTTCTTCTGTCGAGTGGAGATGGGCCGTTACGCAGAGAAGCCTGCTACCCTTCACGGGAGCCTGCGTAGCTAAAACCACCGGTGTTATGCTCAAAAGTGCGTCCCTGTGGGTGCAGGACGAGGAATCGGACTGGGGAGCTGTTAAACGTTGTGGAGCATCGTGAAGCTGCAGAACAAACACAACTTAGTCAAACTTAGAGATGGAGTTTATATCGTCATCATGAGAATCGCAGCGCCAACCTTGACATAACTTACACTAAATACGAGAGGACAAAACAACAAAGGCTGCTGCAGAGATGTGAAACTGGACACCGTTGAGGGTGTAGCTAGGAAACACTCGTCATTCCCACAGCACGGCGGCACTTCTGCTTTAGACCACCCTCAAACTCAACAAACACGTCTGAGAAGTAGTTTTACTTTGTCAAGAGATTTGTGTACTGATGGGATTTCGTAATTTATAGCCTGGTTGTGTCTGGTTCATGTACCTGAAGGACCTTTAACAATATGGGCAGATATAAACCTGGAGAACTAGTGACTGCTTCCCTGATGTCTGGACATCCCACCGTGCAGGTTAATCAGAAGTCAGTGTCTCCTGAAACAATGGGTGTTTGACCTCAGGTCCTCATGTCAGGAACTCCTGTTCCAGTACTTTTACTTCTTAACACCTTCACTGGAACCGGAAGTTGAATGGATCAGTGCAGAAACTGAAGTTTCAGCATTCGTGAAAAAGTTTGTTCTACTTCTTCAAATTCACTCCTGCGTCTGAGCTCATGCAGAGCGTCTGTAAATCAGGATGAACTAAATATTATCGCCAGTCTCTGACATTACAACGCTAACGCCTCACGAGGATGTCTGTTAAACATGAATAAATTATTTTCTTTTATCTTCATCAAAGGCATTTTGGAGGAAAACTTAAACTATCAGCAGGAAATGTACTCGATCATTTTTTTTATTTTTTATTTTTTTTATTTATCTTTTTATAAGAAACAACATACACTTAAAACATGGAAACGTGTAGTCAAACAGACACATTATACATTGTCTCCTTTTTTTTTTTTTTTTTAAACACACAAAACCTAACAAAGGAACAGAGTCTCTGTAGCGTTAAAAAATAAATAAACAGATGAGCAAGAAATGAAACTGGAAATAAATAAAACATTAAAAAAAAAACAAATTAAGGAGATGAAAAGAAAATTAAGGGAGGGGGGGGGTCAGTCGGTGGGTAGAGTCTTCAACGCGGTAAAGTGGTCTATGAACGATTGCCATTTGTGAATGAATTTAGCTGAGTTGCCTTTTACAGAGTATCTCACCTTCTCCAATTTAAGAAAAAACATAACATCACTAAGCCAAATAGAAATAGACGGGGACCTGGGGGATTTCCATAAAAGTAAGATACGACGTCTTGCTAAAAGGGATGTGAAAGCCAATACTTCTGACTGTGTGTGGCTGATATGTGAGGAGTCAACAGAGAGTCCGAATATTGCTAAGAGAGGGGCCATAACAACTTTTTTACCCAGAACTTTAGACATGATCACAGAATAATCACTCCAAAATTTCTGTAACCTAGGACAGGAGAAAAACATATGACTTAAATTGCAGGGAGAACCCTGGCATCTGTCGCATAAGTCTGCAACATTCGGATATATTTCCGATAATCGGGATTTTGATAGGTGGGCTCTATGCAGCACCTTAAATTGAATAAGTTCTAGTCTAGCGCAAGGCGTGCTAGATTGTATGCTACGGATAGCTTTATCCCACAGCTCCCCTGTGAAGTCAAGGCCCAACTCTCGTCCCCAACCCTCCCGAGCTTTATCTACAGAATGATCATCAAATGTCATACACAGTGCATATATCTTAGATATCAGAGACTTTTGACTGAGTTTCATAGTTAGAAGATCATCCCACGGTTGGTTCGCAGGAAGGGAAGGGAAGCATGGAAACAAAGCAGAGGTGCAGTGTCGAAGCTGGAAGTAGCGAAACAAATGGGAGGCAGGCAAATTGAACTTTGACCTCAGATCTGAGAATGTGGAAAAGATACCATCCTTATATAGATCCCTGAAGTGCTTAATGCCCCGGTTGTACCAAATCAAAAAAAAAAAGTGGTGTCTATTAGTGATGGAGGGAACAGATGATTCTTAGTAACAGGTGTATAGATGGATGGAGAAGCAAATTTAAAGTGGCGCCTAAACTGTGACCAAATCTTAAGGGAGGAAAGCACCACAGGGCTATTTGTAAACTTAGAGGGATTCAATGGTAAAGAGGAGGAGAGTAGGGCCGTTACAGAGGATGAAGAGAGTGACTGAGCCTCCAATCTGCACCATAATAACTCAGGAGACTGAAGCCAGTAAATTAGTTTGTGAATATGCGCTGACCAATAGTAAAGCAAAAAGTTTGGTAGTGCTAGACCCCCATTAAATTTAAATTTTTGGAGAAGCGAATACCTCACTCTGGGTGTCTTACCGGCCCATAAAAAGTTGGAAACAATTTGGTCGAGTGATTTAAAAAAAGATTTTGGTAGAAATAAAGGAGTGCATTGGAACAAAAAAAGAAATTTAGGCAATACAGTCATTTTCACTGTGTTAATTCTTCCTATCAGCGACAGTGGTAGGGAGTTCCACCTCTGTAAGTCCGCCTTCACTTGAGTTACCAGTGAGGAAAAATTAGCGGTGAAAAGAGAGGGCAGAGTGCGGGTCACATTAATCCCTAAGTATCTAAAGCCCGACGGGCTGAGTTTAAAGGGGATATCAGATTGTTTGAGTTGTAAAGCAGAGGAGTTTATGGGGAAGCATTCACACTTGTTAAGATTGACCTTATAGCCGGAGAAGGATCCATAATTCTTCAACAGAGATAATATTGGTGCAATGCTGGTTAAAGGGTCAGATACATATAAAAGGAGGTCGTCTGCATAAAGTGACAATTTGAGTTCCACATTGGACCTAGAGACTCCGCGAAATAGAGGAAGAGTTCTTAGAGCAATTGAAAGTGGTTCGACGGATAGAGCGAATAGCAAAGGGGAGAGAGGGCAGCCCTGTCTCGTGCCACGTGATAATGTAAAATAAGTGGAGTAGTTGTCATTGGTGTGAATGCTGGCCTGAGGGGAAGTGTAAAGAAGTCTAATCCACGATATAAACCTGTGTCCAAATCCGAATTTATGAAGTGTTGCAAAAAGATAGTTAAATTCGACACGATCAAACGCTTTTTCAGCATCAATTGCGATAACAACTTCAGGGAGTGGAGAAGAATCTTTAGAGAGAATCACATTAAGAAGTGTACGAACATTATAAAAGAGCTGGCGTCCCTTGATGAAACCATTCTGCTCCTCAGATATGATGCTAGGAAGGATCTTATCAAGACGAATTGCTAGTGCTTTGGCTAAAATTTTGACATCCACATTCAGTAAAGACAAGGGCCTGTAAGAAGTGCTTGATTCAGGGTCCTTGTCCTTCTTCAAAAGGAGGGCAATGGACGCCTGCATTAAAGAGGGAGGCAATGAGCCATGATCAAGGGACTCATTGTACATTGAAAGTAAAAGCGGGGCTAATTTGTCTTTGAATTTTTTGAAAAACTCAGCTCCGAACCCATCGGGACCAGGGGCCTTGTTGCTTTGCGTAGCTTCAATGGCGGCAGCAATTTCTTGCAAGCTGAAAGGAGCATCGAGGCCATTAGCCACATCCAAATTAATAGTAGGGACAGTGATATTCTCAAGAAAGGAGGTCATTTTTGCTGTGTCAAGTGGAGATTCTGACTCATAGAGAGAGGAGTAGTATGACTTAAAAATTGTGTTGATGGCGATTGGATCGGTGGTAAGTGTGCCATTAGAATCTCTAATGCTGGGAATCAGTCTCGACGTTGCTTGCCTTTTTAATTGGTGAGCCAATAACCTGCTTGGTTTATCGCCGTGTTCATAATAGTTGGCATGAGCGCGTAATAGGAGCCGTTCAGAATCGGCTGTCGCTATAAGATCGAATTTTGACTGCAAATCAAGCCGTTGTTTCAGTAAACTCGGACTTGGGTTAACTGAGTTTAGTCTGTCTGTGTCCTGAATTTTAGATGTGAGCTCCTGTAATTTAGCCCTGCGGATTTTACTGGCGTATGCTGAATAAGAGATAATCTGTCCTCGCAAATATGCTTTGAGTGATTCCCATACTAGCGAAAAACTGGTAGAGTCTGTTTTGCTTAATGCAATGAAATCATCTATTGAAGCAGATATAGAAACATTAAATGCATCGTCGGATAAAAGCAATGGATTAAACCTCCAGGGAGAAGAAAAACGGGGGCGCTCAGACCATGTTATATTCAAAGTTAGAGGGGCGTGATCCGAAATAACAATTGGGTGGTATACGACAGAAGTAACTTTGGGGAGAAGAGAGCCATCAACAAAAAAATAGTCAATACGTGAATATGATTGATGTACTTGAGAAAAAAAAGAGAATTCCTTATCTCCAGGATGTGAGAACCTCCACGGATCAACAAGCCCGTTCTTGACTGTAAAATCGGTAATAGATTTTGACATAGAGGATTGAGTCAAAGTACGAGGATTCGAACGGTCCAAAGAAGGATTAATAACACAATTCAGATCACCGCCCAGTATTGTAATATGCGTATTTAAGAAAGGGAGGTTGCCAAACAGCCTATCCGTAAAATTGGGGTCATCAAAATTAGGGGCATATATATTCACCAACAATACAGGGTTACAGTATAGAGTGCCCGCAACAATAAGATATCTACCATTCTTATCAGATATTGTCCTGGAGACGGAGAAATTGACTCTTTTGTTGATCAAAATTGCTACTCCTCTAGACCTAGAATCAAAATTTGAATGAAAAATATCACCCACCCAAGCTCGTTTGAGTCTGAAATGATCTTTATTTCGCAAATGAGTTTCCTGAAGGAAAGCTATGTCAGTGTCCAAGCGTTTCAAATGTGAAAAAATCTTTGATCGCTTAATTGGATTATTCACACCTTTCACATTCCAGCTAGTGAATGTAATGTTTGATCCAGTATCAGGCTTGCGCAGATTACGATCGTTCATAGGCATTCTCTGAGAGAAAATAAGACCGACTCACCCACCACCAGAGGAGATATAAGGAAAAAAGGTAAAAGGGAAAACCAAAACAAACAAAACTCAGGAGTATATACATACCTACAGAGACAAAAAGCCAACATCCCATAACCACCCACCCAACGCACATTAGATGATCCCATCCCCAAACGATGGAAACAGCCGTGCTGGCTTCAAAGGAAGCCATTCTCGAAAGGAGATGCTTTCGACTGTAAAGCTAGATACAAAAACGAAAACAAAATTAGCTCCTGCAGAGTTAAAACCTTAAAAAATAAAATAAAATAAAATATGAGGCATATGAAACCAACAATCTGAGCCATTCTGACGATCGCTGTCTTGTCAGGGTAACAACAAACGTTAATTAAATTAAGGAGAACTTTGGCCTATAGAACAATGATATATACATATATGTACTCGCACACCCACACAGACACGCACACACATGCACACAATTTAAGCAAAGACAGGGGTGCGTGCATATTTTCTAATCAAGGCATCATACCAGAGAAATGATTAGGCCTTCAATTTTAAACGGTGTTGTTCCCATTGATAGTTAGAAGAGAGAAAAAAAAAAAAAAAAAAAAAAATTTAATAAATAAATAAAAAAAAAAAAAAAAAAATTACGACATAAAGTCCCATTTTCTGAATTGACTCAGTCACTCACCCCGGGCCAGAGTCCCGCATGGAGGCATATGAAACCAACAATCTGAGCCATTCTGACGATCGCTGTCTTGTCAGGGTAACAACAAACGTTAATTAAAATTAAGGAGATCTTTGGCCTATAGAACAATGATATATACATATATGCACTCGCACACCCACACAGACACGCACACACATGCACACAATTTAAGCAAAGACAGGGGTGTGTGCATATTTTCTAATCAAGGCATCATACCAGAGAAATGATTAGGCCTTCAATTTTAAACGGTGTTGTTCCCATTGATAGTTAGAAGAGAAAAAAAAAAATTAATAAATAAATTAAAAAAAAAATAATAATAATAATAATTTACGACATAAAGTCCCATTTTCTGAATTGACTCAGTCACTCACCCCGGGCCAGAGTCCCGCATGGACAGCAAGCTGGATAAATCGTCCCAGAAAATTAGCTGGTAGTCACTTTTTTTATTTTCCTGATGAATGCCAGGGCTTCATCTGGCGACGTGAAGTCACGCTGCTGGCCATCATGGGTTACACGCAGTCGGGCGGGGTACAGCAATCCATACCGGACTCCTTCAATCTCCCGCAGCTGACGGCGCACGTCATTAAAGGCAGCGCGCGCCCGCGCTGTCTTGGCTGTGTGATCCGGGAACACGGAGATGCTCATACCCCGGACTTTTATCCGCTGCCGCTCTCTCGCCTTTCTCAGGATGTCAGCGCAGTCTGTGTAATAATGGAGCCTTGCCACTATTGCGCGGGGCCGCTCCCCGGTCTTCGGTCTCGGCATGAGGGTGCGGTGGGCTCTGTCCACCACCGGCTCTGCGTCGAGGGAGAAGGCTTCCGCCAGGAGCCTGGAAACACCTGCTGCAGATGAAGAGTCAGGATCCTCCTCCGGGACGCCAATAATCCGCAGGTTCTGCCGACGGGACCTTGACTCCAAATCCTCGCATCTGTCCTCCAGCCTCACATATTCTTTCGACAAGTGATCAACTTTTTTCTGGAGAGCAACGATGTCATCTGAGCAGCTTGAGAGCGAGAGCTCGATCCCAGCGACCGTGGCTGCGAGACCCGCGACGTCCGCCTTCATGGAGGAAATACTGCCAGAAAGATCAGCTTTAAGGGAAAGCAGCTCGGACTTAATGGACGTTAAATTCTCGTTCAGTGCTTGCTGAAGCTCTGACCTAAATACAGCCGCAACATCATTGCGAAGAGCGGAGAGAAGTTCGGTTTTAAGCCGGCTGAACTCCGCAGCTGGAACCTGCGCAGCGCAGGTGCTCTCCGGAGGAGGGGAATCACCGCGGGGCGAGGAGACGGCATGAGCAGCAGGCCGCGGGTTAGCTGGAGGGTTATTCCCCGCTTTGATGGACTTTGGAGGCATTTCCGTGGTAAGTCGTCGAAGTAACCGCGTTGAAAATAGGTTAGTTAAAACCAAAGCCGTGGGAGTGATACAAAAAGTGCCAATAAATGCTGAATTAAAATTAACTCTGCAGGAGCTCCGCTAATTACGTCTCACCCCATGTAAAGCTAAGCCGGAAGCCTCGATCATTTTTTTAAGGTGAGATTAACGCACAAACATTTCAGAACATGACCCACAGTCCAACCCGTAGTTTGGAGGACCAGTAGACGATGCAGCTGTAACCGCCTGTACGAGACGACGAACGAAGCAACACTCGGCTGAAGAGCAGTTCTGAAACCTCTTATTACCATACCAGAGTGGTGGGCTGCAGCAGGCCGTAAATGCGCTTGTTAAAAACCGCTGACGTTGACTGGTCCGGCAGAAAGAGGAGGATGTAGGACGTGTTCCGCCCAGGTTCCGCCCAGGATCGCTCGGCTAATGCCCACGACTCGGAGCTCTCCGACCTAGCAAGCTGACTGCCATTGTCGACTCCCTGTCAAAGAAATGTGAGGACCTGGAGGGTCGCTCCAGATGGAACAATGTTTGTATATTAGGCCTACCTGAGGGCACAGAGGGTCCTTGTCCCACCGAGTTCACTGCCCAGCTCCTACAAGACTTAAGGCTGAGTTATGGTTCTGCGTCAAAACGACGCCGTGCCTACGGCGTGTGGTACACGTCGACGCAGACCACACGGCGTCACTGACGCCGTCACTGACGCCGTCAATGACGCCGTCACTGACGTGCACCCCGAAAATTGTAACTACGCGTCGAGGCGACGCAGACCACACGCAGATGGAGAGGGCTGTGATTGGTTTGCTTGGAACTTTCAGCGCTCTTTTCTTCGTGTATGTGTGATTTTTTTTGTTTTGGTTTTTTGCACAATAGTTGTCCTTATCTCTTTGATTCACTGTGACCGGAAAAAGTAGGATATTCCGGAAAAGATCGCGAATTAGCGGTCACGGGGGGTACTGCACCGCGACGAAATGGAGTGACGGAGAAGTCCGAAGGGTTCACAACGGCGTCACGGGTTAGCTGGAGGGTTATTCCCTGCTTTGATGGACTTTGGAGGCATTTCCGTGGTAAGTCGTCGAAGTAACCGCGTTGAAAATAGGTTAGTTAAAACCAAAGCCGTGGGAGTGATACAAAAAGTGCCAATAAATGCTGAATTAAAATTAACTCTGCAGGAGCTCCGCTAATTACGTCTCACCCCATGTAAAGCTAAGCCGGAAGCCTCGATCATTTTTTTAAGGTGAGATTAACGCACAAACATTTCAGAACATGACCCACAGTCCAACCCGTAGTTTGGAGGACCAGTAGACGATGCAGCTGTAACCGCCTGTACGAGACGACGAACGAAGCAACACTCGGCTGAAGAGCAGTTCTGAAACCTCTTATTACCATACCAGAGTGGTGGGCTGCAGCAGGCCGTAAATGCGCTTGTTAAAAACCGCTGACGTTGACTGGTCCGGCAGAAAGAGGAGGATGTAGGACGTGTTCCGCCCAGGTTCCGCCCAGGATCGCTCGGCTAATGCCCACGACTCGGAGCTCTCCGACCTAGCAAGCTGACTGCCATTGTCGACTCCCTGTCAAAGAAATGTGAGGACCTGGAGGGTCGCTCCAGATGGAACAATGTTTGTATATTAGGCCTACCTGAGGGCACAGAGGGTCCTTGTCCCACCGAGTTCACTGCCCAGCTCCTACAAGACTTAAGGCTGAGTTATGGTTCTGCGTCAAAACGACGCCGTGCCTACGGCGTGTGGTACACGTCGACGCAGACCACACGGCGTCACTGACGCCGTCACTGACGCCGTCAATGACGCCGTCACTGACGTGCACCCCGAAAATTGTAACTACGCGTCGAGGCGACGCAGACCACACGCAGATGGAGAGGGCTGTGATTGGTTTGCTTGGAACTTTCAGCGCTCTTTTCTTCGTGTATGTGTGATTTTTTTTGTTTTGGTTTTTTGCACAATAGTTGTCCTTATCTCTTTGATTCACTGTGACCGGAAAAAGTAGGATATTCCGGAAAAGATCGCGAATTAGCGGTCACGGGGGGTACTGCACCGCGACGAAATGGAGTGACGGAGAAGTCCGAAGGGTTCACAACGGCGTCACGGGTTAGCTGGAGGGTTATTCCCTGCTTTGATGGACTTTGGAGGCATTTCCGTGGTAAGTCGTCGAAGTAACCGCGTTGAAAATAGGTTAGTTAAAACCAAAGCCGTGGGAGTGATACAAAAAGTGCCAATAAATGCTGAATTAAAATTAACTCTGCAGGAGCTCCGCTAATTACGTCTCACCCCATGTAAAGCTAAGCCGGAAGCCTCGATCATTTTTTTAAGGTGAGATTAACGCACAAACATTTCAGAACATGACCCACAGTCCAACCCGTAGTTTGGAGGACCAGTAGACGATGCAGCTGTAACCGCCTGTACGAGACGACGAACGAAGCAACACTCGGCTGAAGAGCAGTTCTGAAACCTCTTATTACCATACCAGAGTGGTGGGCTGCAGCAGGCCGTAAATGCGCTTGTTAAAAACCGCTGACGTTGACTGGTCCGGCAGAAAGAGGAGGATGTAGGACGTGTTCCGCCCAGGTTCCGCCCAGGATCGCTCGGCTAATGCCCACGACTCGGAGCTCTCCGACCTAGCAAGCTGACTGCCATTGTCGACTCCCTGTCAAAGAAATGTGAGGACCTGGAGGGTCGCTCCAGATGGAACAATGTTTGTATATTAGGCCTACCTGAGGGCACAGAGGGTCCTTGTCCCACCGAGTTCACTGCCCAGCTCCTACAAGACTTAAGGCTGAGTTATGGTTCTGCGTCAAAACGACGCCGTGCCTACGGCGTGTGGTACACGTCGACGCAGACCACACAGCGTCACTGACGCCGTCACTGACGCCGTCACTGACGCCGTCACTGACGTGCACCCCGAAAATTGTAACTACGCGTCGAGGCGACGCAGACCACACGCAGATGGAGAGGGCTGTGATTGGTTTGCTTGGAACTTTCAGCGCTCTTTTCTTCGTGTATGTGTGATTTTTTTTGTTTTGGTTTTTTGCACAATAGTTGTCCTTATCTCTTTGATTCACTGTGACCGGAAAAAGTAGGATATTCCGGAAAAGATCGCGAATTAGCGGTCACGGGGGGTACTGCACCGCGACGAAATGGAGTGACGGAGAAGTCCGAAGGGTTCACAACGGCGTCACGGCGACGGCGACGGCGTGTGCAGGGCGTCGATTTGACGCAGAACCATAATTCAGGCTTTACTCGTTCTTGACACCAAACCTATGCTGGACCGGGCCCATCGCACTCTACGCGCCAAGCCCAGGGACGGCAAGCCCCCTTGTCCACTCCTTGTCCGGGTAAATCTTTTTCAAGTCCGTAACCAAATCCTACTTCGAGCCGGAGAAGCTTCCCCACTTTCCTAGGAGGGAAGGAGGATCTCGATCTGCCCCGACTTCACCATGGCGGTGGCCAAGAAGCGGCCCGCCTTTGCTACGGTAAAGAAGGAGCTCCATTCCTGCCCGAACGTCAGGCTCGGCCTGCTTTACCGGGCAACACTACGCATCAATCTTTGAGGATACAACACTGGCTTTGAACTTCATTGAGAAGAGCATTTAAAAGAGAGTTACCCCTGACACTATTTAGCGGACATGTTAGCTTGCTATTTGGCTCCTATTGTTGCTAGCCTTGATGGATATTTGCTAATCACCCTTCTGGATGCCTTGTTTTCTTAGTGTGTTCAGTGAGCTACAATTCTGATGTGACACTGATTTTGTTTTCTTGTTTAACGTTACTCCTTTCATCCTTGATTTTCCCCAACATGGCTCATGATGACTATTTGATGCTGGTGTACATCAAGCGAAGAACTGTAGCAGCATAGGTGCCTTATTGTTATAAAACAATTTGTAAGGTGCTGCAATTTTTGTTTTTCCTTCTCACATATTATTGTTCAATAAGATTGTTTTATGTAGTGATTTATTAGTCAGCTTTAGCCACCCGGCTTAGGTATAAGCACATTTATTACAGTGTAATTTGATGGACTTAACTCCATGTCACAATTCCTACGCCTAAGTAGTTGCAGTTCATTAATTGCTCAGCAAGGCTCTCTTTAGAGCTTTAAGACGTGTGACAGGTTGTTTGCTAGGGGGGTTCATTGCGCGCATCCCGTTTGGGGGGGATGCTTCTGCTAAAGTTCATGTGGGTGGATGGGCGGGTGAGAGGGGAAAGGTGTGCGTGTGTTTTTATGTGTTTGTTTTTTGTATTTCTTTTTGTTTTACATCAGTCAAGTTTTTCACTTCCAGTTTTGCTCCAGATCATCATCCTTACATAATACTCCTGTTGTCTAGCTATGACTCCATCTAGTGTAACATCATCCAGCGGGTGTGCCATTAGATTCACTAGTTTCAACTGCAAAGGATTCAATAACCCCAAAAAACAAAGTAAGGTACCGCACCATCTGGGTGGTCCTGGCTAATATTTATGCTCCATATTATGACAATGATGCTTTCTTTAAACGATTGTTTCCAACTCTCCCTGATTTATCGTCACATCACTTAATATTAGGTGGAGACTTGAATTGCTGGCTTGACCCTCATCTGGGTCGTTCCTCCCGCAGAGCGTGCGCTCCATCGAAGTCGGCTGAGATAATCTGGTCCTTTATGGAAGAATTTGCTGTCACTGACGTCCGGTGCTTTTTTAACCCTTCTAAGAGTGAATATTCTTTTTTTTTCTCATGTTCATCACACTTTCACCCGCATTAGGCTCAGCCTAATTTAAGGTTCTACTATTGGGCCACCAATATTAGAATTCTTAAGTACTGGCTTCAATGTGAGGCTTTTGATCCTCCCCCAGCATGGCTGGTTATGGAGGCAAGTTCAGCCAATCCGGTCTCCCTGAAAGCCTAGTGCACTATCCAATCCTCCTCTTTCCCCCACACCAGAAATGTGATTGTTAAGACCTCACTGAGGATCTGGGTCCATTTTAAGCGCTACTTTGGCCTACAGACTCTCTCTATTTATGCACCACTAGCAGCTAACCATGCTTTTCCTCCTTCCCTCATGGACAGTGTTTTCTTAAAGTGGGCAAATGTTGGTTTTCATAATTAAAGACCTGTATATTGATAATGTCTTTGCTTCTTTTCAGCAACTTACAGATAAATTCTCACTTCCTATGCATCATTTCTTCAGATATTTACAAGTCGGCAGCTTTGTTCATGAATCATTTCCTAGCTTTCCTAATTTACCCTCTGACTCAGCTTTGGATAGTTTCCTGACACCAATCCCTACTCTTAAAGGCTCTATCTCATATATGTATAACCAAATTAATCTTTTACATTTGGAGCCCCATGGCTTAATAAAGTCACTCTGGGAGGAGGATCTGGGAGTCGCAATATCAGAGGAAGTCTGGACAGAGATCTTGAGATGGTTACATAAATCCTTTATTTGTGCAAGACACAGTCTTATTCAGTGCAGAGTTGTACACCGTACCTACTATACTAAGGCTCGACTGGCTAAGATTTATGATAGTGTAACTCCGACTTTTGATAGGTGTCAGCAGTCTCCTGGGAACTTAATACACATGTTCTGGAGCTGTCCTTCCCTTTATAATTATTGGACTAAGATTTTTAATACCCTGTCTGGGGTAGTTGGGGAAAAAATAAAGCCAGATCCTCTGAGTGAACTATTTGGGGTTGCTCCCACTTCCCTCACTAAGTCTAAAAAGGATGTACTGGCTTTTGCTACCCTGCTAGCCAGAAGATTAATTGCAATTAATTTGAAATAAGCAATACCGCCCTGTCACCCCTGCTGGATTAGAGATTTTATTTTCTTTTAGAGACTTTATTTTCTTAAATTGGAGAAAATCAGACTGTCCTTAACTGGCTGCTCTGGTAAATTTAGGAAATTATGGGGCCCATTCCTTCAATTCGTTAACAAGACGGATCTCCCACTCACCCCTGACTGATATCTCTGATATGACTGAAGCAGCTTAGAGAGACCAGCAGATATGTTATTTCTGTTGTGATGAGGATTGTATGCCGCTTATTTAACTTGGGATGTCTGTTGCTATTTCTATTGCAATTCACTATTACCTGACTGATGTGCCTGTGCTTTTTTTTTGTTCTTATTTAAAATTTAATTAATAATTCTCATTAAAATCCTTTATTTATTTTTTGTAATCGTCTATTTCTGTCCTAGTTTTATTTTATTTTTTTATTTATCTATCTAATTATTTTTATTATGGTTGTTCTAGTTTTATATAAATTGTTCGGGTATGCTGCAATACTTAAGTGACCACTGTATTTTTCATTTTTACTGTTATTTTTTCTAAAAGAAAAATGGATGTTTAACTCTTCGTAAATGTTTTAATATAATTGTATACATCTGCAAAACTCAATAAAAAAAAGTTGAAAAAAAAACAAAAAAACGCTGACGTTTAAATAGACACTCAGATCAACATCAGTTGTTGCTTTATATGAATGAGAAGGCTTTTAATGAATCTTTCATTACTCAAGTGAACTCTTTACTCTTCAGGAGATACAGTATCTTCTCTATCTTCTCTACCAAATTCAAACTCTTTTGTGGCGATAAAAAAAATCAACAAAAATACATGAAAATGGTTTGACTGGGAATAATGTACAAGGACTCTTGGAAGCAGCTGGTCACATGGTATTTAAAAACCTTGAAATAAAAAGCAGGCGTGTGGCAACTGAGCTAAGGTGGGCGTGTTCCACCCGGCTTCCAGACCTGCTTCCAGACATGCTTCCAGACCTGCTGAGTCAGCTCAAAAGAGCCATCCAAAGATCTTTTCAGAAACCCGAGGGTGCATGGGCTCGTCCATAACCTCTTCTGCAGTCTCCGGTTCATCTTGGACCAGAGACACACTGAAGCTGCTTCATCTACATGTCCCCAGTAGGCGAGTCATTCAAACCAGCATGTTCTTCTAAACCAAGCCAAACATTGCTTCCTCCTTTCTTTCTGTTTCATATCAAAGTGATTTTGCTCTGCTCTTGGCACATACTCAACAAACTCAACCACCGCTGGCTGGTTACTACAGAGCTGTTGCTGTGACTACAACATGGGTGAGTAGAGTCAAAGGCAGCAATCACGGCCCTGTTATGTAATACACCCGTTTCTCTAAACGTGAGTTTAGTGTCATGGCCGTTGCTGCTAAAGGACGTTTCCTAGCAGTTTTAGTGTGTGTGTGTGTGTGATG
Source organism: Cololabis saira (assembly GCF_033807715.1). Lineage (NCBI taxonomy): Eukaryota > Metazoa > Chordata > Actinopteri > Beloniformes > Belonidae > Cololabis > Cololabis saira. The sequence goes on from NC_084592.1 coordinate 35,741,457, forward strand.
TGTATGTGCGCGTGTATGTGTGTGTGTGTGTGTGTGTGTGTGTGTATGTGTGTAGTCATCTGGACATAAAGAACAGCTCTATTGTCTCCATTCAAAGGTGAGGGGGGGACGGGGACATGAAAAGCACCTCTCATCCAAGCCCTTCCTTCTAATGGCTACACTTGACATGCAAGGGACAATTCCCTCAGCGAAGAGTGAGAAGGTGCTGGCCAGCTGAGCAGGACACTCGGGAAGAATGAAGGAGGCCTGAGAGAGGAGGGATGAAAGAGAGAGGCGAAAAGTAGAATACAGGAGAGGCAGATGGTGGTTCCTTCCTTTAAACATAAATAATCTGACATCAGCAACGTCAAACTAACATTCACCTTCTGCTCAGAGGTGAAAGGTCCAAAACTCAAGTTCAAGGGGTGCGTTTGTCGCGGAGGTGAGTGGGTCCATTGGGAGGGCCTGGGATCTTTCAAAGCACATCCTCTAGAGCCTGGGCCACGCTACGAGAGGAATACCAAGCTCCAGGAACAATGAGGAGAGGGCAGAGTCACCCCTGCCCACCAGCCTTTCACGGCCGGGCTGCTCAGAGGGCAACCAGCGCTGCGCCGTTACCAGGACGAAGCATGGCTGCCGTTCTGTTCTTTGCCAGCAGCTGATGTCTTTATTAAGAGCTTCATTTCCTGACTGTTGTCACGTCTTAATAAAGTTTCAGGCATTAGCAAAAGTTAGGGATATTTTTTTTTTTTACTAAGTGTTCACCGGGTTCCTGTCCGGCTGCCAGACCGTGGTGGAGCAGCACAGAGGAGAAGCCATCTCCTGGGGCCAAGGTGGAGCCTCGCGGTTTATCACTTCGGGGTTAACCCCCTTCACCTTTCACCGCAGTGGAGAACACAGACACAGGGGGACTCCGGGTTGGGCACTGACTCTTTGCAGCTTTATTTGAGTCACTCCAATATATAGCAACTACTTTAGTCTCCTGCTTCACTCCGCTCACACGTCTCGCACCCGCTCCAGCTCCTGCTCCCTATCTCTCGCTCGCCCACTCACACCCTGTGCATGCACACACAGCACATCTGCATCGCAACTCTCATAACATAAGTGGAATTATAAAAGTCTTTTGTTTGACAACTACAGCATCAGATGAACATGTCACTCTTCATAATCCATCATTTACGTCGTGACATGGAAGTTTGGAGATCCACCTTTAGCTGCAGGAAGTTGAATACACCTGTCTGACTTCAGCATCAGTGTCTCTCGGTTCTGGAGGAGTTCTGGTCCGTTCAGGTTTATTGACATCCACGTCTCCACGGCTCTCTGAAGGTCGACAATATAACCTCAAACAGGTTCAGGTCTGGACTTGGACCAGGTCACTCCTAAACCCAGTTTAAAAACAGTTTAAGCTGACCTGAAGATGCAGATATCCTCACGTGTCCCAAGAAGACTGGTCAACAGAGGGGTTCATGGTCCACTGAATGACTGACAGGTGTCTAGGTCCAGACCATCATCCCTCCACCTCCGTGCTTAACAGTGGGTCTCAGGTGGTTCTGCGGGTTTCCTCCAAACATGGTTCTGGATATGAAGACCAAACATGTCCACGTCGGTCTCATGTGTCCAGAGTACATGGTTCCAGAAGTCTGCTGGTTTGTAAAAATCCAGGTTTGTGGACCTCAGTCCTGCTTCCATGTTCTTGTTGGTCCTGGAACCAAACCGCCTTGGTCTTCCATCTTGATGTCAGCCCCAGATGGTTTAAAAGTAGGATCCAAAGACTGTTGTTAGATAATTACGTCAGAGGTTCGTTAGAGGGATGGAATAGGATGTTTGTCAACCACGACTGCCTGGGTTAATAATATCCGGGTAATTCCAACCTGAGCTAGACCTGTGACTGTTTCATGGCGTAACCATATAAGGACTGCTTTCCTGATGGTCTGGTGTTATGAGACACAAGGTCCAGTAAACCTGGAGTATGCAGGAGTTATGAAATTACTGTCTGTGATTTGTCAGCTTAGGTTTTATCAATCCTTCATCTCTGATTCCTTTTTAGCTCAGGTTAGTGAGTATTTTCCATGCCTCATCTGTTCAGTGTGTTCAGCCAGAGAAATGTCTGAAGCATCAGATGAGGTGGAGCAACTCCACAATGACTCACCCTTCTGGTGTGCAACATCTTACACATAAATACTTAAATTTTTTGAATGTCTCGCCGCAGGATTACCACTGCTGTCGCTGACTCAGTCTTCGTGGGTTCAGACCTGCATCACAGTCATAAAGTCACCCCATTAACCAGACCAGAGGGATCTGCACAGACCGTCTGTGACCCACAGGTTTCTGAAGAACACAACTCACCGTCTTGGAAGGACCTGAATCCACCCAAACCTGGTTCAGTCCATTAGGGGTTGGATGTACAGAATAAACGAATGTTGTAGTTGGTTGTAACCAAAGACTGTTAAAGAAGACTTGAGACATCTGAGAGGGCTCTGTGAGGGCCATTGTAGCTTCTAAAGAGTTTTTGAAGCCTTGTTTTCTTTGTACTGTGCAGCACCATGTTGTAAATCAACAAACCTGGACGGGAACATGCCCACATTATTTCAATCACAATTAGCTATTTTAGCCTGGCTGATGTTACTAAATGATGCTAATTAATATTATTTACATTTACTCAGATCAAATCTGTCCAAACATCCTTACCTTAGATGTTAGCACCAGAACGACATCTGAAACGAGGGTTGGCAGAGCTCCACTGGGACAGTGGTTCAGCCTGCCAGCAGTGTGGTTACAGCGGCAGGATTGACGTCATCTTATCAGTGTCGCGTCCCAATATATTGCAGTCCCAGCAGACTTCCACGTGACTGGGTGAACGTTCGCAACAGGATCCCAGGTTTCGGTGTTGTCTCAGCATTTACATTAGAAATAATTGGCCACAGCATGGTTAGCGGCAGCATGGTTAGCCGCTACATAGTTGGCCGCAGCATGGTTAGCTGCAGCATGGTTAGCTGCTGCATGGTTAGCTGCTGCATGGTTAGCTGCTGCATGGTTCGCACAGACTAAACTTTGAATCCTTCCAGACTAACTCACAACCCATCACGGTGGTCTGTTACAAAATCAATGACACAACAAAACTGTTAGGTCTTTATTTACAGGTCAGAAGCTAATACAATCCTTAACGCTGAGTAGTTAGAGTAATGACATCCAGCCATTGGCTGTGCCAGCCACCAGTCTAAAGAACGTCTGATTCTTTCAGCCACTACCTACAGTTGGTGACCACAGGTGAGGGTAGGAACACAGTCTCAGCTCTCTTTTCTCATCAGCAGACCTATACACATCACTGCAGATGCTGCAGCGATCCACCCATCAGTCTCCCACTGCATTCTGCCCTCTCTCATGAACAAGACCCAGAGATACCTAAACTCCTCCACTTGAGGCAACACCTCACTCCCTCCTTGGAAAGGACGTGCCACCAACTGACTGAGAAACATGGTCTCAGATGTGGATTTTTATCCCCACTGCCTCACACTTGAACCGCTCAAGTGAGAGCTGAAAGTCTTGGCTCAATAAAGCCAACAGGACTACATCATCTGCAAAAGCAGACATGAAATCCTGACACCAAACCATATACCCTCCATTCCTTTGCTGTGATTAGGAATTATTTTCCTCTTCCTCCATTTTGACAGAGACTGAATGGCCTGAGCATCTACTGTCCTGTGGAGGACAGACTCATTGATAGCCCAAGGGACATGGTCAAATGTCTTCTCCAAATCCACAAAGTCCATGTGAGCTGGTCCCGACATTGATCCTCCTCAATCTGAGTGTCAACCGAACTCAAGGCTTTACTTGACTTGGAAAACTGGACTTCATTAAACCTTGGGACTTTCCTTTGGCAGGATTCAAATCTGTCTTGATCATCAGGCTACAATTCAGAGGAGCACAACTGCTTGGTGGTTGGGACTGGTACCTCATAGCAAGAAGCTGTTCCCAACTTCAGTAGATCCCTGTGACCCTCAATAGAGACAGACAGGTATAGATCAAGGATAGATAAGTACAAGTCCAGCTAACGATGAACAACAGTTCCAGCGGTTTTTTTTTTTACCAGGAAGAGGTGAAATAAAAAATAGATACCTTCAGTTCAAGACACCACATTCCCAACATGTGATCTTGAATGAATGGGTGTTACCACACTAGCACTGCTGATGACATCCCTGGTGGGGATTTTGGTTAAATCTCTGCAGCTTTACTTCTGTTAGACTCAAACACAACCCTTCCCTGTTATTGCAAGAGATCTCCAATGAGGCCATCCAGATAGAGCCACTGTTTCCACTGATCCCCCTGGTTTCAGGAAAGCATTTAAAGCATATGGATATTTTCTATTACTCATGGTCCACAATCCTCCTGCTCCTAAACAGAAGACTGAGGTGAAACACACCCAGAGGCTTGTTTAAGACCTGATCACATGGTGTAATTGCACCTTAAACCAGGTTCTTTGAGATAAGTATGAGGATGTTCTTGTTAAAATAGAAAAAACTGACTTTGTCCATGTGATCCACTTCCCGCCACATGACTCTGCAGGCACCATCTAATCAGGTCGCAGCAGTCGGCGCTGCTCCTGGAAAGGAGCACTCCGTCCTTACCTCAACTGATATGCATGCGCTTGAGAGTAGGATGTGGCTGAGATAACTGAGGTGTTTCTCAGCCACACAGGCATGAGGTAAGGCATTAGGAATCTCTCACAGGGCATTACCTCAGTCTGCAGCCCAACTGCTGCTGTGGCGGCAAAAATAAATCCAAAAAAAACATACACCCACCCCTGGAGATGGTGTCTATTTTCGGCAGCAGGCCCTGGTTCATTGGTGTTAATGATTGTCTGCTGAGGTATGCGAAAACACTCTGACTAATAATCACATTAACGGGGTTGGCCAAGGTCTCATGTAATTACAGGCTTTGTCTGCTCTTGTTCAAGCACATAAAACATGTCAGAGTGTCAACTCATTTCATGGGTGGTTTGTAACGACCTGCTCAAAGAGCTTGAGGGAAGAAAGAGTACAAAATATTTTTAGTCTATCAGTTTTCTTCAATATTTCAAGATAAAATTTGATCTGATCCTCATCAAAGTCACATTTACAAGCAGACAAAATGTGTTTAAGCTGAAAACCCACAAACTGTTATAATTTACTGGAAATGCCTCTTCATCATTAACAGTACTGGAGGAAATTGCTTTTCTGAAGACTTATGATGAAGAGAAGTTGATCTGCATGAGCCATCGAAATAAATCAAAAGGCATTTCAAATATTATCTCAATGGTGAAGCGTGGCGAAGGGGTGATCATGATTTGGGCTTGCTCCCTGCCTCAGGGTGCCAACCAGGAGGGAAAAGTCCTCTTTGAGTGTTTTGACATCAATCAGTCCACAATTAGAGAGTCTGTCTATAAATGCAGACAATACTGTAACTAGTCCCCCTATTACTGGACATTCAGTCATGATAGGTCCACAGACCAAAACATTAACATTAACTCAATGTGTTAACGAAGAACCCACAAGGAACAGCTAAATGCCTGAAGACATCAGTGAAACTGGAAACATCTGTGTTCATACGTCTACTTTACAGAAGTCACCGAACAGCTATGAAGTCCACGGAAGAACACCACTGAAGAAGATGAAGATTGACTAAAGTTTCCAAAAACTAGGTCCCCGGAAAACCACAATACTGTCGGGAATACCCAGCTTTCTGTGTGGAGTGAAAAGGACATAGCTTACAAACGTCAAACTACCATCCCAAAGGTGAAGTACGGTGGAGGAACCACCATAATGTGGGTTTGCTTTACTGCTTTAGGGACACGAAATGGAAGGGACAATTAACTCTTAAGTTTACAAATCTCTGCTCTGGAATAATGTTAGGGACTTCTCTCAGACTAATATATGGTCACAGAAATTCCCATTGCATAGCAATTCCTGGTAACGGACACACATTTCTGCAGTCGAGCCTTCATAAAAAGGGGATGCCCACTAATGGAAATGTGGTTATCCCTTCCAAAGGAAAGTCAACACCACCACTCCAAGGGTTTGCTTAGTTTGTCTCAGGAATTAAATTAGGCTGAAATGGCTCTATAAAAAGAAAGGATAACATTTGATGGAAGACACTTCCAGCGAGAGAACGTCAAATATCCTCAAACATACCATCCCTGTGGTGGGGCACAATGGAAGGAACATGAGGGTTTGGGCTTGCTTAATTGCCTCGGGGTGCCACACCGGAGGGGAAAGTCATCCCAAAGGATTTAGACATCCATCCTTCCTTATTCACCTTCTTCTTGGTCCTGTACAACTGATTATGGGTCGCCTCCGCATCTCTATGTTTCTGTAGAGATGTTTTTCAGATGGCGAGTTCATGTATTCTCATTTTAGTGAGATCAGCTGTGTTCCAGCTGATCTTCCAGCTGATCTTAAACATGCTGTTGTGCAGCCACTCATAAAAAAATAATAAATAAATAAATCTTGACTTAACTGTTCTTTCTTCTATTCTTCTATTGTCAGCCAACTCTGAAGTTCCCTTTTATGATGAACGTTCTGGAGAAAGTTTAAAACCTGTGTTACACATCCTAAGTTTACGGATAAGTTGATCTGGTCCAGTATTGTCATGCCAATAAGAGAAAGAACATTTTTGAATAGTCGAGTCTGGATGGGTCTAACATACACGTGGTTGATTTAGCTCTATTGACGACTGAGGTCAGCTCGGGGATGTTTATAGGATCGAAACAGTCTAGAGTCAAGTAAGAGCCTGGGAAGTCACTAAAGCTGAAGAAACGCCCACAACCGACTGGTTTCTTCTCTAATTCTCATGATTTTACTGTTTTTTTTTTTTTTTTTACCTTGTTTGCACACATATTAATGATTGATACCATGACGGTAGAAACCAAAAGTAAATATATGTGCATTATTACTATATTTAATATATGGGGGGGGGGTGACGACATCCACTGCCAATCCAGGAAGCAGGAACACACGGAGACACACGTCAAGCACTAGAAATCTGCAACAAAAAACCACAAAACAAAGCACAAAACCGGCACGGAGCCAACCAAAACAATAACAGCAATCGACCTAAATCTTGAGATCTGATCGCAGTCTGAGCTAAGCTATCGCTACCGCTACCTAAACCCAAAAACTAGAGAGCCAGCATGCAGGTGAACAAGCCAGTGTGTATGTCTATGTGTGTGTGTGTGTATATGATTTTACTGTTAAATAAGCTCATAAAGTCTTCACTACTGAGAGCTGCAGGAATGCACGGCTCAACAGAGTTGTGACTCTTTGTCAGCCTGGCTACAGTGCTGAACAGAAAACGTGGGTTACTTTTGTTATCCATTATCAACGATGAATAATAAGCTGTTCTGGATTTGCGAGTGACTCTTTTATACACTATTAGACTATCTTTCCATTCACGATAGGAGTCTACAGACTTAGAAGAGTACCACTTCCTTTCCATTTTACGCACTTTATGTTTCAACATGTGGATATCTGAATTATACCAGGGAGTTAAGCTCCTATGGTTGGAGACCCTTCTTCTCAAAGGAGCAACTGCATCTAAAGCTGAGTGCAGCAAATCAGGAGTGTTACTAGCAACTTAGCCCTGTGGGAACCTTTTTGTTACATCATGTTTAGACTCCTGTAACACGCTGTATGTTGGTTTAGAACAATCTTCTCTGCGATGTCTGCAATTGGTTCAAAAAGCTCGACTTTTAACTGGCATCAGGCAGCATGATCAGATCACTCCAGTCTTGGCATCCCTCCACTGGTTTCCCATCTGACTCAGACTTGGTCTTAATATTTTTTTGTTGACCTAAAGTTTTAAATTGAATCTTATCTGTCAGAACTCCTGCACATCCATCCCCAGTAAGCTGTGGTCAACCAACCAACCAGCTGGTCCACCATCACGATTCAAACATAGAGGTGATGAAGCTTTAGGGGTGGCAACCCCAAAGCTGGGGAACGGCTTGTCTTTTTTTATTTGTACTTCTCAGGCTTTATATATGTTGAAGTCGATGTTAAAAACATATTTCTTCTCGTTGGCCTTTGGCTCAGAGTAGAAGAAAACACAGACGAGACTGTATTGCCATTTTGATTTTATTTCTTTAATGCTTTTTATTATATTTTCCTGTTTTTATATGATGACGTCTGTTTATTTGTTATCAGATTGTAAAGCACTTTGGTCAACCTTGTTGTTTTTAAATATGCTTTATAAATAAATTTGACCTTGACAAGTTCCGGTGTGAGAGCATAACTTACAGTAAGCCAGCACTTGTATCAGTGCCTAATTACGAGCAGTGGGGTTTTTTTTGAAGGTAATTGGCAGATGTACACAAAGCTATACAGTTTTTGACAAGTTTTGCTAAGCGGTCACTTAGTTAATTATCCTTCTGGGGCTGCTGTTCATGTTGCTGTGTGCTGCAACATCAGAGTAACTGCATTTGGTGGTATTCAAAGTCTAAGCTACTGCAAAGGCACCATGACCTCTTTCGTGAGGCTGGATCTGGGAACCTTAACCATCTGATGGGGTGATCTCAGTGCTCTGACCAGTTATGCAGTTAAACCGTATTTACTTACATGTGCCTTTACTCTGGCCAACAGTCTCATCTGAAAGAAACTGCTTTTGGCGACAGAAGTGACATTATGATCAAATTTAATGTAATTTAATTTATTGATTCATTCCAGACATATCAAAACCATTATATAGAGTATAACAACGTCAACAATCGTTTTTAAATTTAAATGTGCTGCCATAAAGCCCACCTGAGGTTTTCAACAAAGTAAGTAAGTAGGTAAAGTTTTTTCTGTTGCACCTTTCCCAGACAAGGGAACATCACAAGGTGCATCACAAAAGAATAAACACAATACAATAAATGTATAAAATACAATAAACATATCAATAAACAATGCCAAATGTCTGAGAGAGGCACCACTGTCTTCCACCTGATCTGAACGACCAAACACAACAATTTCTCTTTCTTCGATTTTGATTCAGAAGTTCAGGTCCAACAATTTTTTCAGTCCACCGAGGCAGTTCTTCAATGGCTCGTCAATCAAAACCTCTACGTTTAATAGGCAAATATTTTTGAATCACATCGACAAAACAATGAAATGAAAGGTTGTGTTTCCAACAGTACCTTGGGGAGAGAAAAGAACAACGGGCCTATAACCAACTCTTGGGGTACCCCACAGGAAAGAGAAAATCACCAATCTCTGCAAGAAAAACTCTGTATATGACAGGATGAAAAAATCTAATGGCTGACCAAATCAAATGCAGCAGTCAAATCTAAAAGCACTAAAACAGACGTTTCCTGAACCAACAGTTAAAGGAGCTTGAGGCTCCTTTTAAGAAATGAGACTCTCTAGCGCCACCCTTCACCACGACGGCCGTCGGGGGTACTGCAGCCAACAGTGAAGCCGGCACGGGAGAACGGGGAGAACGTGCATGCAGCGTCATGTGACGTCACATCCGCAGCCCAGCGCGGGAAATTCGGGACCGAATTGCAGCACATTTTGCAGCACACAGCCTGTTCAAGGCAAAGGAGAGATACACTAGAGGGCTCATTCTTTTGGGTTTGGAACGCTTCATCTGACATTATTACTAGAAAACTTAAAATGTATACGGATTTTTTTCATAAATCTTGCCACAATCCGGCCTCAAGCTCCTTTAAATAATTAATGAAAGCTGAAAAAATGTCAACCAATTCACAAACTTTTCAATGGGTTAGCAGCCGAATTGCAGTTTTGGAGTCAGGTGTTGAACGCCAGCTGCCTAATGAGGTGCTTCTGGTAACCAGAACTGCTGCTGGGGGTTAAAAAAAAAAGCCGGGTTGAGGCACCTAATGCCAAAGCTCATCAGCCCTCAAAAAATATGTTGGTTAATCCAGACTGCAGGATGGTGGCAATCAGTCAACCAGACCTGAAAATAAAGCTTTGGGCCCATACAGCTGAACAGGAACCACGAAGACTTGGCTGTGACAAACGTGGAAGCCTAGAACCCTAGACCACATGGAGGCGCCACAGCTGCAGATCTGGATGAAAGCAGCAAGTCTTTAAGTCCAAAGAGGAGCCTCTTCCCTTTGTGAAGGGTAGGGAGCCCTTTACAAGAGAGGGGCCCATGTTCTGGAAAGCATCTCACTTCTGGTGGTGTCCAGTCAACTTCTTGCTGGTGTAAATGTCAGGCGAAGCTGTATCCATATCCATGACATCCATCGCCAAGATTTAACGTGTTGAGTGAAACCTGCCTCAACATATCCACGGAGTCTTCCTTCCTCATGAGCAAAACAGCCCGCATCATGATGCTGCTGCCCCCAGGCTTCACAGTTGGGATGGTGCCCGGAGGCCTGCAATCCTCCCTCCTTTCGTCCAAACGTAACGGTGATCGTTATGACCAAACTGTTCAATTCTAGTCTAATTGGCTCTGGAATGAAGATTATTAAAAAACTCCACATGTGCAGCTGTAAACTGTAATATGGCTTTATTATTGAGGTTTTGGGGGATTGTCTTCCTCTCACTGGGTGGTCGTTCGTGTTGATACTGAACACAGTTTACTGTGGATAATGATATTCTTCTCCTAGTTTCAGTAGCATTATTTTTTATATTTGACAAAAAAGAAGGTAAAACAGCTTATTATTCAACGTTGATAGAGGATAACAAAAGTAACCCACGTTTTCTGTTCAGCACTGTAGCCAGGCTGACAAAGAGTCACAACTCTGTTGAGCCGTGCATTCCTGCAGCTCTCAGTAGTGAAGACTTTATGAGCTTCTTTAACAGTAAAATCACGAGAATTAGAGAAGAAATCAACCAGCCGGTTGTGGGCGTTTCTTCAGCTTTAGCGACTTCCCTAGGCTCTGACTTGACTCTAGACTGTTTTGATCCTATAGACCTCCCTGAGCTGACTTCACTCGTTAATAGAGCTAAGTCTACCACATGTATGTTAGACCCCATCCCGACTCGACTATTCAAAAATGTTTTTTCTCTTATTGGTGCGACAATACTGGACCAAATCAACCTATCCCTAAGCTTAGGATATGTACCACAGGTTTTCAAAGTGGCAGTAATTAAACCTTTACTTAAAAAACCTTCTCTTGACCCAGACACCTTAGCTAATTATAGGTCAATTTCCAACCTTCCATTTGTATCTAAAATTCTGGAAAAGGCAGTTTCAAGCCAGTTATGTGACTATTTGTATAGAAATGATCTGTTTGAAGTCTTTCGGTCAGGGTTCAGAATACATCATAGCACAGAGACAGCACTGGTTCGAGTCACGAATGACCTTCTTATGGCCTCAGATAAGGGATTAGTGTCCATATTGGTTCTACTGGACCTCAGTGCTGCTTTTGACACTGTAGATCATGGCATTTTACTGCACAGTTTAGAGCACGTTGTTGGGATTAAAGGGACAGCTCTACGTTGGTTTAAATCATATCTATCTGACAGGTTCCAGTTTGTTCATGTACATGAGGTTTCTTCAGAACAGTCAAGGGTCTGTTATGGTGTTCCGCAGGGTTCAGTGCTAGGGCCAATCTTGTTCAGTCTATACATGCAGCCGTTGGGAAGTATAATCCAGAATCACGGCATACACTTTCATTGCTATGCTGATGATACGCAGCTCTATTTGTCTATGAAGCCGGATGAAACAGAACCGTTAGTTAAACTTCAGGCATGTCTTAGGGACATCAAGGACTGGATGTCCAGAAATTTCTTGCTTCTAAATTCAGATAAAACAGAGGTTATCATTCTTGGTCCAGAGCATCTTAGGAAGGGACTAGATGGTGTTGCGCTGGCTTCCAGTGCAACTGTGAGAAACCTTGGTGTTGTTTTCGATCAGGATTTGTCGTTTAAACCATATGTTAATCAGGTTTGTAAAATAGCGTTTTTCCATCTCCGTAATATTGCAAAAATTAGGAAAATCCTCTCGCAGAGTGATGCAGAAAAACTAGTTCATGCGTTTGTATCTTCTAGACTAGATTACTGTAATGTGTTGTTAGCAGGATGTCCAAGTAATTTGCTGAATAGGCTCCAGCTGATCCAGAATGCAGCAGCACGAGTGCTGACAGGAATCAGCAGGAGAGACCACGTCTCTCCAGTGTTAGCGTCACTCCATTGGCTACCTGTAAAATTCAGAATTCAATTTAAAATTGTATTACTTGCATATAAAGCCCAAAACGGCTTAGCTCAGCAGTATTTACAAGATTTGATAGTGCCTTATGTTCCTGGCAGAGCTCTCCGCTCCCAGGGTGCAGGTTTACTCGTAGTTCCTAGAGTATCTAAATGTAGATTTGGAGGGTGGGCGTTCTGCTATCAGGCACCATTACTTTGGAACCAACTTCCAATCTGGGTTAAGGAGGCTGACACCACCTCCACCTTTAAAACTAAACTTAAAACCTTTCTGTTTAGTAAAGCCTATAGTTAGTGTTTAGTAAACCTCTAGCTGGTGTTGGTAAATCTCTAGGTAGTGTAAACTCTAGTGTGTTAGAGTCAGTAGTCATAGTTGCAGCTATAGAACAAAACTATAATAGTTAGTCTCAAATATAGCTTTGCGGTAGATATGCTGCTATAGGCTTATGTTGCAGGGGGGCACCGACATGATCCACTGGGCGGTGCCTCTCACCCTTCTTCTCCTCTCCTTTTCCCTGCCTCTCTTCTCCAATACCATTTTTATTTATTATAAATATCTCATAGCCATCATTTTTGTCCATCGCTCCTGTAGTTTCTTGTGCCGGCCCCCCTTTTTTCTCTTTTGTGCATGTTTGCATCCCCGGTCATCCCGGTTGCTGCTTCCACCTGCCTACGTGGATGTCTGCTGTTGCTGCTTCCGCCTGCCTGCCACACAATTTTACTACACTAACCATAGGTTAGCATGGGCTATTTTAGCTTAGCTCGTGCTAACCTTTTATGCTAACTAACGTTACTGTATATCATTCTGATCAAATCCATTCAATCACCCTCATTTCAAGTGTCTGTTCTGAAACGGCATCCCAAAATTAAAATAGAACTTAAAGAGGCTGGAGAATAATAATTATTATTATTATTTTTAATATAAATGTTAGTTATTGTTTATAATTAATAACTATTTTTCTTTTATGTAATATTACCATTTTAACTATTAAATTACTGCGGAAACCAATATAATCAATCCAGATATAAAAAAACCTTTGGTTCCCAGGATCCTAAACGTTGAGGTCAGAGCCCCTCCAAAGGTAATGCTGAGAGACGTCAAGTTTAAGCAGTCTCCCTGTCAGAGGAAAACGACACTCAAACACATTCCTGGCATCAGCAGCCAGCCGAGATAAAACTGAAGCATTGAGAGCAAAAACAACAACCTGCTCGTATCTGCGGCAGACCAACGTTTACTTTTACTCTCTATCAGACACGAGTCCTCACAGCTTTCCAGCGAGCCTCACAAATTAACATTCCTGTTGTTTTAGCTCAAAATCTGCTGAAGGATGCCTTCAGTTTCAGCCAAGCTTTACCTGTCAGGCAGCTGTCCTCACATGTACCTCTGGAAGACTCTGGTCTTCAGAAGAGTTCATGGTCCCCTCTGTGACTGGCAGGTGTCCAGGTCCAGACCATCATCCCTCCACCACCGTGCTTCAGTGGGTCTGAGGTTTTTTCTGCTGGTTTCCTCCAAACCTGGTTCTGGACATAAAGATCAAGCATCTCCACGTTGGTCTCATGTGTTCAGAGGCCATGGTTCCAGAGGTCTGCTGGTTTGTTCAGATGCGGGTTTGTGGACCTCAATCCTTTTTAGACAGAAGAGATTTTTTCCCGGAAACCCGTCCAGACAAACCATCCTGGTTCAGTCTTCTTCTGATGTGAGCTCCAGATGGGTCACAAGTGGGTTCTGATGTGTTGGTCTAGTTTGACTCTGACGGTTCACATTAATCACAAGTCTGCCTCAAGGGTTTGAGTTTTTGTTTCTGCTGCAGCTGAACAAGGGGCATTATGGTTGTTGATATCAAAGAAATATGATTGTCTTGCACCCCACAGCTCCGTATTATATCTGCTCAGTCTCTCTTCATAGACGTCATAATGAAAAGGCAGGTTAGTTTTCCACCTGCGTTCAGCTTTTCAACTCTCTGCTCAGCTCTGACCCGCAGCATCTCTCCAGGGAGGGTTAGAAGTTATGGATAACCCCTTGCAGTGATCACCTTCACCTTGGTGGGAGCAATGGTATCAATGATACTAATAATTTGAGCAGTGAATTTATCCATGGGCTCATTAACTGAAGGTGAGTGGGGGAGGGGTGGGGAGGAGGAGATCTGGATAAACATTTCTCGTGTATTTTCACCTATGTACCTATGTACCTTTATTCTATCTGAGTATGATGAGAACTCAGGGATGTTTATCATAACAACCATGTTTAGACGCAATAATCTGCTGACTTTACGGAAACATCGAGCTCCTGCTCCCAACAACCTGCTGTTGTGACTACATGCTGCCTGCACACTTGTCCAAAACCTCCAGAGAAGACATGTCTCCCACTGCTCGGTATATGCTCTCAGAGTGTTAACTGTGAGCACGTTTACCGCCACAGCGCCGTGAATGGATCTCACATGGGTCTGTCTGCCGGTTCCCGGATCTACCTGGTTTTAAGACGGTACCCAGCTGGTTTTCCAGGTTAACTGGGGCACACGTTACTAAAACTACATGGGACCCAAACAATTTCCTTCTTTCTCAGCCCTGTCTCCTGCCTGCCTGTGTTTTTAAACTACATGTGCCCGTGTTCTTAAATTTTAAATTATTTCTGAAGTTGTTTTTTTTTACATATTATTGAAGTCACCACTATTGCACTTTATTCGCTAACAGTTTGCACTCTCATTTTAATGTTCATTACGTAATTGCTGTTATTTGTGTGTGGACGTGTGCTGCTGCCTTCCTTGGCCAGGTCACCCTGGGAAAAGAGGTCTTGACCTCAATGGGTCTTTTTATCTGGTTAAATAAAGGTGAAATAAAATAAAAAAGTCCACCCTTTAGCCAGTAAGATGGAGCAACATGTGCCCACTGGCTGGACCTCAGTGTTCAACTTGCTTAGATTTTAGCAGTCTGGCATTTCTATGGCGATGAGTTTCAGTTAAGCAGTTAAGCTCTGATTGGTGACTTGTGGTTTCCATGGTGACCTAAACTCAAACTTCACATCTGACTTTGTCTAAAGAGAAACCCTAACTTTGGGGGGTTTGCACAAATGTTGGTATGATTTGTATATCTCGAGGAACAAAACCAACATAACGGCAAGTTGGGGACTTCTTTGGAAATCCTGCGCTACTTTCATGTTGGGCTTTAGTTGAGCGACCTTCTCTCATGTAGAGGATTGCGGCGAGAAAAGCTGAAGTCTGCTGCCTTTGAGAGAGAATATGTAGGTCTGGAGGGTCAAAACTGGGCTGCCAGCTTCTTCCGTAGAGGTCAGTTACATTCCAGCTCATAAAACTTCTGCTGTTGGTTTCTAACTTTTGACGATAAATTTAAACGTTTTCTCAAAAAAAAAAAGAAAAGACATTCGACCCACATCTGATAAAAATCAGCGTGGGTGAAACAGTCTTGAACCACGTTCCTACATTGTTGGAGACATTCCCCAGGGTTGTCCACAGGATGTCTTTGCTTTAGTTTTAGTAAAGTAAAGCGATTTATTGTTGTTCAACACTGAGTTACTCTGATCAGGTGATTACCCTCCCGGAGGAAATGATTGATTAAAGAGAGGTTGCTCAGGTTTGAACATGGCTGCAGACGTTCGGAGGGGTCTTTTCTCTGGGCGTGGACGCTCGTGTTTGTGGTTGGTTGGCTCAGGATCAGGCCGAGTGAGTGTGCCACACACAGTCTGTGATCATCGCTGATGGCTCCTATGATGCAGGAGACCAGATACCATCTGAGGCCGCCACCCTCTAAACTCTTCCCCCGTCAGTCGTGTTTTTTCTTTTCGTCTCAGATTACAGCGGTGGAACTCAAGCCCTGCCCGCCGGGCATGGGGAGTACCCACAACAAAGGCATCTGCTGTGCACGGCGGTCCGCGAGTGCGTTCAGAGACACCGTTGTTGACTCTGTCAGGTCCATACTGAACATTCCTGGCAGCTCTTACTGTTAAGGAAGAAAATGCTTATTACTTCTGAAGATGACAGGTTTCTACTTCAGGCAAGTGGAAAAAAGTCAAGCAGCAATGATATCTTGTTTTACATCTGCCAGACAAAATGTATGTGAGCCCCTGCAAGTTAATGAGTTTCCTTTATTAATCTATTTTTATGACTTTTAAGATTTAAAATTGTATTAAACATACATAATAACCTAAAGCTGACGTTCAAGGAAACTGACCACCAAGGTCTGGACCTGGACCTGCGGTTCCTCCACCGACCACTAGGGTCTGGATCCACTGACCTCCATGTTAAGATGTTCTGGAGCTTTATAGCAGAAATAACATATTTCCAGTCTGGAACAGAAACAGTTTTGGTCTCCATAGTTACAGTTCACACCCGTGACAACTGTATCAGAATCAGAATCAAAATCAGAATCAGAATAAGCTTTAATGACGAAGTTTGAACATGTCAGACAGGGAATTTGACTTTGGTACTCCTTCGGTATGGGGGGATTTTTATGGACCTCATCAGGTAAAATTATAGAACATAAAAAATGGCTTCATAATCAGGTCTTTAGACACTACGGTATCCATATATCTGGCTTGGAATCGGCAGTACGTGTGGGCGGGTTAGTTGGAAGCAGCGCAAGGACACATGACGGGGCTGGGGGTCAATCCGCAACCTGGTGGTGCAGTTAATTGTACAAAATGATTGTCACAACTGGGTTTTGATTGGCCTGGACCAGTCCAAGGATGCCAACTGGCTAGCACTGCTCACCTTCACCCCCAAATCTTTCAGTCCAACCTGGATAGGCCTGCGGTTCCTCTACCCGACCACCAGGGTCCGGATCTGGACCAGACAGGCTCACGACTGTAGTTCAACAGCTGCCACCACAGGCTCCCCTGGCCAAGACCTTCTTCCAGTGGATGGCCGCAGTAGCCCCAGCTTAGCTCAAGCAATCCTCGTTTTAGGTGCTGTTTGTGCAGAAACATCTGGAATGAGGATGGACGGTTTCCTGGAAGGTCTTCAAAGAGTTTGGAGGCAAAGTTGGTCAAAGTTGATCAAGTTTGCCAAAGCTAGATGGACAAGCCTCCTGCACCACCCTTCCAGTTGGCTTCGTGAGCTGCAGCTAGCTGGCTTGGTCATGATCTTTGAAATGAGGATGAATAAACAGATTCAGTCAAAATGAATGTAAGCTAATGCTAGCCAGCATCACAGCATAACTTCAGCTAACCAAAGCTAATATAGCTACCTTGCAGTAACTGAGGGGAGTTGGGCATGTTCCAAGTAAATGCCAGGCTTGTTCATTCCTACCATTTGCCCATTTTGGATTGACCAGGGTTGGGCGAAGTCAGGTGCTACCAACATGGCGGCATGCTGAGAGAGGAGAAAGAAGCTTCAAAACGGCTCTTCAGCCTCTGAGCAATGCCACAGGAGTGTTGTCCAGTTGTTTTATACAGTCCTAGGTCAGACGTGGATAAGACGTGGATCTGGTCCAGACCCTGAGCCAGCAAGGCACGCACAAATAATGACACTCCTTCCAACATGCATCCCTGTTAGGATGGTGTTTCCATGTACGAAAGCTCTGTCCTTTCTGTTCCGGATTTGTGGGTTCTTCTTCAACTTAGAAGCATTTTTGGAAGATTCTGGCACAACATGATACTTAGAAATGTTGGTCAAACTCAGCTGTACATTTACATACATACTGTACATAATTTTTTTAAGAAATGCCTCTCTGTGCAAAATGTGTTTAAAAACATGAACAACTCCCCGCCCAACAAGCCCAGTCAAGTACCTGTCCATCATGCTCAGAGGCAGTTCCAGAGTCTCTTGGACAACGCACGATTATTTCCATCCGTGCACCTTAGTAGCACATTGTCTACATTCTATAACTTACCATTGTTAGCTTAACAGTTTTAAGACAGACTGAGCTGCTATCAGCTAAATTAACACTGCACTACTCACCACTTTCTTAATCCTTTATTTTCTCTTCCTGATACTTTTTTTTGAACGCCTACGGTTTTTAGTGTCTTCGGCACTGAGTTGTGGTGGTGGTCACTCTGCGGTTGTCGCTCTTGTCCCCCTGATAGTGGAAGGGGACAATGTTATTAGTCTGAGTGGCGTTTGAGAAGGTTTCTTCTGTGGAGTAGTCGGGCACGTCTGTTGTGACATCAGATGTTCAGCAGGGGATTCCAGTGTTGGGCTACCGTTCTGTGGTTATGAACTTTTATGAACTTATGTGATTATGCTAAATTCGACGTTAAAGCTGGCTGAATCCTCCGTCTGAGACCAGCATCGAGTTTCATCCACTGGCCGCTTGGTTCGGGGAATAAAGGAAAAAAAATACAAAGTCCAGTGGGTTTGTAGTCCAGGAGGTGCCAAGAAAAGGCGGTGCCTTCCGGCACACTTTACAGTGATCTGATCTGTGATCAGTGATTTACATGGGAACTGTCCGTGGGCGCTGATGACGTCAGCGCATCCCCGGTGGATAAAAAGCGGTGGCTTCCGGAAATCTTCCTCTTTTCTTTCGGCTCGATTTTGGCTTCAGGTCTCTTCCATTTGCTCCAGAGCCGGGGGGAAAGGGCCGCTCCGGACCAGGATTACCTGCCGAGCGTAAGATCCGCTGTTACCAGGAGGTCTGCGCGCCTTCTGACTTTCTCTCCCACTTTGAGTTTCTCTTTGCACAAGGAACCGTGGCATTTCGAGGATGACCGATCAGCGTGAACGAGCATCAGCCGCAGAGCACCAGCCACCTGAGTCTGTGATTCCCACGCGCTCACCAGCGATAAGACGGGAGGCCCGCACGTTCCGACAAAAGTGAACCGGGCCCTGCGCGCATCGAGACGCCGTGACCGGCTCCGCAACCAGATAAGCTGCACGCTGCTTATCTCCTTTGTTTCAGAGTCAGGAAGGAGAGGGGAACCGGGAGGCCACTCAGACTGGACCGCCAGCAGAAGCGTTAATCAGCATCCGGTGGACCTGAACTGCTCCCAAAACCCTCAGGACGCCGCCGACAACTCCAGAACCAGAACCAAGAGACGTAAGAGGCTGCGTCTGGGCAGAGTTAGTTTAAAGCGGTCAGTGTTGATTTGCGTTTACTGTTATTTGTTTTGTATATTACTGTGTAATGCGCCGACGGCCTCTCCCGCCGCCCGGCGACCGTTACGTGTGTATTTTAAGATGAATGTTCTTTCTTTTCCCTTCTTACTAATCCACGGGCACGTTAGCACTTAGACCATGAGGCATCCCCGCCGTCAGTAACCTGGGGGGGGAACTTTCCCCGTAGTTAAATAACGCGCGACCCAGTCACCACGTGATCTGGTCAGTCATCATTTCCGGTTTCAGCCGGAAATTTTTTACGTGTATGGTAGATCCACTTGACGTCATCTAGCCATTTCTTTGTTAGGCTCGCATGGCGCTGTTTCGCCATTTTACCTGTGGTCTAAAAAACGTGTCCGCCGTTTTCCCTTTGGTTTACGTCTTGGCTATATGTCCACGTGACGTGACGTTGTTCTGAGACCCACATTGGATAACTCAATTTGTATAATCTACTTTATTAATTATTAAGGACTGTCATCCGACAGTCATTAATAACTCTTTTCATAACTGAACTAGCACCCACTGTGTGGCACAACACCAGCGTGGAGTCACGGGGAGCGCTTCTCATGTTGAGGTCTCTGCAATTTCCGTTGTTCTGTCGGTACTCATCTGCAGAGCTAGCTGGTGCCTAAAGTAGAGTTGTCTGTGTGGAGCTGTTCATGTCACAAAGGTAATGCTGTCTAGTGCCGTGACATCTCGAGGGATGGGCTTGTTCGTGAATGGCCGTTGTCTTCAATGGGTCGGCTTTGAGACCTTGACTTGTAAAGATGTGACTCACATATGTAGTTTCATTCAGTTCTTGACCTCTTCAGGCTGACCTCTTTTGAAGAACTTTTCTCAGGTTGGCAGCATGTTCCTGTAGGCCACAGCGTCCAATGATGACCTCAACCCCAATGACTTAGCAGGGGAACCGAAGAGCAAATGTTCCTCGGAGCGCTGAAACGCTTTGCTCGCTGAGTTGGATACTCCATACTCTCACCTTGTTTCCACTATTCTGTTGCTCCGAGGGTGGCTATCCGCATCGTCTCTGGACTTTGCAGGAGTCCAATCACACTGGATGGATGGAGCCGCATCACTTTTAACGTAGTACAGCCAGATATCGCACGCATCGCATCCCAAAAAAATAAACTGACTTCCAGGAGTATGGTGGTCTTTAAGGAATGAACTCTAGTATCATGTATGTAAAGGATCTACAGGAGGGTTCAAATCTGCTCTTGCAACCCCTGCAAAAACTAAAAAGATGTAGACCTCCACAAGTTCCTCCATGTGGAACATCGGAGGGACCTCTAAAAGGCCAGAGGTCATGATTTGGAGGAGGAGCAGTGGACTCAAAACTAGAATGACTTGAATGACTTTTGACGAGTTACAAGAGGCAGATATACTACTCTTGATGGTGCATCCTCAGAGATTTGAGATTGTGGATCAGCTTTCTCATCTTGCTGTTCATGTTTATCAGTATGTGTAGAACAAAAACACAGCTGACCAGCATCACAACTCATCCCACTGGTGAAGCCACGGAGGGAGCGTCAGGATGTGGCCTTCCTCGGCTGCCTTAGGACCTGGATCATTTACCATCATGGAGGAGAAATTGAAGTCTCTTCCAGGATCATGTGCATCAGCTGAGGCTCGGGAGAGGTTTGGTGATGCAGCAGTACAATGAGCCTGAACACGGAAGTAACTCCAGAGAGATGTTCACACCAGACGCATAATCTTAAGCGTGGTGGAGGAAGGGTCAGGATTTAGGTTTGGGACTTCAGGGTCTGGACTACTTGCTGTCATGGAGAGGAAGTTGAGTGTATAAAATCTCTGAAGTTTTCTGGAAATAGGCACGGTCCAGAATTCCTCCTGAACATCGAGCAGCTCCGATCCAGAGATCCTGGAGGAACTTGCAGAAATCGCTTCAGTTGCCTCCTGAACTGGGAACATTTGACGGAATTGGCCCGTTCATCTTTAGCTCTTTCCTCTCATCGGACCTGTCAGCACCTCTTTAGTTGTATTTATCTCAGACTGAAAACGTTCTCACGAGGTCACACAAAGATGCCATCGTACAAAGTCAGCAGCGGCAGGCAGCTTAAACTAAGTCACCAACAATGAAGGTAAAATTCATTAGAAATGACCTGGAAAGGGAACAAAACAGCAGTCAAGTTGAAGTGAAACGAGGGGCAACTCGTTTCATGTCTTTCTTCACAAAAGCACTCCTGCTGTCATCCATTTTGTGTCATCTCTCAGCACATCCTCCCGTCCTGACCACCAAACATCTGAACCCGCGTGCCGACAAAGCCTCCTCTCTTCTTTTGATGCCATAGTCTGTTTCCTCGAGTCTTCTTGGCCGGGACTCGGCCGTCCCCTCCCCCCGCATATCTCTGTGTTGTGTTTTTGGTATGCTCGTGAAAAGGCCCGCGGAGCCGGGACAATAGGGCACCTGCCAGAATAATGAGCCCTCAGAGGGAGCTGCAGCTGGGACCGCGAGTCATACAGGAGCGCCCCGGCCCTGCTTTAAAGTGGTCAGAGAAGATCCACAGCCACACCTTAGACCCATCCACCCGGCCCCCACCCCGCCAGGAATTTCCCCTCCTGACACACAAAGCAGTCGTGTTCAAACACAAACTCGCCCTTCACAGGAAAACCATGGCGGCGACTGTCAGTCATGTCCAAGACTGACTGTCT
This sequence comes from Cololabis saira, assembly GCF_033807715.1. NCBI lineage: Eukaryota > Metazoa > Chordata > Actinopteri > Beloniformes > Belonidae > Cololabis > Cololabis saira. Next base: position 35,763,280 of record NC_084592.1, read on the forward strand.
TCTCTCCTGTGTCGCTTCTGGGAAATGTGATGAAGTGATTGTTGGCAGTTTGCAGGTCTGGAGTCTGTTACGGTGAACATCACAGCCATTTCCCTCCATTTTTGTCCTCTACGTTAGCTTCACCCTGGCATGGCCTGACCTTTACTTCTGACTTCTTACTATTTGCACTAAGAGACAGTCGGTCCCAGGTCGGTCTGGAAGGAGTTTAGGATGGCGCCTGGCTGAGTGGCCAGCAGCAGTGTCATTCGCCTTCAGCCAACAGCTGCTTGTCAGCGCTAACAAGAGGGCGGCCAGCCGGGTTCCCTCTCGATTGTCGGCTGCTGGTCCTGGCAAAGGCTGAAACATCCAGCTCCTGTGGCCGGACCAGGCCGGGCCACTTTCATTCCCAG